>NC_040229.1:2176000-2875500 GCF_001444195.1 Xiphophorus couchianus
CAAGTACTGAGTAACTGATCAAATTATCAATCATTTAAAAATTACATCATCAGACCAAAATGTAAAGTTAAGTGGAGATTTTGGTATTTTAAGGACCAAAGTGGCAATAATTCATATCAGTAACAAAATCAGACAAGAGAAATCAGTCTCTTTCAATAAAACTTTTATGAAACTTTAGCAAAAACTGCAGGTCTGAGTCTGGTGAGTTTTTGGTTAAAACATGTTTGTTTTTCGTTCAGTGGGTAGAAGATATAGAAATTTTACTTAAGAGTTAAAAATACTTCATAATAAAATTACTCAAGTAAAAATAGAAAGCACAGTGAAGTAAAAATATTCCTAAAAGTAAATTTTTCCAAAAAGCTACTCAAGCAAATGTAATTGAGTGAATGTGAAGCGTGTCATTTTGACACCAGTTTATTGCTTTCAATGGTGAGAAGGGAGTTCATTTTACCGTTATTAGTATGGATGCACCGATTGCAGTTTTCTGGTCGATCGCTGATCTTTAAAAGCAGATAATTTCTGCATGTTGACAATAGTCACCTCACTGTTGCCAACTCAGCGATTTATTGAAATTTCAGGTCCAGTAGGTTGATTTCACAACAGAAACATTCAGGTTGTATTTATTTATTCTAGCAAAAGAGGAAACCAAGTTGGAGGTTAACAGCTGTCCATCTGCTTCTGCATCTATACATAAAATAAAAAACCTTAAACTACAGAGCAACAGCTCCCAATGAGCAGTTTTAAAATTAAACATAACATTAATAAAGGTTAAGACGTACAAAACATCACAAAATCACTCCTTAAACATTGCATAGGATTAAATTTGTCTAAAATATGTGTAAACATATTACTTGTAAACAAAACACAGAGCTGATCCACAGTTACCAACGACAACAGAAAAAAAGGGCGGAGCTGTCGGTGACTGGTTGCTATAGTAACCACCAGCTGTCAAGAGCAGCGTAATATAACTTAATTCACCAATAAATATCTGGAGAAACAACTTCTTTACTGAACCAAAATAAATTCAAACAGACTTCACATTTATAATATTGTTAAAATAAAAACCCTGTTACACATGCAGTACCTTGCCGGCCACTAGGAGGCGCCCTGTTTGTGAGACACTTCCTGAAAGCCTTCGTCATGTTGAAGACGATGGTTCCTCTTCATCTGTCGAGTTCGCTGTGAACCTGGGGGGAAAAACTCTCCATCTGGCACCTGAGCTCGCTGTTTGTTGGCAAAAAACAAAGTGTTTGCCTCTGTTATCCGCAGTTGCCATGGAAAGATTTATTGCATAATTACTGTTATTGGTAGTGAGCAGAGGATGGACCCCGAAGAGACTGGATCCTAGACAGCATTCATGAGTCAGAATAAAACCATGCCAGTTAATCAGATTTCCTTTTGGCTGTGGCGTTTTTTAACGATCAGTCGAACGGCTCTGGGTCTCTGTTCCTACAGGTTTACAGGTGTGAAGTAATGGCTTTAAAATTTGTCACCATGCAGGTTTGCAGACAAAGTGGCTCCTGCTGCTTTAAAGCAAACAACAAAACAGGTGTTCTGTATTGTCTTTGTTGTTTTATGTTGTGAAACTTTCTCAAACCTATAAATGTTTGCGGGAAGTGAAAAGAACTTGCAACCAACACTGAGAGTAGACTATCAGCGGTCTGCCAGAGTAAGCAAATACCTCTGCCTCTGTGTCATGAGGGAAATGTTTTTCTAAGCTGTGGAAGAATGAAAGAAGCCAAGGGCACAAAGAGCTCAATAATTACTGTCTTCTGAACAGGCAGCTGTTTACTAATGAAAACTGTTGTGATTTATAACATCTGGCCTGCAGTTTGATTGATTTATTAATGGAGAAATGTTTGATGAAACTAAGAAGTAGCAGCTAACAGGATCTTAGTCATGATTTAATCTGTTGGACCAGAGTATTTAAAATGGGAAAATCAAGATTTTTCACTTTCAATGATTTTGTTATGGAAGCCCATTTCTGCCAAAAAACAAAAGTCCAACAGAGAAGTTATAATTTCAGGTTTTAGAGTCGTAATTATGAGATTTAAAGTCATAAATATGAAATTGAAAGTCATAATTTTGACTTTAAAGTTCATAATTATGAGATTCAAAGTCAGAATTTCAGCTTTCTAAGTTATAACTATGAGATTTGCCCTTAATTATGACTTTGAAGGTCATAATTATGATTCAGTCATAATTTTGAGACAGTTATAATTTTGACTTCCTAAGTCATAATTATGAGATTCAAAGTAATTAGAAGGTCTCAAAATTGACTATTTCTCAAAATTATGACTGAAACTCTAAATTCTAACTTAGTACTTCATATTTATGACTTTAAATGTCAATATTATTATTATTTTTGAAATTATTATTCTTTTCTTGTTATTATGACATTAAAATTTGAAATTATGTTTTTAAAATTCAGAATTAAGACTTCCTGTTGGAATTTTCGCAGGAATGGGCTTCCATAAGTAGTTGTTTTACTCTCTGAAATTACTATTCTAGAGTCTTTCTAAAGTCTCTCCCATTTTTTAGGCTTCATCCACAGAAATAATTCAGAGTACATGGAAATTTTTCATCAAAAATGTTGAGTAACTCCCAGTTGACATTAGTTTCATCAGATCATTCCCTCCATTTTTTGTGATTCATTGGTCGTGGAAATTTTTATGAAATCAACAGATCCCAGACCTTTTAGCGCGCTAACGCATTATTTAGAGTATATTGCAAATTTTCAGCAAAAATCATCAAAAACTACAAAGTTTTTTTTATTCTGAGATATTGAACTCTTTTTGACTGCAATATGTTTACACAGACAGATGGCTGTGCAGTCCAAAGTCACAGTCACACCCCCCCACACACACGCACACACACAGCACACACACAGCGCACACACACACACACACACACACACACACACAAACACACACCCCCACTCTCTTTCTGTTTTTCACCTAAAGACTCTTAACCTCTCTGTGTCGTTGCCCAGCAGACACTGGTTCATACCTGGTGTGATTTGGGTCAAGGCTTTCCCCGGTTAATCTATTGTTGGATTTATTTGTCATCATGTGAAGCTAGGTGTGTCCTTGACCTTTGACCTTCATGTCAAAAGCAGCTAGAAGAGATTTTATTGTCATGGTTAGTTTTTACAGCGTGTCCACACATCCTTAAAAAGTCTAAAGGTGTTCTCCCTCCTGATAGTCCGGTAGGTTTGGTTCAATTGGAGACCAAAATTGCAACATTTGTTACATTTTCTGCTGATGTGGTTCACTTCTCCACTAAACTGTGTCAAATGATCCAAGCTAACTGAAAAACCTGTTCTCCTCCTCGCCTGTGGGGGCACTGCACCAAGAACCACGCAAAGCACTGCTTCCTTCCTCACTAAATGTACACAAAAATGGAGTAGCGTCAGATTTTAGAATTTCTCTTTTGTCTTTGGCTAAAGACCAAGAACGATTCTCTCGTTGGGCTAGTCTAACACGTTTGTTTTGGTGGTATCTACCCAGAATGCCCTGCGCTGTAGTCCACTTCCTGCTTTTGGAGCGGTCTCCGGTGTGCATGGTGTTCACACCAGAGTTCATGTTAATCAAACTGAGGTTTTTAGGCGGACCAGAGTTTGCTTTTTTGATCGATTACTGGTTCCCACCCCCACAAGCAAAACGGACTTTCTAGACAAATGAACAGAAGTTGGATTAAAGGGACTAATCTGGTGGAAATGAACTCTGATATTAATGTATCTAAAATGTATGCCTTAAAATGTCTTAAATTCATTAGAAAACAATGTAAGTTATGACAATCATAGGCCTTTAAATAGTCCTATCACTACAAAATGTATTCTATTTAGTTTGTTTTTCTCCTTTATGTCAGAAAAGTTTGAGTCACACGCAGACATCTTCATTCCATTCTGAGACCTGAGGTTGTTGTGGCTATCGCTAACTAGCTTCTAATATGCTCTTGCTACTAAGATAGCTTTTATTGCCAGTTTGCTGGAGACGTTCAGCTTTGCCACTGGCTTATTTCCATTGCTGACCCAGACGATGCTACATTCATTTTTTTATGTTGTGCAGTGAAAGTTTATAACTGGGTCAATGGACCGCTGCTTTCCAGCTTTTGTTCAGAGGTTTCACTCGTCCTTAATGACTTCCCAGCATGTAGGTCATGTATCTGCTTCAGCTACCTTGATGTGATCAGATTTAATTGTCCTTAAAGTTCACTGAATGCACTTTAAACTATCACTACTGAGCTTTGAGAAGATTAGAGACTCTTCTACCTCACTCCAGATTTATTTCTTCTTGTCTGAAAAGTCAATCTCCCTAAATTCAGGGGACAGTGGCTGATTTTAAACCTTTGAGCAGGTGGACAAGATTGGTAAATATTCCAAAATTAAGAAAATTATGGCAGATTGGTTGGTGCAGCCCTATAATTTAGAGATCCATATTTATAATATATGTTTTTAATTTCCATTTGCATGACTTACCATTTTTTTCTTGCTACCAAAAACAGGATGATAAAAGTCTTCACTTTGGTGTTTTGGACTTAACTAGCCCATTCTGTATTTACAGAGACTTCATATTTCATTTTCTTTGTTGTTTTGTTTATTTATTTTGGATGTTTAAAATGTCTTCCAGTTCCAGTGTGAAATGTTCATTAGAATTTAAAGTTTATCTTTGAGAATGTGTTCTTGCATTATTATTTCCATTATATTACTTGAAGATGGTTTCAAAACAACAATCGCAATAATTCCTGGGACAAAATTAAATTTGTTATCATGACGGGTCTGGTTGAAACTAAAATTTAACAAAAAATCTCTTTGTGTTTAGTAATTAATTTCATTTTGGTAAAAAGCAAGATCATGAATGTTCTTAAAGGGCCGGTTGTTTAGGAATTTATTTATAAAACCCATTATCAAGCTGTTAAAATAATAAAATAATAAATTCTTAAAATTAAATAAAATTGAACATCTTTTCTATTCTCCAGGATTTTGCAATTGTTTTTTATTTTTTGCAATAAAAATCTAAGTGTTTGTTGTACTAATTTAGAAATATTTGCGTGTATGTATGACAGTAATCGTGATTTTTTTTATTCCTCGCTGTATCATTACAGATTATAACTTGACACCATGTAAGGGTGAGGCAGCTGTTTAGTGCAAGTAAACAGCTGCCTCCTGTAGGAGTAACCATCATTTTGTTCAAATGTTTTTCACCATTTTTTTTTGAAAAATCTGCAATAAACTCACAATTATATATTAGTGTGTAAAAGTGCGGAGATTTGTTAATTTTTCTCAAGATAATTCGCAATAATCTGTAGGATCTGATTGATGTAATTTGGCACTAAACACATAAAAACTGCTTTGATTTGATTTATAAAAGGATGTTTATGCACACTGTTATCTGGAAGGTTCATTTTATGTGTCCCTTTAGAGTCTAGAGGGCCACATAAAGAGCCCCGGCGGGCCGGATTTGGCCCCCAAACCCCGAGTTTGACACATGCTGCAAGCTGTTGCAAGAAGCTAAAGTAGTTTATGTAGCATTTTCTCATGTGAAAGCCTCAGAGCCAGGCTGTTGCATCAGATTTTGCCTAACGTTGACCCCCATGTGACCCTGCAGCCCAGCACTCTGCCCCAGGGAACCATCAACATGAACCAGTGCCTGGACGTGGTGGACGGCGAGGCCCGGACGGGCCAGAAGAGCTCCCTGTGCATCCTCACCCCCGACAAGGAGCACTTCATCCGGGCCGAGTGCAGAGAGATTATCAACGGGTGAGGCTGTTACCGTGGCAATGGACCGTTAGCACCTGCCTGTGAGATCATTCAAATTCAAAAATACTTCACCGATCCCAAAGGGAAATGAAATGTTGTTATAACTTGTATTAATTCAGATTCTTCAGTTATTGTATATAGTGACGACTGTTGGCAGGAAAGATATCCTATAGCAGTCTGTGATACATTTTTACAAGAAATTACTGAAGAGTAAAAAAGTATTTGGTAAAAACTCAAGTACTGAGTAACTGATCAAATAAAATGAGTCAAGTAAAAATAAAAAGTACAAACACTCCTAAAAGCCATTTCTTTGAAAAAGTTATTCAAGTAACTGAGTAAATGTTGCTAGTCCCATCCAACTGTAGTGAAACCGATTTCATGCTAAGTGGACTTGCCATAAAGATGACTGTTTGCGGTACAGAGAGAAACATGGCTGCAGCTGAGGCTGTACCGCCCCCTGCTGTCCGCCTCAGGCTCTGCCTCTACGTCGTAACGATGGCGCACATTCCTCCATCCAACATTTCTCTCTGACCTCAGACTTTCTGAACAGAGACCTCAACTCTCAAGCTTTAAACTCCATAATTTGGCTCCTGTCTTGGTTTCCTCTGGCTGCCGCTCGCTCTGTGTGGATATTCTTGGAGAAATGTGACTCACTACACCCACTCTTCACATCGCTACCTGCTCCATCACCAACACCTCCCACTCTGCCTCATCTGGCCTCCATGTGTCGTTACTGGAGCAACTGATGGTGCAAATCGTGTTTATTTACCAGTTTCCTCATACTTTAACTGTAAACGCCTCTATTAAATAACAACTGATGTGATTATAGTTTAAGTTTTTGAACCATTAAAGAGCAACAAAGTGGGGAAAAAAAGAATTAACGTTGGTTATTTGAATAAATTATGTGATTTTGCTCCATTTTATTAAGACATTTTAGCTCCTCATTCATCACATGATTTAATTATAAATGGTTGTGACACTTTAATAATTCATCCAATTCAAGCTCAATGTTTTGCTGAATCCAATTAAACCAAGTTAATTATTACCATAAAATGTTTTTTATGTCAATGCCAAGATTTAAAAAGTGCAACAAAAATAATCATTTTGCTGGATTCCCTCACACAGTTTCTGTTTAAGAATCATTGACTGCACAGTTTATACACTAAAAATGTTCATTTTAGAAAGCTAGTTCTGTAAATGCTAATTTTCTAACATTTTTTAACAATAAACTTTTACTGCATTCCATAAAATAAGAGAGGAACAAAAATTTGCACCTTCAAGTATGAAAGAAAATGTGCATATATTAACCTTCAGTTTTAAAATGATATATATTTATGAAAACATATTTGAATATAATTAAATAGAATTGGAAATAAACAAAATATGTTTCAATCAGATCAGTAGATGTAATTAAAACCAAATGATTTATAATAATTTGGTCAGTGTAGATTAGAGAGCATAATTTTTTATTCAGATTAAAAACAACATAAATGTTAATTTGTTTCAGCTTTTTGTTGTTTTAAGTGTTAAAACTATTTCCAGTTTCCGTTTATTAACTTAGTTTGTAACATTTGATCAAATGTGAAAGAAAAAGTGCAAGTGATTCACTCAAATCTGCATTTTTAGACTAAACTCAGTAACATGCAGAAGCTTTTTAACTGTAAACTCTAATTTCAAACAGGAATATATAACTAAAACATTTTTCATGCTAAATTTAATGAGTGTATATTTGTAGTCCAGACTGAGCCGACTGATGACGCTGCAGCCAGACTTGTGACAAACAAGAAAATGAAAGATAAAATACAGTTTGTATTTTCTTGAGCATTTCCTTATTTAGATATAAGACAAAGTATTTTTCTTTAGTTAACAGTTTTTCCGATTTTATTGATTACATTTCGCTAAAACCAGCAACCTTGGTTGCCAAATGTAAAATGAAAAGACAATAAATCCAAAAAAGCTTTTGAAAATATTTACTTCCATGTAATACATTAACCCTGTTAATATTCTGAATCAACAATGATTTACAGATTCTTTTTTTCTGCAGAATTAGACTGCTTTGCTTTATAAAATATTACCTATTTAGTATATTATTGAAGAAATAAAAACAACAAATGCCTTAAGACATTTTCAGGAAAAAAGTTGATTACATTTTCTTCTGTATTGTTTAAAAGCTACGATATAAAATATTATTTAATATTAAATCATCACTTTCCTGCTAAATAATGTTTTATTTGTATTTTAAATGCATCAATCAATGTGGTACCAAAGGATTCAACAGTTTGTTTTTGAGTAAACTTGGCAGTCCAGTTTGTTGTGTGTGTGAAATCGGTCCGATTACAGTCGGTGTGTGTGAAATCGGTCCGATTACAGTTGGTGTGTGTGAAATCGGTCCGGTTACAGTCGGTGTGTGTGAAATCGGTCCGGTTACAGTCGGTGTGTGTGAAATCGGTCCGGTTACAGTCGGTGTGTGTGAAATCGGTCCGATTACAGTAGGTGTGTGTGAAATCGGTCCGATTACAGTTGGTGTGTGTGAAATCGGTCCGATTACAGTTGGTGTGTGTGAAATCGGTCCGATTACAGTCGGTGTGTGTGAAATCGGTCCGGTTACAGTCGGTGTGTGTGAAATCGGTCCGGTTACAGTCGGTGTGTGTGAAATCGGTCCGGTTACAGTCGGTGTGTGTGAAATCGGTCCGGTTACAGTCGGTGTGTGTGAAATCGGTCCGGTTACAGTCGGTGTGTGTGCGTGCGTGAAGGGCGGCGCCTGTAATAGCAGAATGTTTCTGGCTCCATTAGGTGGCAGGAGGCGCTGACCGTCTATCCCAGGACCAACAGGCAGAACCAGAAGAAAAAACGCAAAGTTGATCCTCCCACTCACCAGGTAAGGACTCGCATCTGATGGCCGGCGTTTTCTCACTCGCCTGAAAGAACGAGTGAACGAGTTTTTTTTCTGTCGAGTTCAGAGAAGAAAGAAAAAGATTTTAACCTTTATTTTTGTTTTTTCAGTGTTACATAATCCTCCATTTTAGATCCGTTTTGGCTCTCGTTTTGGTGAAAATCAAATTACAATGTCAGGGATTATTCTAAATAAAGTAGTTAATTAAATTAATAAAATAATTATTGGAAATATTGAAATTTGACATTTTTTCACAATGTCTTGATGTTACTTTTGTTGCCAAATGTGAAATAATGAGAACAATAAACCCAAAAAAGCTTTGGAAAACCAACCTTCTTAATAAATTAATAATGATTTAGAGATTCCTTTTTCTATAAAACATTTTCTTGCTTTATAAAATATTTTTTTACTTGGTATATATTTGAAGAGATAAAAACAACAATTGTACAGAAAATAACTAATCTAAGACAGCATATGAGAGTCATTGCAGATAAAGGAAAACTTTTCTATAACAAACCCAGAAATTTTGAGTTTAATTTCAGAAATGTTTTTGAAAAAACACGGGCATTTTTAACTGAAAAATCAAAAAATCGGTAGAAAAAAATTAGAAATGTTCAGATTAACTTCAGAAATTTTCTTGAAAAATTATGAAAACTTTCTGAGTTATTAAAGTCAAATAAATTGCTAGAAAAAAATTTAGAAGTTTTGATATCATTTTCAGAAACTTTCTTGAAAAAACATGGACTTTACCAAGTCTCTCTAGTCCAAACTCAGAAACTTCTGTTTTTTTCTCTAAAATTTGAGTTTTTTGGCAGAAATTTTCCCGTCCTTTTTATTTTTTATTCTCTCTACATATTGTCCCCAGCAGGCCACCGTATTAACCGCCTGATCTCAGGTGTCGTTGTGACTCTCCGTCCCGTTGTGCTAAAGTTAGCCGTGTCTCTCTGGCCCGATGGGATTAGCGGTTCTGGACGCCGCGGCCCGTTAGCATGCAGGTGTTGACTGGATAAAACCTTGGCTCGCTCACAACGGCTGCAGCTGGATTTTCCCCTTGTAAGAAACTTGCAGGTCTCCATTAGATTCCATTACATAGAGCGCTTTCCTGCTAAACATAGACATATGATACAGGAATATAACCGCAGACCACCCACTGCAGGCCAGAACTGCGTTTGGCAAAGACAAATCTCTGTAAAGTTTGTTTCTGGTTCCTCTAATGACGGCGCCCTGACCTTGTTTTGCTCGTTTTTCCCATTGTGACCCCGTCCTCAATCTTTTTTTTTAATCCAGCACAATCCCTTCCTGTGTAGATAAGCAAACTCTCTCCTCTGCATGTTTCAGTTTCTGGTTTACTCTTACAGTCCACCATGTTTTTATCCACACTTTTCCTTACTGGAAGAAATCCCAGTTAATTTACTGGTGAACAAATACAGATTTAGGCTGCAGCTGAAGATGTAAAAATCTTAAATAATTATCAGTAAATGTGTTTTTTTTTCCCTGTTTCTGCATCTTTCAAATATTTCCAGGATATCTGTAGCTCCAAATTTCATTTTTAACTGTATATTTAACGATTTCTGCAGTTGATTATTTTTAGTGTAACCATTTCATTTTTCTTTTTAGGTGTAAATAAAGAAAAACAAAAAGGATGAATACATTTTCTTCTGTGGGATAATTATATGTGCAGAAAATTATGTAAAAAAAACAAACAAAAAACATTTTCCAAACTAAATAAAAAATGAAAGTTGGCCTTAAATATGTTAATCACAGGTCTTAAATTTTGCTGTGACTATTTACTCTCATGTATCATCTGCAGTTCGTTTTTCTCGCTGGACATTTTTTAGTCATTCAAACATTTCAGACATTTTCATGCTAATTAGCTGCTAATATCCAAGCTTTTGTACGTCTATCAGTATCAGTTCATCTTTGCCACTGACTCACTTCTGTTGCATCCTGTTAAAAAAAACTAAACATTTCTATCATATAAAATAAGCAGTTTTCTTTTGTACATTTCAGTTGTGATGCAAGTCTTAAATTTCATTCATAACTGTCTTAAAATATCTTTAAAATCCTTCAATTTGAGCTGGAAAAACCTTCAGAAACCCAGTTAAAATTACTGGCTAATTTTAGTCGGTTATTAATTTCTATTGCAGACCCTTGGCTTAAATGTTTGCTCTCAGACTTTTAATCTACAAGCTTGTTTACAAACATGGCTGATGTTTGGTTTATGTTGTTTTTTGCACCATTATATAACTATAATTAGGGTTAGCAGCATCTAAACGGGCTCCACCACTTGTCTGCCGTCAGTTTCTGTCATCGTCTCCTTCGCTGTGTGTTGATATGACAGACTGTCGCTGGTGGATATTTAGCTTTGAGTTGAGGTTTATATTTTCCACACCTCACTGTGTCAACACCACTTTTCCACTCAGAGCTCCCCTCCCGTGTTTATATATGTTCGCAGCGACACATGCTTAACGCTGTTGAAAATAATCAGCAGCGCGTCGACCTGAGGGCTAACGTCTGCTCTGACTGGAAAACATTTCCGTTTACACTCCGCTTTCAAACCTTTTAAATTAAATAAACAGTTTCTAAATATTTTTACTGACTCGGTTATAACTACTATAAAAACAATCTGCTAGAAAAATATTCGAAATTTTGGGATTACACTCAGAAATTTTTTAGAAAAAAATGGAAATTTCAGCGTTTGAAGAATCAAACCATTTGATAGAAAAAACTCAGACATTATGAAATTAATCTAAAAAAATGTCTTGAAAAAATATGAACATTTTTGAGTTTGAAAAACTGTAAAATTTTGCATTTGATAACAGAAATTTTCTATAAAAAACACACACACACACACACACACAAAACATGAAAATTTCTGAGTTTGAAAACTTGACAATTTGCCAGAAAAAGAAAAACTCAGAAATTTTGAGATTCTTCTCCAAAATCTTCAAAAAATATCAAAATTTCTGAGTAGAAAAACATTAAAAAATGTTCAGACTAATTATCAGTCACTCATGTTCAGATCTGTTGAAAAAAATCACAAACTTTGTTTTTTTTACTGCTCTGACTGGAAAAAGAAAAAGATATGTTTCGGTTTCAACCTTTTGTCTCATTAAATAAACATTTTAAAAACATTTTCCCTGCCTGGTCATAACGATCTGACGTGGAGAGCTTGTGTGATTGGCAGGACGGCGTAACGCTCATCCAGTGTTTTTCCACTGAAGACATGAACGGAGTCTCTGTGAGTTCGGCCCGACCAAACTGTCTGTTCTGCTCTCAGAATCGCTGCTTCCTGCAGATAATCACTACAATCCCAGTTTCTGGTCAGCAGCATGTTGGACTTCTAAGAAAGTCGATGATTTCTTTGCTTTAAATTTTCCTCCTGCAACAGATTGATGGACCTCACTGATCGCTAAAAATGCTGTTTGTATGTAATATTTCTGCTAAATGTTTTACTTCTGTTTCCATCAGAATTACAGGTATGTTTGCCATGATCGAGCTCCTGTTGATTGATGCTCTCTTTTTGCTTCGTCACTGGCAGTCAGGGCTGGGCGGTTTAAAAATAAAGTCCCAGATTATTTTCATACCAGATCTCCAGTTCCATCTCCAATTTTCTTTTCTATAAAAGAAATCACAAATGACAGAAAATTATTTCAGTCATTCCTTTTGCAAGTTATGCATGGAGGTATCTGGCCCAGTCTTTAAGAAAAACACAATTTTACCAGAAAAAACATTTTTAAAATGTGATAAAATGCGGTCTTAATGAGAAAAAGGCTTCTATGATATCAGGATCTGATGTGAGCACCTCAGTGTTTTTTCTTCTACATCTATTCAGATTTGTTTCAAAATCCTGCGACTGATAATAATTTGATGCTAATCTCTTAAAAGTAAAATAGACACCAAAGTTTAGATGCTCAACATTCCTCATTGTATTGTACTATTTTCCTTGCAGAAGTTCTAATAAAATTACTAATTTATTCTCTTAATATTAAAAACTTTTCTGGTAAAATAAAAATGTTGTTGTCCTATTTTTTGACTTCATTATTGTACAGCAGTTTTATGTAATGTTATGACTTTCTATCGTAACTGAGAGAAAAAAAACATAGCCTTGTCCTAATATTTTGTCATAAAGTTGATCTGAATTCAAACTTCAAATAAACAGAAGCTGTAAAACAAGATGGCCGCTCTCGGTGTGATGACATAACTCTGAGCGTATTGGTGAAAGAAAATCCAGATTTTCCAAAAACCAAATGACTGATCAATAAGATGGATTGATCGCCCAGCCTTACTGTTAGCTTCAATCCGACACACCTGGGAACCTTGCAAGCTTTGCAAGAAGTGCGTAATTGAAAGAAAAATGTAACTTTTTCATGTCTTCCTTTGTTCCTTTGCG
This sequence comes from Xiphophorus couchianus, assembly GCF_001444195.1. Classification (NCBI taxonomy): domain Eukaryota; kingdom Metazoa; phylum Chordata; class Actinopteri; order Cyprinodontiformes; family Poeciliidae; genus Xiphophorus; species Xiphophorus couchianus. The sequence goes on from NC_040229.1 coordinate 2,189,048, forward strand.
CTCCTCTTGTAGTCGATCTGTGACCTTACCTCCCGTTGTGTCCTCTCCTCCCTCCGCCCCCTGCCTCACCCTGCGCCCCAGGAGCCGGGACCGGCCAAGGTCACGGTGACCAGCGGCAGCATGGCCGACGCCGAGCAGATCCCCACCAGCCGCACCACCCTGTGGCAGGAGCAGAGCCGCTGGAACCGCGCCGCCATCCCCTGCAGCCGCAGCGCGTCCTGCCTCAGCCAGCTGGGCCAGAGCCAGCCGGACGGCGGCGTCACCACGCGAGACGGTGAGGAAACCGCCAGGGTCCGATACCAGATTAAATCAGGTGGTTCTCTACATCACCTTCAGGGCTGTGAGCATCTCCAGGCCTGGATGATCTTATTAGAACGACCAGAAAATGATGATGTGTAATGAAACAGAGCCTGGAAAAGGTTCTCATACCTGCTGAAATATTCCAGATTTTCTTATGTTACAACTACAAACTTTCCAGATTTTTGATTGTAATAAAGTTTTAAATCATGCTTTGTTTTTCTTCCCTCTTTAATTGTTTAATATTCTGTATGATCATTACTTTATGTTGAAATCCCAGTAAAACTCATGAATGGTTGTGAGTTGTTGAAATAAAACGGATTTCCCGCCGTTTGCAGACAGGATGTTTGACTTGACGTGTTCTTGCGTTTCAGACGGCGGCGCCGTCAGCTCAGGCCGGAAAGTCCGAGTGGAGAGCGGATACTTTTCCCTGGAGAAGACCAAGTCTGAACCGAACCCGGCGCCTCCGCAGCATCTGCCTCTCTCCTCCTCGGCGTCCTCCTCCTCTTTAGGAGCTTCCAGGTACGAACCGGACCTCCCCACCTCCCAGCGCTCCCCGGACTCCCTTCCCTCCCCTAAAGCTCTGGTTTCCCCGAGCTACTCCACCATCAGCTCCTCCCAGAGCTCCCTGGACTCTGAGCCCAGCAGTCAGGCGTTGCCCACCTGGGCCGGAGGAACCACGCGCGGCGCTGGGCGGGCCGGCCGGTCCGGCAGGGAGTACACTGCGCTGTCTGACGTTCCCCGCGCCCGCATCCTGAGCTACAAGGAAGCCTTTCGCTCCGAGAAGAGGCGGCAGGAGCTGAGGGAGCGGACCCGCAGCCCCGGGAGGGAGGAGGTGGTGCGGCTGTTTGGGGAGGAGCGCAGGTGAGAATAAACCTCCTCCTGTTACTTTAATCGGTTTGAAGAATTTTTCTTATTCTGTTTGTTTTTAACTTCCTTGTGCAAGCACTTTGAATTATCTCTGCCTGAAAGGTGCCTTATAGATAAAGTAGATTTCATCACAAGCTGCGTTTTTATTACAAAACTTTGTCAATTCTCTACTAATGTCAAAAAATCATAATTTTACACTCGAGGTGTTTCCATTAAACAAGATTAAAATCAAACCTGAATACGTTTGTTCACGCAATAACACATTAAAAAACATCCTGCAACCACTTCCTGTCGTCTTCTTCTTCATAGTTTGCTCCAGTGGCGACATCCAGCGATAATCAATAATTCAATTAATCACACGATAAATTAAAACAAACTCAATAATTTCCATTTATTGTTTTTCTACCAACAGCTGGATAACAGTCTTCATTCTGGTGTTTTGGTCTCAACTAGCTTATTTTTTTTAAGGAAAATTTTGTTCACAGAGAATTAAAATGTATTTTATTTGTTGTTTAGTTTCTTTATTTTGGATATTTTAAATGTCTTCCAGTTCCAGTGTTAAATGTTTGTTAGAATTTAAAGTTTATTTAACTTTGAAAATGTGCTTTTGAATTACGCCAATTATATTAGTAGAAAATGGACTCAAAATAACAATATTATTGTTCATCACAATAACTTCTGGGACAGTTTGTTGCCGTGACCGGCCTAACTCCACTGCAGTTTTGCAAAATGAACCAATTTCCTTACAGCGAAACAAACACATCTCATTCTGGGGCCAAAACGTTTTAGCAGAGAATTAGGTTTTGCGTATTTTTATTAAATTAGTTTATTTTTTAAATATCAAACTGCACATTGATGTGGTCAATGAAAACGTAGCTACTGTTGAAATGCATTTAGCTGCAGGAGATTTATTGACCTGAATATTAAGAGCTTTAGGCTATATATAGCAGTGGTGGGCACTATGAACTAAAACATTAGTTTTGGAAACGCTGAAGCCAAGTGGAGGCTCCAGTCCCCTAGAGGGCGCAAGAGGGACATTAAAAAGTTTGGGGAAATGGGGGGAAAAAATTAAATTGAATTTCACATTGTCCTTAATCAAATTTTTAATTGTATTTTTTTCCATCACACTATAAAATCCAAATCTTCCTACATATCTTTGTTCTAGTACAAATCTCTTAGTGCAAAACTGACTTAAAGGTAACTTTCAGCAGCATTGAAAAGGTGAACATGAGGAGAGGAAACAGAACTGCTGAACAGACTTCATAATAAAAGCATGAACATAAAGATCTAATAAACTAATTGAAAATTTGAAAATGGAAAAAAATTTAGAGGAAGCTAGGTGCGCTAAACATTTTCAAAGTAAGCTAAAGTGCTAACTAAAAAATTAGCTCTGCTATTTTGAAGTCCGCCTACTTCCACTGCGCAGCGACAACCAATAATTCATCAATCTGTTCATCAGAAGGCATCTATACAAATAATATCCACTCAAAAATAAATTACTAAATTTTGCATTTTATAACCACAAACGTAAGGTACCAAAAACGCTAAAAGTGCTAACTGAAAAATTAGCTCTGCTATTAGCGCATTAGCAGAAGTGTGCCCACCACTGATATATAACTACATGTAGTTCTTGCCATGCTATAAACATTCAGCTTTTTAGTAGTTTAGCGAAACTCTGTGGCTTCTTCTACTCTGTTTGCTCCTGCTTGCTACCGTAGCTCACCACTGGGTTCACTCTGGTAGTTCTGGGGAGATAAATGCTCATTTTCTGGTGCTTTCTACCTTTTAGCTCCTGCCGCCTTGCTAGTTTCTTTTGTTGTTTCGATCTTTTCCAGGGCTTGTGAACCGAGCTTCTCAGAGCTAAAGCCAAGCCAACCCCTCCACCCCCTGCTGCCCCCTGCTGGTCACCGCTGATTCCTGCTTTCTCTCATTTCATCTCTGCACCAGCTGGGAGCGCACACTCACACCGTTTCACCTCATTTCCTTTGTACATTCAGTTTAACCTCTCCAGATTGAGTTACTCATTTCTAAGACATTTGCTCTTACAAGTTGCAGTGCCTTCAGGTAACGTTGACTGTTTTCATTGCTGCTGTCTCGGCAATATGTATAATGAGCCATTCTTGAAATAATTATTTCCTTTTTCATCATTTAACACCACTGTTCAGCTGTAGGTGCGTCTTTGTGGAGTTATTACCATTATTCAACAAGAAAAGGACATTAATATTGAAAAACATTGAAAGTTTTGCTGAAGTCTTGTTTTAACTCATCAAAACTTTCATATTGTGGATATTTTTGGCATTCTGTGTTTTTATTTCTATTGACTTGCATCTGTTTTTTTATGGAGCCCCCTAAAGGACATGAGGAGAATTTCTATCATTTTCGTATTTTTGTGCAGTTTATCTTAACCTTACACAAACATGAACACTAAGTTAGATTCATTTTCAACAAAGAGTTAAGAATGTAGAAAAAATGTAGAAGGCTTTAAATGTGCAGTTATAAATTAACATTTGTTATCTCTAACACTCTATACAGCTAATTGATGTTATTTAATTTTATTTATTTAATCATATTTAAATTCTTATAATCTCACACTTGTATATATATTTTTAGAAATTTTGTATTGCTTGTTGTTATATTTGTATTTACTAATAATTAGCACCTTGAATGGGAGTAGCTTGTTAACAAATAAGCAATTTCCCATTGAGGATCAATAAAGTATATTCTATTCCATTCTATAATAGACCAGGGTGTAATTGTGAGGGAACATAAAGAGAATAATTCCCCATGTCCACTAGGGGGCTCCATAGTTTTTGAAGAAATGACTGAGCAGTGCGTTTTTTTTGTTTTGTTTTTTGTTTGTTTTTGTAGGAGATCTCAGATCATCGGCCGGTTTGAGGAGAACCAATCAGTGGAGCGTATGGACGCAAGCAGCAGCGTCGGCCATGACACCTCGGCGAACCAGAGACAAGGCCGGAGTGAGAGACGGTGTCTGGATGGGAAACACGTACGCCGCTGTCCTGATGGTTAATTAGTGCTGAAGTGAAGCCGGACCTCTTCGGTTTCTGATGGTTTTGTGATTTTAGGAGATGTCGCTGGACACGGGGAAGGACCGCTTCGCCCCGGACGTTTCCAGCTCCAACTTCCTCAACTTAAGAAGAGCAAAGTCTCTGGACCGCAGAGCTTCAGAGTCTTCAATGACGGTCAGTGTGGAGACTAAGACCACCAACTGAACATCATCCGTCCGTCTGTCCGTCCGTCCGTCCGCCCACCAGCCCTCAAACAAAGTTAAAAACAGCATTTCTGCAGCTATCAAAACAGCAAAAACACAAAGTTTTGCCAAGTATTTTTGTACAGTTTTTAGTGCAAATATCTTTGTACAAAACTAACTTACAATATATAGAAGCTTGTTTAAGTCAATAATTTCTTCATATTGATAGAAATGCACAGGTTTCTCTGGTATATTATTGCACTTATAACATGGGAAAAAATGTCTTGTGAGTGAAATAATCTGCCAGTGGAGCTAGAACTTGGTTGCTAGGTAACGGTCTGGGCTTGGCTGGCGTTGCTAGGTGACGGCACCAGTAGAACTAGAAGTTTCTCACCAATATTAAGATTAGTTATTTAATTCAAACAAGCTCCGATATCTTGCTGAAAAGTTAGTGATGTTAGTTTTGTTGTATTTTAAGCTTACTAAGATATTTATACTAGAAACCAGAACAAAACTACTTGTTAATATTTTGTGTTTTTGCAGTGAATCTGATTAAATCTGCATCGGTGACTCCCAGTCTGACACTGCGGTCTGTTTCGGGGTAATCTAGTCAGTGTGTGGTTGATTTCTGTGTCCCGGCTGCAGCTGCCAAACCCTCTCGCTCCCCCCATGCACATGCCTACATACACCACTGCCGCCACTGCTGCCGATTATAAATAACCAGCTCAGAAGCAGGCAGAGTTGCATGGCAGAGACAGAAACAGATTGTCAACATATGAGTTAAAGGCGATCAGAATGACTCTGTGCCAGGCGGTGACCCCTCACCGGATGAAACTCAACCAAAACAAGGTACCGCCGCCGATCACACAGAACATTGCTAGGCGAACGTTCTGAGTTTGGGGTCTATAAACGGCCTGCAGGTTGCTCTAATGCAGCAGTTTGTGTTTCACAGGGACGGTCCAGTTCCCGCCAGCCAGTCTGCAGTCGAGGCTCCGCTCAATAACTTAACGAGCAAACGCTTCACAACTTTATCTACTCTTAAGATTCTCAGGTTTTCTGTCTGATATTTCTCTCCAGAAACTAGAGGAACGTGTAGTAAACAGTTTCAGATATTAATTTATTTTAACGCCCTTTATGTTTAATATGAATCAAACTCAGAACACTCAAAAAAATTAAAGAAAAGAAAAAATATAGATTTTTATCTATTTTTAAATCAATATGTGGTTTAAAAATTTCCTACTTATAACAACCTGATGACTGTCAGAAAATATCAGTAATTATCCTCAGTAAAGTATTTTATTTTGTATTTTAAAAACAATCTTTTTTCTTAAATAAAACATTTTATTATTAAGGACTTATTCAAAATATAATTTAGCAAAAGAAAAGAAAAAGATTTTTGGAGCATTTTGAATACTTGGAAATGCCATTCTCTATATAATTTTTTTCTGCATCTCTAATTAAATGATAAATATTATTATTATCTATTTGCTTTTTCTGCAGCCAGATTTGCTGAACTTTAAAAAAGGATGGATGACGAAGCTTTATGAGGACGGAGTGGTAAATTTGACTCATTAGCAGGATTAAATCTTTCCTGCTGCTTGACTGATTTAATGTAACCGGCTTTTAATTTCCAATTTAGTGGAAGAAACACTGGTTTGTGCTGACGGACCAGAGCCTGAGGTTCTACAAAGATTCGATTGCTGAGGAGGTGAGGAGTTTTGTTGTTCTTTAAAGCTGAATTAAAGAGGCAGTGTCATGTAAAATGGATTTTTTATTTAGCTTTAAATCATGTTTTAATATTTTTCCCTCATCAAAAACAAACATGAAGTGTTTATTTGATTCTTTCATGCATGTTTGAGAAATCCTTTAATCTTCATGGCAACCAAAAACCTGGGTGGACCTAGCCCCGCCTTCAAGGCGTAGCTCCTCCCCATCTCAGCTCCTTCAGACTAGCCAGCAGCAATTAGCAAACAGCTGCTGAGCTCATTACAGGAGCTGCTGCTCAGAGCAACGCTGGTAAGAAAAGGGTTAATAGAGGAGCCATGTTTGGATGACTTCCTGGAGGCGGAGCTTCAGAGAGAGCAGGAGTTCTTAAAGAGACAGGCCCAATTTCAAAATGTTAAATCCGGAAGTCACATTTGATATATTAACTGAAGGTAACAACAGCTGTGTTTCCATTGACCATATAGTTGCGCAATTCGACTTTATGAAAATAAATTTGCTTAATGGAAAAATGTTAATTTTGAAAAAAACTTTTTGGCGCTAAGACGAGGTGTTTCTTTTGGCCAGGTAAATTTGGTTTATTTTATAAAACTGTAATGAAAAACTTTCTTCGTATCACACGAGTCACATGATCAACAACCAGATGTTACTACTGGTGGAAACCAAGAAGAAGACGACAGGACGTGCAGCATGTTTTTAATGATCAAAGTTATTCTTGTGTGATTTTAATTTCAATTTTTGTTTAATAGAAACACTGCAATGGTAACATTAGTAGAATATCAACAAATATTTTAACTAATTTGTAATAGAAATGCAGCTGCTGTTGATTGCACTATTAAAATTAGTGGGTTGGAAATGAAGCCACGATCATATGCCCGGGCTGTTACAGAAGCAAACAATACCGAAGAAAGGGATGAAGAGCAAGGAACTTTTGAAAAACAGATAATATCATTCTTCAGCAATAAGGGAATCAGCATTGATAATAATGGCATTGAAGCTTGCCATCCAATTCCACAAAAAAACAAAGGACTTAAACCAGCTATTGTAATGAGATTTACAAACAGGAAACACAAAAATGAACTCTTAAAACAAGGAAGGAAATTAAAGGGAACCAATGTTTATATAAAACAGTATCACCTGAAACCAGTAGACAAAATTGAAATTAAGGAAATAGTTAATCAATGTAACAATAAAAAATCAATGGACTGGAAGGACATTAACATGTCACTTATAAAACAGATAATTGATGATGTGGCAGATCCTCTAACTTACATCTGCAACCTGTCATTCATTTCTGGAACATTTCCAAATGCAATGAAAATAGCGAAGGTTATTCCTCTATTTAAATCTGGAGATAAGAATATAATTAGCAACTATAGACCAGTGTCACTTCTCTGTCAATTTTCAAAAATACTAGAAAAAGTTTTTAGTAAAAGGTTGGATAATTTCATTGAAAAGCAAAACATTCTGACTGATTGTCAGTATGGTTTTAGAGAAAAAAGATCAACTTCGATGGCACTGATGGCATTAACAGAAGAAATTATAGACAATATGGATAAAAAGAAATGTGCAATTGGTGTATTTCTGGATCTCAAAAAAGCTTTTGATACCATTAATCATGACATGTTATTAAAAAAACTGGAAAGGTATGGCATTAGAGGGGTGCCATTAAACTGGATTAGGAGCTACATTGGAGATAGGAAACAATTTGTAGAATTAGATGGTCAGAAATCAGATGTACTCAACATAACCTGTGGAGTTCCGCAGGGATCAGTTTTGGGACCCAAATTATTCATTTTGTATATAAATGACATAGTTAAAATATCAAATCTTATAAAATATATTATATTTGCAGATGATACAAGTATCTTCTGTACCGGAGAAAACATTCAACAACTCTCTAAAGTGATCAACACAGAAATAGAAAAATTACAGCATTGGCTCAAAAACAATAAATTATTTGTAAATTTAGATAAAACCAAATTTATGATATTCGGAAACAATAAAAAACAGGAAAATAATCCAATTAAAATATCAATTGACAGTGTTAATTTAGAAGAAGTACATGAAATAAAATTCTTGGGTGTCACATTAGATAATAAATTCAGCTGGAAACCACACATCGGACAAGTAAAATCTAAAATAGCCAAGAGTGTTGCTGTTATAAGAAGAATTAACTTCGTACTAGACTATAAATCTTTGTTTATTCTATATAATACACTCATTGCACCACACCTGACATATTGTGTGGAAGTCTGGGGGAATACATACAAAACAAATTTACAGCAATTATACCTCTTACAAAAACAATCCATCCGAATATTACATAAAGTGGGATACTGGGAACACACAAACCAGTTATTTATTAAATCAAATATACTGAAATTCTGGGACCTGGTAACATTTAAAACGACACAATTCATGTTTAAGGTCAGACATCAAAAACTTCCACACAGTATACAGGAAATGTTTGCTGACAGAGAGGGTGGGTATTATCTAAGAGGTGAAGGATATTTTAAAAAACAACATATTAGAACAACAAGGAAGAGTTTTTGTTTATCTGTGTGTGGAGTAAATGTCTGGAATGGATTGAATGATGAGTTAAAACAAATTACAAATGTAAACCAATTTAAAAAGCTGATTAAAGCAGAGCTCATTTCAAAATATGCTGTATAAGATGTTTAATATCCAATAGGCTATAATGTAATTGATGATATAAATAGTACTTAAAATAATTTTGTATAGTTATACATGATGGAAAAATGGAAAAAATTTTCTTTTTGATGTTATGACAGTTCATTGTAAATACATTGACAAGTAGGAAAGGGGCAGGACATTATAAGATGTATCTTCTACCTGCTCCTTTTCGAACAGAAAAATTTTGCATGTCACATGGGCATAATAATTTGTTTCATATTTTATTTCTTAAGTTGTTTCATTCCATTTATTTATTTTATTTTCTTTTTGATTGTTTTAAAGTCTGTTCGAAATAAATAAATAAAAAAAAAATAAATAAATAAACACGACACTGCCCCTTTAAGCCCTAAAATGTTAATTCTCTCCTGATTTTGACCTGTATTCTTTCAGGCCTCGGAGCTGGATGGCGAAATCGACCTATCCACATGTTACGATGTCAAAGAGTTTCCCGTCCAGAGGAACTACGGCTTCCAGATCCTTGTGAGTGTTGATGTTTTTCCATCGTTTCTGATGTGGCGTCATTAATCTGAACATGAATCTGCCCGTCTATAAACAACCCCAGACTCCTCGTGGTTCGGCTCTGGGTATCAGGCTTCCTCGCTGCTTATTGTCTGACATGGAGGATGGCACTTTGGTTTGTCATCTCTGTGACATCAGTGTGTTTTAAATTAGATGCAGCCGTCGCCACCTCTTCCCCTCTTAATCCGCGCAACCAGACCCGTCTTTGTTTATAGTCCTGCTGCCTCACATGAGGAGCCGGATTAAAAACATTCAGAGGGAATCCAATTAATCATAATTCAGTGGAGCAAAAATACCAACAAGGTCGCCCATTTGGTAGCGTTAGTCTGGAGGAGGGCTGGCCGTTAAATCGGTTTTATTGGTTCATGGAATTTTTGGTTTTTCAAGATTTAATTTTTAGAAAATTTTATTTTAATCATCTTGAATTCAACTTTTTTTTCCACCGAATTCTGACTTTTCCTTAAGCGTTCAGACTCTTCTGAGCTCAAAGATCAGAAAATGTCTTAATTCTGAGAAAAAGTCAGAATTACACTAAAGATCATGGAATTCTAAAACATGTACAGATGTTTTTTCATTTTCTCTAATCCTTTTCTGTAGAAACTAGATATTTTCATAAACTTCATAAAAAACAGACATATTTTACTGTTAGTTAACTTTGCCTGTTTTGGATCAGTTAGAATTACTAAAACTGTGTTATGTGAAACATAAAATTTTGTCATATCCTACCTTCTCGCTGCTGTAGAAAGCTGAATACTATAACAAGACATTATTAATAGCATTAATACATAATATGATAGTGAACTGAAACTACCTTCTTTAGTTCATCTGTTTTTATTTTATCTCCAAATTCACCCTAAATGCTTTAAAACTGTTTAATTTTACTGTTTCATGCGGTAACATGTTTTTTGTGTTTTCTCGTCTGCAAACATCCGAAATGTGTTTTCTGATGAAACGCTGTTCCTGTTCCCAGTGTAAGGACGGCGCCTGCACGCTGTCCGCCATGACCTCCGGGATCCGTCGCAACTGGATCCAGGCCATCATGAAGAACGTCCGACCCACCGTCGCCCCTGACGTCACCCGGTAATCCCCGGTCGGGGTCAACGCCGGCAGACTCTTGATTTATCTAAACGCCCGTCTCCTGCCCCTCCTCACCCGCTCTCCCCTTCTTTCTCTTCCTGCTCTTCCGGTGTTTTCTGCCCGCTTCCAGGAAAAACATCTCTCTGAAACTGTCCGTTCTGAAGCCCAGGTTGGAGCGCTTGTGTGTTGAATTTCAAGCCATGATGTAATCGCTCAGCAGTGTCCGTCCCGGCGTGCTTGTGGTCATGTGACTCAGTCATGTTGTGCTTCAGTAGAGGCCAGAATAAAACTGATGCTGCAGAAATATCTGCAGAGCAAACAGTCGGTTATCTCTGCAGTTCTCTGGAAACACAGACAAATCTATTATATTATTACATTATATTACATTTATCTTCTTTATGATGCAGTACTAGGGCCAGTATAGGAAAAAAATATATAATAATTATGAGAATAGAGTCATAATATTACCAGAATAAAGTTGTTATCATACAAGAATAAATTTGTATGATATAAAGTCATAATATTACGAGAATAGTTGACTATCAGAATAAGGTCATGATGACATTAAAGTCATGATAATACTAGAATAATATTCTTAATGAGAATAAAGTAAAAATATTACTAGAATAAAGTTGGAATAACACAAGAAAAATGTTATATTGGGAAAAACACCATCAGTCATAATATGATAAAACACAATAAAGTCGTAATAATGAGGAATTTTATTATAATATTCCAAGGTCAAAGTTGTACAACAGTAAAGTCATAAAATGACCAGAATAACTACTTACACAAAATAAAGCCGTAATAATGAGAATAAAGGATCGAATTTGAACAAAGTAAAGTCGTAATTATATGAGAAGAAAGTTCTAGTAGTACAAGAACAGTCATAATGTGATAAAAATTATACTAATAATGACGTAAGATTACCAGAATAAATATTTTACCTGTAAAAATATCAGAATAAAGTAAAAATATTAACAGAATAGTAATTAAAATACAACCAGAAAAGTTGGAATATTACGAGAAAATCAAATGAGATTAAACAGAAAGTTGTATGACAATAGTGGTAATAATACATAATATTACCGTAATAAAGTTGTATTCTGGTAACTTTCCATATCAATTCTCATAATATTATGATTTTATTCTTGCAATAATAATAATGATAATCTCTTAGTTTGTATGTTTGTCTCCAGGTCGTCTCTTTAATTCTTCCCTGCATAGAAAACTCACACCTTGTTGCTCCACTGTTAACCCCGGCCCATCTGACCTTTGACCTCACATTTAATGACCCATTTAAGCCGTGCTGATCTGGATTCTGTCTCGTTTCTCGCCAACACATCTGTTATCGGCTTACCGCCACCAGATTCCTCTCATTCTTCTTCTAGACACGATGTTTACGTTGACGCTTTTCTCAGATTTTCTGTGCTGCTTTCGTTGCTTCGCCTGTCTTATAAATGTTTCTAATACTTTGACTAGACTCTGTTTATGGTGGTGATTCAGGGTTTCTGCAGGTCACAATCAAAACAAAACATTTAGTTTCTACCAAAATCTGTGCAGCAATCCCTCCTGAACAAGCATGTGGCGACTGCATAAATATGCAGCAATTTGTCCACAGCAGCCATTATGCTACTGACAATGTAAACAAAGCAGAAATTCTTATCATGTGAATATTTTTATTTTAATTTAGCCAATTTTCTTCTGTACTTGCACATAAAGTAGTAAAAAATATATTTAAATACACCATAAATTTACAGGTTACATGTTAAAAAATTAGAATCTTATAGAAAAGTTGATTCATTTCAGTGATTTAATTCAAAGAATTTAAACTTGAATATCCCTTAGAAATAGATTTGTTCATTATGCCTGTAAATTTTTTATGTTTGTGGCTGACAAAGGGTTAAAAACCAAAAATTCAGTTTCTCAGATAATTTCAACATAATGCATTTTTTAATACTAACTGTAGACTGGCCTCTTTTAATACATTTGGTTTAAACAATGTCAATAAAGGAAACGATAAAATCAGTTCAAGGTTTAAATAAAGGATTATATGTGCTGCTTATTCTGGTTTAGGTGACTGGAATCATAATTGATTATGAAAAAGTTGTAAAAATCTTAAATCTCAGTTGGTCCTGCAGAAACTCTGTAAACGCACAGCTGGAAGAGGCCGAGATTTACGATGGCGTGTTGGAGCCACTGTAGATGAACCAAGGAGTGCATTTCTAACAAAAACTCAGACGTTTTTAGATTAATCTCGGATGTTTTCTATTAAAAAAAAGTAAAAAAAAAAAAAAGGAATTTTCCAATATAAAAAATCTAAAAAATCTTAGGAAAAACTCAGAAATTTTGTAGAAACAAGAAAATTCCTGTTTGAAAGTCTGAAAATTTGCTAAATAAAAATCTGAAATTTTGACAACTTTAGAAACTTGAAAAAAAAGTAGAAATTTCTGAGATTCAGAAATGAAAAAAAATTGACCGAAACTCAGGAAAAAGTTTTCCCCCCCTAGAAATTTAAGTTTTAACCATCAAAGTTTTTCTTTTGAAACTCAAATTTTGATGATTCTTTTTTTTCTGAGATTGATCTCAAAATTTTAGATTTTTTTTTTCTAGATTTCTACTCTTGGAAAAAAAGGTAGTTTTTTCCTCAAATTTCTCAGATTAATCTAATAATTTCAGAGTTTTTTTCAAGTAAATTTTAGATTTTTCAAACTTAGAAATGTTCTTGTTTTTTCTAGAAAGGCCATAAATTTGCCCCTTTTTTCTGTCTCTATGATGACTCTAATTCGCCATCATGTTTATTTCGACTGTATTTGAACTGATGCAGGTATAAAACTCTCCTCCATTAAATCTGTTTGTACTGTTTGTTGATCCAGATCCATCCCTGATGAAAACCTAAAGAGCCATGTGATGTTGGAGCCGTGTCAGGTGACCTCTGACCCCAAGTTGGACGACTCCAAGCAGTCGCCGGGCAGCAACGCCGCCACTCCTCCGTCTGAGCCGCGTAGGAAAGGAGTCCGCGAGCGCCGGCGAGAGGGCCGCTCCAAAACCTTTGACTGGACCGAATTCAAAATGGAGAGGAAGGAGAAGCCGGTAAAAGAACGAGCGGAAACGATTGACCTCAGCTCGGCGTTCTCCACCACCTCCTCCTACTCGCCCTCCTCCTCCGCCTCCTCGCTGGCCTCCTCGCCTGCGACTTCCTCCTCCCTGCAAACCTCGTCCGTATCAGCTCCGCCCCCTGCCGACGCAAAAGACGAGCCGTCCCCAGAGGAGCGAGGCAAAATGGACGTCGACCACAGGGCGGTCGGGCTGTGGGGCGCCGACGCGACAGACGGCGTCACTCCAAACATCAGACAGGAAATCGAACAGCGGTGGCATCAGGTGGAGACGACGCCACTGAGAGAGGAGAAGCAGGTGCCGATTTCCACGACTGCAGGAACCGCCGAGCGACTGCCGGCTAACGAGCGACTGCCGGCTAACGAGCGACTGCCGGCTAACGAGCTAGCCGCGCTGCTGGACAAGGAGGTGAGACTTTAACCACGGAAATATGACGAAACTACGACAATAAAGACATTATGAGAGTGAAGACATAATATTATGACTTCATTCTTGTACAACTTTATTCTCGTAATATTATCACTTTATTCTCATATTGGGATTTAAGTTATGTAATATTATGACTTTATTATCATACAACTTTATTTTTATAATTACTCATAAAATCACAAGAATAAAGTCCTTTATTCTAAAATAGTTTTTCCTTAGCTTGGCTCTGATACTCCGTCATAGTTTCCACTGTTTCCTGACACATTGTGAACATGTTATCTGTTCCTCTGAGCTGCAGAACAGCTATTCATTATTTAACTTATTAACTTTAAAATTGCGGCATTTTGCTTGAAAATGTTAATTAGGAACAATTAGAAACTACGACGGAAACTCTTGGTTCTGCTGGTTAAGCTGGAATAAATGGCCTGTGTCTTCCAGTTGGGACAGAAGCAGAAGGAGCTGGACCGACTGCAGGAGCAGAACAGTCTGCTAAAGGAGCAACTGGAGGACGCTCTGGGCCGGGAGCAAAGTGCCAGGGAGGGATACATCCTGCAGGTACGGATCGCTGCTTCAGCTGTTCACCAATTATCAGCCAGAAACATTTACAGGTTTTAAAACATCAGTTTCCCAATGACATGTCAAGTCTTCATTAATTTCTGGGAGTAAATGGAGTCATTTTCTTCAGAATTTTATTTATTTGGAAAAAGGTTTTATTAAAGGGGGTTGTTATGTATTTTCCAGGCACATGGTCCCATTTTATAACACAATCAAGTCACCTTCAGTTGTTATGAAAATGCCTTATATATCAGAAATTACTTTAAAACGTATGCTCCTTCAGAGTGAGCACAGGAGTACCTCAGGTTTGTGTACTCAGTCCTTGTTTGTTTTTCTCAGCTGAAACACAAAATTGATCTATTTAAAGTCACAGCATTCTGTATGTCCCAGGCACATACTGACATTTTACAGCAAAATCAAGTAATTCTTACATTCAGTTGTTGTAAAAAGTCTATGCATGTAAAAAATTACTTAGAAGTGTTTTGACTTCAGATGTCTTGAAATTGGCTCAAAGATGTTGCTTTGACATAATACCCACCCTCCTGGTGTGAGTTATTTTACTGAAAGTTATACGTATCCTAACGAACCCAGTGAACCAGCATTGCAATATGTAGTTTTAACAAATCTTTCTGTTGAAGAGACAGAACCCTGGTGAGGTTTTTTATACCTCATAATGTAAAATAAAAACTGTTTTTGTTACAAAATCTGCAGATTTTTGTGTGAAAGACGAGTATATTTTTTGAAACCAATCTACTAATGGGAGTTGTTGCTTAATCTCTTGAACTGAAATGCACGGTTGAGGTGTTTTTTGAAGCATGAGTTTTCACTAACTTGTTCTAATCGAGTTTCACATCTCCTGGGAAAATAACTGATTTGATTTGTTGAGTTTAAGGTAAGAATCTTGATCAGTAAGCTTCGTGCTGTGCTTTTTCCTTCTGTCTGCGTGTGTGCTTCCCAGCTCGGTTTCTGCATGCTTTTTAATGTGTTTTCACTTTTTTATTCCGGCAGTTTTTTTTTCAGAAACTCTATGTTAGCACCCCATTAAGTCTGAAAGGATGTAGTTCTTTGAGGTTTTTCTCTTTTTTCAAGTGAACCCTGAAAAAGCACAGTGGAAGCTTGCTAAAAAAACTTCAAATAAACAGGAATATTCACAAGAAAGGAGAAAACTTATTTCTCTGCTAATCCCTGAGATGTGGTTCTCTATAAATGGTGGGTAAGATAGGGCAATGTCATTAATGAAAATGTCTCATGATCTTTTCAAGAGTGCAACGCCACCTTCCTCATCACCACGCAAAGTGCCATGGCAACAGTTACACAAGCTCAACCAAGACTTGCAGGGCGAGCTGGAGTCCCAAAAGCGCAAGCAGGATCTCGCTCAGCAGCAGATCCGGACATTAAGGCGAAGCTACACCGAAGCTCAGGATGCCGTAGACCGCCATGAGACCGACATTCAGGCTCTGCAAACCAAACTTGCATCTGCAATGGCGGAAATCGTAGCGAGTGAACAAGCTGTGGCTCGAATGCGCAACGAGCTGAAACTGGAACAGGAGCGCTCAAAGGAACAAGAGGAGGAATACGGCCGCAACGAAGCCACCTTGCGAGCCCAGCTGAAGGATAGCGAAGACAGACTCCGGGAGGTTGAAGCAAGCCTTTTGGAGAGGAACCAGGCCCTCAGGCACCTGGAGCGCCAGCAGGCTCTGCAACGAGATCATGTGAAAGAGATACAGAGGTTGCAAGAGAGGCTGCAGGAGGTTGTGGCTCGGCTAGCCGCTACTGAAGAGGGCCAGGCGCTAAAGGAGGAGCGGTTGAGGAATGAGCAGCAGATCATGCAAGAGAAACATGAGAGAGAGAGGCAGAACCTGAGCAGAAGATTGGCAGAGGCCGAATCTGCACAGAAGGAAGTAGAAGACAGGTTGTTGGAGGCTGAGCAACAGGTTGAGGCCTTGCTTAGAGGGAGGCGGGCATCAGGTGGGAAGGAGCACAAGGAGGAAATGTTGAAGCTGCAGGAGCAGCTAGATCTGAAGACGGACAGGATGGAAACGCTGAGGGAAAGTGTGCGAAGGTTGGAGGAGGAGAAAGGCCAGCTGACCTGTCGCTGCCAGGAGCTTCTCAACCAGATCACAGAGGCAGACCGCGAAGTGAACAAGCTACGCAATCGTCTGGAAACCGAGGAAGCAGATTACTACACCCTAGAGCATTCATATGAGCGTGCTACACAGGAGTTTCAGAAGATGAGCCAGTTTCTCAGAGAAAAAGAAGAGGAGATCAAGCAGACTAAAGAGATGTATGAAAGGCTGATGGAGCGTAAAGAGGCAGACCTTAAAGAGGCTCTGGTCAAAATGACTGCGCTTGGCAGCAGCTTGGAGGAAACTGAACAGAAGCTGCAAGCTAAAGAGGTTCTTCTTTGTCAAATGAGTCAAAGTCTCATCAGTAAGACTGAGCCTTGCGGTGCTGAAGAAGATCTGCAAGCCAAACTTGTTGTTGCAGAGGACCGCATTGCAGAGTTGGAGCAGCACCTGATTGCCCTGCAGCTGGGCTACGCAGACCTCTGCTTGGAAAGGAAGCAACTCTCAGACCAGGACAAAACTGGAACAGTTAAAACATCATCTCCCTTGTCGTCAAGAACAGACCTGTCCACAGATGACTCTTCCAATATGGAGAGCTCCTCTGATGATAAAGAATCTGAAGCAAAGAGACCAAGGATCCGATTTTCAAGTATTCAGTGCCAAAAATATGTTGGTCCTGAAGTTGTAGACGCCAGTCAAACAAGTTCAGCTGACGAAGACATCTCTGACATTGCGCTCTCGCACACTAGTGACCCAGAGAAGTTCATTGCCATCATACACGCACTAGAAACAAAACTGCTCACCACTGAGGATAAGCTGAGAAATCTCACGCAGAATGTTGTCGTCCAACGGCCCATAGAACCCGGAGATGTCTCCAATACCGATCCAAAGTTGTCGGAAAGCGTGCCTTGCTCCCCAGAGGAGATTAACAGTGTTGAAAGTGAAACAAGGAGTAGTTCTGCTCTCGAGCATTATAGCAAAGCCTTAGTGTATGTTGAAAATGGGCGCGAGAAAGTTAGGGCGATGCTAAGTGGCTCCCATGGTACCACTGATTTACAGCTGCAGTCTCTTTCAGAAATAGAGAGTGATTTATTTAGTGCCTCTTTGCACATCCGACAAGGTCAGAAGACGTTGGACGAGCAGTCACCGGTTGCTCAAACCCCAGAGACCTTAGACAAGGAGTCCCGGCTCCTCTTTGCCAAAACGTTGTCCTTTGAAGCTGCCGTTTTGAACAAAATGGCTTTGCTGATACAAACCTCGAAGTCTGACCTTTTGCAAGCTCTTGTTGAGATATGGCAAGACTTGGAGCATGTCAAAACAAGTGAACAGGATTGCTTGGCGATAGTTTACGCGGATGTCTTGACCAGGAAGCTGATGTTAGAAAGTACATTCTGGAAGGACCTTGAGAAATCTGAGGCTGATGCTGCTGGAATCAAAGAGATTGAAGCTGAAACCGTCACAATCAACACCTTCCTCAAAGCAGAAATCACTTACTCAATGGAAAACCTTAAACTTTGCTACGAGGAGAAATTCAAACTACTCAAAAGACAGTTGGCTGACGCCCAGTTTAGACTCAATCAAAGGGAAACGGCTCTTAAAGCAATTATTGATGCTTCAAAAACGCCTGATTTAAAATCTGTTATCAAGGATGTGAAACAGGACCTCAGTATTGGCAAACAGAAGTTGGCTGACATTCGCCCCCCTGAACTCGCTCCCTACATGGAGCAGATTGAAGTAGAGGAAGCTAGAGATTTGGCTGAGGAAGTCGTTGATAGACACTTGGCAAGTGTGATGCCATATGGCGGTCAGTCTATTGAATCCTTTCAAAACGCTCATGACTACCTAGCTAACGAGCTCCAAAGACAAGCAGGTATCCTGCAAAGGTACGCAGAGGAGATAGAAAGCAGTGGAAGCCATCCTGCACTGTCTAAAATGATCCAGGCGGTTTTAGGACACCAAACATCCCATAATGTCATAAGTACCTCTCTTTGCATGCGAGAAGCCCTCATTCAGGCTCAGGTGGCGTACGTGGCATGCAGGCTGCGGGCCAATCACGAGCAGGAGCTAGGCATGTGTAGGCAAACCAGTCAGGATATGGAAGCTCTGGTGCAGCAGCATTCATTCAAAGTTGCGAAAATTCAAGAAAAATACGACGTTTCTTTGCGACAGGAGCAAGAGAACTTCTCCCAAACTATGATTGCTCTCCAGAGAGAGAACGAAACCCTGAAAAGTGAGCTCAGTGAACGCATTAACCAGCTCACCCTTCAGCAGGAGCAAGTGTCTCTCCTGGAGGATCGTTTCCAGAAGGAGACCGAAGAGCTGAAGGAGAAGTGCCAAAGCGAGCTCAGTCAAGAGGAGCGTTGCCGCGCCTCAACAGAGCTGGCGCTCATAGAGACGGCCGCCGACAGCCAGAGAAAGCTCGAGGTTCTACTGGCGGATATCGACAGCATGGAGGAGCGTCACAACCGTCACGTTAGGAAGCTGGAGGAACAGTTCAAAGACCGGATCATGGAGCTCCAGCATTTTCACAAAGAGGAGTTGGATAAGTTACATTCCCAGTATGTCGAAGGCTTTCAGAGTGCCAACAAACACTCGCCTCCCTGCAAAGAGGTCGAGTCTCGAATGGAAGAGGAAGACGAGGGGAAGAGGGCGGATGTGCCAAACGTGTCGGAGCTGGACTCCATGATGGTTCTGAAGGAGCGAATCCAGGAGCTGGAGACGCAGATGAATAGCATGAAGGACGAGCTGGAGAACAAGCACCTGGAAGGGGATGTGGCCAGCCTGAGAGAGAAATACCAGAGAGACTTTGAGAGTCTTAAGGTTTTTCTTCTTTCATTACATAAATTAAATATTTAAAGCAGAGAGAAGTAGACGGTTAGTGAGCTTTAGTGACATTTATTTTCCTGTTACTGGGAAATGGTGTGATTTTCTATTTTAAAAGTCTAGGTCAAATTCAATGCAGCTATGAATATTGGCGTGAAGTTAGACTTCCTTGCTCAGTCCATCCTGGTTGCTCCATTCAGACGCTCTAATGCTAAAAATTATTTCTCCCAGTCAGAAGTTCGGATGAAAATAGAAAAAAAAAGATGCTGAAAATAAACTTGAAACCATGCAGTTATGATACATAATCATTTCTATTATTATTTTCTGAGTTGCTGGTTCAGGCTGGATTTTGATGTTTTTGTTCATTTGACATCATGTTTTTTTCTTAAAGTTAATTGCCAAAAAAAATAATTATTCAAGTCAGAAAGAGTTGCTTACTGCAGCAGATTAATCCATATTTATTTGACAGATTACAGTTTGTTGATGTTGTTGATAATCACTTTTCTTGTGCAGTGTTGGTCATGGAGTACCACAAGCTTGTGTGCTCAGACAACTTCTCTTTCCTATAAACACACCTTCATTTAGTAAACGTTTTAATCAGCTGTAAATATCCATTTAACCTTTCAAATCCAGTTAGTTGATCATAATTGGAGAATATCTTAGACATAAAATCCTGTTAATTGTTTCCTATTGGCATTAAATTGTCAACTTAATTGACTGTTTTATGTTATAAATTGAATTGGACTTTTGATTGTATTGGGTTGATTTGAATGGAAATTGGATATGAATTGGACCTGTCTGTGAATTGGTGTTAAGTAAATAAAATGAATTGGACTGAAAGGTGGATTGGTTCCCAACATGAGGAGAAGTGAATATTTTGTTGATATTGGACTATAAATGTTTTGTTTTCTAATCTGTGGAAGCTGCATCTGACTGAATAATCAGCCAAACAAAGAAGATTTTAACAGAAAACCAGGAGAAATCTATGATAGACTGGATGGAGCAAACAAAAACTGTTTTATTTTTACCAAACTTTTGTCATTTCTACTTGGCATTAAAAGCCATACCATTTCCCACATCCATATATGGCAAAAAGTAGTCTTTGTGTAAAAATTCAAGTCTTCTGGGCAACAGCTTCACTGCTTTAACTTGCTCTACTAACGTAGCTGAGCTTTAGATAATCTTCTTTCCTTCTGACACCGATTTCTGCATGCAACCTAGACGTCGAACTTAATGCGTAGCCACAAGTAAATCACATCTCAGGTGATGAAACGCACAGACAAATAGCAGACTGAAACATAAAATGCTGGGCCTTTTCTTTCCCTAGGCGACATGCGAGCGAGGCTTTGCTGCAATGGAAGAAACCCACCAGAAGGTGGTGGAAGACCTCCAGCGGCAGCACCAGCGGGAGATTTCCAAACTCATGGAGGAGCGAGAGAGACTGCTGGCTGAAGAAACCGCTGCTACTATTGCTGGTAAGAAGTCGGCTAATAATCACGCTTATTTTGTGTTAAGCTGGGCAGAGATTAAATACGTTTCTTCGATGTAGCTATTGAAGCGATGAAAAACGCACATAAGGAGGAACTGGAGAAGAACCAGCGCTCCCATCTGAGCGGTCTGAACTCTGATATCGACGAGCTCCGCCTGCAGTACGAGTACGTTCCAGTACCTGAACTGATTTAGCACTGCGCTAGAGATTTACAGCTGCAACGTAGTAAATTAAAATGTAATCACACTGCAAAAACACATATTACCAAGTATCTTAGGTCTGGTTTCAAGTGCAAATAACTTAGTTCACTTGAAATGAGACGAAACTAACTTACAAGTAACTTTTCAGCAAGATATAGAAGCATGTTTTAAGTTAATAATTCCTTAATATTGATGAAAAAGTGCTAGTTCCACTGGCAGCGTTGCCTAGCAACCCCAGCTAAGTCTGTCCCGTTACCTAGCAACCAAATTCTGGTTCTACTGGCGGATTATTTAACTTTAACAAGGAAAAAAATTTCTTGTTATAAGTGAAATAATCTCAACTTTTTGTCAGTGTTAAGGAATTATTATTAAAACAATCAGAAAAGTTACTTGTAAGTTAGTTTTGTCTTATTCCAAGTGTATTAAAATATTGGCAGTAAAAACTAAAACAAAAATACTTGGTAGATTTTTTAGTTTTTGCAGTGTAAAGAGTTAGAGAAATTACTAATTTAAGATTAATTATACTCAGATTGACATACCTCAAGCATTTATTTCAGTTAATTTTGATGATTATTGCTTACAAATTTTCCAAGAAAATGTGGATATTAAGTTAAAAACCTATAAGAAATTACCTTTACACACAGAAATGTTTTGTTGTGCTTGTTCATGTGACAAACATGCATGTGGAGGGAGTTGAGGTTAAAACTGTTGTCTGGTTGTTTAGGGAAGAGCTCCAGTCCATCCATAGAGAACTGGAGGTTTTATCCGAGCAATACTCCCAGAAATGTCTGGAGAACGCTCACCTGGCTCAGGCGCTGGAGGCAGAGAGGCAGGCCCTCCGGCAGTGTCAGAGAGAGAACCAGGAGCTAAACTCTCACAACCAGGTCAGCAACCCGCTCAAATCCAGAAACACGTCCCCGTCTGCTGGTCCAAAACGCCGGTTTCTGTCCTGCAGGAGCTGAACAACAGGCTGACCGCAGAAATCACTCGCATGCGCTCATGTTTCAGCGGGGAAACGGCTCTTTCTCCACTGACTCACGGCAAAGACGTTTATGAACTGGAGGTGGGTAAACCTGCGCTCACTAGCTGCGCACATCTGCCTGTTTACATCAGGAAACTTAGCACATGCACACAACGCTGGAGGAGAAAAAGACGATTCTTTTCCTCGCCATCCTTAAAACAATCCCGTTAACTAAATGAAACCTGGAGATGAAGGCATTAATAATTTAGCCCAGTGATCCACAGAAAGGGAAAAATGATGCGGAAAAACTCAAAAACAGTCATTAATCTTCTATTTTCTCTCTCTCCGTGTCAGCTACACTACACCAGACTCGTTGCCATAGCAACTGACAATAACGCCGCTAAAAGCTAAAAACATCAGGATTCAACATCAAACATTTCCCATACAAAGAACAGGACACTCAGTCCGTTACAGTTTTGCGATTATTAAGCGATCGCTGTGGTAGATTAGCTGATTTAACCACCGGTTCTACTTACGATCTGTCAGAGGTGGTGTTAAGGTTGCCTTTCTTTTTATTTTTTAACTGAACCCAAACACACAATTCCACAGCACATCTCCATGTTACAGTTATAATAGTCAAGCTAGCATAACTGAACTACTTCCCTTCTTAATTAAAGGTTTTTCCTGGCCTTATTATCTAATTGTCATAGAGTTGACTAGTAGCAAAGCAGTGTGTCCCTTTTTCTTTTGAGATTTAGCTCGTGATGTTAACTTGACGGCTAACACCAATGCTAGTCGTTGTTGGCTAGCAGCTTTTTGCCCTCCAGCGAAGAGAAGGGGTGGGATCTAGAGTGCGTCTATATTATGCTAATGTCAAAAAAACACAATTTCATAATGGAGGGGTTTCCATTAAATTAGAAATAGATAAATAAGCTTATTCATGCGATATTTTGGGCGTGCCGTGGTGCCGTAGGGGATAGTGCGACCCATGTTTGGAGGCCTCGAGTCCTCGATGCGGCTGTCGCGGGTTCGACTCCCAGACCCGGCGAGATTTGCCACATGTCTCCCCCCTCTCCTTCCCCCTTTCCTATCAGCCTACTTTCAAAAAATAAGGGACACTAGAGCCCACAAAAGACCCCCTGGAGGGGTACAAATATATATATATAAAAAAAAATGTATGCAGTAAGTCATTAAAATTCATAGCAGCGACGGATGTCAACAGAGACTACACTTATGATTAGCCGTAGCGCTAGCGCGCATCATCTTATTCAGGCGTTGGAGCGACAAACCGCGCTAGCGGCTACTTATACGGTGTTTTTGGGAAATGATAGTCGGCCATTTTACAGAAGAACAATGGATTCAGCACGTTCAATCAATACACAACATTTTATGATCTGTGAGCTGCACATTGTCTGAAAAAAACAATAAACTACAAACCATGAAGAAGACCACTTCCTGTCGTCTACTTCGTCGTTTCTGCCAGCAGTAACATCCAGCTGTTGATCATGTGACTCATGTGTTGTGAAAAAAGCGTTTAGTGAAATATATTTATTTTGACAAGGCTGAAAAACCACGAGCAACAACTTTTTATAAAAAATGTTTTGGTTTTTTCTTAATTGGTGTGTTTCCGTTTAGCAAATTTATTTTTGTAATTTCAATTTGTGTAATCCTTTTTGCTATGAAATCGCACACAGTGAGAACTTTTCTTCTTTAAAGGTACTGCTACGGATAAAAGAGTCAGAGATCCAGTATCTCAAGCAGGAAATCCACTCTTTGAAGGACGAGCTGCAGTCTGCTTTGAGGGTGAGTGAAACCAAAATGTTTACCGGAGGTTCACTTCTTTATAAACGCCTCGCTTGAACCCAACCGATTTCTCTGCCAGGACAAGAAATACGCCACGGATAAATATAAGGACATTTACACAGAGCTGAGCATTGTGAAGGCGAAGGCCGACTGTGATATCAG
The DNA here is from genome assembly GCF_001444195.1 of Xiphophorus couchianus. Taxonomy (NCBI): domain Eukaryota; kingdom Metazoa; phylum Chordata; class Actinopteri; order Cyprinodontiformes; family Poeciliidae; genus Xiphophorus; species Xiphophorus couchianus. The sequence goes on from NC_040229.1 coordinate 2,213,043, forward strand.
CAAGCTGAAGGAGAAGCTGCTCATGGCCACTGAAGCTTTGGGGGAGAGGAATGTTGACGACGCCGTTACATCCGGATACGGTTTGTTCAAACGTCTTCCTTACCTCCCAGTAAGACAAACTGAAGTTGTCTCAGTTGGTCTGGACCAGAGATGGAGACTCGAGTCGCTTTTAAATTAAAACTTTTTTATTTTTTTTCTTTAAAAGAAATTAAAAATGTATTATTTTTAAATTTGGACTCATGGTCGAGTCTTTGACCGTTTTCCCACCTGATAGCCCGGTACTCTCGGTTCAATTGGAGACTAAAACTGCAACATTTGTTGCAATTTCAGTTGGTTCTCTTTCACATTGCACTGAGTCAAACAAATCAAAACAATTGAGCAACCTGTTCCCCTCCTCACCTGTGGGGGCGCTGCCCCAAAAACCACTGAAGGAAATGACATAAAAAACCTCTGAAGAAGACACTTCCTTTCTCACAAAATGTAAATAAAAATGGAGTGCCCCCGTCAGATTTTAGTGGTTGTAGGATTTCTCTTTCGTTTATGGCAACACGACGACCCATTTCTCCTGTTAGCGCTAAGCTAGCATATTTGTTTTGGTTGTTTTTTATAGTTAAAATTTTGTTCAATATGTAATGAAATGGATATTATGAAAACAGAGATTAGTTTCTCGTATTTTTCTCGTATTTTATTTCATTTTTTCAGAATAATACAAAATAACCTTAAGCTACTTTATCATTACAAGGCTGAAAATGGCTGAAAATATCAAAATAAAAGCACTTCCTGTTTCAGTAACTCAAACATTTAGCACTTATTTATTTCTTCCACTTTGTCTCATTCATTATGTTGTAATTTATTCCTTTAATCTGAGCATGGTTAGTATATTAATATTTAATAGATAATATAAAACAGATAATCCACTAGTAAACATTAATGGGTTTTAATGTGTCCATAATTTTTCTTAAACTATAAATGTTTGTTTGTATAATAAATGCTAAATGATTAAAATTTAACTATTAATAAACACTAAAATTGACTAAATATCTAATTTACTGTTATGAACTGAGATATTTGTGGCTAATTACAGTTTTAATGTGTTTTAGACATCATGAAATCAAAAAGTAACCCAGATTTCATGAAAAAGGAAAAGTCAACACCCCCCAAGCAGCTGCGAGGCCTAAGGTCAAAGGTCAGTGATGTTGTTGTTGTTGTGTTGTTTAGTAGCTGATATTGTCTGTTTAGACGTTTCTGTGTTTTTTTAGTGTTTTTCCTCCCAGGCCGTAAAGTCTGGATGTTTTTAGCGCCGCTGCTGTAAGTTTGTCTGTTTTGTCCATCAGTCTGTCACTGAGCAGGTGTCATGGGACAGCTGACCCCCCGCTGGGGTCATCTCCCCCTGCAGCCGCTGCCTAAAGATGTGCTGTAGGTATTAGCATGACCGGAACTGACCTCGCCCTCACTTCCTTCCCTCACACTCACTTCCTTCCCTCACCCTCACTTCCTTCCCTTGCCCTCACTTCCTTCCCTCTCACTCGCTTCCTTCCCTCTCACTCGCTTCCTTCCCTCTACTCACAACTAAAGGCCTCTTTATAAAATATAACACTCAGAAAACTCAGTTTCTTTGTTTCCTTTCAGTTAACTGGATTCATATTTTTATTTATTTTTGCTCCATTCATTTTGTCGTTTTAGTAATAAATTAAACCAGAGAAACTTTAGTTTGTTTTTTTATTAAGTGGCAAACGAACACAAAGTTGTTAGTAATTCTGAAATGTAAAGAAAATGATGGATGATTTTTTTTTGTGTAAATGGTTTTCAGAAATAAAGAGCTGAAAAGTGTGGCATGCATTTGCATTTCCTTTGGCTCGATACTGTGACAGGAAAAGAAAATTGGGAGAATAAAGTTAACTATTACAACTTTTTAAATCTAAATATTATGACTTTATTCTTGTACAAATTAAATATGTGTCCTACAGCGTCACCATGAACTAATATTTATCAAAACTCAAAACATTTAATTCATTATTTTCATCAGATGTTATTAAGTTTGCATTTTAATTATTTAATTACATATTTAATAAATAGTAATTTATTTCATGGTGCATTTATTTATTGATTTGGTTTTTTTTTCCGTATGGAAGAAGTAAATTCACACTTTGTTCTTGTCTGTCACATAAAATCCCTGTAAAAATAAAAAATTAACCAAAGTTTCTGGTTCTAACAGTAGGTACGGGATGTTTACTGTTAGAGGTGATTTCTGTTTGTATGTTCATCAGTGAATTTTATTTAGAAATATTTAAACTGTCCATGCATTCTGTCCACAAATAAATAAAATGTGTTTGTTTTCTCACAGAGCCTGAAAGAGGGACTGACTGTGCAGGAACGCATGAAGCTTTTCGAGGCTAAAAACACCAGGAAGATTTAAATATGTGTAAAATCTCAAGTTTCCTCCCATTCTGGTCGGATGTGCCAACGAAAACATTCAAACCTGGAAATTTTAGCTTCCATTCCTCCCACTTCTCATGTTTTTACTGGATTAACTGGATCCAGATTATAAAACTCTGTACTTTTTTAAAAAGAAAAACAAACATCACACCCATAATTAAAGTTATAGGAAAAACAACAAAACACCAAGAATAATATCTACCAGTATAAATTATCTGCTGTATTTACAGTGTTTCTGTCTACTGGTTTTATTGTGTTGCACCAGTTGGGCTGTATGTAACTACTGGGGTTACTGTGTGTGTGTGGGAGTGTGTGTGTGTGTGTGTGTGTGTGTGACGGGGGAGCGCTCAGATTGCACTTACCACTGGACTACTTGAGGAAGCTTTGTGTTTTTATTTTTTTCATCTAAAATTGATGTAGTGACAAGCAATTGGTTTTTGCAGTGCATTCAGTGAAAAGTAGTTTGTTTGTTATGATGCACTGTAAAAACACAACATGTTACCGAATGTTTTGGGTTTAGTTTCTATTGCAAATATCTGAGTATATTTGAAAATTACAAGTAACTTTTCAGCAGGAAATAAAATCTTATTTTATGTAAATAATTCCTTAATATTGATGAAAAAAATTCCAGTTCCACTGGCAGATTATCTGACTTATGGGAAAATGTCTTGTTATAAGTGAAATAATCTGTAAGTAGAACTTTTTATAATCAAGATTAATGAATTATGTACTTAAAACAAGCTTTTTTCTTTTGGAAAAGCGACTCGAGGGATTTTTTTCTTCTTTGAAGTTTACTGAGATATTTGCAGAGCAGAAGCCAAACCTAAAATACTTGATAAAATGTTTATCTGCAATGAGGGGTTTGTACACTGCAAAAACACAATTTTACTGAGTATTTGTGTCTATCTTCTAGCACAAACATCTTAGTTCATTTGTAATAATACAAACTAACTTACATTTAACTGTTCAGCAACATATAGGAGCTTCTTTACAATCAATAATTCCTCAATATTGATTTTAAAATGTACTGGTTCAACTGACAGACTATTTAATTTACAACATGGGAAAATTGTCCTGTCATAAGTTAAATAATCTGAATTATTGACTTAAAACTCGCTTCTATATCTTGCTGAAAAGCTACTTTTAACTTATTTTTATCTTATTTCAGGTGTAATAAGATATTTGCAGTAAAAATAGACCAAAATTACTCTGTCAGATTTTCTGTTTTTGCAGTGTGGATTTTTTTTAAGCACTTAAAGCTTCGTATGTGAGTCGGTGTGACGATACGCTCTTTAAAAACTAAACCGTTTAGGACTTTGCATGAGTACCCAGCTGAATTTAAGCAGCAGAATGATTTTATTTTCTGATTTTACGCTTCAGTGTGAAACTTTTAAACGAAGGCTTTGCTTCCCGCTGATCCTGCTGTGTCGATGTTTTACTGTAAAGCGTCTGAAAGCGCTCGGCCTCCTGGCGCTCATCTAGAGTACAAACACCCAGAAACCTGTGCAGCTATGGAAACACACTGTATAGTATTCACAACACATGTTGTACATAAGAGGATGCCATACAGAAGACCTATGTTTGTTTTAGACTTTTATCTTGCCCCATAGCTCTACCTGGAATATATATGAATATTTTTTATTTCTATTTGAATGTATAATGTCTAATAAATGAAGTGTTTAAAAAAAGCAATGCCTGGTTTGACTGTGAACATCAGTTCTGTGTTAAACTGTTTAATTTAAAAATTAAATCTTGTGTAAAAAAAAAAAGAAAAAGATGAAATTGATTTAGATTTTTATTATTCTGTTTTTGTCTGTTTAATTATTTATTAATGCAAAAGTTGGATCATCTTTACACACTGAGATTTAAAACAGTGTATTAATAAATCAGCCTGAAATTAAATCTCAGAAATAACCTTGGAAATTTCTGAGATTAATTTCGAAATTTCTGATTTATTTATTTTTTCTCACAAATTTTCCACTTCTGGAGCCCAGAAATATCTTTGGTCTTTCTAGACAGTTTCTGAAATTAATAACATTTTTATTTTTCAATCTACAGTGGCCCTTATAAGCGGTTGTACTCGTGGATCCAGTGCAGACTGAGTCTGCGTGTTTTTAAGTTCATTTAATATTTAAATATCTGAAGTGAAACCGACCAATCAGAGGAAAGGTAGCCCATCAGAGGGGGAATTTTTAAAGAGACAGGAGTGGAGCGGATTCAGAGGGTTAAAGTCCACCAGGAACCAGCAGCTTCATCCGTCCATGTTCCTGCTGCAGAAACACAGCAGAGCTGCTGACGTCAGTCCAGCTGCAGACCAGGACGACGCGTCCGGCGCCACACTGACCTGACGGAGCGAGCAGGAAGCCGAGGACCGCAGCTGGGCGGTAGACAACGAGGGTCAGCCGCTCTCCTGCACAGGAACAGGAAGTGGTGGAGACGTTCAGAGGGACAGGACCAGTGGACGGTGGGACTGGGACAACTGGAAAAATATTATTAAATGCCGTTCTTGTATCACACAGGAACGGCATTTAATAATATTTTCAAACTTATTGATATTTATTGATTTAAATTATTTATTTGTTAAGAACAGTACATTAACATATTTATGAATGTATTTAATAATGACATCACTTCTAGTGACCATGTTTTCTATTTTTAAAATTATTTTTATGTGAAAGAAACAGGAAATTGAAATACAGTGGTGTGAAAAAGTGTTTGCACCGTTCATGAATTTCTATTTTTTTATTTTATTTATTTTACATGTTTGTGACACTTCAGTGTTTCAAAACATCAAACCAACTTAATATTACTGGTTTGATGTTCTGAAATCCTGAAGTGGGACAAACATGCCGAACAATAAATAATCAGGGCGGTGCACAGACTTTTCCACACGGCGGTTTTGTGACTGGATTTTTTTACAGTATCGTTTTTTTCTGTTTGTGAACTCAGCAGTTCCTGACTTTGTCCACCAGGGGGAGCCGTCAGCTTTGGCTCTGAGCTTTAATGAAGCCGAGGTCAGATCCACACAGAAGAAGACAGAGGTGGGGGTAATAACCAATTACATTTACTCCAGTAACTTTTAAAAAATATATATACTTTTAGGGTATATATTTAAAATATATACTTTTAATTGATATAAAGTACTCTGATTACACTGATAAAATGAGAAAAATGTGTTATAAGTGAAATAACTAGCACTGTTTTTATCAATATTTAGGAATTACTAACTTGAAATGAGTTCCTATAAATTCCTGAAAAGTTACTTGTGAGTTTGTTTTGTTTTACTTAAAATATTAGATATTTACACTAAAAGAATATTCAAAATCTAAGTTTATTTATATAACATATTTAGGACCAAAATGCTTCATAACAATCAGCAGGTAGATAAATGATGAAGCAAGAAACAAAATTAAGTTAAATAAAATAAAAACAATAATAAAATGTGGCAGTAAAGCATGAAAAATAATACTATGACATACCTGATACTTGATGGGATTTTGTGTTTTTGCTGTTGCTTATATGATTTTTTTATTAGATTTATTCCTGGCTTGTAAAATTTCTTACAAATAAAAATAAGAACTTATATCTCTGTCTAAATGAATCTCACAAATCTTTCCGAGACCAAGCGTGAGTTGAGAGGAAACAAAGATGGACGACTGGGAAGAAGCAATGGCCGCTGCTAGCCATTTGGTGCTAGCATAAGCACAATATTTTTCACTTCACTTCTCATTTTCTGGTGGAAAATTAAGTCTCATGATGACAAAGTGGAAATAAATAAAGTGCAGTGAGGAAGATGAGTCTTAAAGTGTTGGGTTGAACGTCCACTGGTGGCTCCACTGGTCCTGGCAGTTGACCTTTGACTCTCTGATGGTGGTGAAGGGGCCTGAGGATGTCGCCCCCCCACCCTCGGCCTCAGAGCCGTCAGAAAGCTTTAGGTTTGTGGCCCTGACCTTTCCGGTGGGGGGATGAGACGTTTCGGACCTTCAGGAGGAGAAACGCAGGTAACCGGGTTGAGGGCAGTTTGGCTTTAGGAGCTTCTTCACCTTTAACTCCGGATGTCTGTCTGTGTGAATAACATTTATTTAATACTTTATTTCATTCTCTGGAGAATTTGATCTGGTTTTATTAGTGGTGGCACTCGATTAAAGTTTAAAGTCAAATTAATTTGTCACATTTTAATCAACTATATAGATAAAATAAGCAACATTGTCAATTGAAAAACCATTTTTGTTAAAGATTTATTGAATAAACAGACATATGAGCTCAATAAAAGAGATATTTACTGATTTTAATCTGTTAACCTTCAGACTGGTGCAAAGTTCAGCTTTCCAGTGTTTCAGGAACCGGCTTTAGAAATATGGACTGTGGACGCTGACATTAGCGTTAGCAGCTTTGTGTTTAGCATTAAGATCCTATTTTAGTTGATAAGCTAACTCCTTTTAGTCCAACTTAAACACAACATTCGTATTTTCCAGCATCCAATCAGATTGTTTTTTGAAGCAGAAATTAACCCTTAATGAGCCAAGAGAAGCAGCTTCATCATACATTACTGCTAGCAATGTACTGCTAGCCAATGTAGCATGTGCGTCAGATTTACGGGTTTACCGGAAACGTCGATAGGAAGGTTCCACCTGATAAAAATGTGATTCATTGTGTTATCGTGTTAAAATATGTGTAATTAATTAATTGAAATGAATGTGTTATAGTTCAGCCCTATTTTATATGTAGGAAGGGGAATTGTTGTGCTTGTGCGTCAGATTATTGGTGCATCAGAAACACAAAGGTCAGGACTTTTGAATGTTTTAAAAAAAAAAAGATTAATTGTTTTTAAATTATTTAATTTGTTAAAATCTATGTAATTAATTTAAGTTACTGCATTACAGTTCAGACTCTACATGTGAGAAGAGGACTTAAGGACATATTAGAAACAAAATACAAAGATAATGGCTTGGGACTTTTTTATGGGGGAAAGAAAATCTATCTATTTAATATTTTTATTTTTGTCTTGAGTTTGAAAACAATGACTCTCATGGTTTATACAGTGTATAATACATTATATTAATCAAATTTAATGAAGCAGCCAAACAGAACATCGTAGAACAGCGTTTTCCCTTTAAAACCTTTTCCACTAATTACATTTATTGCATTTACATTATTTTACACACTTGGTCACAAGATTGTCTCTCTGCATGATTCTCAATGGACTCAATTGTTGAGGTTCGACGGAAACAATTTGATTTCTCTTCAGATTAGAGAAACAAACAGGACATTTTCATTCTCTTGGTCTTGTAAGGTGCGAATGCTGAAGCTTAGCTGTCGGGGGGCGTTAAGGGACTCGGCGGACACTGGGCCTCCAGTCGCTGGATGGACGACGGTCTCTTCGGAGGTTTGACGGAGGTCGGGATGTCGGTAAACACGACGGATCGGCCGTCGGGGCAGAGCAAGACGCTGGAATCTGCTTCACACTTCGTGGTTCTGCTGGGCCACAGCGCCTCAGCCGACCTCAAACCGACACCGCCTGGCGGCAGAACCTCGGTGTTCACGACCGACACCTGGCTCATCTTGATCAGCATGTCCAGCGACTGCTTACGCTTCTCCAGCGACGCCCTAATCAGCTTCCCCTCGCTCTCGTCCTCCTCTTCTTTTTCGCTCTTCTCCTCCTCCGCCTCCTCGTCCTCCTCTTCCGTCTCCATGGCGCTGGCTCTAAGGCTGCCGTCTTCTCGAACAGTTTGCTCGCCTGGTGAGTCCGTTGACTCCTTCTTCACCGACAGGTCTAGAGGTCCGTCGCTCTGGCCGGCCGTGCGCTCCAGCTCCTGGTGGATGTGGGAGAGCTCGCTGCGGATTTTGTTCAGGTGCTCCCACAGTGGTCGCTGGGCGGGAAGGTCCTCCTTCTCGAGGTGGGAGATCTTCCGCTCGGCCTCCTGGTACTGCTGTAGAGCCTTGGAGAGATCGGTGAGGAGAGCGGCCACCGACTCTGATGCTCCATCTTCGATGGCGCCGGAGGCAGCCGCGTCTTGGCTGTTGGCCCCAGCTGACAAAAAGGCCGCTTCCCTGCTGGGACTGATGGGAGTCTTGTTGTACCAGTTGTCACCAGGCCGGCTCTGAAGCTGTGAATCCTGTAAACTGAAATCAGAGACCAAGAGTTTTAGATTTGAAAACTAAAGAGGCTGAGGGTGTTTTCACTCCTGATAGTCTGGTAAACTTTGGAGCAAAGTTGCGAGATTTGTTACATTTTCAGCTGCTGCTGTTTTCTTTCGCACAGCAATGCCTGAAACAATCAAAACACTTTGAAAAACCTATTACCCTCCTCGCCTGTGAGGGCGCTGCACCAAAAACAACATGAAAATCTCCGAAGAAGAAACTTACTTCTTCCTGAAACAAAAATGGAGTGGCGTCAGATTTTAGCGGTTGGAGATTTCTCGTTTGTTTTTGATGAGCCATTTTTTCTGCTAGCGCTAGACGCTCACGTTTGCTTTGGTTGTATTTACCCAAAATGCCCTGTGCTGTAGTTCACTTCCTGTTTTGAGAGCGGCCGGCCGTCTCCTCTGAGCTGGAAGTTTGGACTTAAATTTTTCAAAGTTTTGTGCCTCTGGTTAGGCTATTGGATTCTGTCTCCCTATTAGCGCATTAACACTTTTTCGGATAAACCTAAAACCGCCTCAAGCGAGCATAAAATTTAGGGTTATAATTTTGCATCAACTGTTTCTAATGTTACACTTCAAAATGAGCATAAAACCTTGAAGGAAACATGGTCACCCTTTGAGCAACCTGTTCCCCTCCTCGCCTGTAGGGGCGCTGCACCAAGAACCACTGAAGGAAACAACAAGAAAACCAGTAAAGAAGACAACGCAACTTCCTTCTTCGCGAAATGTAAAGAAAAATGGAGTGGCAGCAGATTTTAGCGGTTGTTGGATTTCTCTCTGGTTTTTGGTAAAAGATCACAAGCCATTTCTTCTGCTAGCGCTAGGCTAACACTCCTGTTTTGGTTGTATTTACCCAGAATGCCCTGCGCTGTAGTTCACTTCCTGCTTTAGGAGCGTTTTTTGGAACGTTCACATACATTCGAACCGAGAATGAGGTTTGTAGGCGGGTCAGAATTCACTTTTAGGTCAGATTACACATTCACAAACGAACCAAGCTTTTTAGACAAACACACTGGAGCTGGTGTGAATGCACCCTAAGACTCTAAAGTCTAGCATTCATATAAAGCAAAGAAAACTAACATTTCTGAGAATATCTACCTTATTTGTAGGAGATGTTTGTCAGCGGACCCAGTCTGAATGTTCCTCAGAAGGTCCAAAGTGAAGCCCATGGCTTGCTTCTTCTCCACCGGGGACTCAGGACCTCTAATCGGACCTCCAGCCCTCTTGAGGCCACAGATCACTTTGCCTTCCTTGGCTGTAGCTTGGATCTTCTCCCCGCCTCTGTAGCCTTGGTCAGGTGAGTCTCTCTGAGGCGACACCCAACCAGCAGGGGACGCCGTGTTTCCCGGCCTCAAAGCAGGAACCTTCCACAAACCGACTTTAGGCTGGAAACCAGATAAAGCGCTTGAATCTACGCTGCTTGATGGCGTCTTTAGAGATTTGCCAGCATCACTCTGAGCGCTCGCTGGTCCGAAGGTGTGCTCACACAGGAAGGGGTAGTAGAGGTGAGGGGGGATGAGCGCTCGGTCTGTTTGCGTGCTGGATGCCGGGTGCACCAGCTGAGCAGCCGATGCCAGGAAGGGAAGCTGTGTGAACTGCGCGTGGGTCTGAGCGGCGACGCTGGACGCCCCCGTCGGAATGGCTGAGTTCATGTAGGAGAGCCAGCTGGGGCTGATGGGATAGCCAACGCCCAGCACTGACAGGTTGAGTCCGCCGGGGTCCTGGTAGTCCACCAGGTTGGTCGGAGGAGAGTAGCAGGGAATTGAACCGCTCACTCGCTGCTGCGCGCCTTCTGCTTTAGCCTTTGAGTGGCTGGATGCAAACAGCCGCCACTGCTCCGACAGAAGCCCAGGACTTGCTAGGCATGTCTTCGGTAGCTTGTAGTGCCTGAGCTGGGCCTCCACCTCTGCGGAGCGAGCTCGCAGCAGCTGATCTTCCAGAGAAAGCATGTCGGCCATCAGCAGCTCTGACTCTGGCTGTTTGCTCCTTTTGGTTGCGGTATCTGGAGACTCTCCTCTGCCGTTGTTGGAACCAGCTTTGGCCGATCCGCTGATTTCTGGGCGCTCCTCTCGCCCTCCCTCTTCCTCATCCTCCGCTCCCTGAGTCTCTCTGCCCTCACCGTCCTCCTCCTCAGACCTCCGTTGGCTCTGCTTCTCCTGGCTGCAGATTACCTGCTCTAGTTCATCCTTCCCTGCAGCGTGCAGGCCGTGCGCTTGCTGGAAGGGCCGCAGCTGGTCTGGGTGCAGGATGTTGCCCTTCTTGTAAGGCCAGTCCGACTCTATGAGCAGAGACAGTGAGTTCTTGCAGAGGCTGTACTTCATATGGTTGTACAGGTGGGATTTCTCCATGCAGGTGAAGGGACACTGAAAGCATTTATAGTTGTAGGGTTTGCCCCATGGTCGCGGGATGTAGTGCGGCTTCTTCGGTTTTCGCTCTTTGTGTTTGCCGGCAGACGTAACTTTGCAAGCTTCATCCTTTGACATGATTGAAGGTTATTTCAAGCGCAGGTGCAATAAAAGTTATTCTGGGAACTTTGTTTCATTTGATGCAGATTTTCCTTCAATCTTGTGAGATGAAGAACATCTTGTTAAACTTTCAGCCACTCCTGTGAAGCAAACAAAGAGAAACTCTTAGCAAGATAAGATTTTAAGTGAAATTAAGACAGTGGTGGGCACTACCAGCTAATCTGCTAATTGTTAGCTTAGCTGAAATTGGGAAACGTTTAGCACACTTAGCTTCCCCTAAATGGATTTTTTCCAGACAAATTCTAAAGTGATAATTTACTCAACTCGTTTGTAAACTACAAGAGAGCTAAATTTCAATACTTGTGTTGAAGTTTTGGTTATTAACTGTTAACAATTCTTTAAGTACTGGATGAATTCAGTGGTGATGTCATTGTTTGTATGAAAACATAGGGATACAGCGGACACCACCCATTTCCAGTTAACGGTTTCCCAGGATTTTCTGCAGAACTCCAAATTATTTGCACAATTTTTGGACAACAGATTTAAACGTGTAGCAGCTTTGGAAGCTGAAAAACTTAGCAACAATGCTACTTAGTAAGCAATACTGACACTAAAACCCCAGAGATTAAGAAGATAATACATGTTAGCTTCTGCTGTAGCGTTAAGACGGTTTCCACTGTATTAAAGGATGTTAAGAGTGGTGTTTAAGACTGTTGCTATAACGCTTTAGCATTACTGCTAAAGCTACATTGATATAGCAGTTTAGCATGCTATGTTGACGTATTGCTTTAGCTTTCATTTTAGCTTCTGCTTAAAGCTACTTACATTTAGTGCTTTAGCATTAGTTTCCACTAAATAGTGTGTTGATGTAGCAATTGAGCATTATAATATTACATTGATGTAATATAGCATCAATGCGCTTTAGCATTAGTTTCTCCTTAATGCTATGTTGCTATAGCATTTAGTTTAGATTCCACTAAACTAAACTCTGCGGCTCGACTGCTAGCCAAGACAGGCTCACATCACTGGTCTTAAGATCCTTGCATTGGCTCCCAGTACGTCTCAAGATTGAGTTTGAGATTCTTTTACTGGTTTTTAAAATTCTTAATGGTCTTGCACCATCTTATCTTGCAGAACTGCTGTTACCTTATGAACCCCTGTAGGCCCTGAGGTTCTCTGGCACCGGACTACTAACAGGTCCAAGAGCCAGAGCTCACACTGATGGTGAGGCTTCTCTCCAGTATCATGGCCCAGTTTGTGAAACGGTCTGCCAGAGAACCTGAGAGCTGCAGAAAATGTTGCTCTAAGCGCAGATTCAAGACCCGACTTTTTAACTGTACTTCCTGAATTGAATCATTTCTGCTTCATCTGCTTCATTTTCCACCAAGTTGTGTTTTTCTCCATGTGGGGTTGGAGGGTAATTGTTTGTTTTTGTTAGTTTTTATTGATCTGTGCAGCACTTTGAGCTGCTTTTAGTATAAAGGGTGCTTTATAAATTTGATTGATTGATTGAAATACTTAATTGATTCAGCACTTTAGCATTAGCTTCTCTTTATTACTATGTTGTTATAATGTTTATTATTAGTTTCCACTAAGCACTGTGTTGATGTAGCGCTTTAGCGTTAGCACAGCTAACTTTTTAACTAGCGATGCTCACCACTGAATAAAGTTGTAGTTATGCTGATTCCTGGTTTATAATAAACTAAAATGTCTGTTATCTGCCTGAGCTGAGGTTTGCCCCTAACCTAACTGCAGGGAGGCCCTAACCCTAACCCTAACCCTCTCACTGTACCTGCCACTGTTCATTAGCTGCAGTGCAGCACCAGGCGGCAGCAGGGCCCCGGGCTGGGGGGGGCTAACAGAGCTAACCCCACACCTGTGCAGCGAGGCTGGGCTATGGGCCCTCGGAGGGCCGCTACAGGCGGCTCCATGCTGAGGATGGAGCGGCGCTGGTGGGGGTGGGAGGGAAGTTGGGGGTTTGAGGCCGGATTGCTAATGAGAGCCTGGCATCATGCCTAAAGGGCGTCATTAGTGCCAGGACTGAGATCTGGGTCAGGACGTGCAGAAGAAGTTCAACCGATTTAGCTTCTTCTTCTAGAGCCGCTCAGCCTCGATGACCAGAAGGTTATTATTATTCAAGTTCTGTGGAAAAAACGTTTAGAAATTAACTTTCCTGCAACCTTGTGACATATTTTGTGTTCAAAACTCCAATTTATCAAATTTATAATAGATCTGTCCTGGTTTTATGTTATTGTAATTTTGAAATTTTAAATAAATATTACTTTTATACAGTCCTAAACTTTTCATACAACTAACAGATTTAAATATAAATTTATATTTAATCAACTTTCTGAAAGAAAATTAGTTTGGCATCTCACAAAATGTGAAAGGAGGATTTACTGATATAAAAAAATAACTTATCAGTTTGTTTTCATTTTATTAAACAAATGCATTTATTGGCATTTTATCGATTAAATCCTTCATGTTTCTGAGCAGCTTTTGGCACATTATGAGTTTCAGGTTTTTGAAGATCTAATCTTTTTCTCTCCATCAGATTAAAGTTCAGACTTTGACTGAGCCGCTAATCAGAAGAAACATGTTGGTAAAATTAAAAGATTACTTTAAACCTGAATGTGCTGCGGGTCTGAATATGGAAATATGGCTGTAATGTCTTGTGTATAATTAATTTACGTCTCTTTTTCTGAAATCTCTGCAGCTTAATTAGAGATTATCAGAACAGATTATCGGAACCGGACGATTTTTCCACGATCGGCTTTGATAGTTAATTAGAAAAAAATGAACTAAATGCATCAAAACTCAAATCATCAGGTTGAAGAATCAACCAGGTTCACTAATGTAAACATTAAGAGATTTTCCTATAATTTCTTCATCAAACTACTAAAAATAAAGAATTAGCAGCTCAGATCTCACAGAAAACAGAGAATTAATTTCTGCGTCTCTAAATTTTTAAAATGTTTTTAATGGTTGAATTACTGTGAGATTTTCTTTCTGGGACTGAAGCCGTCGGCTGACGCCTGCAGTGAAGTGAAGTTTTACTTTGCCTCTTTCTTCAGGCCATTTGGAGATGAAAGTCAGTTTGTTTTAAAGTTTAGCCTCCATTTTAAACTAAATAAATTAAAGAAACAGAACTTCATTTGTGTTAAACTTTGGGGATAAATCCCAGGTGACAGAGGGGGAGTGATGCTGCGGGACGGCGGGGGCCCGATGCCCCAGCCGGACCGCCAGAATCGGGCCGTTTGATTGGCTGACTTGTGCGCCTTGGGGCTCTGACCTACTCATAACGGAGGCTAACAGCTGCAGCTACGAGCCGATCAATAAAAATCATTTTTTATCCCCGGCGCTTCGTATCCAAACCCTGCGGTCTTGTTTTAAGCTTTTAGGATCAAACAAACCCGACCGCTTGAACATCTATCGCTGCAATTAAGAAGGTTGAGTTCACTAAAAGCTTTGACGGAAACATGCGAGCGCAAACCGCAGCGCGTTTTCTGCATGAGGGGAAATAAAAGCGGGAGATGAAATGAATTACCTGGGAAAAAGGTTCAGCTGATTTCCTCTTCAGAAGTTTTTAAAGGAAGATTAAAATTATCAACAATATTCACCAAAGATATTCTACAAATATATCAATTAAATTACAAGCAGATTATCTTTGTAATATATCATTAAATGCTTTTATTTTAGCTTTATTTAATTTTTTTATCATGTTGTGTTCTCACTGCAAAAACACAAAATCTTTCCAAGTATTTTTTATGTAGTTTTTAGTGAAAATATCTTGAAATAAAACAAAACAAGATTTCAAGATATTTTTCTTCACTAAATAAGAGCTTGTTTTAGTTTTTTTAAGTGTTAATTACATTGACAGATACTTTAACTTACAACAGGAACATTTTTCTTTTTGTAAGTGAAATGAACTTTTTAAAATCAATATTAAGGAATTATTTAGTTAAAACAACTCATATCTTGCTGAAAAGTTTCTTTTAATTTAGTTTTGTTTTAAGATATCTGCACTAAAAACTAAACCAAAAAAAGGTTTGTTTTTTTTTAGTGTAGCTAAATCAACTTAAATGAACCTCTGAAATATGGATTTTTTTATATGAAATAATCTACCAGTGGAACTATAATTGTATAATTATTATTTAAAGTGCACTGACACATTTGCACTCAAAACAAGACAAAAATACCTGCAAATAGTTTTGGCAGTGATGGCGTATGGATTTCCATGTCTATGGCTAAAGTTTTTATCTCACCTATTAATAATGTTGATTAAGTAAATACCAATTAGTAAATCATTTATATTTTGTCAAAATTCAACCACAAAAAGCAAAAAATGAAGTTAATGATTAAAAACATTGATCCAGAGTTCAGAAAATCAGGCCCGGCCTTCACTTCCCCTGTTTTTTGTTAAAAGTCGCTGAAAACTACGTGAGGTTGGCATGGAGACGGATCGGTTCGTACCTGGACTCGTCCTGATGAGGCTGTCTGTCACGTCTCAGCAGCAGCAGCAGCAGCAGCAGCAGCAGCAGGGCGGCGCGTCCCGCTCAAATGGGAGCGCAGCAGCCAGCGCTGGGATATATACTGACTGGGAGCTCTGCCCTCAGGCGCGCCGCTGCCTGGCACCCGGACGCAGAACCTACAGACTATTGGCCAGGGTTCGTTTAGTGAAAACGCAGATTAGATCAGAGTTTTCATCTGGGATTCACATGAGAAAGCAAAAGAAAAGAGTTTAAAAGTCTTATTATTCAACTTTAACCTGTAAATTTTCTGACATAATTACATTTTTGAGCAACAATAAACTAACGCAGGGTCACAGAGATGAACTAAAACTTTAATTTTCATATATTGTGAATATTCTGTTGTCTTTTAATACACAAATACACATAAACATTGTGTAAAATAAAAATACCTTCTGTAGTACATTCTTATCTATTTATTTTTTATATGTATTTTAATCTTTTTATGAACCTAAATGCTTTAATGCTAATGCTGCTATTTTCCCCCAATGTGGGAAAATAGTTTTTTGTGTTTTTTAATCTATTGAATCAATCAATTAATCATCTAAGGGCATTTCTATTCTGTTCTATTCTATACAATAATGCATAAAATTAATTAATTAATTAAAAATAAATATGTACATATTAATAATATTTAATACAAATAATAATAGAATTTATAAGGTTTTCTTATGTAAATATTTTTTCAACCAATTAAGATTTTCTTTATATTTAGAGAAAAAATCTTTAAATATTATTATTAATAATAATTTCCCTTAATCCTACAGAATTAATACAAATTAAGAACATTTATTTATTTGGTTTTATTTGTAGAAATGAAATCTTAAATGCTGTATTTTTATATAACAATATGACAAATAAATAGATGTAAGATCTCATTTAGCTTATTTACAAAAAGTAATTAAAATTATATTTACGCATGTTTATTTATTAATAAACAATACTTTCTATGTGTTAGTTGTTTTTTTCACTACTGTTATCTTGTATTTTATGCTGTGATGTAAAATTAATTTCTATTAAAATTTAAGAAAAAAATTATTTGTACATTTATTTTCATTTGTAGAAATATAAATAAAATAAAAATGTAAATGCTGTATTTTATAAAATATTATGACAAAAAATAGATTTAAATACTATTTAATTTAAACGTTATCAGCCATATTTTTGTAAATAAACAGCAGCAATTTGAGGCTTTAAATGAAACATAAATTAACGTGTAAATTTTATAAATCTGCAGTTTTGTTCTCTGCTGCCATATAATGAGCATTTAAACCGTTTTAATAATAAGGTGAAACTCCTGCATTATTAACTAACAACCATCTGAAAACGTGTAATCTGACAGATTATTTCCTCCTCTCTTGTTTCGGCCGCTGCGGCTCGCTGTCACTCAGCGGCGGCTAAATGGAGGCTGACAGGGAGCCAAACCGTCTGCAGCTAATGTGACAGCGGGGCAAGATGGCGTCCGTACGGACAGACAACCGGGACAAGAGAAGAAGATCCACGGCTTCCTGAACGTCACGCTGGCTGATGTCAGTTTATCTTTTCTGCAACTCCATAGAAACCTGGACGATTTCTTCTTCTTCTTCTTTTGAAATCAAACCAAAGTGAGGAGTAACGTCTGTATAAAAAGGCTTTAAATTTTAGCCCAACACAACTCCGCCTGATAATTTGCATTAAATCCTTTTTTCTGCCTCTTGCACAACCAGTAAGACTTTACAGCGCATAGAGTTGTGAAACCAGCTGAACAAATGTGCTGGAGTTCCGCTTGGGTTGCTAGGTAACGGTGCAGGACTTGGCAGGGGTTGCTAGGTAACGGTGCAGCACTCGTGGAATGTGACATCAAAAGAACATGAACTTAATAGTTACATTGTTTACATTCGGACATTTTTGCGCAAAAAGACGATTCTCCCATTTCTCCGTTTGGAGATGTTGGTGTTATTTATTTAGTGTAGTAGCGTAGAAAATAACGCAGAAAAATCGTTGAAGAACAACTCAAACCACTACAACAACTACGCTACACACAGACTCGTTGCCATAGCAACTGACAACAACTCCACTACACGTCTCAGGATTCAACACCAAAAAACACGCAATAATTTCCCAAACGAACTACAGAGCATTCAGTCCGTTACAGTTTTATGTTTTTAGGTTTTATGTTTATTTTGTCATTAAGTGATCGCTGTGGCAGATTAGCTACGCTGCTATTAGCTAAGCTAACACAGCGGTGGTTGATTAGCTGCTTTAAACGCCTTCTCTACTGATAATCTGTCAGCGTTGCTGTTTAGGTCGCCTTTTTAAAAATATTTTTTAACTGAACCAAAACACAACCAATTCCACGTCACATCTACATGTCAAGGTTGTCATAGTCAAGCTAGCACAACTGAGCTACTTCCCTCTCCCTTGCTATATTTTAATTAAAACTTTTCTCCAACATCGTTATCTAGTTGTCATAGTGATGTCAGTTAGTAGCAAAGCTCTGCCTCCCTTTTTCTTTTATATTTCACGTGTACTTTTCACATTTTGTGTTACATTGATAACTTGACTTGTGGTTTTGTGTTTATTAGCAGTTGAGACCCAAATAGAAGTATAAAAATGTGTGAAATGTAAATTTTGCATAATTGGCCCCCTTTTTTATAAGAAAAGAAAAAAAGAAATCACAACAAAATTTTTATTATATTTATTTATAGTAATTATTAGGGTTGGCACCAGTTAAGAAATCATTTATTTTTTCGGTTAAAGTTTGCGTGCTCCTGTTCGCTTCTTGTGAGCTGCTCTGTTTACCTTCAGAGGTTGAATCAGAGTGATGATGAAGCTGAGACGAAGCTCTCGCGGCGAGTGCAGCGTCCTTATGGAGCGGCATCTGGGGAGTCTGACAGCAGCACTCTATTACCACTCAGAGAAAGGAACCCGAGGGCGCCGACATCACCGCTACCAGCCACATCCAGCTGTGCTGATGCCTCCAAACGCACACGCAGCCAAAACCATGCAAATCAGGAGGAACGTTCACAACTCGCTGCTCCACAAATCGGACTTACACCGTGTTGGAAAAGTCGTTTGTGGGTGTAAAGATGGAGAGATGAATGAGTGAAGCTCAGGCTTTTTCCAGCGCCTGAGCTTCAGAGCCTGGGGTGGAATGGCTAACAGCTCCTCTGTTAGCCTGCGCTGCTGGGCACATTAACTAAACTCATATCGCTCTCAGCCACCATCAATTATTCACCGCCTCCTCCCTTATTTCCCCTCGTTTCAAAGAAGAAAACTTCTAACAGAAAACACACTGCAGTCACAGAAAACCTCCAGCCTTTGGTGACATGTTGGGACTAAATCATTGTTGGACTAAAACAATGATCGGATTGATATCACCCCAATAAGAAAGGTAAAACTGCTAAAAATACAGATCAATCATCTTTTCACAGGGAAAATAAAACCTTAGTCTAAAGCTGTGGCATATTTAAAGTCCAACTCAAGTTGTAATAATCATTTTAAAACTGACCTGTGTTTCTGTGTTTTATTAGCTGGGTTTCCATTACAAACTGTCAATATTCTGTTAATGTCAAAGAAACTTAATTTTACAATTTTGTTATTTCCATTAAATAAGAAGCAAAAGTAAAATCACACCTGAATAAGTTTGTTTATGCAATAAGTAATTAAAAACCATTCAGTGCCATCATCCTCCCACCACTTCCTGTTGTCTTCTTCTTTGTGGTTTCTGCCAGTGGTAACTTCATGTTGCAGATTGTGTGATTTCTGCTGGAAACTATGTTGGTATAGCCATTTAGCGTTAGCAGAACAAATGTTCATGGTTAGCACTTCAGCTTTAGCGCGAGTGATTTTTCAGTTAGCTGTGCTAATGATTAACATGATATACTTAACGTCTAATAACCAAAGTATTGAAAGGATGACAGATAAGTGTCCTTTTGAGAGGTGAACTGCTTCGCTGCAGAATGCTGGAAGCACAACATGAGACATTTCAGCTTCACATTTAATGAAACGCTCACAATTATGGTGATGAGTGGCGGACGAGCGCTGGCCGCTCTCCAGGTTGAAAACAGTCGTCAGGCTGAATCAGTGCGTTGATGGCTTAAAAGTCAGAGTTCAGTCATGAGCGTTGGGGCTTTTCTCTGCAGATATTTGTGCCCTTCTCTGCAACTTCAGCGTCTGTAGGTGAGAACGGCTCGTTACCATCGGTAACCAGTTTATAGTGTAAATGCCTTATTACATTTGAAATAAGACTAAACTAACTTAAGCAAGATATAGGAGCTTGTTTTAAGTAAAAAATTCCTTAACATTAATGAAAAAAGTTCTCGTTACCTAGCAACCCAGCCCGTCGCCTAGCAACCAGTTCTAGTTCCACTGGAAGATTATTTCAGGTATAACATGGGAAACAAAAACCATTACCATGTTACCATCGGTTCACTGCAAAAACACATTTTACCAAATATTTAGTTTTTTGTGCAAACATTTGAAATTAGACAAAACTTACTTTCAGGTAACTTTTCAACAAGATTTAACTTCTTTTAAATCAATAATTCCTTCATATTGATCAAATTCTATTTTCACTCAAATTTTGTCACTTATAAAAACAACGTTCAGGTGCAATAAGTGAAATAATCTGCCTCTGTGACTAGGATTTTATTAGAATTAAGGAATTATTGACTTAAGATAAAAAGTTACTTTTAAGTTATTTTGGTCATATTTCAAGTTCACTGAGACATTTGCAAAATAAACCAGACAAAAATATTTGGTCCAATTAAATGTCTGTGCTTGTCAAAAGTCTAATTGATGAACATTTTAAAGAAATAAATGCTTGAAGGACCGTTTATGTGTTTTTACTTATGGTTTCGTGTTTTTGCAGTGTCCGTTTGATATTTATCATTTTTAGCCGTGACGACTCTAAAAGAGTTCACCTGTAAGTCAGCGGTGGCGGGAAGCAGCTGGCGCGGCGGCCGTCCGGCCGTCTTTGTCTCATCGCTCCGTCCTCCGGTTGGCGCCCCCGCCCGCGGGACGCCGGCTCTCTGCCGCCCAGGCACCTGTGGGGTGTCACCTGATGGGGGAAAAGCAAGTGGAAATGAAAGCAAGCAGCCGATTCTGTCAGAGCGCATCAGGGCGGCTGTCTGTCACGCCGCTGACCTTCGGGGCGGCGCGCGCATCGGCGCGATGCGTAAACCCTCAAAGTGTTGGAGCGCGTGCGAGCCCACAGCCCGCGGGGAGCGGATGTGAACGTGTGCATATGCTTGTTTATCAATGCGTGGTGTGCAAGAGCAAGTGTGTGTCTATTAGCGCCCTGAGTGGGTGGCGTAAACACGCAGCGCTCCGGGAGGTGTGTGTGTGCGTGTGTGTGTGCGTGTGTGTGTGTGTGTGTGTGTGTGTGTGTGTGTGTGTGTGTGTCAGATAGCTGCGTTAGCTGGTAGGTCGGTGACATCGTCCACAAGCAAAAACTCCTGATTTAATCTAGAATCCGTCCTCAGGACTGGAAACAATCTCTGAAGGTTCCTTATGGGGCCTGGAAATCCTTGAAAACCCTCCTTGAATTTTAATCAGGTTTGGAAAGTACAGAAGGCTGTTAGGGCAATTATAGATAAAAAAAATACCAGAGTAAATTACTACGAAAAGGTTTTCAGGTTAAAGACATTTTCTAAAGAAAACATGAACTTTTCTAAATAGAAAAATCAAAAATTGTTTGAAAAAACTCACATTATGAAACTAATCTTGAACATTTCAAAAGTGGACCATTTTTGACTTTTGAAACTTTTCAATAGTCTAGAAAATTTCTGGGGATTAATCTGAAAATTTCCGAGTTTTTTCTAGCAAATGTTCAAATTTTTATGGAGAACGTTTCTGACATCGATCATATTTTTTATTTACTCTTCCTTCTTGTTTCTTTTTCTTTGGACTGGTAGTTTGGTTCAGGCAGCGCAGAGACCAAAACGGGAATCTTGATTCGGAGAGCATGGAAAGGGAAAAGAAAAGAAGACAGATGGGAAGAAGGGAAGAAAGAGAAAGATGAAAGAAGACTGAAAGAAACAAGAAGGAAACAAGAAAAAGACGGAAAGAAAGAAGGAAAAAGAATGCAAGAATAAAAAGAAATAAGGAATAAAAGACAGAGAGAATAGAAAGAAGCAGAGAGACAGAAGCGTGCAGGCTGTCCTCTGCTCGGCCGCAGCCGTCCAAGCGGCAGGAATGGAGGGAGACAGGAACCGAAGCCGTCAGCTCCTCCCTCAGGCCTCGGCCTTCCAACTACAAGTCCTGTTTTATCCAACCATATGTTCCCCCCAAACCCCCATCCAGAAAATAAACAAGTCAGGAAGCCATGGCCGCAGGGAAGTTTCACTGGCTTTCATTCCCAAACACTCACTCCGCTTCCTGCAGACTCAAACTGCGCTTTGGATGAAACATCAGCAAAATCCGATGTTTCCTGGTTTCCAAGCATCCAAGAGAAAAAAGAAACGAAAATATTTCAGGGTTTGACCTGCAAGTCAAAACATCACAGGATGGAAATGTCTTCTTCTTCCACCTGCAGGTCGCCTCCATTGGAGCTGACGCTGCGGACGGGACAGAGGTCAGGAGGTCAGGGGGAAGTCAGGCTGCTCACCGTTAATAACAGGAGAAGAAGAAGAAATCAAAAGGAAAGAAAGAAAAAGAAAAGAAATCAATAAAAAAGGAAAAAGAATAAAAAGGAACAAGAAGACTATCTGAGTTTATTCCTGTTAGTGTTCCCACGCTCCACTGAAACTTTTAGTTTTTTAATTTCTAACCCAAACAGACTGAAGTTGGAGAACCTGAGTCACTTTTCATCTGTCGGCTTTGATTTTCCACCTGCTGATTCAGGTGTGTTACAAACACCTGTTGCTATAACAACCAGGTCAGACCTGGACAAAGAGGTTTACAGATCCAGCAGCCAAGTTCACTTACACTAAGACAAAACTAAGAAAGAAGTTTTCATCAAGCTGCAGGAGCTTGTTTCAGTCCATAATCCTTTAACTTTGATCAAATTATTACTTTTAATGACAATAAGTGAAATAATCTGCCAGTGGATCTAAAACTGTCAACATTAATGAATTATTGACTTAAAACAAGCTGCTATATCTTGCTGAAAAGTTCTTTGTAAATTAGTTTTGTCTTAATTCAAGTGTGTTATTTTAGTTCTACTAAACTAGACAAAAACACTTGGTAACATTTTGTGTTTTTGCAGTGTAGATGAGAACAGATGTTGGAGATTTTTTCCATGAAATTTTGATAAAATCTCATAAAGAATAACCATATCTGTATCAGTAATTGTTTTCTAATTATTTCCGATCATCTTATTCTGATTAGAAATATGTTGTTTGGTTTTTAAAATTTAAAATGAAACGTTGATAATTTTATCCACAACCAGCCGGTTTAGTGTTGAAGCAGATTGAAACATTTTTAGTTATAACCAGTAAATAAAACTCTGCGGTTGCAGATCCAGTTCATTGAAACGTGTGTGTGACAGATGGGCGGGGCGGGTGTTCAGGTTCTGCAGAGCCAGTCGGTTCTCCCTCTGGGCAGGAGAAAGAGTCCGGAGATGGACAGATGTGCCGAAGGCCGGGCGTCGGCTCACTCCGTTTCGGGCTCCCTCAGGGCCCGGTACTCACTGACCTGGCATCCAGCGGCCGAGCGGCGGCCAGTTGGCGGACCCAACTTCCTCACAAAGGTCAGTCATCAGCTGCCAGTTCCAGATCTGAACCTGAGTCCATTCCTGTGGACTGGACCAAACTGAAAACAGTCCGATTCCTCGTCTGTTGTTTGTAATTTGGAAATTTCATTGTGACAAAATTCATTGTTTTTGATGGAATGCTTAAATAATCTGGATTATTGACTTAAAACGACCTTTTATGATGTAAAATTGACTTTTTTGAAAGCTAAATTATGTTTTAATTAACATTTATGAGATTAATTAAATAATTAAAAAGTTTATTCTTTATTATTGATTATAAACTTCTAGTTCCACTGGCGCCATTACCTAGCAACCCCAGCCTAGCCCGGGCGTTACCTAGCAACCCCAGTCTAGCCCGGGCGTTACCTAGCAACCCCAGTCTAGCCCGAGCGTTACCTAGCAACCCCAGTCTAGCCCGAGCGTTACCTAGCAACCCCAGCCTAGCCCGGGCGTTACCTAGCAACCCCAGTCTAGCCCGAGCGTTACCTAGCAATGGGCGTTACCTAGCAACCCACTGGCTGATTATTTCACTTATAACTCGGGAAAAATGGCTTGTTACAAGTGAAATAATCTGAATTATTAGTTTAAAACTAGCTTTTATCATGTAAAATTTACTGTTTTGAGTTTTTAAACCTGTTATAAATAACATTACTGAGATTATTAATTTCTGAGTTTTTTCTAGCAAATTTTCGACTTTTCAAAATGATGAGTTTTTTGACAGAGTTTTGTAATAAACTGCAATCAGACTTTTGATTAAAAGACTACACTGCAAAAACACAAAATCCTACCACGTATTTGGTCTAGTTTCTAGACAGAAATACATCAAAATTCCAAAAGGGATTGTGAGCACGACTAAAGTTGTGCTAGGCTAAAGATTTTAAATAATGTGCAACAATTGTAGCTTGTGTTTTTTATGTCACTCATTCCTCTCATTCTTTATCTTCCTGATCTTACATATGGAGTTTCTTCAGGACAAAATGGGGCTAGAATATGCAGTTCTCACAGACACACCAGCAGTTGAGTTTTTGTTACCCAAAACTCAGTTTCCATGAGGCCCAGAGGTTCAAATGCGATAAAAATATCACTGTTTTGCAAAATATCCATGTAAGTTTTGAGGCGTTTTTCTCCTTTCACAGCCCTGAGCCTTCCTGAAGACCTGAGGGCAGCTGAGAGTTTAATGTTTCAAAAAGCTGGATAGAGACACATCTATTCATATTCGGTTTAATTTACCGTATAGCTTTTTGTTATCTCTTTATTTCAAATCATAACTTTATAGAGCTTATATTATAACTTCTTTAATAAATCTATTTGGGTTATTTTTAAATTTTGGTGATTTAAGTTTATAATAATCTGAATCCTGTCAGTTTGACAATATTTTCAACAAAACAAACTAATGAGTTTGCAACAATAAACACATTTTCACATTTTAGCTAGCAGTGTTCACCGCTGGCAGTAACACATTTAACGCTGTTGAGGGAAACAGCCTAAACTTTGTTGCAACACAAGGATGAATTTATCAACATGGATGAATTTAGTGCTTTAGCATTAGCTTTTGACAGATACGTTGATGATGTAGAGCTTCGTATTAGCAGAACCAGTGTTTCTGATTGTTGCCTTAGGGTTAGCACAACTAACTTTTAGGCAGCAGCACCACCATTGGCAGTAATAAATGTAACTGTTTATGGAAATATAGCAGGTTGTACCAGAAGCTGGGTATCAATATGAATGAAATTAGTGCTTTATCATTATCTTCTGATAAATACCGTGTTGGTACTGCACTTTAGCGTTAGTGGAACTCATATTTGTGATTTAGTTGTTCCTGGGAGCCACAAACGTTTTAGTTAGTGGTGCTAGTAAATTTGACTCTGTTGAATGTAATATACTTTGTTGTAACTCATGATGGGTATCAACAAATATGAAATCTTCACTTTAGCTACAGCTTCTGATTGATATAGCAATTAATTTTTTCATAACTAATATTTATGATTAGTGCTTTAGTGGTTATCACAACTAACTTTGTAGTTAACAGTGTCTAGTATTGGCAATTATAAATGTAACCCTGTTTAGGACAATATGGTACGTTGCAACACAAGGTGTTTATCTACATAGATTAATTTAGCACTTGAGCATTAGCAAAACTAATATATATGATTAGTGGTTTAGCTGTTAGCACAACTATCCTTTTAGTTAACTGTGCACATCGCTGGCAGTAACAAATTTAACCCAATATATGTTGTTGCAATAGAAGGTGAGCTTTAACATTGATGAATTTAGCACCTTAGCATTAGCACTTCTGATAAATACCGTGTTGTACTTTAGCATTATCGTAACTAATATTTATGATTAGTGCTGTAGGGGCTAGCATGGCTAACTTTAGCTATGCTTGCAGCTCATGACATCATGTATCTGCAGACGGAGCCTGAATGGAAATTCACCTCCTCAGTCTCCTGTGGACATTTTGACACGGTGATCACTACTTTATAGATTTTGCTGTCATTGATTTTGTCAGTAGAAACACTTGGACACACGGTTAGCGACATGACAGCCTGTCTGCTCCATTGAGCCATCATTGACCTTCCCTGAATTCAGACTTGCCAAGCCAATTGACCAAATCGCTGATCTTTAAGAGGAGTGGGTTGAGTGGCACTAAACACACACACACACACACACAAACACACTCCATCCACCTCACTGTGTAATCAAGGAGGGAGGCAGGCAGGACTCTGGGTCACAACAGCGACAGTAATGAGAGGCGACAGCTCCTTGGCGCTCGAGGCAACGACCAGCTCGGCTGTCGAGACTGCGGAGCGAGTCCGCCAGGCACGCACTGAGGCAAGGTTTGCTGATTTGGGAGGGAGATGGAGGGAAGAGTGGGGGCGAACTGGGACGGAGCTGGTGGTACGGATACACTGAGTCGATGCTGGAGCGCAGATCTGATGTCATAGAAACACATTTCTTCTAATCATCACTTATTATCTGATGTATTTATATCGTTTATCAGCAGCAGGGATGTCAAAGCTGCAATACACACAAGCACAACGTCTGACATGCATCCTGAGAAGCGGTGGAGCCCTGAGGCCGCCGCGCATGGCGCTGCTGACCCCTCCCTCTCCGCCTCGCCGCCCCCTCCGTCCTCCTCTGGAAGACAGTTTAACTTCTGTCATTTTCGTGAAGCAAGTGAGTCAGTTTCACTGCGACGAGAGGATGTGACAGGCCGGTAATGGACAGGACAAGGAGGGGACTTATGAAGTATTAGTAAACCTTAATAATTCACTAAACGGAAGACCCCAGGAGTCCCCCACTGGCTCTCATCCCGGCTCGGATGTTTTCTGTCTGTCAGCGCCAGATCATGATGAGAGATGATGCCAAATCACTGACCAAATAAAGCCAGTCCAAACCTCAAAAAGATTCAAAATGCTCTTTAAGCAACATTTTATCCAGCAGCTATGGTTTATCTAATGATATGTCAAAGACGTAATACGTTCCAAAATATAGGTGGGAAAATAATTTGTGCATTTGGTTTTTGTTTGCCATATTTCAAGATTTAAAAGACAAAAAATAAATACATTTTAAAAATGCAGATGTTTGAGTCAGGATTTAACAAAATTTAACTAAATCTGGAAACCAGATCAAAAGTTGGAAAAATCATTTAAAACCCAAAGATCTGCAGCAAAGAGCAGCTTCTTAAGTCATAAATAAAAAGTATTAGATGCTACCTTCACACCAGTCCTATTTAGTCCGCTTTAATCCAACTCTGGTCCGTTTGCATAGATGTGAATGCTGATCGAACCAAACCTCGGTCTGGGTTTGGTTAAAATTAACTCTGGTTCGGTGTGAATACATATGTGAAAGCTAAGCGGACCGGAGACCGCTCTAAAAGCAGGAAGTGGACTTACACAATCCTGTTCAAGAAAGGATAATCAATCTATCAATCAAGTTTATTTGTTTCGAAAAGTTCAGCAACCAGGCAGTTCAGAGAGCTTTATGGTTTTACATCATAAAACCAACGTATAGTCAACAACTGAGAAGTCAGTGACAAACATTACACTTCACCATTGTCAAGATCATCAATATGCATTGAATATGTTGGTCAATGTTTGATTTATTATGGTTCAAAAGCAACTCTGAACATTTAAACCAAATTCTGCTGAAGGCGCCAGACAACTTTGGGAAAACGCTGGTTTATTGGTAACCACTGCATGTTTTCTTTATTAAAAGATGCTAAGAGCCTCTTTGTTCCATCCTGTAGATCGTTCCTTCTACACTCCCCACCTTGTCAAGTGTAACTTCTTCTGCAGCCGCTGACCACCAATTATCTGTGATCAGAGTCTAGCTGGTCGCGATTAGACAGACTGGTGGCCTGGAGGGACACACACTCCACTTCCCAGCTGCTCCATCACCAACTAGAGCCGGTTCTCCGCGCGGACTGCGGCTGTGACTGGCAGCCCAAGTCATTAGATCCCTGGACGCCCCCACTGGCTGCTCTTTTCGCTCCCCTTTGTGTGTGGTGGTGATGGTACTGGAGATTACAGCGCAGCGGTGACGAGTGTCAGGAGGAACCCCGGTCCAGTCTGTTGAGGTCCAGTGTGACAGCGCAGCGTCCTGACCCCCACAGCCACTCCTAAGTGCCCTGCCTGCATCGCCTCCAGAGACGCAGAGGGTGATGGGGCCTGGCACCGGAGGGGCCGCCCTGGCTGGTGCCTCTGCTGGTGGTCTCTGTGGCCTATTAGTGTCTTGCTATTGGCCTGTCAGACTGACAAAACAGGGGCCTGTCAAATTAAGTAGAGGCTGAATATCAGAGATGTGTATTCAGTCGCAGCGAAGGGACGCGTTGGGGAGGAGTGAGCAGAACCAGGATCAGGAAACCACCGGTGCTAATGTCGACGCTAAGTGAGAGTGACAGTAGGCTAGCTGATTGGCGAAGGGAAAATGCAGAAGCAGAAAGAGAGACAGAGAGCTGGAGCGGCGCTGGTTGATAATGGTGGTGTGGTTGTCCTGAGGAGACTTGTTAAGGACCCGTCCAGACAGAACCAGACAGCTACCGTTCCCAGGGATCTGAACCCAGGTAAAGTGCTTCAAGTTTGGCCCAAACAGCTCGGAGTTACAGCACTTCCACTTAATGAGATCAGCAGCAGCCAATCATCCCAAGACACAAAACCATTTAATGGAACAATAACGCTTTCCTCAGCCGGGCTGTTTGTATCGCTGTGCACATGAAATAACAAGCATTTACCTGGGCACCAAAGGCATTTTTAGTTTGTTCTGTTGTGTTTTAATACACAATTAAACCGACTCTGCTTTCTCTATATTTACCTCTGGAGGCGAATTTGATGCAGATGCTTCAGGCCACTGTGAAGGCATGCAGTTTATCTACTGTTTAAAACAGCAAAGATCAGGAGGGCACTCTTTAAAGGGACAGTCATGAATTTTTGAAGTGAGATTATGTGAAGTTTTTATCAGTAATTTGTAGGATCTGCATAGAAAGACAATCAGATTGGTAGACATCAGATCTAACACTAACTTCATGTTCAAAGATAAAGATCTTCTTTATTATTGTTTATGTGATTTTTGGTAATCAAAATCACTAATTTTGTGGTTCTACTTTAAAGATATTTGGAAGGAATTTTGTGATTTTGACACTTACAGTAAATACAATAGCATATTAGTGTAAATAGAAAAAACAAAGAGAGTAAATTTCTCCCAAAAAACTCAAATATTTTGGTATTAATCTAGGAAATTTTCTAGAAAAAGCCTGGGACATTTCTCAGTTTCAAAATTTGAAAATGTTGGACATTTTCTGAACTTCAAAAAAAGTCAACATTTTTAAAGTGAGATTATGTGAAGCTGCTATCAGTAAATTATAGAGATCTGCATAGAGAGACAAACAAATTGGTAAACGTTTGATTTAACACAAACTTCATGTTCAAAGATCCAAATTTTATTTCTAGATAAGATCACAAATCAAAAACAACTAATTAAAAACAAATACTGTTTGTTAATTGTAATTATCCAATAAACATAATAGATGTCATTGCATTTTCATATTTGTTTGTTTTTGCTCCTAATATGTTCTTCCAGGATTTCATGATTGTTTTCAGATGTTTTGCAGTTAAAATCACAGATTTTTTGCATGTATTTTTAACATATTTACAAGACTTTTGTAATTTTGGCACTTACTGTATGTATGGTAGTAAATACGATGGCGTATTAGTTCCATTGTAGATAGAAAACACACACAAAAGTACATTTCTGCCAAAAGAAAAAACAACAGCAACTCAGAAATGCTTAGATTATTCTGATGCTGACTGATAATGAACTCCAATTATAAATCAACTTCATTACTTTCTTAGGTTAAGCAAATAAATCATCTTTAATGACAGATAAAAATAAAATAAACAAACTTTAAGTGCAACAATACATTAAAACATCAAATCTCAGTTCAGCTCAGTTTGTTAATGAAGCACCAATTCACACTTGGTGGGAACAGTTTAGCTAATAGTGGAGCTAATCTTTTGTTTTGCACTAATAGCTGCTATCATGACGGTTCACACTGCAGGTCTTAATGCTCAATTCAGATTCTTTTTTTTAATCCGCTTTTTGCGTAGTTGTTCACATTTCCAAATACATGCAACTTGTATTTGATCTCCTGTGTGAACACAAACGACATAAAAGTGTCCCGCATGCGCAGTAAACGTCACAGGCAGCGAGCATGCTCAGTGTTTGCGGAAGTAAACACGGATGGGAACGGTGACGCATATCTTGGGATTTTGAAGTTGTTGTCCAACTGGATCCAGCACATTAACAACTTCATCCTCATTTTCGTCCGCCGTGGTTGTTTTTCTTCCTGCTTCCACATATCAGGACAACTTTCGTCGAGTATCACTGGCGCTCAGGTAGGCCGAACATACAGGCCACATTTGGATCGGATTCATGATCACATGTCCAAGTAGCCTGGGTCGCATTTGTTAAAATCCAATCTGTGTTGCCGTATAATATAAGATACAGGTAGCATAAGGGCAAAAACATTGGATTTGGGTCAGTTCAGGTTTCAGTGTGAATGTACTAGCCTCACATGTAGCCTGTCTTAGCTTGCTGGCGGCTAAAAGCTACATTGGCTAAGCTAAATTTGCTAGTTCGGCAGTAGGTACTACAGTCAACATCACTAATATTTATCTTAGTATTACACAGAGATGGGTAATGCTAAGTTGTAATGTACTTGTATTGTTTATAGCTTCCACAAGTCTGAAGCGGAAATGATCCGCGCCATCTTAGTAGCCAAGCCCATGGCTTAGACGAGCTGCCTCCGATCTCATACTTCCACATAGTTCGCTACTTAATGAACAGGAAGAGTGGGAACACCATGGAGGAGATTCGCCTGAAATCCATACAATCAATGTTAAGCGGATTTTTAAAGGTCTTACGGATTATTGACGTGAATAACAGCGTCCTGGTGACTGGCAGAGTAAGAACATGTAGTAACAAACAGGTAGGCTAACAGATTAAAAACTATATTTGCTAAGCTAATTATGCTGTTCGGCAGTAAATACTGCAGTAAATATCACTGATATCTGTTTTAATGTTACACAGAGGTTGGTAGAGTACTCAAAAATGATAACAGAATAATAGTCGTAATGTACTTTTATTGTTTATAAAAGTACAGGAAGGAGGGAGAGCTAATTCATAGATTGTGCCTTGTTATTGTTGTCATAGTAACTCCATAGCAACTGCCTGCCAAGATGGCGTGCGACCTTTGCGGCTTGTCTTCCCCCCCCCCTCTCTTCGTCCTCTTTCCTGTCTGCCTGCTGTTGCAAAAATTACGAGCCACTAGCGCCGCAAAAACTCTTCGGAGAAAAAAAAGGGGGAAAAAGCTTATAATTAAGTATTGGCAAAGATCGATGTAATTTGTTGTTAGCAGCTGCTGAAAGTAACTAAAAAAGTTACTTTTAATGTAACTTAGTTACTTTCCAAATCAAGTAGTCAGTAATCTGTTACTTTTTCAAGGAGTAATCAGTAATCCGATTAAAGTTACTTTTTCAAAGTAACTA
Source organism: Xiphophorus couchianus (assembly GCF_001444195.1). Taxonomy (NCBI): domain Eukaryota; kingdom Metazoa; phylum Chordata; class Actinopteri; order Cyprinodontiformes; family Poeciliidae; genus Xiphophorus; species Xiphophorus couchianus. The sequence goes on from NC_040229.1 coordinate 2,244,336, forward strand.
TTCCATCACTGGCTATTACATCCATAGTTCTCACTTGGGGAAAAAAATCTTAACATCTGTACTTCAGCGTATTTAGTGCAGAACTGTGCGCAGCAGGTGAAAGTCATCAGGCGCGCATGCGCTGCGCGGGCCGCCGTGTCTGTGTGTGTTTGGGAGAAGGTTGCATCTCCTCCTCATGTCGCTGTGAGTTGCTGAGACTGAGAGGCTGATGTACAGTGGCAGCTCCCCCTCGCAGCCACGGGCCTGCCCAGAGCCACTGCAGATGATAGTTTTAATTGCTTTCAATCTTTCAGTCGAGTCCCTGCCCGGTGGCGCGCGCTCTGTTTGTCAGCTCGCATGTGTGGCGCGCGGTGTTTCCGTGCGCATGCGGGGTGTGTTTACAGAGTTGGACCGTGCACACATATGTGGTGTGTGTTTGATGAATGTGTTCCTCTGTTAGGAGAGGAAAATGAACAGATAACTGAGGCTTTACTGCAGAAAGGAGACGTTCATCAGTCATCATGAATAACAGTGATGCTTAAACAGATGAAGGTTACATGTGTTTATAAATAATAAAGGTTTGCATGGGAAAACCTCAGAACACACATTCAGTCCTTAAAAGGATTTAAAAGCGGTGAGCTACAAAACCAGCTGATCAATAATTCACAGCAGAAGTGGAGAAACGGCTGAGAGAAAACAGGCTGACACTTTTCATATATCTGTTTAAATCAAACTATGACGATTCAGGTCACAATGTCATGATGCAGTATTAGCACAAATCTAAGAAAAAATCCAATAAAATGACAAGAATAAAGTCATTTTTTGAAAATTTAGTAAATAAACTTAATTCTTGTATTATTTCTTCTGACTTTATTCTTGTAATTTTATTTTGTTATTTTCTTCATCGAAACAAAGTTGTTTGTGTACGGTATTTGAAACCAGAGTCTTTTTGGTAAAAGATTTTTGATTACAAGTAACTTTTCTGCAAGAAATAGGAGCTTATTTTACACCAATAATTTCTTGGTATTGATGAAATAGTTCTAGTTCCACTGGCAGATAGGTTTACTTTTAACATGGAAAAAAAAATTATTATTGAAATGATCTGCCAGTGGAACTAGCACTTTTTCCTCAATATTAAGAAATTATTTAGTTAAAACAAGCATCTGTATCTTGCTGAAATGTTCTGTGTAAGTTAATTGTGTCTTATTTTATGTGTACCAAGATATCTGCACTAGAAACTAGACCAAGAATCAAACATACTTGGTAAGATTTTGTGTTTTTGCAGTGAAAAAGTAACTTTCTGACAGGTTTTGTTTTTCTATATGTTGTATTTTATCCATATTTTATGATAAAAACTAACAAATAAAATGTTGAAAGCAACCCTGTAAAAACTAGGTTAAGAAAACAACAACTAGTCCTCTGGTTGCCACTTTTAAACCTTTAAATATTTATTAGAATAGATATAAAAAAAACTCCTGACTAGAAATAATCAGAAATCACAGTGAATTCCTCCTACTTGTTTTGTTTGATGCAGTTTTTTTGTTTTGTTTTTGCTGATAAAGACGCTGCTGCTGCTGGGGAATAAACTCCTCACGAAGCCACAACACATTGTAAATCGACCTGTTCCTCCTAAAAACCCAACATGTAATCCATTTCCACAGAGTGGGGCTGCAGGAGCAGCGAGCCTCACACTCCACACACACATCTGGCCTGGGGGTGAATTAAGCCCCAGCATTCCCACAGAGGCTAATCTCCATCCATTTAGAGGCTGTAATATTTAATCAGGAGGTTCTGGTCCGTCTCCCAGCAGCACTAGCTGCGGCGTGGGTCATATGTTCGCCGGCCCAGAGGCGCCGGACGGGAATTCACTGCTAAAACTACAACAACTAGTTAACGAGGTCAGGGAAAATTTTTAATTACAAAAAAACATTTGGAGGGAGATTGAAGTAGATCAGCTATGCTAGCTTGACTTTAATAACCTTACAATGTAGATGTGCTGTGGAATTCAGTGTTTAAATTAGCTAATCAAACACCACAGTGTTAGCTTAGCTTAGCTTAGCTGGATGACATTTGATTATCTGAAATTAAAAATCTAAACCAGTCAGGTTGGATTATTCTGGACAAAACACTTTTTAAAAATATCAACTAATGCATAAAGTTGATGTAAATATAACAAAAGGTTTTTTTCTTTTTCAATCACAAAAACAACTAAATGAAACAGACGAGTGGAATGACTTCTTTATTTGGTTCTGAAAAATATAATTAAATTTAATTATACTGTCTTGTAATTTATACACTTGCGTTAGCTTTCTTCTTTTTACAGTACAATAGAAAAACTTTGAAGCGAGACATTTTTTGGGATAATAATTATGCAAACCATCCATTTTATTTGATATATTCTGGTGGAAAAGTTTCTGTAATCCAAGTTCAGAAGCTGGAGCCTTTAAATGACCCCTCCTCTCTCCAACCAAACCTTTTCTTAAAGGTCTTCTTTATTATTGTTGCTCCTATTCTGTCATCTCCCGCCGTTCGTTGTTTTAGAGTGAATTTTTTGTGACTAAGGCCATGCCGCTCGGACGATCCGGCGTTAGGCGCCCTGCCTGCCGGCCTCTCTCACCGTCGCACCTGGGAAAGGTCAGGTCTGGCACCGGCGGTGTGAAAAACGTTCAGATTTTCGCCGGCTCATCCCTGCGTAAGCGTCTGACCTCTCTGCACCCAGAAGCAGCCTCGGCTGTGATTCTGTGTTCCAGGAACATTTGCGTTGCTAAACGGCGGGTGATAAAAGTGTGATGTGAGCGGCCGCTGTAACGCCTGCTGCCTGATGCGGCCTGACTCTAATGGGAGACGTGGTGAATTTTTCATGCAGCCCGGAGGCGCAGGAACAGCAACCGCACTGCCGGGTTCCAACCTCTAAGAGAAAAATAAAGTCTGCAGCAGCGGAAAAACCAAATACAGTAAAGTTGAGATGTCCTGATGTCTCCTTTGAGCTGCAGTTTGTAACTTCTATAAAAAATGTTTGTTTTTTTTTTTACATATTTGTTTTAACTGCCACTATGTCGTAACAGTGCACTGCAAAAACACAAAATATTACCAAGTATTTTTTTGTTTAGTTTCTACTACAAATATTGATATCAATAATAAGTGATTAGTTTTTTGTTTTAAATACCTGAAATGAAGCCAAACTGATGCCGTTTTATCCAGTTTTCTCTTTTTTATTTTATTTTATTTTTACGCTTCTATGAGGCCTGGTGGCGAAACCTTAAACTGCTGCTGAGCCAGTTACTAAGCAGGCTGTTGCTAGGCAACCAAAGTTGGGGGGAACTTGACACTGGTTTGGTTGCTAGGCAACCAAAGAGTGAGTGAGATAGTAGATTCCTCCAACTTTTCAGTTTCAGATTATCTTCATTGTATTCAACATAACATTAAAATTATGATGCGTATTAGGCCACAAACAGAAACCAGATGGATAAACTATATAATTTAGAAAGAAGAATAAAGTGGAATAACATCAAGATCAAAGGGGAGGCTGCATAAATATAAGTGGAAACTTTTGCAAATTCCAAGACATTTTCAGCAAGAAACCTTGGCCTACATCCCCCAGAATGCTGTGTGGTTCTGTACTTTAGTTCAGTGTGTACTCTCTCTATATAAATGTTATTTATTGATATGTGTATGGTGTTATGTATTGTCCATTTATTGTCCAGCCCTGGTGGTTCCCAAACTTAGAATAATTAAGTGAATTTTCCATCTTTGATTCGTCCAAACCAAGATCCGCCGTCTCTCTCATGAACAAAAGCAGATTGAATAATACACACAGTCTCACTTTAATGGGCTAAAATTTCTGCAAGAAAGCTCTAAAAAAATTATCCATCTGTTCAGTGCACACAGCTCACCCGGATAGCTCGTAGCACCGTCTTACATATGCAAATATGTTTTGCCTGGAAATCTATTAGAAGTTGCTCGAAGGAATCCAGAACGGCGCTCCTTCTGTCCGCCTGGCGCGGGCGGGACTCCCTCCCGCCGTCCGTCTCCTGTCGCGTGGAAAACATCTTCACCAGCTCCGCTCGCGTGGACACGCAGCCGGGCAGCGGGCGCCGCCTCGCCGCAGACAGCTTCCACCACCATGGGCCAATATGCAGATCTGACGGCGGCCCGGTCCGCCAGCGGGACAACGAGGCCCTGCAACTGTTTGCTCAGTTGGATAATACATGCAGCATAAGGACACGGGGGATAATTATGAATCTGTAAATTTCTCCTTATGCTAAGTACCTAAAACTCCCAACTGGGTGCAGAAGCTAAATTAATATAGGCACCTCTAAAGGAATCCACAATTAGTTATAATAGACTTTATTTGAGAAACATTCATTTAAAGGAGCTGTTGTGTAAAATTTATTTTTGTTTGTTTTTCTGTTTCTTTTTTTGTTCCAACTGATAATAATAAAGCAGTTTTTGGCAATAAGTTAATATTATTTAATGTCTGGAAAATGAGCCATTTCAAAAACCTCCAGAATGTTAAATCACACTGTGCTGTTACCTAGCAACCCCAGCTGAGTTCCAGCATGTTTGGTCAGCTGGTTTTACTGTTGTACAATGGCTGCTGGAAGAGACGAGCGTTTTCCAGCCGTTTTGAAACTTTTGTTTACAAAACTGCAAAGTAAATTAGTGCTTAGTTTCTCAGAAATGTTTTTTAAGGAATGCTAGGCGAGCTAAAGCTAAAAATTAGCTCCAGTATTGGCAGATTAGTGGATGTGTTTTGGAAATATTTTCATGTTTTTTGGTTTTTTGGAAAATGAACAATTTCAAAAACCACCAGAATGTAACATCACAAATCAGCAGACGCTGCCCGTTACCTAGCAACCCAACATGAGGTCCAGCATGTTGGTCAGCTGGTTTTACCTGAATGCTGCTGGAAAAGACGGTGTTGGGGCGTGCTGTGGTGGCGCAGGGGGTTAGCACGCCTCACGTTTGGAGGCCTTAGTCCTCGACGCGGACGTTGCGGGTTCGACTCCCGGTCCCGACGACCTTTACCACATGTCCTCCCCCCTCTCCTCACCCTCCTTCCTGTCTGCCTACTGTGGAAAAAATACGAGCCACTAGCGCCGCAAAAACTCTTCGGAGAGAGAAAAAAAAAGGAAAAGACGATGTTTGTCCAGAAACTGCTTGCTGCATTCCAGTTGGTTGTGCAGGAGGCTCAACTTCTGCTTTTCAAGAATGTATGGTTGTGTAAATGGGCATCTGTATAACGACACATTTGAAAACTTTGACTTAGTTTGCTTTAATCTAGACATTTTCCTGTGAGTCTGTGCAGAAGAAACACAGAAGACGAAGTTTCGACTTTTCAAACTCAGAAATTTCCATGTTTTCTCTTGAAAAATTCTTTTTTCTTTTTTCCTTTAGCAAATATTTGACTTTCTTTGCAAAATTTCAGTTTTTTCTAAAACATTTCTGCGATTGATTTCAGTTTTTCTAGCAAATATTTTACTTTTGAAACTCATAAATATTCATTCATTTCAAGTTTTTTTGACAAAAATGTATTCCTTGTTCTATCTAGAACGGCCCTAATATGTGGTCATAGTTTGAAATTGAATTCATAGAATAAATCCTTTCAGTGGAGATTATCGCTGCTTTTGGGCAGAGATGTGAAAACGTTAGATGAAGCTCTGTGTGTGTCACTGTGCGCACCAGAGGGCTGAGGAGGGGATATCGGGCAGATGGTCCATAAAGGTGTTACCACACAGTGAGTGGGCATCGCGATTGATGCATTGCAACATCCAAGAAGGTGGAACATTTGGCTGCTGACCCGCAGTCAGAGCTCGTCGGCCCGGCCTTCTCCTTATTTAGCTGCAGCTAGAGAGCCGACGGCTGATTCGCTGGGAGTAAACACACTCTCTGAACAGCAGCACTTCCCGCCCCGGAGGAAAACCCTCGCTGGAAAAACTTCTTCCTCATCTCTGCAAGGGGGTCAGCATGCTGGTGCTGGCAGGGCGGGACGACACCGAGGAGAAGGTCTGGCCTTGCTTCTGCTCTGAGCGGCTTCCGCTCCAAACCTGATCCATGAGCCCCGGGTTCGGTCGAACAACACGCCTAGAAATTTCTGTTTTCTTCTACACCGATTGTCACTGGAACATAAATCAGTTCGACTTGACTGGTGGAATTTATAAAGATGCTCTGGTGCAAAAAAAAATTTATGCACTGTAAAAACAGAAAATCTTACCAAGTAGTTTCTGTTGCAAATATGTTACCATCACAGATTTCAAAAGATAATAAAAAAGGGAGACCGCGGATAATATAGGAACTAGCACCCCCTTCACTTCCAGAGTGCAATGGTCCCATTTCCAAATAAGGTATGTGACTGGCAGTGGTCCCGCCCCTTCCTGTTTGCTGCAGCGAGGCTCTTCTCTAAACGCCGCTTATATCGTGGAGCGTCAATATCCAACTTGAAGCTAACTTCACTGTGGTATCAACGCGATCTGGTCTCCAAATTCTGCCGTGACAACTCTCACACACAAAAAATTAGTCTTTCACACAGACAAATACATTCATTCATTCATTCATTCATTCATTCATTCATTCATTCAGCCTAGTGTTGGGTCGAAAATGTGTGTGAACTATTATTCAGAATAGTATGTCTGTATGCTTTGTGTGTGTGTGTGTGATATTTTAGTAGTGTATATGCGCAATTTTGTGAGTGTGTATGAGTCTTTATCAGTGTGTGAGAGACAAAACATAGTTTTTTGTCCCAAACGGCCCCCCATACAAAATATTTTCCTTTTATATTATTGTTTTGTTCTTGGTTGGATGTGTTTAATGTGACAGTTCAAAAATATATTTATTAGCTAACTTGTCCCTGCTGTAGAATATAAGACATTAACGGTAAAAAATTATAAACTTTTTTTTTTAAAGTTTATTTGCATTTTCATCTAAAACGATTGGTTCTGGAAAAGTTTGAAAAACTTGATGCTTAAATTTTACTGTGGGATTTTTATGAAAAAGCAGCTTCTAGAGTTCAAAGATGAACTAATTTAATTTAATGACAAACGTTGTTAGCTCCACATGGTGAGGTTTGATTTCAGGCCTGGCGGCGCTTTTACATCAGCTGGAAATTCATTAGTGAGGGAGAAACCAAGGCAACGTTACGGCGACGGTTCGAAACCAGAGAACTGCTTGTTAAAACTGTCGGTGCTACGCAGCTTATCATAGACTTAATATTAACATTATATATACAGACTTTATTAAGAGGCAGTTTGATTAAAACAAATGTATAATTCCATCTGGACTGTTTTATTGAATAGCATTTTTTCTTGTCTCTAAAGGTAAAAAGCCATTTTTTTAAATATCTTATTTTACATTTTAATGTATTTACATACAGAAAAGGAACAGATTTGTTACAGTTTGCATAAAAGCACTTTTTTAAGATAATGGTACCAGTTTTTGTTACTACATGCAGACAGGATGAAAGAAGTCATTATTTTATGAGGCCAAGTCCAGAGTGCCCTCCTGTGGATGCCTCTGGTATGACAGCCTAACAGCACAGTGAAACAAAACATTTTGAATAAAAGCCAAAGTTTTAGGAATTATTTTATTTTTTTTATCTTTTACAGATTAAAAAATAAAAACAGAAGTTAATGAGTAGCAGACGGTATTTAGCTTTATTAACCTGGCAAGTTTTAAAGTCAGAAAATAAACAGGGTTGTTCAACATGTGGCCTGGGGGCCATTTGTGGCCCCTGGAGTGATTTTAACTCCAAACATCTATCCATTAAACCTGGTTTAGAGAAAGGAGTGACCCATTCTGGTTTGATATGATCTGGAGTAGAAATTAAATAGTTAAAGAAATATTTAGCTTGGCGCTAAATAATTAGCTCAGTATTTAGCCTGCTATCAATGACTCTTTAGAAATTAAGAAATCAGTAAACATTGAACAAATGAAGCATTAATGTAGATTAAAATGTTTCACGTCTTTTCCAATTATTACTCATAAATCTGGAATTATAAAATCTGACATTAAAGAAGCAGAATATTCAAGTAAAGATTAAAAGTGTTATATTGTATAAATTGATCTCAAAGTTACCAAGTGAAGAAAATCTGAAAAACAAAAGTTAAAAGGCAAAGATGAAAAATGTAAATTTGAAAGTGTTTTTGCCAATATGTTTCTGTATTTTTGCTCATAATTCATGTTTCTACAGTATGTAAGATGTAGAAACCTGTTAAATACTTCAGGGCAGCCTTGTATTGGGATTATTGTAAACATCTCGGATTCATCTAGAAGATTTCTGACTTTTCAAACTCACAAGTGTCCATGTTTTTTCTTCTAAATTTCTGAGATTAATTAAAAACTTTCTGCGATTTTTTTTTTTTAAAGAAAATTTTAGACTTTTGAAACTCTGAAAATTTTTAGAAGATTTCTGAGATTAATTTAATAAAATAAGTTTTTTGTTCTAGCACACTTTCAACTTTTCAAACTGAGAAATTTTCAATTCTTGAAAATTTTAAAGTTTTTCTTTTATCACATTTTTAACTTTTGAAAGTCAAATTTCCATGTTTTTTTTTTCTAGAAAATTTCTTAAATTAATCTTCAAATTTCTTTTCAAGTCAGTTTTTGACTTTTGAAGCTGAGGTTTTTGGTGTAAATGTCCTCCTGTGTGTTTTTATTCCACCCAGACCGGCCCTAATCTTCCTGCGTACCACCACAGGGCTGGCGCCAGCAGCAGCAGTGCGGTGCTGCCCTCCACAGCCGGACCTCGGCCCGCCGGGTCCCCCGCATCGCGTCAGTCGTCGTCCACCACCAGCACGTTGCCGCTCAGCTCGTACTCCACGCTGGCCCAGTCGAAGATGTTCCCCTTGGGGACTTTGTGTCCGTAGTGCCAGGCCTGGATCATGCTCCGGGAAAGCACAGAGTCCCACATGTTGACGTCCGTCATCTCGCCCACGAAGCTCTGCGTGGCCTCCAGGCCGCCCAGGTGTTTGTCCGGGTCCTGGCCCAGCAGCACGGTGCCCTTGGGCCGCACGCTGTGGCCCGGTTTGTACACCTGGTAGGTGCTGCGCCTGCCGTCCGCCCAGAAGGCGGCCAGGCCGGAGCGCGACTCCCAGGTGAGGCAGAGGCTGGTGCGGAAGGTGCTGAGCGGCGGCAGGCGGAAGAAGACGCCGTCGCCGCTCAGGTAGAAGGAGACGCGGCCATCCTTCTCGCGCCACACGTTGAGCTCGTCGTAGTCGGCGGTGCGGTAGGCGAACAGGATGATCTGGCGCTCCTCGGGCAGCTCGGTGGCCACCCGCATGCAGAGCGTGAAGGCCCGCAGCGCCATCTCCTTCTGAGGGATCAGAGCCACGAAGCTGAAGTCCGTCTCATACGGGAAGACCAGGACCTTCTCACTGAGGCCCACTGCAGGTACCAAACAGAACCAAACAGAACAAAACATAATTTAGAGGAGGAAACCTTAACAAAAATATGGTTTATTTTTAGTACAGACGAGGATTAGTGTCACTGAAAATAAAAGAATTCTGACTTTAATCTCAGAATTTGGACTTTATTCTTTTGAGATTGAAAGTCAAAATTCTGAGTAAAAAATAAACAAATTTTGGAGAAAAGTGGAAATTTGTAAGCTTGAATTGTCTAATATTTACCTGAAAAATCCCAGAAGAAAAAAGTTAGTTGATTTTTGATTTGATTATTGTCAATTTTGAGATTAAAGTCAGAATCTCAAATTTTCTGTAAAATATGAAAACATATCCGAGCTTGAAAAGTTGAAAATTTGCTAAAAAATTAAATAAAATCTGAAAATTTGAGATTAATTAATACATTTTTCTGGAAAAAACATCTAAGCTTAAAAATTAGAAAATATTCTAGAAAAAAACTCAGAAATGTTGAGATTAATCCGACTTTAATCTCAGAGTTTTGATCTCAGATTAAAGTTAAAATTTTCTGAAAAAACTGAATTCTAAGTTTAAAGTCAGAATTATTTTTGGTTTTTGTTATTGACCCTAATCCTCTTCCGTAGTTTAAACTGTCACCATGTCATGTCAGTATGAAACATGAAGCTCCTTTATCTTGGGAAAAAGTTGCCTGTAAGTTAGTTTTTTTCTTATTTCAAGACTTTACACTAGAAACTAGACAACATGTAGCTAGATTTAGTGTTTTTGCAGTGTAAATGTCGTCAAGAAGGCGTTAAAACATTAATGTTTATTATTTCATTACAGTTCATTGGAAGGATGTTGGATTTATCTGATCCCCCAAAGCTTAAAGAACCATTTTACCAAAACCAGTTTCAAAATGTCTACCTTGTGTGGCGAAGGAAGGGGTCAAAGAGGCGAGCAGAACTGTTACCATGGTTACAGCGTTGACGCCCTGTAAACACACACATCTCATCCAGATTAGATAAACAAATTAGGACAAATTCTAAAAACAACCCCCAAATTTAGAAAGATAAAAATGTGTTTTTACCATTTTGAAGCGGTTTGTTTTTCCTCCAGCAGCTCGGTCTGCTGCTCCCATCTGCAGTGGGAACCAGAGCTCTTCCCCGCTGGTACAGAGTGATGATGTCATCGCCATGACAATGGACCCGGTGTGTGAGCCTGGAGGACCGTCGGCCATTTCACCCAGAACCAGAGACTTCAGACGTAGGTGTTTTCAAAATATCTCCTTACATTTGTCTACTGACTGGGATTTGATCAGGTTGAAAGAGGAAAAACACCTGGAGCCTCGTATTAGCATTAGCATTAGCATTTCCGCCACCACAACGTATCAAGGCCAAACAAAAAGGAAGAGCAAATTTTCTCCAAAAAAACTGAACTTTTTAGATTAATTTCAAAAATGTTCTAGAAGACATGAACATTTTTGAGTTTAAAAAGTCAAAAATTTGCTAAAATAAAATTCAGAAATTTTGAGATCAATCTGAGGAATGTTCTAGAACAAATTGGAACATTTCCGAGATTGCAAAGTTCAAAATTTGCTAGTAGAAAATCAGAAGTTTAGAGTTTAATCTAAAATTTTCTCAAAAATATTGGAAATTTCAAAGTTTGAAAAATCTAACATTTGCTAGAAAAATTTCAAATTTTCAAAACCATCTGAATGAAATGTTGAAAATATGCTAGCATAAAACTCAATAACCAAACAGACATTTCCTAAAAAAACAACAACAAAAAAACTGGAATTTTCTATTTTGATAGTTTAAAATTCAACGATGCATCTTCAGCGTTTGAAAAAGCAAAAATGAGCTAGGTTGGTGCATAGAGTAACTCACTCGCTCTTTGGTTGCCTAGCAACAACCTGCTGGGAAAGAATCCATTTCAAGTCCCCATACCCAACTTTGGTTACCTAGCAACAACCTGCTGAGTAACTGGCGCAGCAGCAGTTTAAAGTTTTGCCTTTTTGCCTCATGACTGGAGAGAAAACTGGATAAAACAAGAAATGCTGTGACACTGGTTTGGCAATATTTCAAAATGAAAACAGAACCAAGCATTCATGTTATCAACATATCTACATTTAATACAGTTTATTAATTTCTAGGATTTCTCCAGACAAAGAAAAGAATCCTAACTTTTCATAAACTAAAATCTGAGCAACACCAGCAACTTATGTACAAAAACTGAACCTCAGCACAAAAAGCGGCCGGCCGACCGAACTCACCAGACACATTCAGCTGTAAACTACCAAGCACTGGATTGAAAACTCCTTTTATTCACTGCAGAAACACAAAATCTAAACATTTTTTGTTTAGTTTCTGCTGCAAATATCTCAGGACACATAAAATAAGACAAAACAATAAACTTTTTAGCAAAATATAGGAGCTCGATTTGAGTCAGTAACTCTTTAATATGGATGAAAAAGCTCAAGTTTCATTAGTGGATTATTTCCCTTATAACAAGATATTGTTCTATAAGTGAAATAATCTGCTAATAAGACTAGAATGTTTTCATCTTAGTAAGGAATTATTAACTTAAAAGAAGATGCTATTTCTTGTTGAACAGTTAGTTTTGTCTCATTTCAAGTGTTCTGAGATATTTGCACCAGAAACTAGGAAAAACACTTGGTTAGATTTTGTTTTGCAGTGTAAACATCATCAATAAGGAATAATTTACTACATTTCAAGGATGTTTGATTTATCTGGTCACACCGAGAATAAAGAATAATTTGACCAAAAACCAACTGAAGGAACTAAATGATTATGAGAGCATAAACGTTAACGACTTATCAATGATGCTTACACTGCAAAAACACAAAACATAACCAAGGCTGTTTGCCTAGTTTTAGTGCAAATATATCAGTACATTTCAAATAAGACAAAACTAACTGATCAGTAACTTTTTAGCAAGATATAAGAGCTTGTTGAGTCAATGATTCTTTAATACTGATGAAATATTTCTAGTTCTGCTGGATTATTTCAATTATAACATGAAAAAATGTTTTATTATAATTAAAATAATCTGCCAGATAAATTTTAATTAACATTTCTATCAATATTAAGGGATTATTTACTAAACAAATGCTCTTATATGTTGCTGAAAAGTGACTTATTAGTTAGTTTTGTCTTATTTTATGTCTACAAAGACATTTGCAATAGAAACTAAACAAAACTATTTTCTGTATTTGCAGTTTTATTACAAGAAATGCTGTAAATCCAGCAAACACTTGGACTGAGGTATGGATAAAGATGTTCTAACCCTTCCAGCATGTTTTTATTTATTATTTTAAGTGGCAGACGTTGGGTCAGTGGTGCATCTGAACCTCAAGTCCTTTCTGACAGGGAAAAGATTTGTCCTAGTTCAAGGAAATGCACTTCATGCTTGATGCGATCCTCCTCATGTTAGCGTCCAGAAACATCTTCTGGGAACAGACAGAGCAGCAACAGCTGAATGTCTCTCAGGTTTAAACATTTAGGCGTTTCATCTCATATCCAGCAACGTGGAAATGTTTTGTTTTAATGCAACAATTCATCTTCTGCTCCCAGTTTGAGGTTTTTCCCGAAACCTTAAACTGTTCTGATAAAAAAAGAAATATAGAAACCATACATTCAACTTATCTTAATTGTCTGCATCGGGGTGTGATTGATATGCAAAGGAGAAGAGATCTACTTAAATCTACTCAACGTTTTTTACAGTAAAGTGACGGGGACAGGTGTGTAAGAGGCGCCACCTGCAGGAAGAAAGGGGTACTTGCTCCCTTTTCCTTTGAGTCAACAGCTTTTTGGCATTTTAGTGACTGATGGTCCATTTTTCATGAAGAATTACATAAAATATACTTGGCTAAAATAAAACTCCGTCTTTATGGAAAAAAGTCTGATTGCTTCCTCTGTGTTAATAATCGGTGGAAACACTGGACTGTGGCGCTTTCAGAGAACGAGAGAAAGCAGGCGGAGCGCAACAGAAACCTGAGCGCGATCTGGTCGCCCGATCTGAGACCCAAAAACAACGTGATGAAGAGGAGGATGAAGAGGAAAAGAGTGAACTTAAAGGGAGCAGCGGGCAGCTAACACTGAGCGTCAGAGCCGGAGAGAGAAGATTTACTGCAGAAGAAGAAATGATTCTCCGGTTTGTGGTCTGCAGTGAGGCTGTTCTGCTTCTCTACAGTCTGGTGTCGTCCAGGCTCTGAGCGTCGAACTGAACGGGGAAACGGGCCGGGCTCTTCAGTAGTCCTCCACCCAACCGTTCTCCTGGATGAAGGCGTCGATCACTTCCTTCATGGCCAGGTTGGGGATCAGCTGGTCCTGGGTCAGGGGGCTCCGGGTGACGGGGTCGAAATGGCCCACCCGCTGCACAGAGCCACACAAATACAGATTTATTACATCTGGGGGCAGAGACATTTTAGAAATGAAACGATTAATCGATTATTGAAGTCATCATCAATTCATTTAGGAATGCAAAAATCAATAAATGGAGTATAAAGGCTTTAAAAAAACACTATTTGCTGAAAAAACACATTTAAAACTGGGCCTGAAGCTAAATTATTTTAATTAATTGATTAATCATCAATTATTCTGATGATTAATCAATATAATCATGAAATAACCCTAAAATAGGATAGTAGTCACCAAAGTATTTAGACAAATTGCCTAAAGTTCTACGCCTGAAGGTAACAATTATTTTAGAAATTGATTATTCTGACGATTAATCAGATAGAATCAAATACCACATTCTGAATATTTTTCATGATTATTGTAATAGTTGCCAACTAATTTAGTAATCGATTAATTTCTAACCAGAATATAAAGTCTCTTAAAAAGGCTGTTTTTATTATCTTAAAAGATTTGGCTAAATTATTGCTCTAAGCAGGGCTGAAACAATGTGATTAACTGTGATTAATCAGTTACTGAAATAATTGTCAACTAATTTAGTAAATCGATTAATCGTTAACTGGACTATAAGACCACAAAAAGGCCCATTTGCTTAAAAAACACTATACTTAGAGCTGGGCTTTCAACTAATGATTATTTTAGTAACTGATTATTCTGACAATTAATCGATTAATCGGATAAAAACAAATGCCACATTCTGCATTCTGAAATAGTTTTTCTGTATCGGATTAGTCTGAGCCGATACTAAACCTCAGATATCGGCATCAAAAGTGAAAAAGGTTTTAGGTCCAACTGGTTCAAATTCTGCAAACAAAAGTCTCATTAAACACCATCTGATAACCAACTGTAAATTACAATTCAAATAACAGCGGGAAGCGTTGAGCTGTTGGAAGTATTTCTTTAGCTGCATTGTTTGCTACAAACGATGGAGCGTTCTCTAGAGGAAGTCCTGACCAGAGATCTGAAAACCTCCAACTCCAAACATCAGATGATCTTCATCTGTTGGGCGTTTCTACCTGCAGATGCTCCTCGATGTCTTTGCGGTCGTAGGTGATGCCGCTGGGCGTGATGCACGGCTCCCGCATCAGCTCAAAGCTGATCTTTCCACAAAGGTAATCTGGAATCTCTCGCTTCTGGAAAGACGGAGAGAAAAACACAGAAAGAGATAAATGTGACGTTGAAATTCAGGTCAAAATGACGATAATATAAAAACGATATATGCTCCTTCTTCTGCAGAGTTAAGGTTCAATAAATCCAGATTATCATCTGTCTGCTGATAGACAGCGCTGTTTCCATAGTAACCGTCGGTGCTAAAAGTAAAACTGAAGTACACATAATGTTTTACTGGATAAAGTCATGCTGGTTTAATAAAAAGAAAACAATTAAAAGACTATTTCCCTTAAATCTGTTACATGTTTGTTATTTATCTCAACATATTTACCAATGAACAGATCAACAGGAAGTAAAAATCATTCTTCATACTCACTTTTCTTTTCTCATCCACCTGAGAGAAAAGCTCTTCCATCTCCATTAAATATTTCTCCTTCACATTAAGATGAAATAAAACCAGATATTAATACTCAACAGCATTTTTAAATATATCATTTCTGCATTTTTTAAAGGTTACGGAGAAATAAATAATAGGGCTGAAACAATTCATGATGATTAATTGATTATTTAAACAATTGTCAACTAGTGTAGTAATTGATTAATCACATTATGATGAAATTAAGAAGAAAATCAGACAATACTCAAAAGCATTTAAAACATATTTCTGCAATTTTTAAAGGATAACAACAAATAAATAATTCAGAAACAATTAACCATGATTCATCAATTTAAATAATTGTCTACTAATTTAGTAATTGATTAATTATATTACGATGAATTAGGAAGAAAATCAGACATCAATACTCAGCATTTTTAAACATTATTTCTGTAAGTTTTAAAGGATCACAAGCAGTAAAGCTGAAACAATTATGATTAATTGATTATTTAAATAATCATCAACTAACTTAGCAATCGATTAATCACTATTATAAACGTAGGAAGAAGGAAATCAGACAACAGGACTCAACACATTTTTAAAAATATTTCTGCAAGGAGAAACAAAAAATGTACATTTCTGCTTTTATTTATAATTATGTCGGTTTAGGTCCTCCATACAGCAGCAGTCCTAGTAAATAAACAAAACAACTCACATGTTTAGATGAAATTTTTCCAGCATCGCCTCCATTTTGATTGTCATCCTGTTTCTCTTTGTATTCTTCAAGTTCTCTGTAAAAACACAACAAAGTCTCCGTATTTAAAACTCAAAGTCTCCATGTTTAAAACTCAAAGTCTCCATGTTTAAAACTCAAAGTCTCCGTGTTTAAAACTCAAAGTCTCCATGTTTAAAACTCAAAGTCTCTGTGTTTAAAACTCAAAGTCTCCATGTTTAAAACTCAAAGTCTCCATGTTTAAAACTCAAAGTCTCCATGTTTAAAACTCAAAGTCTCCATGTTTAAAACTCAAAGTCTCCATGTTTAAAACTCAGTCTCCATGTTTAAAACTCAAAGTCTCCATGTTTAAAACTCAAAGTCTCCATGTTTAAAACTCAAAGTCTCCATGTTTAAAACTCAAAGTCTCCGTGTTTAAAACTCAAAGTCTCCGTGTTTAAAACTCAAAGTCTCCGTGTTTAAAACTCAAAGTCTCCGTGTTTAAAACTCAAAGTCTCTGTGTTTAAAACTCAAAGTCTCCGTGTTTAAAACTCAAAGTCTCCATGTTTAAAACTCAAAGTCTCCATGTTTAAAACTCAAAGTCTCCATGTTTAAAACTCAAAGTCTCCATGTTTAAAACTCAAAGTCTCCATGTTTAAAACTCAAAGTCTCTGTGTTTAAAACTCAAAGTCTCCGTGTTTAAAACTCAAAGTCTCCGTGTTTAAAACTCAAAGTCTCCGTGTTTAAAACTCAAAGTCTCCATGTTTAAAACTCAAAGTCTCCATGTTTAAAACTCAAAGTCTCCATGTTTAAAACTCAAAGTCTCCATGTTTAAAACTCAAAGTCTCCATGTTTAAAACTCAAAGTCTCTGTGTTTAAAACTCAAAGTCTCCGTGTTTAAAACTCAAAGTCTCCATGTTTAAAACTCAAAGTCTCCATGTTTAAAACTCAAAGTCTCCATGTTTAAAACTCAAAGTCTCCATGTTTAAAACTCAAAGTCTCCATGTTTAAAACTCAAAGTCTCCATGTTTAAAGCTCAAAGTCTCCATGTTTAAAACTCAAAGTCTCCATGTTTAAAACTCAAAGTCTCCATGTTTAAAGCGCAGTGTTTCCATGTTTTATTCAGGAGGTGAAACATGTCGGTCTGTTGCGTGTCCAGCCTCACCGCTCCTTCTCGGCCAGAATGAGTTTGGTCAGGTAGGCGTGAAGCTCGTTCTCCTGGTTGATGCGCTTCTCCTCGATGCTGTTCCAGCGTTTCTTCTTGGCGATGCGCAGCGCGCTCGGGATGTCATCTCCGAAATTCAGCCTCTGCTCTTTTGCCAGGTTATAAGCTACAAATGACATTAAGAGGATGAAGTGAATAAGTACAGGCAGAATGTTGAAACTAATATCTCAATCGAACGCTTGTGAGAAAAATACAAATCAGGAATCTAATCATGTAGTGGTTGAATCCAAGCAGCCATGTTTTATTTACAGCTGGATGCACTGATCCATCAGGCACCAGAATCAGATGACTTCCCTCTAAATCAGTGATCAGCAGGCCAAATATTGATAAATTATCGATTTATATATATATATATTCATGAAACAAACAATTGAGTGTAGACTCAAAGACCATGTACTGAAAAAACTTGGAGCTGCAATCAAACCAAAACTGTACCAAACATTTATAGATTTTGCATTTAAGATAAAAAGAAAACTGCATGTAAATATTTATCCATCTTCCCAGAATTGATCAAGTTTCATAGTTTGATCAAACATTCTCTAAAGGAGTGCTGCGCTACTGCATGTTAAGAAAATAAACATTTTATTGCCTATTTAAATAAAGAACAAAATTTTTTATTTGGATTTCTAATATAAACTTAAATTGTTAAAAGAAAAATCTGATGGATGTGCAAATTTTTGGGCGATTAATCAATTAATCATCTGAATAATCGGAAGAATCCTCAATTAGTAAATTATTCATTAGCTCCAGCCTTAATGAGAACCATAAACTCACACTGTTTTTGTTGAATGGGCTTTAAAATATGACCTGCATTCATTTTATTATTATATACAGCACAGACAGACTTGGGTCGCGATTAATTAATTTTACTCTAACTTGAGTAAAATATCTGGATTTTCTACCCAATGCAGGAAAAACAAACAAGGCGGTTTATGTGGAAGCGTATTTTCGGCGTTTCCTCCGACCTTTCTGCAGGTTGCCGATGGCCTCGTCGTAGTTCTCCAGCTCCAGGTGACACTGGCCCAGGAAGAAGTGAGCCTTGACCGACTGACTGTCCAGCTCCAGCGCATGCTTGCAGTCTGCCAGAGCTTTGTCGTACTGCTGCAGCTTCACGTGGCAGAGCGCCCGGTTGGTGTAGTACACCGCCACCGACGGATTACGGTTCTGCAGGTTGAAGGAAACAGACGACAGAAACTCAGCTGGATGTTATGGAAACACAACGGATCAATAAACTATTGTTTATGTTAGGAAGTCATGCAGTTACCATCATTTTGGTAAATACTGTGATGACATCATCAGCTACATTAAGTTTCACCATCAGTCATTGTATTCTGAACAATCTGTGGTGATGATGATATATTTAAAATATACTGTTCAGTCCTAATAATAAACTTTTAACTTTGCTACTCGGCATGTCAAATTATTGTGACAAACGATAATGTTGTCAGTTTGAGACCAGGCTTGTTGCAATATATCAATGAATCACAGGATAATTAAAATGAGCTCAATAATTTACATTTACATGGTTTATCATTTTTCTCTCTCTCCCAAAAAGTCTCCAGTCTAATGTTTTGGTCTCAACCAGCTCTTATTTTGAAGGACAATTTTGTTTCTAGAGACTGAACAATTTATTGTTATCGTTTTAATCTGAATGATTGTCAGAAATGTAATTTCCCTTCATTCTCACAAGCATAACCTACTTATTGGTAGAGAACCCAAGAATTATACTCAAGTAAGAGTAACACAACTTCAACATGTTTTCACTCGAGTAAAAATAAAAAGTAGCCGTCCAAGAAATTACTGAATTAAGAGTAAAAAGTTGATTTAATACTGAGTAACTGATCGAATTATCAATCATTTAATATTTAAAAATTACATCTTCAGAGTCAGATGGACCAAAATATAAAGTTAAGTGAAAACATTAGTATTTAAATGACCAAAATGACTATAACTCATGCAACAAGAAATAACAAAATCAGACAAAAAAAAAAAATTCCCAAATCAGTTTCTTTCAATTAAAAACTTATGAAACTTTAACAGAAACTGCCAGTGTGTTTCTGTGTCTGGTGAATTTTTGGTTAAAACATGATTGTTTTTTCTTCAGTGGGAAGAAAATCCAGAAATTTTACTCAAGTACGAGTAGAGATAATTAATTAAAATTACTCAAACTACATTGTAATAAATATATAGTATATATAGTTTCTCAAGTAAATGTAATTGAGTAAATGTAACTACCCAACTCTGCTTATTGCTGCTTATTACATAAAAATAGTCGGATTTTATGGTTTTGTTGTGATAAAAATGTAAAAAATCTGCATGAATATGTGTTTGGTGGAACAGACTCACGATGGCTCTGCTGTAGCAGGACGCAGCCTCCTGGTACTTGCGGCAGAGGAACAGCCGGTTCCCCTGCTCCTTCAGCTCCTGCGCGGTGGAGCTCTTCTCGGGGCTGCCGGCCATCTTCTCCACCGGCTCCGCGGGGCCCGCCTCGCCCTGCTTCCCAATCCTGTTCCCCGTCTCTCCGGCTGGCTAGGTGGCAGGTGTCGGAATGTCCTGCCCGCCCTGGATCGCACACAGACTGGGGGACAATGAAGACACAATGCTGGTCAGCATCCGCTGCAACGCACCTGCAATGCGTGTCTCTGGGTGCCACGCAACTCCACGCCGCCCGCACGGCGTTACTTTAACTCGCTGACTGTGCAGACTGATGGGAAACACGGCGTGGCAGCTGAATTAACTGTTCACAACACGGGCATCAGTTGGATTAAATGGGCAGCTAGCCATCTGGATAACATAACACCCCCACCAACACTTTTAATGCGTCTAACTGACATTAAAATTGCGTTAAATTTGCAAACAATAACTCATTTGCGCATTATTATCATGGATGTTATAGCTGCTGAAGTTGTCATCAAACACACAATAGAGGCAACGCCGCTAACTTTAGTTAACCTGGAGCCATCACACCGATGCTAAGCTAACTTAGCTAGGCTAATATGTCGGTTAGAATCTGAGTTCGGCTTCAGCTAGCTCTTCCTGTTCTGATTATACTGACACAATTCACAATTTAAGATCCACGTCATGAGCTTATACCGCTCTCCATCCGAGAAAATCGGTACCAGAACCTTGCTTTTAGGCGTTTTCACCACAACGCCGCTAGGCAGCCTCAAAACAGACATTAGCTCAAGCTAAATTAGCCCTCACCCGTTCGGGTCCGTTGAAGTTCGGATTTGTTCCGATAATCCTCCGGGTCGGAACCTTACCTTTTAGGGTGAATCTCACATTCAGGTGGATGTGGCTTTATAAGTGCTCATATAAAATATTGTTCTGGAGATTTCTTTCTTCGAGCTGTCATGACAGGTTGTTGTTATACTGACGTCAAACGTTTTTAGGCGACGTCAACGGAAGCCGAAAAGAAGCGCAGTTTAAAAATAAGTAAAAGTTTTAAAATACTCAGAAAATTTATGTTGTAATTTTATATATAAATGACAGGTCAGTTTATTCTTTTAAGGGTCCTTGCATATTCTGATACGTCCTAATTTTTTTCAGAAACTAGTAATAAAAAACAAACAACATATCAATAAGTATGCTACTTTACCATGTTAGAATATGGAGGACCAAAACTGACATCATTAAAAATAAAAGCAGAAATGTAAAAAACAAAAATTCTATATATTTTTTTATTGATAATTCATGTATAGGGAAAAGGGAGAAAAATATCTTATTTTTAATTATATCAGTTTTGATATACCATACTTTGGTATACCAAAACAGACAATTAAAAATAAGAGCAGAGAAATATAAGAGAAGAGAAATATATATTTTTGCTGTTCCTTACACATGAATTGTCACCAACAAATATATATTTCTTGTTTTCTCCTCTTTCTCATACACATATTTTTGGTCAAAAATGCATGTGTAAGAAAAAGGAAAAAGTAAATATATGTATTTAACAACATGTGTGTATAGAGAAATCGAAAAAACAAAATGTATATTTTTTTTAACAACAATGTATGTATAAGCAAAAGGACAAACAAAAAATATATATTTCTACTTTTAGTTTTAATTATGTCAGTTTTGGACCTCCATATTAGATAGCCAGGAGTGTTGTTCACATGTCTTTTGGTTGATTATTTCAGTGTGTAGATACATTCATTAAATATATATAAATAAAACAGATATATGTGGTAAGAAAACTAACCACAAATATTTAAAAAAAGAATGCAAAGTAATCACCAGCAGATGGCGCTCTGAAACAGAGGGTTAGCTTACAGTACTGGACAGTTCACAGTAATTAATAAGCTACACAGGACAGATTTATTAATGTATTTCACCTAAAAAAAACATTCCTGATTCCTCAGCAGAAAGAAAACTGTTCATCAGATTCTTTAAAAGTTTGATACTTTTATATGATATTGAATTTATCTCGGAGTCCTGCCACCCACAGAGACCTGTAGACACAAAGATCCTCCAAGTTTAACGATGGAGGAATTAGCAGGACTGTGGTTGTGGACAGAGTCGCGTCTCTGTGGGAAGATTAGGGCGCATCCTCTGAGCAAACACCCAGATAAATGAGGAGTGGGGAGATTCCCCAGCTGTGTTTACCTTTACACACAGCTAATCTGTTAGCCACAGCCACACAAAGACCTTCAGTCACTGCTGGAAACATTGAAAACTATCTATGATTCTCACAAAATGAGAATATATTTTAAAAAGCTCTTTCCAGACATTTTGAGAAACATAAAATCTAATGTGCTTTCATAAGTTTTCAACCCCCTGAGTTTTCACTCTTTTTTCTGAGGATTCAGACACAATTTTAGTTTATTTTATACGACAGAGCAGAAAAACTACAACATTGAAGCGTAAGAGAAAAGATGCAGTTTTTTAATGTTTTTGTTGTTGTTGCATTTTTTTTATTAATAGAAAGCTGAAAAGGGCTCATTTAAATCCAGCCTTTTATTTCGGTATCCCAAAATAAAATCAGTGGAGCAAAGTCTCAGTTTCAATGCAGCAAAACAAAAACCAACTTTCCACTCGACTCAGTTTGAGAGTTTTTCTATATCTGTATGATTAAGAGACTTTTTTGACTGTATCATTATTTTTAGTCATGTTTTCTAACTCCAGCTTGGATAAATTTGAGAGTGTAATGGATTTAATCGCAGCAGGTGTTGAGGGAAGGTCAACATAGTTATGAGGTAGCTCCTGTTATTCAGACAAAATGAGCCAGAAAAAAAAAAGATTTAACTGAAACGTGTTGGAAAAAAAGAACTCATCAGGATGATGGTGGCAGCGCAATGCTGTGTTTTTATTCACCCAGGGACAGGGAAGCACACGGAGCGACGTTTTATCCTTTTGAAACCGAAAAAATAAGAAGTTGAACCTGATGAATATTTTCGAAACTGAATATAAAAAGATTAATATGAAAAGATATATATATATATACTTTTTTTTAAAGTTCCAAATAAATTTTTTTCAGCGGAATTTTTTTTTTCAGTTTAAAGTAGTTAAAAAAACAAAAGAAAAAAACTTAATGGCCCCAATTCAGCTCTACAGTAGCATGTCAGTTGATGAGAATATGACAAAAATATATATGGAAAGAAGATTTGCGACTTGCCCAACCAGGAAGCACAATGAGGTCACTTCCTCTTTGTGAATGAAAACTCCTTATGCTTAATTATAGATAAAAAAATTTTTTACTGTATCAGATGCAGATATAATTTTGAACATGTGTACAAGTTTACTTACCAGAGTCACGGAGAAACATGAAAACATAAATATAATATAAATATCCATATTTTCATTTCGATTTCTGCAGAAAAACGTTACAATCAAGGGAACACGACACAATTTTGACATTAATCTCAATACGCTGTTGTAGAAAAACTCCAAACATATCAGAAACATACATTAAACACAGTAATGACGTTTTGCTTACATTTAAAAGTCAGTCTGTCTTTAACTCTTCCATCCTAACCGTCGCCGGCTAACGGCTAACGGCTGCGGCAGCTGGCCGAGTTTCCAGTAACCATGGCAACCTGACCAGGAAGTTGCCTGATTCCTTTGGCGCAGCTAAAAAGCTGCCACTTCCTGATTGAGGGTGCTGTTTCTCTCCGTAGGGTTTTTTTTTTTCTTCCATTTGGCAGAGCTTCACGCTGCTAAGTGCCAGAAAAGCTTCAGCAGAGAGAAAAGAAAACGGGGTGAACACGTTTTCCTGAGCGCCGAGGGAAACTCGGCTTCAAAAGGAAAACACAAAAGCTCTGAGCCTCTACAATGCCGGGCCTTTATCTGGACTGTTTGCTCATTTTGAAAGGAGGGGACGTTTAAAAGACTTGTTGCAGTTTGTTCAAGTGGTTCTGAATGGGAATAATCAAATATACAGTGCTTTGGAAAAAAAACATTGGTGATCAAACGTTTTCACAAACTGTCAAATCACAACCAAAATTCAATATATGAGGTAATAAACCAACACAAAGCAGCGCACATGAATTAAGAAAATGAGTCAAAATCTTCTGAAAAGTGTGGCATGAATTTGTAATCAGAACAGAATTTTTTAATGGAATATCAAGAGACACTTTTCCAGTTTTCCCACTGGTTCTCAGGTGGATTCAGCCTGGACTTTGACTAGGACATTCTAACACATGAATTGATCTCAACAATTCAAATGTAACTCTTGCCCAATTTCAAACAGCAGTTGTTCCAGGATTGCCCTGAATATTTGGGGAAGAACTTCTTCCTGACTTTAGCCGTGTTTCCATCAACGTTTTTTAATTTTAAATTATCGCAATAGAAACGGCAAAAATCAGAATAACTGCCTCAATTTCTCAAAAAAGTTGGGTTCATCATTCACACAGGTAAAATGTAGAAATAAATCTATGAATAGATATTTATTTCTCTTAATGTATCTTATACGGAGGAAGATCAGTGCCAACACAAATAAATAAATTCTGACTTCATTCTCGGAAGTCTAATTTTGTCAATCTATGTCAAAATCCAAAAAATAAATAACCAAACATTATCATGTGTATGTCATTTATGTTGTCAGTATATAAGTGATTAAATAACTGTTTATTCCTTGTTACAGGATTTGTAAACCTTCACTTTATCAATGCTGACAGCCTGTTCCAAAGGTTTTAGGTAGAATTGAGTTTTATAGCTAGATTTGTCTGATAGCATACAATATACGATACATTCGTATAAACAAAAAAAAATCTGAATTTTGAGAAATAAAATTCAGAATTGAGAAAAACGTCCTAATCTGACATTCAGATCAAAGTTCTGAAAATAAAGTGGAGATTCTGAGAATAAAGTCATAATTTCTATTTTTCAGTGGCCCTAATCATTTATGTCCTTAATTGATTAATTTTATTTTTGGGCACAAACAAGACTCCATACATTTTGCTTCTTACATGTTTAACAACTTAAAACAATCCGTTTTTTTTTCTTTGTTTGCATCAACCAAACAAAAACCTACCAATTTTTAATAAATACATTTAATAGAAATTAAATTCACATCTGAAACTAAATTGATAATATTTACCAAAAACAAAGAACCATTGTATACATTTTTCTTTTCACTAAATCTACAAACAAACAAAGTTTTGCGTAAACCGATATGCAGGAGTTTGTTTTGGATCACGCTGTGTTGATCCAGAGATATTTCACACCCTGGGGGGTTAACAGCTGACCGGCAGCAGCCTGGACTGAAACGGGTCAGGCAGCTGCTCGGGCCGGCAGGCCGGCGTTTCACTGCGGACCAGAGGTTTTGGAGGGAAACCAAAACTCAGCAGCTGAAACGGGAGCCCAGCCCAAATGATTTTAATGTTCAGAAAACACACAGCAGGCGGCTACATCAGGGTCCGTCTCATCATTCATTAACAAAAACATGAGAATGAAATAAAAATATACATTTTATCTTTATGCAGGAATCTGGTCAATTTTAGAAAATAGTTTGAATTCTTAGAAAAAATGACAATTTTGAGGAAAAAAGTGAAAAATCTGAGATCAAAGTCAAAATTGTGAGAAAAACCAAAGAGAAACGGTCTAAAAAGTTTTTATTTTTTTGGTCAAATCAATAGAAATCTCCAGAGGAGAGGGGAGGAATGAAGCAGCATCAAGAAGTTACTTTCCCTCCCTGGGTGTTGACGCCCCCGCCCCCTGCCGCTCTGAGCAGCCCCCCGCCCCCGTCCCACGTCTTTAACTCTTCAAATGTCGCCTGAAGTCGAACTCTTCAGGGTCACCAGACTCCGCCCTCCTCCATCCCCCAAAACCTCCACAGCTCAATTCAGAGGAGGAAACGCAGACATAATGAGCTGCAGGGCCGTCCTGTGCACCGTGTGTGTGTGTGTGTGTCTGGTTATTGTTTATGTTCCTGGACTCTAACCTGTGACATTACCTGGATGCGTCCTCACGACGTCACCAAAGTGAAACGGGTTGCTATGGAAACACAGAAAATATTGAAGCGATTCTTAATCAGCGAGTTTCAGTTTTGCTTAAGTTTGATGTTCACTTGTTTTCTGAAGATAAAAATCTGTAACTTTTTTTGTAACATGGAAAAAAACTTAATTAGACCATAATCTGCCGGCATGCTGACCTGTACGGAGCTAAATTGGAGCCATAAACTACTTTTCTGATTCGTTTTTTTAAAACAAACTTTATTGTCCCAATGTAGCTCCATAACACATTGCAATGTGTCGTCTCATGCTGCTGGCCAATGACGGCTATCATTGGTTTTAGCTGTCAAGTTGGTAACATAACACATTCATTCTTAAACTGTGTGATTTATAAAAGAAAAAGCAATGCAGTGCCCTGCTACTGTCACCATGGTGACAACTAGAAAACAAGGTCAAAGCTTTCGCCTTTCACAGATCAATAAAACGTTTTAACAACAAACAAAACGAGGGAAGTAGCTCAGTTATGCTAGTTTGACTTTGACGATCTTAACATGAAGATGTGCTGTGGAATTCTGTGTTTTGGTTCAGTTAAAAAAAAAGGAAAATAAACAGCAACTCTGACAGATTATCAGTAGAGCAGGTGTTTAAATTAGCTAATCAACCACCGCTGTGTTAGCTTAGCTAATAGCAGCAGTAGCTAATCTGCCACAGTGATCAATAATTAATAATAACAAAATAAACATCAAGCCTGGAAACTAAAAACTGTAATAGGCTGAATGTTCTGTTCTCAGAGAGGGAAATGTTTGAGTGCCGTCCATCCATCCATCCACCCACCCGTCCGTCCGTCCGTCCGTCCATCCGTCCATCCGTCCATCCATCCATCCATCCATCCATCCGTCCATCCATCCATCCATCCATCCATCCATCCATCCGTCCATCCGTCCATCCGTCCACCCATCCATCCATCCATCCATCCGTCCGTCCACCCACCCATCCATCCATCCATCCATCCGTCCGTCCGTCCGTCCATCCGTCCATCCATCCATCCATCCATCCATCCATCCATCCGTCCATCCATCCATCCATCCATCCGTCCATCCATCCATCCATCCATCCATCCATCCATCCGTCCATCCGTCCATCCAGTTTTAGTCAGTTCTTGTATTTAACCACGTTTGATAAAAAGGGTGTAAATGGTCTTATATGGAAGACCATCCATACCAAATGTTGAATAAATCTGCTGTCAGGATTGCTCAAGCAGCAGCTGAATCCAAAGCTAGCTGATGTTTTCATCGTTAGTTTGTTTGCTCATTTCTTTGTGTCTCTGTCTCTCCATCTCTGTATTTTCATCCCTCCATCTCTCCGTCTGTCTTCGTCTTTTTGTCTTTCCATTTCTCTTCAGAACAATCCATCCGTTTGTTTTCCTGCAGAGACGCTGAAAGGCGGTTTGTCCCGATCCTGAAGTGTGTCGTCGTCAGATTCCCAAACTGGACGCTAATCAGATCAGTTTGACAAATGACCAGCGACCAGGATGGGGGAGGAGACGCAGGGGGTCAAAGGTCAGCCTTTCAGAACAGCTCCATTGCACTATCATTAAATCTTATCGTTTTAAGATTTCCCGCCGCCCATGCTCTGTCTGCAGAGAAATGCCTTCACGTTTTCAAGAGCCTGAACAGTTTGGAAAATAAAAATAAAAGCTAATTTGAAAGGAAGTGATGCGTTTCCTCTGAGGATCACCTGAAACATCAAACATCCAACGGTTTTGTCACAAAGACAGAAAACAAAAGGTTTGTCTGCCCTAAACAGAGAAACTATAAACAAGTGTTTATAATATCAGTGAGCCGCAGCTCTGATCTTATTTTAGTTTTTCTCCTCAGTTTGTTATCTCATGCGTGAAGAATGTCGACGGTCTCCGGCTTTGTCTTCCTACGCCTGCCGTCCAAATTTCCATCACGAGCGTCTGACCCTGAGTGACCCCGTGAAGAGGCTCTGATTAGCCTGCATACATGTGCAGATCGGCACAAATCCTTGACTTGGAGCCGAGGATCAATCTGAATTTTAATTTATGTGGATGTGCAGCGACGCAGGCCGTTGGTCCTTACGACGTACGGATTCCCTTCTGTTTTCTTACTCGTCTGCAGAAAAAACAAACTGAGTTTCATCTCTGATTTTTCCTCTTTCAGCTTCCAGCTCACAAATCAGAATTACAAAAAAAATTCACCTAATGGAAACACGGCAACTTCCAAAGAACTCACGTTTTCTGATAAAAAGATTTTGTGTTTTTTCAATTTACAAAACTGCAATAGAAACACGTTTATGGCACTGAGCCACATGGTCATGTTACTTCTGGAGGAAACAAGGAAAACAGACTTTTTAGACTTTCAAAATACAGATTTTATTTTTTTGGAGAATTTTGAGATTTTTTTTTAAATAAAAATTATTGTTTGAGTTTTGCACGCATAATGGAAACTCTGCTCTGCAGTCCGACTTTTCACTCTGAATTCTGACATTTTTCCTCAAAATTCTGACTTTCATTTTGAAAGTTTTCAACTTTTGAAACTCAAAATGTTTTCTAGAAATTTTCTGAGATTAATCTAAAATTTTCTGAAAATTTTCTAGGAAATTTTAAACTTTTCAAACTCAGAAATGTTCAAGTTTTTTTCTAGAAAATTTTTGAGATTAAAAATTTGGGGGTAAAAATTTCTCCTCTTGTTTTCTATCTCCAGAGGCCCTAATGCTCCATATTTTTTATGTACTTTAGAAATTTACTCCAAAAAGGTTTCATATCAGTTTCTTGACTTAGACATTAAAGTAGAGGCTGAAATAAAGAGGTCTGCTGTTCTTCCGGTGGTAATCCCACCTGTTGTAAACGTTAAATACACCTGTTACCTTGAGCAACGATCCGCCCTGAGCGAGCGGAGATGTGATACGGCTGAAGTCCGGCTGAATAAAGAGGAAACCGGAGCGGGTTCGGACAACCAAGGCCGCAGCTCAAACTTCTGCCAGGTCCCTCGTCTGCAACAGATGCAAGGCTACAGTTTCAAACACGGCGGTTCATTGACGAGGTAAAGGCTGGACTGGAGTGCAGGTGCTGAGAGCAAAAGGCCAGAGCGGCGGGACACCGTTTCTTTAAAATAATCCGATCAAAAGGGAAGTTAGGGATGAGCTGCGGGTCAGCGAGGAATCTGAATGGAGCCGCTGAAAGATGGCAGATAAAAGGCTGGTCTGCACAGTTATAGTCCCACCGAGACTTTAATGGTCATCTAGGGGACGGAAAGCAGAAAAGGCTCTGCTTACCACTGGAGCATTAATCCCTAAATCTCATCTCATTGTTGTCAAACTGCTGGGATTTTATCTCTTAATCCAGCACTGCTGCCTTGAAATTAGGAATCTGCAAAAAGTCATAAATGGATGATCTTACCTGCAGAAGATGTTGGCATCTTCCTTTAAATCCAGATTAGTTTGGTCTCAGGCTGCATTCACACCAGTCCTGTTTGGGTCGCTTTAATCCAAATCTGGTCCATTGGTCCAGAATGTCCGGTTCATTTGTGGAGGTTTAATTGTGTTATCCGATCAAAGAAATCAAACTCTGGTCCTATAAACCTTGGTTTCGGCTCAGTTTAAATGAAAACACCAAGCGGACGGAGACCGCTCCCAAAGCAGGAAGTGAACCAAAGTGCAGGGCATTCTGGGTAAATACAACCAAGACAGACACGCTAGCAGCAGAAATGACTCGTAGTTTTTAGCCAAAGACTAAAGAGAAATCCTCCAACCACTAAAATCTGACGCTTCCGTTTGGTTAAGAAGGAAGTTGCTCTCAGTGTCTTCAGAGGTTTTTGGTGCAGCGCCCCCACAGGCCAGGAGGGGAACAGGTTGGTTTGACTCAGAGCCACAGCAGCTGGAGGTGGAGCAGATGTCCGAATCTACCGGACTACCAGGTGTGAAAGCAAATATTTAGTTTGGGGCTAAACATTTAGCTAGTGAACTAAATATTTAGTTTTCTAATTAAATATTTAGTTTGGATTTTAAGTATTTATTATGCAAACTAAATATTTACCTCCAAGCTAAATATTTAGCTTTAAGCTACATCTCTAGCTGAGAGTTAAATATTTAGTTTGAAACTGTGACAATAATAAATGAATGAACAGCGTAGTGAAAATATGACATTTAAAAATAAGCCATTTTTTCTCTTGACAGGCTAAATAAACCAAATCTGTTTTTGACTGTGTAACTTTACAAACAGATCCTCATACGTATGCAACAAAAGATAAAGGTCCACAAAGTTTAAAACTGAAAAACTATTTCAGAATTTTTTTTTTTAAAGTATCTTGTTTTCACCAAATCATAAGAATTATTTTCGGAGGTTTGGAGGTTAAAATGTACAATACAAAGAAACTAACGTTTGAAAGATTTATTTCACTGACTGAAATATGTGAAACTTAATCTGGATTCACAATAAATCCAGAATAATTCCTGAATTATGTTTTTAATTAAAGCATAAAACTGAGATTATAATTCATTCAGTTGAAATAAATCCAGAACTCGGCTACATATTCAGTTACAAACTTCCCAGCATCTCACTTTGAAGCAGGAACTTTAACTTTAACCCTTTGAAATTTTAAACCACTAACCATCACTGGTCACAACTAATAATCCCTGCAGGCGCAGCTTAGAGTTAGCATCCATAAAACTCTGCATTATTTCCATGATTTAATGTGAAACATGACACATAATAATAATCTAATCTCATCACTCTGATAATTCTGCTGATCCAGCATGAAGGAGGGAAGAAGGATTCAGGATAAACAGGGAGGTTTTGTGGCTGCAGAGCGCGGTGGGGGTCAGAGTGTTGGCATGTGTCTATTGTCTGGGCCGGCCATTGTAGGAGTGGGGGTTTAAATTTTAAAGTCTCTGTGTGTGTGTGTGTGTGTGTGCGTGTGTGTGTGTGTGTGTGTGTGTGTGTGGGTGCGTGTGTGTGTGTGGGTGTGTGTGTGTGTGGGTGCGTGTGTGTGTAGGCAGCCCAATTATTCCCTGCTCAGCCTAGGATGACCTATAGACCAACCGAAATCTATTCAGAGAAGGAGTCACAAGGAGGATGAGGAGGGGGGGTGTTTAACTTAAGTTATTTAGCATAAGAAAAAGAAAAGAAGATGTAATTTTGAAGTATTTAACAAGAAATTAATGGTGGGGCTCGATTAAATGTTGTAATGTGGTTAACAGCATGGTCAGTAATTAAATAATCACATTTTAATAAAAAAATTGTTGAAGCAACATTTTCAATTCAAGAAACATTTTTGCTACTAAATGATTGAATAAACCAGAGTTGGGTTGTAACTAGTTACATTTACTTGAGTCTTTTTTTTAAATAATGTACTTTTTGGAGTATTTTTACTACGCTGTACTATTTACATTTACTTGAGTCAGTTCATTATGAAGTATCTCGTCTCTTGAGTAAAACTTCTGGATTTTCTCCCCACTGAATGAACAACAAACATGTTTTAACCCAAAATTCACCAGACAGACTCACACCTGCAGTTTTTGTTAAAGTTTCATCAGTTTTATATTGAAATAAATTGATGTGGAAGAAAAAATTATTTTGCCTGATTTTGTTATTTTATGTAACTTTTGAATTATTGATGTTTTTGTCCTTAAAATACTCCAATTTCCACTTAACTTTATAATTTGGTCTAATGAATTTTAAAATGATTGATAATGTGATCAGTTACTCTGTACTTGTGTAGACTTTTTACCAAATACTTTATTTTGACTCCAGTCATTTTTGGGTTCTCTGGAATAAACAAACATATTAGCTCAATAAGATATTTGTTGTTTTTAATCTGTTATTTAGGTTATTAAACGACCAGGAGAGCTCCCCTGATCGATTATGGAGCTTCTTTAGAAATATGGACTGTGGATGCTAATAGTAGCGTTAGCTGCTACATGTTTAGCACTGAGATTCTATTTTAGGCTTGAATAGCTTCGCTGATAAGCTAACGCCTTTTAGCACAACCCGAACACAACAACAGTGTTTTACAGTGTCCCATCGGATAGTTTTTTTAAGCATAATTTCACCTGTAGTGGGCCGAGAGAAACGGCTCCAACACACGCTGCGAGTGCGTCAGATTTACGGGCGTACTAGAAACGCGTTCTGCCCGGAACCTTTGATTGCAAAATAAATAGATAATAAAAGAAGCGATTAATTGCGTAACCGTGTTAAAATCTATGTAATTAAGTGATCAAAATTAACACGTCAAAGTCCCGGCCCTACAGTAATTACTTTCTACTCTTCCAGAAAGTAGAGTAGCTACAGATACAGGAATAGCTGACAAAACGTTGCTACATGTTAGCCGCCCACATTGTTTTAAAGATGTTCCTTTTTCAAATAAACTACTGAATGAGATTTTTAAATGTGTCTGGTTTTCTTTTCCTTAAAATAACCAAACATCTGTAGTTTTTGCTCATCTCGTCAGTTAAACAACAAACTTGGTGTTATCTTAACAAAGAAGCTAACTTAGATTTGTGTTTATTTCTTTACAAAATAATGTTAATAAGTTCAGATGTTCTGATGGGGGATTTGTCCGGCTCAGTCAGCAGAAGGTTTAACAACAATGACAAAAAATACAAAGTTTGCTGGGTGCTGCTTTAGCTATAGGAAGCTAATATTCAATTTGAAGCTAAATATTTAGCATACTAACTAAATATTAAGCTTCAAACTAAATATATTGGAACTAAGTATTTAGTTCACTACCTAAATATATAGTTTAATTTGATAAATATTTGCCTCCAAGTTAAATATTCAGCTTGCTTACCGCTTTCTGCTAAATATTTAGGTCAGAGCTAAAAATTGCAAACTAAATATTTCATTTCCCAACAAAAATATTTAGTTTTAAACTTTATAAATTAATGAATGACATGGTGAAAATATGAAAAATTAACACCCATTTTTTCTGTTATGACAGGTTGAATAATACAAACCACTGATGTGAAATTATGACTTTACAAACAGGAAGCGATACATCTGAAATAAATAAAACATTTCTGAAATCCTTTCAACAAGCACATAAAGTTTTAAAATGAATGAAACAAACTTCCCTGTATTACAGTTTTGGTTTTATCAACTCATAAGAATTATTTTGTGGGTTAAAATGTGAAATCACATATTTCTCCAGTTGAAATATGTGAAAAACGTCTTGGTGGCTTAAATTATGCATCTACACTGACCGCCAAAATACAGCCGTCTTTGTGTTTTCCTCCATTGTGTCCAGAGAAAGGTATTGAAATGTGGATGCGGTCGGGAGCCACAACATCTGTCTGCAGACAATATGTAAAACACTATACCTATTGTGATTTTTGGAGGGATCCTGCTTCTTGTCAAGTTTCCCTCCAAAGTGATTCAGCCAATTAGATGGGATGTAGGGGGCAGGGAGGCTGAGACAGCGCTGACCCCGGGTCTGACCCCGGGTCTGACCCCCAGCCGGGCTCCACCAGCACCAACCTCCCCTCCAGACCCCAACCAAGGCTGACAGCACCGCTGGGCGAATGGAGGTGGCGCCGTACAAATACTTCAGCATGTTTTTACTCGATAAAAGGGAAAACATTAAACATCCAGGAATGGAAAAGTATTTGGTAGAAAGGCGACACGAGTAACTGATCAAAACATCAAATATTTAAAAATTACATCATCAGACTGAACAAAATGTAAAGTTAAGAGGAAATTTTGGTATTTTAAGACCCAAAATGACAATAATTCATATAAATAACGCAATTATACATTTCCAAATCCGTTTCTTTTAATAAGAAACTGATTAACCTTTAATGGAAAACTAGTGAAGTTCTGGTTAAAACAGGTTTGCTTTTCATTCGGTGGGCACAAAATCCAGAAATTTTACTCAAGTAAGAGTAGAAACACTTCAAAATGAAATTACTCAAGTAAGTAAAAAGTACAGCATAGTGAAAATATTCCTAAAAGAATATTTTTTCCAAAAAGTTACTCAAGTAAATGTAGTTACTATTCAACTATGAAAATAAGTACAAAAGAGCAAAAAATATTTTCCAAATCAGTTTCTTTAAATATCAAACTTTAAAATTTTAACAAAAACTGGTGATTTTTGGTTGAAACATGTTTGTTCTTCATTCAGTGAAGTTACTCCCAGTGGGTAAAGTATCCAGATACTCAAGTAAGAGTAGAGAGTGATGCTTCATAACAAAAACACTCTGTTAAAAGTAAAAATACTCCTATGAGTAGTTTTTCAAAAGTTACTCAGGTAAAAGTAACTAGTTACTACTGGCTTAATACTTAATACTGCAGAACTTCAGATTTTGAGCTCATAAAGAAATAAAAATAGCAAATAAATAAAGATCAGAGTGGATGTGTTTGTGGAGTTCAGTCTGGCTACAATCATGGTTTTTGTTTCTTTTTGGTCTAAATTTACCCCAGACCTCAAGAGCTGCTGAAACGTCCTGCACGTTCTGCAGCGACTGCTCATGTAATCAAACACTGGCTGTCAAAAATCAAACCCTTTGACTAGACCGCGGCAGGAACCACTTGAAAAGAGTTTGGGCTGTTTGCTTTGGAGCTGAACTCTCCGAAGCTCCGTGATGTTTAAAGTTGGTCGGTTATTTTCTACTTCCTGCCTGTTTGAATTACCACAACTCTTTGGTTTCATTATTGACATCAAATTAACTTTGACAAAAGATAGACGGAGCTGAAGGAAAAAAAAGAAATCAGTTTTTATGTGTTAGACCGACACAAAGTATGTTTAATAATGATCAGGAAGTATGTGTGGATAACATGGACTCAGACCTTTATCATATTTTGTAGTACTTTAGTGAAAAATGATAATAAACTATGTATTAATTGTTTTTTAAGAGACTGCCGTACAATCATAAATGTTGTTCTTGAAAATAGAAGCTTCTTCACTGCAAGAAGTGTAATTTATACTAATAAACTGCACATAGAGACTTCACTTAGAATAGAATAGAATTCAACTTTATTGTCATTGCACTGTCACAAGTACAAGCAACGAGATGTAGTTTGCATCTATCCAGAAGTGCTCTACAAGATATAGATATTTATTCACAGATGTACAAGACTATGTATGTATGGACTATAAGGGGTTATAGCAAGAGATATAGATATTGTGTATAAATATAAATATGGGCGCTATATGCACAGATTATACAGATTATACAAGAATGTTAGGGAATGGATTATATATGTATATAATATAATACAATAATAATAATAATATTTATTGATGTTCTTGTGGAAAAAACAACAAAAAAACACTTTAGTCAGTTTTTTTTTATATCAACTGAAATTTATCGTCAAAAATCTTACCACAAGAAATTTACCCCAATAATGACAAACAATACAATAATTGTCCACCTCTAAGCAGAAGAAAATTTATTATAGATTAACGGTGAATTCTGGTTTTGCATTTGTGGAACAGTTGGAGGTTTTTTGAGGTTCGTCTTCATAAACTTTGTACATCTAGAACAACCCAGTTCTACAGTCCTGCAACTTTTAGATTAAAAGTCAAAAAGTCAAAAGGACCACAGCCTGAGCAGAACGTCGCCCATCACCGCGTTGAGTTTGTGTTTTTGTCAACCTGCATGTCATTATTTACACCTGGAAATTGCTAGACAGCAAAAACACAATTCTTTGACCTGCTGTTGGTAGCCGCGCTGACGCGATAAAACAATTTAATTATCAAAATGAAACCTGGAGATGAAGCTGGTATTGGTTCAGTGCAGTGAAGCACAGCAAAGGGAAAAATAACGTTTAAAAACAGCTGAAATCCACCGGTGTTCTTCTTTTTTCTCGCTCTCTGTGTCGGCTCGTTGCCATAGCAACTGACTGACAACAGCTCCATTAATTTATCAGGATTCACCAAAAATCACTCAAACGTTTCCCACACAAAGAACAGAACATTCAGTCCGTTACAGTTTTATGTTTTCAGGCTTGATGTTTGTTTTGCGATTATTAATAAGTGATCGCTGTGGTAGATTAGCCACCGCTCCTATTAGCTAAGCTAACACAGCGGTGGTAGCTTAGCTAATTGAAACACCTGCTGTACTGATGATCTGTCAAGGTTGGTGTTTAGTTTGGCTTTTTTTAATAACTGAAACACACAGAGTTCTGCAGCCCATCTACATGTTAAAGTTGTCATAGTCAAGCTAGCACAACTGACCTACTTCCCTCCCCCTCATTTTTTCTTAACATCGTTTCCTGACATTTTCTTCTAGTTGTTGTAATGTAACAAAGCATTGCATCCATTTTTCTTTCATATATCAGCCGTACATTTAAGATTTGGTGCGTCATGTTGACAACTCAACAGCTCAAACCAATGCTAGTCATTGTTAGCAAGCAGCCTTTTGCCCTCCCGTAGGAAGTTGTGGGGCGGGATCTTGTGATGTCACACTCCAACGGGTCTATATAAATCACGCCGTGCTGCTTTCGGCCCAACTGCAATATAAAAACACCAAACTGCACAGAGAGCTGAGCCGACCCGTTTTTACCTTAAAAGTATTTCCCGTTCAGGCTAAGCAGTTTGTTTTTTTCCATGTTTCCCACTGTGACAGAGAAACTGATTACCTGGACATGTTTGGGGAAATTTCCATGAGGTTAGGTTTTACATTGCACTGTGGGATTCTGGCATCTTTCTGGGGTTTCCAGGAACAAAATATGATTGGCGAACAATGATGGTGTTTATTTACGCCAGCTGGTTGAGACGGAAAAAAATGATCCAGTTGTTTTCTATGGTATACACTAAAGAAAACCCACAACAAATCAGAGCCAGAAAGCATTTTCTATGGAAAAAATAAGATAAACTATCTGTTTAAAAAATATGAAAACTGACCATGATTTTTACTGAATGCCCTTCAAAATAAGCATTTGCACAAAATGGCTGCAAAAGCTATAATTAAATGAATATATCAGAGTAAAACCTGATTAAGAAAGTGTTTTAATCATTATTCTTTTGTTAAAATATATTTTGAATAAATATATCAAAGTCAAACGGAGACAAACCAAAAGTGACAAAAGAAGTTCCTCCATTCCAACAAAGCCTCTTCTCTCCATTTTACTAATGAAAACTCCTAAAGGCACCCAGCTGTGACCTTTGACCCCAGCTGCCATAATTAGGTTATATTTGGTGCTGTTGACCACAAAAAGGCTATGGATATTAAAAAACACACATGATGAGTCTTTTCAAAATGGAAATGTGTAACAAAGAGTCAGAGAGGGAAACAGAGATGACACTGATACATACACTGCAAAAACACAAAACCTTACCAAGTATTTTAGTGGCTTTAAGAGTGCAAATATCTTAGTACACTTGAAATAAGACTAAACTAACTTACAAATAACTTTTCAGCAACATATAGGAGCTTGATTTAAGTAGATAATTCCTTACCATTGATTTTTAAAAGTACTAGAGTACTAAAGTACTAAAATTGGGATATTTTCCCAATTTTAAAAATTGGGAAAATATCTAGTTATAAGTGGAATACTCTGCTAATGGAACCAGTCCTTTTTCAAATGGATATTAAGGAATTATTTACTTAAATCAAGCTCCTACATGTTGCTGAAAAGTTTGTCTATTTTAAGTGTACTAAAATATTAGCATTATAACCCAACCAAAAACATTTGGTAAGATTTTGTATTTTTGCAGTGTGTTCATTTTTTTATATCTCTAATCTAAATTTGTAGGGACATTTGTTACATCTTTCTTTAGTATCCTTACATCTATAAGTAATTTTGTGGTAGAATCACTGAAAACACAAGCAAAATCTTACCAAATATTTTTGTCTAATCCTTTTTTTAATCAGTATTTGCAAATTATTCACTTAAAACAAACTTTTCTTGCTGAAAAGTTACTTCTAAGTTTTGTATTATTTAAAATATTTGCACTGGAATCTAGACCAAAAATACTTGGTAAGATTTTGTTTTTGCAGTGCATCCTGAATCAGGCCTTGAACAATGGAAAAACACAAAATATTATAAAGTATTTTAGTCTAATTTCTAGTATTTGAAATAATGCAGAACTGTAGCTTTTCATGAAGATACGGACAGTTGTTTTAAGTCAATATTTCATTAATATTGATGAAAAATATTAGTTCCATTGCAAAAAACACTTGCTAAAAAGTTATTTTTAAGTTAGTTTTGTCTTATTTCAAGCGTACTAAGACACCAAAATGACTTGGTGAATTTGTATTTCCGCACTGTGAGAAAGTTGGGACTGTTGCACTTGAGATGTTTCATGTGAAATGAACACAAACCTCTTTAAAAGTTATTGCGTCCCAGTGGAGAGACGTGAAGTGATCTATTAGATGTTAGGAAAGCGCCAGAGCCTCTCAGGCTGTCGCTGCGCAGTTCCAGCTGTGTCCGCCATTTTCTCCCTCACTTTGTTTATCTGCGCCAGGCCTCCGCTTCTCTCTGGGCTTCAGTCGCACACAAACACGCTACACGACGGATATGAGAAATTTACTGTTACACAAACAAACACGAGGCTCGATGGCCGTCCTGAGGCAGCGTAATGGGAGCGCAGGTGTCGGTTTTCACATGCGGCTCTCATGGGGGCAGAAACATTAGCGCCGTTCCCACAGAATCCAAGCCTCACCTGCAGGGAGAGGCGGGAAAATGTCCGCGCCGTCATCACGGAAGCAGCTCTGCTAGCACGATTTAAAAAAATTAGATCTGACGTTGGTGAAAAATTGGGACAAAAGGAGTTTGGAAAAGTTGCGAAATGGTACAGATAAAATCTTACAGCTGCTGATATGAACATGATCTTAAACACTATGTTCTGGATATTTAGCATGAAGCTAAATATTAAGCTAGCAAGCAACGTGTGAAGCTAAATAGCGAGCTAAATATCTAGTTTAAAGCTAAACATTTAAGCTAAATACGTCACTAACTTGCTAAATACTAAGCAAGCTAACTAGTTTAAAGCTAAATATTAAGTATTAAACTAATTATTTAGTGTAATGCTTAATAAAGCAGGAATTTAGCTAGTAAGCTAAATAATTAGATTGAAACAAAACATTTAGCAAATATTAAGTTTGAATTTAGTCTAAAGCTAAATATCAAACTTGAGGTTAAATATTTGATGGTAAACTAAATATTAAGTCTCTAAGTATTTATCTAGTAAGCTAAATATTTTTGCTTCAAAATAAAGATTTAGATTCAAACAAAATAAGTTAGCAAGCTAAATATTTGATATGAAACTAGATATTTAAGTTCAAAATAAATATTTAGTTAATAAGCTTATTACTTAGCTTTAAGATAATTTAGATTCAAATTTTAATTACAAGCTAAATTCAAAATAAATATTTAGCTTATTAGCTAAATATTTAGTTTGAAACTGTGATCTTGATAAATTAACAAATAACATTATGAAAATATGGCTTTGCAAATTGAATCTCCAAACAA
Organism: Xiphophorus couchianus; assembly: GCF_001444195.1. Taxonomy (NCBI): domain Eukaryota; kingdom Metazoa; phylum Chordata; class Actinopteri; order Cyprinodontiformes; family Poeciliidae; genus Xiphophorus; species Xiphophorus couchianus. The sequence goes on from NC_040229.1 coordinate 2,283,346, forward strand.
GCTAAATAACCCAAAAATATTGCTGTTAATTTTTTGAAGCTAAATATTTAGCTAGCAAGCAAAATCAAAGTACTGTTGCAAATTTCTGAATGTGTCCTGCCAGGGTCTAAAGTCTCATTCATAAGCAGATAAATTATTATAAAACAAACAGCAGTGATTCCAGATCAACCAGATTAGCAGAAACGTTGGGAACAAGAACATCTTCATTTCTCAGCTCAGGTTTTTCCATCAGGGCTTTTCTGGCTGCTTGACGCTGCTGTGCTCAGGTTTTTCTGGATATTCAACACAACTTTCCCTGCATGCACCATGTAAAAGACATGAATGACTCAGAATAATTTCCTGACAGGAACGTTCGGAAACAGCGTCTTTGGTTGTGTAACATTGAAAAAAGGTCAATAACAGGAGAATGTCGAGGTTCTGTAAACACGAGCAGGACCAAACGGTCGCTCCATCCTCTCTGTGTTTGCATGTCCCACACACACGGAAACCGTCGTATGCGTACAGAGGCTCTGTTTGAAGACGCTTCCATTGGCGCAGTGGTGGGAACGCTGGGAGCCGAACTTCGGCGGGAATCTGGTTCACTGGTCAAAGGATGGTGGGACAGGCAGGCAGTGTTTCACTGCAGTCAAAGATGGCATTGTTCTGGACCCAGAACTGGAAACAAACAGGTCTGCTGGGTCACGTAAATCTCCAACTGGGATCCAGGATTTCTGTCTGAAAACCCAAAATCAGTTCTGGACCTTTTTACATTTCGCCTCAGTACTGCTGGGATTTTATACGAGTAGAATGTACAGTAATTATTAAATGGAAAAAAAACTTATCAAGAATGTTTAGTCTTGTTTCTATTGCACATATCTTAGTACACTTGAAAAAAGACAAAACCAGTTTAATAGTAACTATTCAGCAAGACAAAGTACTTTAAGTTAGTAATTTCCAAATATTGTTTTTTGAAAAAGTACTATATCCAAAGATTTTTTTCATGTATAACATGGAAATAATCTGTCAGTGGAACTAGCAGATAAATACTCAAAAATGACTGATTCAAACCCCTTGAGCAACCTGTTCCCCTCTTCGCCTGTGGGGGCGCTGCACCAAGAACCACTGATGAAAATGAAACGGAAACGTCTGAAGGCACTGAGTGCAACTTCCTCCTTTACAAAATATAAACGGAGTAGTAAATGGAGCAGCGTCAGATATTAACGGTTGGAGGATTTCTCTTTTGTCTTCTGGAGCCATTTCTCCTGCTAGCACTAGGCTAGCATGTTAGCTTTGGTTGGATTTACCCAGAATGCCCTGCGTTGTAGTCAACTTCCTGCTTTTGAAGCGGTCTCCGATCCACTTGACGTTTAGAGGTTTAGAGGACCAGAGTTTGATTAACATTCACACCTCCTCAGGTGAACCAGACTTTTAAAGTGGAGTTGGATTCAAACAACTGAACATCTTTATTAGTCTTTTGATGTAAACACATAAGACTGACTTTTCTGGAAGCTGTGGTTTTGATCCAGTCTTCACTGGACTGTAGCTCAGGTCATGTCGAGCCAGGTGGATTTTGTCAGCTTTCCTTTTGGACGTGATAAACTCCATAAAATGTCTGAGCGCATGTGGACGCTCATCCTCCAGCCTGTGGCTTTAAACTTTAAACTCCGCTGCTTTAATCAAACTCCATCCTGCTGCAGCACAGCTGGATTTCTGCGATGCGCCTTTGTCCCAAACTGCAGCCCTGTCATAACTGGACGTTCGTCACTCAGACATGTTTGGCGAAAAGTCGCTGGCTCAGGCAGCGCTGGCACAAAGAGACTTTTGATTTGGTTATAAATACCAAATACATGAAAGAGAAGCCCAGCAGGGAGAGGTCAAAGGGCAAACCAGTGGGAGGAGGTCATCATCATCATCATCATCATCAATGTCATCGCCATCTAATGTGTGAGAATCAGGTTACTGATCTGAGCTGAATCAGGACTAATATGACTGATGCTGAAGTTTTGAAGATAAAAAGTGAAAATTAAAATTTTAAAGTGAGATTCTAATAAAAGTCTCAAAGAAGTTAATATTTTTCCTGTTTTTTTTTTTTTTAACTGAACCAAATTCCACAGCACATCTTTGTTAAGGTTGTCATAGTCAAGCTAGCATAACTGACCTACTTCCCCCTCCCTCACCTTTTTTTTCCTGACCTTGTCATCTAGTGGTGTTGACAATTAGTCGCAGGGAACTGGGTCCATTTTTCTGTTATATATCACATGTGCATTTAAGATTTTGAGAGTTATATTGACAACTTAAAAGCTAAAACCAATGCTAGTCTTCATCTGCTAGCAGCTACGGTGGGTAAAAAACCTCTAGCTTAGCATTGATTTTAGCTGTGAAGTTGTCAATATAACTTTCAAAACTGAAATGTTCGCCGTGCGTTGCTACTAATTGTCAACATCATCACAACTAGACAACAAGGTCAGGGAAAAGTTTTAAGAAAAAATAGCGATAGAGAGAATATTAATAACAGCAAAAATAAACATAAGGCCTGAAAACATAAAACTGTAACAAACTGAATGTTCTGCTCTCTGTGTGGAAAATGTTTGGGTTTTTCTGGTGTTGAATCCTGATACATGAAGGAAATTTCAGAATTTGAAAAGTCCAGAAATTTATTTCTCAATATTTGGTAGAAAATGTTTTTTCTATCTACAATTATCCTAATGCACCACCATATAGGTATTGATTTTACAATCTAAACATATCAGAAATTAAAACAAAATATAAATTTATATTTTTTTATATGTAGAGACAATATCAGAGAAGTTTTTTTTAACACATGAGAAAACTCTACCTGTGTTTGGGTTTGTTCGCCATGCAGACAGTCAGCTCCTGATTGGACCGGACGTCCCGCCCATGCCGTCCCATCCCGCCCCGCCCCGCCCATCCCGTCCCGTCCCGCCCATGCCGTCCCATCCCGTCCCGTCCCGCCCATGCCGTCCCATCCCGTCCCGTCCCGCCCATGCCGTCCCGCCCCGCCGGCCGGTTTAAAGTTTCCCAGCTCGGCCTCTGATTGGTCCGGGAAGTTTCTCCAGGGCCGAATAACTTCACAGCTCCGCGTCTGGAGACGAGCAGAGGCGGCCGGGCATCCTGCGGAGCTTCAGGCCGACATGGAGGCTCCGGCGGACAAAACTGCAGCTTCACAGCGGGAGGTTTAAATAATAAAAGCAGGTTTGGGAATAAAAACTAAATATTTTAGCGTCAAATCTGGTTGAAAATGCCTGGATTTGGGCGCTGGATTAACGCAACCTGGATTTTGCTTTTGGGCATTTTTCACTCGTGTTTTTCAAGTTACTCTGAAGACCAGTGCAGCTGGAGAGGAAGGCGAGTATTTATTTAGTTTTATTTATACGTTACATCAGGTGAAAATCAGACATCCGGAGCTTTTGGATGCAACAAGCTGAAAGTTTCCTGCGTGATTAAAATGTTTGGTTTGATTCATCCAGAAAACCTTCATGGAGAAAAACGAGCAGTTCTTATTTTTATCGCTTCTGTTTTTCTAAAAACGTTTCATTTTTTGGTGAAGTTTTAACAAAAAGTATATATATATATATATATATATATATATATATATATATATATATATATATATAAAATGATACCATGATGCGAACTCGAGCCGTTTTTTCACATATCAGCCACCAGGGGCGCATTTGATTATTTTTATCCTTTGGTGTAATTTTTCAGAAACCTATATATGGTTTTTATTTCTGACAAAGTTACTTTAAACTCATGTTGGACGTCATGAAACAGTTTTATTGAATAACTGCACAAGGGTGGGTAAAAGAGGTGGGCTCCTGGGGGCCACTGACCATCTGTAAACTCATGGAGTTGGAATTTTATATTTTTATCGTATTATTGGGAAAACAATAGAAAATGATGCTAAGCAAAAATATTAATTAGTTCTTTTTTATCACTGCAAAAAAGTATATTTGTATTGTTTCTAGTGCAGATATTTTATTACGTTTCAAATAAGAAAACTAACTTAAAGTAACTTTTAGGCAAGATAAATAACTTTTGAATATAATTTTAAAAATCACAAAGTTCCACTGCAAGATCTTTTGACTTATAAAAGGAAAAATATCTCGTTATAAGTGAACAAATCTCAGTGGACCTGGTGCATTTAGTAAAAATTAATATTAAATAACTATTGCCTTAAAACAAGCACCTATATTTTGCTAGAAAGTTACTGTTGAGTTAGTTTGTATTATTTACAGTGTACTAAGATATTTGCAACAGAAACTAGACAAAAATACTTTGTAGGGTTTAGTTTTTTCTAGGAGGTAACTTTAAAAATACATCCATAAATACAAACAGAGCTCCTTAAAACACAACGCAACTTAAACGAGTGTGATTTCTAAAACAGAACTGCCCATAATAACTCAATCTAATCATGTCTTCAAGGTTTGAAATGTCCTGATGCTCTTGTGCTGTGGTGGATTTCATGGGCAGTTGCCCAGGGCGTCGCTGCACCGGTGGGCGGTGGAGTGGGGAGATGTTGTCAGCACCAGATAAAATGGATTTTAAATACTTTTTTATTCCTCTTTTGTGTGCATTATGAAGTTGGCAGCTCCTGCTTGCAGCTGGGAAGATGGAGACAATTTTACAAGTTTTGTACCGGATTGCAATATTTTCACTTCCCACAGATTTCAGAAGCAGCCAGATCAGAAAAATAAAAACTTGGGGGGAAAAAAGTATCTTTTTTCTTTTATATATACATAGAATGAGAAAGAATATACATATTTAGATATTCCCTCCGTGGGAGCGCCCCTGCATGTAGATAAATATTAATTTCTAATTTTTTCTGCCCTCAGTGGTTTATCGCAGCAGCAGGGCAGCGTGGAGCAGATCTCCCTGCACTGCTCTGAGGGAACCCTGGACTGGCTGTACCCCAAGGGGGCGCTGCGCCTCACCCTCACGCCCCGCCTGGCCCCCGTGGCGGCAGCGGGCCCCGGCGGCGGCGTCATCACGGCCTGCGTGAAGCCGTCGGAGCGGTTCCACGGCGCCCAGCTGTACCTGGAGAGGGACGGGCTGCTGGAGCTGCTGGTGGGAGACCGGATGGAGGCGTCGCCCCCGCCGAGGGTCCGCTGCTTCAGCCGCACGCCGGGCCAGAGGCTGGCGCTGTTCCTGCAGGCCACGCCCCATCAGGACATCAGCAGGAGGACCGCCTCGTTTCGCTACGAGCTGCGCGGCGGCTGGACGGCGCGCATGGCGCTGGACTCCAACGCCATCAGCAGAGAAGGCGAGTCACAGCCAGAAGGTTTCACATTTAACCAGGAGACGATGAAGCTACGGTGGCCCACAGACGCTAACGCTCAGCAAATGGCAAAACGCTCCAAAACACACAAAAAGAAAACACATCCATCAGAAAACTCTGCAAATAAAAAAATGCTGCAATTACAGGAAACAGAAGCAAAAAGGAAACGCTGCAAAACCAGAAGTCCTCCAGACTCCCCCTGGTGGCCTGGAGGACTTCTGTTTTGTTTTTGACATTTGTTGCATTTTCATGTTGCATTACTTCCTGTACTTGCAGCATTTTGTAACTTTCCTGCTGCATTAGTTCATGTGTTTGCTGCCTGTTTGCACCTGCCGGCTGCTGCAGTCGTACATCAGCTCCCTGCTTGGATCCCGATGGTCGGTCCGGTCGGTCCGGTCGGCCTCAGCGCCGCGCAGAGGGAGGAAGCAGCCAAACTTTCCCCAGAGCGAGGCAGAGGAGGAGGGGGCATAAAGGCGCAGTATGTGGGGGCTCTGAGGAGTCCGGAGGCCTCTTAATGAGTATTCTGGGATTACTGCGGTTGCCTAGGCAACGCGGAGGCCTCTGCCCAGTTGAGACGCTCCGCTCCTTTGTTGAACTGCCTCTCTGTGGGGCAACTCGTCTGCAGGAACCCTCCTGCCCCCCCAAACTCTTATGAGGCTGGAAAAAAGAGGAAGGAATCCCATTTATCAAGAAGTTTTCTCTGAAGAGGGGAAACTTTGGGTTGAGTGGGGAGAGAAGTGAACTTTAAAAAAGTTCAGTCCATTTTCTTCAGTTGGTTTTTATCAATAAATCTAACTAGAGTTAACTAGTTAACTAGTTATCTCTAGAGATAACTACACCACAAAAAAGACAAAATCCTACCAAAAGTTTTTGGTCCAGTTTGAAGAGCAAATATCTTAGTTCACTTGAAATAAGACAAAACTAACTTAAAGTAACTTTACAGCAAGAAATGGGAACTTGTTTTAAAGTAAATAATTCCTTAATATTGGAAGTATTAAGGAATTATTCCATTATATTTATTCTGGAGTAACCTCAAAACACTGTTCTGAGCCGTATGCAACGAAATTTCGTTCTGTTTACACCCTGTGCATGAAAATGATAATAAAGTCAGTCTAAGTCTAAGAATAATTCCAAAATTATTATTGATAGTTCTACTGATAACATGGGAAAATGTCTTGCTATAAGTGAAATAATCTGATCAATATTAAGGAATTACTTACTTAGAACAAGCTCCTATTTCTTAATCAAAAGTTTTCTGTCTGTTAGTTTTGTTTTATTTCAAGTTAGAAATTAGACTAAAAATATTTGGTAGGATTTTGTGTTTTGTTCAGCCGGTTGAGACTTTAAGGTGTGAAGCTCGTTCTCTCTGTAAAGTGTTGGAGGAATCTCACACCTCAACGCTCCTCTGGCTTCTCCTCTGCAGCAGCAGTCAGTTTTATGACGGCGGTTCGTTTCCTCTTTGTTTTTTTATTTTAGTTTAAGGTTCAGTCAGTTCCTGTCGGCTCTGATTTGCATGTAGGTGTTTATTTCACGTTGGCGGTTCGGACTTGTCCACTGACTCTCCGGCTGCTTGTTGTCTCTGCAGATGCCTGCCGGCCGTGCAACGACACCGAGATCCTGATGGCGGTTTGCACCAGCGACTTCGGTAAGTTGACAGGAATTAAACTCCCTGCCCTTAAAGGGGCAGTTCAGCATTTTAGACGCTGATTTTAGGTTAAGTTCATTTATAACTTGTGAAGCACGAAAATCACCCTGGACTTTTAGCAAAATCTGATTTATGAATATTTGCTTTTGGCAAATTTTCCAAACAGAAGCCAATGTTTTTTTATACAGGAAATTGAGGTTGGAGGCAGTGCAGCACTAATTATCTTCCTGCGTGAAACACACAACGGTTAACGCATTCTAAACTGACTTTAGTCCACTCTAAAGTCAGGAAGTGGACTACAGTGCAGGGCATTCTGGGTAAATACAACCAAAAGAAACGCACTAGCCTAGTGCTAGCAAGAGAAATCCTCCAACTGCTAAAATATGAGCCACTCTATTTTTGTTTAGATTTTGTGAAGAAGGAAGTTGCGCTCAGTGTTTTCAGAGGTTTTCATGTTCTTTCCTTCAGTGGTTTTTGGTGCAGCGCCCCCACAGGCCAGGAGGGGAACAGGTTTTTCAAAGGGTTTGGGGTTTTTTCGACAGTGAGGTGAAAGAAAACCGCAGCAGCTCAAAATGTAACAAATGTCATTTTGGTCCCCTATCAGGTGTGAGAACATCCAGAATCAGCAGGAAGTTGTTCATGTTCTTTTATTGAAATGCTGTTTACTGTACTGCAGATGAAATGAACATCCTGTTTCTCTGCAGTCGTTCAAGGAAACATCCGGTCGGTGGAGGAGGACGAAACGCTGCGCGCCGCCGTGATCAAGGTCAGCGCCACCCGAGTTTTCCGTCAGAAGTACACGCTGTTCACGGGGAGCAGCCGGCTGGCGAGCCGCGGCGAGGTGCGGACGCTGCTGCAGTGCGGCGTCCGGCCGGGACCCGGCAGCTTCCTCTTCACCGGCCGGGTGCACTTCGGCGAGGCCTGGCTGGGCTGCGCGCCGCGCTACAAGGACTTCCAGAGGACTTACTCTCTGGCCAAAGCCGCCCAGCAGATCCCCTGTGAGCTTCCCATAGACTGAGACGCTCGGATCAGAACCGTGGTGCTAGACGCCGCCGTGGCTTGAAGTGAATCCTCAGCATGACTTCCTGGACTTGGACGAAAGAATTTTAGCTTTGGACATTTTTCTCAAGCGGGTCGTCTGAGGCTCATCGGTTTAAAACTCAGGAAAACAAGGAGAACTCCCAGAGAAATCTCACTTGTTTGGTGCGAAACTCAGAACGTTTTCTTCGGTGTTTTTGGTCGGATGACGTAAGACGGCGACGTTCAGGCGCCGTGTTGTCGTCTAAACGGAGAGGGAGGGCGGGACAATAAATCAATACCGATAAATATCACCATCTGTGATCAATACCAACAGAAAATACATCTCATAGAATATTCACTGAACTCACTCGTTCTCTGGTTGCCTAGCAACATGCTGTAAGGAGGAGTTTCAAGTTCCCCCAAATTTCGGTTACCTAGCAACGAGCTACTGAGTAACTTACAGCAGTTTCAAGTTTCCCCACCGTTCCTCATAAAAACATAAGACACAACGAACAGAGTTAAAACACCAACATCTGGCATCACGTCAGATATTTAAAACATAATCAATGATTATTGATATCGGCTGATATGAAACGTTTGCATTGTGATCGTCCAGCCCTACCAGGAGGTTCGATAAAAACCTCATGAAAGGAATCGCTGAAGAATATTTGCACTCAGAGGAAGAAGGGAAAATGCTGCAAGCACTGAAAACCAAATGAGACAAGAAAGCAACTTTATGTAGCGTAGTGGAGCAACCGAGAATTTAATATATGTTCAGATGATGTGAGATCAGGTTATGTTGCCATCATGGATTTACTTTTTGTTGTACACAATCTGCCAGAATAAATCAGTTGGAGATTAGACAAAACAGCCATAAATCTGGTTATTAAAAAAACAGCTGAAATAAATAAAATGAATATCAACGGGTATTAATCCTCTAAATAAAAATTTTAGAGATGCACCAACATATCTGCTGTCGACTGGCTGGCAACTGAAAACTCCGATATTTTTCCAATCATTGAACACAACCAGGAGCTACCAGTTTTGCTCTTCAGTGTAGAAGTTGATGCTGAGTGAAGACAACTTAGCATTAGCCACTGTAAGCTCTAATAAGTAATGAAAATGTGTTTTCAGCAATGTAATGAGTCTTGTTTGTGTTTCGTTAAGGCTGTAGAGAGACCTGGACTTTCAGTAGAAAACAGGAAGGCTGAACTCCAGCTGGAAATGCTAACAGGCTTTTGGAAATAACAGACCCAAAGTTTTTAACTGTCTCTGTTCCCCCAGAAACGTAAATATTTTTAGCAGGTTCTAAAAGTGACCTATGACCCCAAACACATTATATGACAACAACAAGGGCGGATTACTTGTTTGTTTTGTCTTATTAGTTTTAGTGGAAGTGAGACAAAACTCAAATTCACTCGCGCCTCGTTGCTTTCCATTTTTATTTTCTTTTTTCGTTTACTGCTAATCTCATGTGGAGGCCTGATGTCCCAGACTGCATGCTTAGCGCCACTCACTGGTCTGGAGGAGTAAAAACCTTTTGCGTTTTTCTCTGTTTCCTTGTGGATGGAAATATTTCAGAGAAAAACCCCAATAGGTTTTAAAGAGAAATGATGAATGCATCTCTACGTTTTACCGCAGCGTATTAGGACCAGAGCAAAATTAATTAATTACAACAAGACATTTGTACAAGAATAAAGTCATAATAAGATAATAAAGTAGTAATTTTATGAGAACTCCTACTAAGAAAAGCATCTTGTGAAGTTATACTTTGGTTTCAGTTTTACAAATAAGGAAATATTTAATATTTTAGCACATTCACATCAAATGATCATTTATGAAAAGATTGTTTTATTTCAAATAAAGAACCACACAGGCGTATTACTCCATCAAAGCTTTTCTCTCATAAAAACTGCTTTTTTATTGTAATATTTTTAGTTTCTTTTGGTAATATTTTCACTTTATTGTTGTATTTTTTCTAAATCCTCTTGGTTTTGTCCCAACAAGTTTAAAGGTTTTCCAGGTTTCATGTGATCATAAAGGAGCAAAGGTTCACACCAAATTACCATAAAATGCTTCTGCTGCCATTTTTTATGATGTAAATTTATGTTAATATCAGACTGAATGTAAATATGTTCATAAGAAATTTTATAAAGAAAGAAATAAAAAAAATATTGTGGATTATTTTTACGTTGTGTTTTGTGCTATTAAAATATCGTCTAAGAAGGAAAAACGTTTTGGATCCTTACTTGACTGAACCGTTCAGTTTTCCTCAAACGTTTCACTTCAAGTCCCGATCGATCAGATTCCTGAAAGCCCAGAACAAAACGCCGAGTCTGAAAGGCGGGAGAGATTTAGGGAGTGTTCGGCACCGGGGCGGGCGGAGGGCCGCCGGGGTCAGAGGTCGTCTGAAAACAGCAGTTGGAATCCTCTTGTGCTCAGCCTCCTGTTTTCGGGATTCAGGAAGCAATAAATGGCGGCTAAGGGAGCGGCGGCGCGGCGCGGCGGGGCGCGGTGCGATGCGGCAGCGCGGCGCGGCGCGGCGGTGCAGGTGCCGCACAGTCGCTGCCTCATCCTGACCGCATGCACCAGTTACTTCTAACATTTTATTAGAAAAATAAAACAGTGAAAATACAGCAGAATGTTTAGTTTTTATGAATTAAAATGAAATAATGACATGTTGTTTATGCTGCAATGCAACATGGGCAGATTTGCTGTTTTTTTTTTTTTTTTGGAAATGCCAACATGTACTTCAGAGCACAAGGGCCGTATTAAGAAAAAATAACAAAATTAATATAAAATTACGAGAATAAAGTCACAATATTACCAGCAAATTGTAATATTATGACTTTATTCTCGTAATACTACGACTACTCCCGTATCATTTCCACCTTATTCTATGATTTTATTCTCATAATTTTGTTTTACTGGCCCTAATAATCAGCTGTACTACCTGAAAGGAGAACATTTCTGGAAAAAGCTCCAGTTTCTCTCTTAGGCCGTTTACTGTTAGCATCAGGATCAAAACATTTTCTCAAATATATCCGAACGTTTGGTACAAACTTGGTCACTTTAAACATCCATTTGTTATCTTCTTAATTTTTTTGATTTCACGTTAGCTCCTGCTAATCATGCTAACTCCTTCTAAAGCTGTTAGCTTTAGCTAACAGTGTTAGCTCTAGGTAAAATAGTCAACAGTAGATCAACAGATATCTCCAGTACAATAAACTATCACGTTTGTGAATTCATTATCGTTTTTTCACTTTAGCTCCTGCTTAAGGTGCCAGCTCATGCTAAATGTATTAGCTCTAGCTAATATAGTAAGCAGTCGATTGCAGGTCAGTCAAGTTAGCTTCTTTCAGCAGATGTCTCGTTTATAACGGCTAATAAAACTTTGAGGCAGTTTGCGTTAATCCAGATGTTTTGTGTGCGCAGCGTTGGCCTCCATGATGTTCTGGTGTTGCGTTTTTAGGATCGACCAACTGCGTCATCGCCCCAGGTGATAAAAATAGCAATCTCTGTAGCTGAAAAATATAATAAATAAACAACTTTTGGAGTAATTCAGAGGTTTAACACGTTCTGCTCAGACTGCAGAACATTTTCCAAACCTTTCCAGTAAATTCAGCACCTGTTTCTGCATGTTGCATTAAGCTGCACCTCAGTAAAACCTGAGCTTTAATGAGCGCAGTAAAGCCGTTCTGTAATGCAGCAGCTGGCAGAGTTTGCACGCTGTTTAAGTTTAAAGCATCACAGAGTCCTGGAAGCGTCCGACCTGGACCAGGAGCTGCAGGAAGGGAAACGCCCAGACATTTATTGGCCCTTTAACATCCTGTGTGTGTGTGTGGATACACACACACGTCCAGCCGGAACGAAGTTACTGCTGCAGCCTGATAAGCCAAAACAAAGAGCCTCTGATTGCAGCGCCTCACTAATACATCATGCAACATTTTGACTGAACTAAACTTCCTGCATTATTGTCATGTTGTTGAGACTTCATCCTGAATTTATGTCAGTGTTGTCTCAGTTTCACAGATTTGCAGTTTTTTAAGAGAAAAGCTTTTGTTTGCATGTGAAATTTACGATGCTTATCATGGCCATTGTTGATATGAAAAAAAAAATAGGAATAAAAAACAAATCTGAAATTTTGAGGTCAATTTCAGAAATTTTCTCAAAAATATAAGGAAATTTTCAGGTCTGAAAAGTAAAAAAAAAAATCCTCAAAAAAACGTTGAAATTTCTGAATTTGAAAAGTCAAAAAATTTGCTTGAAAAAAATCAAAGATTTTGAGATTGATCTTAAAATTTGCCATTTGCAGTTTTGGTCCCGAATCGAACTGAGACTGTTGGACTGTTGGTTGTGAAAACACCATAAAACAGCCAGATATCAGGAAACAAACAATAATAAAACATCTGGTCTGAAAAGTGACTCAACAATCTAAAAGCAAAATGTCTGGAAAATACCGGCTGTTCAAATGCAAGCCGCACTTTCCAGATTTTATTTGTAAAAATGTTTGACATTCTTTTATCGCTTTACCACTTTGTTTCAATCTGTCACATTAAATCCCAACAAATTTGTTGGATTAATTAGTGACTAATTTGGAAAAAGTTAAACTTTTTGTCCAATAAACAGAAATAAAAAGACAGATTTTCTCCTGACCGACAGCCGCAGCATCACTGGAAATAAATGCTCAAGAGTTTCTGGCAGTTTTCTGAGAACCATCTGACCCGTTTATAGATTCATTTCCTCCTCCGTGGTGTAAATGATTTAACACACAGCTGAGCTCCTGAAGCCGATCCTTCTGGATCTTTCTCAAGTGGAACTGTCCAGTCATGGTTCCGCCATGTAATCTTTCCCACAGCTCCGTCCACAGCTGCTCGTTTCTGGTCCCGATCCAAAACAGCCATCACCATGCTCTCCATGCTCTGAGTCAGAAACCACTTTAACTTTCTGCAGCTCTTTGTTTCTATCTGTACCAGCATGGCGCTCACTGGCTGATCGCAAATCAATGTTTACGTTAGAAAATAGTCGCACATGCGCACAAGGCTGGAGAGAAAAAAGAAGCTTCTGGCCATCGATAGTAAAATCCGTTAATAAAATGAAACCTGTGGATTCAGGTATTAATAATTCTACGCAATGCGCCTCAGCAAAGGGAGAGATGACGCAGGAAACCGTTAAAGAATAACTCAAAACCGCTGGTTTTCTTTTGTCGCCATCTCTGTGTTAGCTAAGCTACACGCAGACTCGTTGCCATAGCAACTGACAACAATGTTACTCTATACATCAGAATTCAACACTAAAAAAACAGAACATTCAGTCCGTTACAGTTTTATGTTTTCAGGCTTGAATTTCATTTTGCGAATATTAATAAGTGATCGCTGTGGTAGATTAGCTACGGCTGCTATTAGCTAAGCTAACACAGCAGCGGTCGATTAGCTAATTTAAACATCTGAGTTACCGATGATCCTTCAGGGTTGGTGTTTGAGTCGCCTTTTTTTAACTGAACCAAAAGTCACTGAATTCCACAGCACATCTACATGTTCAGATTCTCATAGTCAAGCTAGCATAACTGACCTACTTTCTTCTCCTTTGCTATTTCTAAACAAAATTAAAACATATTACAACACTAGTTGACAATTAGTAGCAATGCCCCTTTTTCTTTTATGTATCAGGCGTATATTTAACATTTATTGCTTTGACAACTTGACAGCTAAAACTAATGGTAGTCATTAATATTAAGGCATTAATTTATTAATAATTGCAAAATAAACAAGAAACCCTTAAAAAGTCACAATCGTCATAAAATATTTCATAAAATATTTAGCAAAATGTCTCTTACAGCAGCAAATGATGTAAAATTAAATTAATTGTCCAATTTTACTGCCCTGCGACAGACTGGCGACCTGTCCAGGGTGAACCCCGCCTCCCGCCTGGAACGTAGCTGGAGATGGGCACCAGCAACCCTCCCGACCCCATTAGGGACAAGGGTGAACAGAAAATGGATGGATGGATGGATGGTCCAATTTTACAACAAGACATTTGTTGAGTCATTTATAGCAACTTTAAAGAACCAACAGAAACCAAACTGTTAGCTTACGAATCAAAACATCAGCAGTTTTCTCAGTTTTAATTTAAATTTGATAGAAATTGAACAAGAAGCAAAAACACATTAAATCCCAAATAAATACATTGCAGTTTGTGGTTTTAATGTGAAACAAGAGAAAAGTTAAAGGTTTCCAACACATCGTGTGTGTAATTGTGTCTCCGGTCAAAGTGGCGATGGGAAAAAATCCGATGTTCAGCTCTGAAGTGTGAGGGGACCTACGGTGGCCTGGAGGGGTCAAAGGTCGGCAGGAGAACGAGTCCAAAAGCACGTTTACGGGCCGCGTTATTCTTCTGAAGAGCTGCAGGGAGGAGAGGCTTTGTTCCTCAAGAGCCTGCAGATGGCTGTAATCCCCTCCAAAAAGTGCAGCGAGGATCCATCAGGGCCCGGCTGACACCAGGCGGAGCCGGCTGGAGCACCAACCGGGTCCAATCAACGAGCTTCGCTTTGTTTCCCGCCAAGAAAACAGAAAATAACTGCAGAGCAGGAGAGAAACGAGATCCTCTCCACGTCAGGATCTGATTTATTGGACAAGACGGTAAATAAATATATTAACTTTGGAAAAAATATAGAAATAAAATTACGGATAAGGGCGGAAATTTATCATATCATTTATCATGATGCATTTCTTATTCTGATTTATCGTCACAATAAATTCCAGTTAACGACGTTTGAAGCTGGTAAAATGACACGCAGCCACCTAAAAAAGTTATAAATAGCTTCATTAATTGTTACCACAACACAGCCACCAAAGATCGTGATAAGTTCGTACTGCCGACCTCTAAGGTTAGAAAAGAGGAATCCAACATCTCTGCAGATCCCACACATGCTGGACACTCACTGTTTAGACTTTTACTTTCAGGGCGACAATCAGTTTCTTCTCCCAGTCTATCTCTCCGATAAATACAATGAACATATTACTGACTGAGTGGTCAGATACTCTGCTGGGAAACAAAATAAACACATTTGCACTTCAAAAACTTGCCTTTTTTTCTCTTTTTCATTATATCTATAAAATTAAAATTGCTGCTCATACTATTACTTTTATCCTACTGTTAGAAATGTTTCTCACATGTGGTAAACATTTAAAGTACAACTAACCTCCGGTGAAAGCTTAGCTCCGCCCCAAAATGATTTTTTTATTCCAAAGTGGGCGGAGCCAAACATCCCGGAGAGGCGTGGCCAAGCAGGAAGTGGGGCTTCACAAAACATTTTCAAAAAGTGCTGACTTTTTCACATTTCACACTGAAAATGCAAATTTGCAAGAGAAAAATCTGAAATTATTAAACTAATTTCACAAATTTTGTAGTTTTGACTTTTGAAACTCAGAAAATTTCATACAAATTAGTTTTTTCAAGCAGATTTGTGACTTCTCACTCAAATATTTTCAATTTAGCTTTTTTCTAGAAGATTTCTGAGATAAATATCAAACTGTCTGTAATTTCTTTCTAGCAAATTTTTGACTTTTCAAACTCAAATATTTTCTTGTTATTTTCTAGAAAATTTCTCATATTTTTTGGGTGGAAATTTACTCCTTTTTTCTGTCTACGAACTCTGTGGTACCTGAGTGAATGTAAACATCTGACTGAAATGTAACACAAATGTGCAATAAAACTGGAAAGTCTAAAGTCAAGCTGGGCAGTTTTCTACTGAATCGTTAGTTTGTGAAGTGAATTGTGTTTCTGCAGCAGTGGGATGTGAGGCAGAGGCGCTAAGTGGCCAAACCAAAGGAAGCTGCCTGTTGTGCATCAGAAGTGCTGACAGCCCGGCGGCGTGTTTATATCCCCCGCAGCGTGCGGCGGCCCGGCCGCTGCTGCTGCCCGTCTGATGTGTCAGCGGCTCGCCCCGCGCTCTGCGCCCCTTCCAGGGGAACATGTGTGCTGGAATTCTCCCCCAATTAAGACCGGGATTATCCGGGTCCAGTGTGGGAACCGGCCGAGTGTGGGAAACGCAGCGATGGTCCCTCCTTCCCTCACTGCTGTTCATCAAACCGACTCCCCCTCCTCCCTCAGCCTGACTGTAACTCCTCTTCCTCTCTTTCTTCCTCTCACAACAGTTGCCTCTTTCTTTGCACTGCAAAAACACAAAATCTTACCAAGTATTTTTGCTCTAGTTTCCAAAGAATACACTTGAAATAAGACAAAACTAAATTAAGTAGCTTTTGAGCAAGAAATAGAAGTTTGTTTAAAGTCAATAATTCCTTAGTATTCATAAAAAAACTTTTAGTTTATTGGCAAATTATTTAACTTATAACATGAAGTTGTCCTGTTTTAAGTTCTAATAATCTGCCAGTGGAAGAAGTTTATTTAATTATATCAATATTAAGGAATTAATTATTAAAATCAATCTCATATTTTTGGCTGAGAAGTTATTTATAACTTAGTTTTACCTTAATTCAAGTAAGACATTTGCACTAGAGACTGGACTAAAGTACTTGGTAGGATTTTTTTTTTGCAGAATAGGTTTTTTTTATATATATGTTTTTTATCATCCCACAAGGGGTCTTTTTGTGGCTCTAGTGTCCCTTTTTCAATGTAGGCTGACAGGAAAGGGGAAGAAGAGGGGGGAAGACATGCGGTAAACGTCCTCAGGTCCGGGAGTTGAACCCGCGACGGCCGCATCGAGGCCACGTTGCCTCTGAATGTGGGTCGCGATAACCCCTCCGCCACCACGGCACGCTCTTTGCAGAGTGGTTTTAAATTTGTGGCATTATGCAACCCGACCCGCCTCCCCTCCTCTCAGGTTGCCACCCAGAATCTCTGTTTTGGTTCCTGGATGTTTTCTGAAGCCCCCGCCGGTCCCTGAAGGCCTCTTCACTCTGACGGCCGAGACACCAAACTCGGAGGCAGGACACGAGTTTTAATTCCTGCATTATTTAAAAACTTTACAGCTCAATCTGATGTCTCAAGGTCACCTGAATCGTTTCCACTGGGGCGGATTAATCATGATTGATTGATGATTGAAATAATCATCAACTTATTAATGGCTAACTGGAGCATACAGACTTCTCCTTCCTCTAGGTACTGAGGAAGACAAAACCAAGGTCTGAAACTGTGTCTAGCAAAGCTGTCTCCTGCTGCCCATTAATCAGAACTGGTGCAGAACGAGCAGCACCATGAACTGTAGTGGGTCTGGGCTCTGTGCACAACAGGGACGGCTTAGACTGATTAGTGAGGGGACAGAAGTACTGAGTGTGGCCCGGTCCATTACATCTTATGTCTCGCCTGCCAGAACCAAAAGAGGCGTTTTTAGCAGAATCAGGTTTGTTCTTACTGGAGGAAAGTTTCATCAACACACATGTGAAGTAATAAAGACCTTCATAACAAGACTCAAAAAATGGCATTTTATTCTATTCTATTCTATTTACTTAGAGAACAACACAGACAGGACAGCAGTTAAGATAAATAGTTTTACACTGGAAAAATGAAATTGTTTCAAGTATTTTTCTTTAACTTCGCTAAGTAAGTTTCTAATTCTGATATCTTAGTAAACTTAAAGTGAGACAAAACTAAGTAACTTTTCAGCAAAATAATATTTTGCCTTGTTTTAAGTGAATAACTCTTAACTTAATATTGATGAAAAAGTTACAGTTTCACTTTCATATTATTCATGTAAACGTCTTATAAGTGAAACACTCTGGCAGTGGAACTGGGTTGAAGCTCAATATTTGGTGAGCTAACTAGTGAAAAACTTAGCTGGTTATTTAGCTAAACATTTAGTTGGCAAACTAAACCTCTGAATATTTAGTTCTGTCAACAACAAACTTTACTTCATGAGAAAATATTACGATAAACAATAACATTGTTATTCTGAGACCATTTTCAATTAATATGATAGCAATAATGGATTAATAATAGAATAATATTGCAAGTATACCCAAACAAAGATATAAAAAAACTTTAATTTCTAAAGAATATTTAACACTGGATCTGGGAAACATTTTAAATATTCAAAATAAACAAAACAACCGAAACAAGAATAATTAAAATGGATTATAAAGACTCAATAACCAAAATAGCATTTTAGAAAATAAGACTGGGAAAACAGGCAAAAGTGGCAGAAAGTGCAGACTTACTACTTTGTACAAATATTTGCAGCGTTTCTCAAAATGGCGGCTTTTCAACAATATTAAAGGGGAGAATCGACACAATTATTACTGTGCTCGTTTTAATTTATCATGTGATTAATTGATTAATTGCTTGTTGTGGCAGAATATTGTGACAGTAAAAGCCTCCTGGAGTTTCCAGGGGGTTGTGTGTTTCCTGCAGGCTTTGTCTGGACGAGGGGCCCACTGTCTCTAAGAGGCCCTGAAGCTGCCCCAGTTTCTCACAGATTATTCATCATTTCCAGTTTAAATCACTGTTATTGCCTCATTTTTACTGATTATTCGTGTTTGGGTGGAAAAGCTGCTGCATCCAGAGCAGCTCTGTCGTTCTGACGGGAGCCACAATCATTCGGTTACATGACGAAGATGGGCAACAGTTGCTTCCCATTAAAATAACCACATATGACATCACCAACCATGACGGATCGAGCTTTTCCCCACGACTTCAACGATAACATCACTGTAATATCCACATGGTAGAAAATCTCTTTTTATTGTGCTTAGCTGGTGGAGGAATGCAGTTTTGTGGGTTAGGATCCATATTTACATGATAATAGTGACCACCTACTGGATAAATACCAAGAAGTCAACAGTTGAAAAACGCCTCGGGGTTTAAGAGAAGCTGGCAGTTTGCCTTGAAGACCAGCTGTGCAGCGTTTTAGTTTCTAATCATTATTAGTCTGCAGAAGGTAGAGTTTCTTCACGTAGATCTGCAAACATCTCATTTCTTCTTCTTCTGTGGCTGAGCAACAGGAAAACAACCGTACTTTGTTTCTCTTATGACAAATAACTCAAATTATTGCAGTAAGTTAACGGTAGCCTCAAACATCTTAAGTCATAACTCAAACTTAAGACTTTTAAAGACCATTATGAATGGAATTTAAGACCGAAATCTACACAAAACTGTACGATCATCATCCAGCCAACTGCTGATAAAGTTGCACTTATCCATGATTGATACAAAAAAGCTAGTTAGCTAGAAAGAGTATTAGCAGCTAGTAAGCGGCAGCCTCAACCAGCTTAAATCATAAGTCTCAAACTGCAGACTTTTTAAGGCCTTTTTAAGATATTTGTGGATGGAAATTAAGACCTACATCTCCATAGATATGTGCAAACATTGTCCAGCCAACTGATGACAAATTTGCACTTACCCAGGATAAATGCCAAAAAAACTAGCTAGCCTGCTAGCAACAGTATTAGCAGATAGTTAGCCGTAGCCTCAACTGTCTTGTCTCACAGATCTCAAACTTGAGACTTTTTAAGGCCATTATGAATGTAGTTTAAGAGCTACTGTATATCTCCATAGAAATGTAACTTCGTCCAGCCAACAGAGAATAGGTTTACACTTACCCATGATTGATACAAAAAGAAAAAAAGTTAACAAGCTAACTAGGAAGGGTATTAGCAGTAAGTTAGTTAGCAGTAAGTTAGCTTCAGTCATGTTGGGTGACAGAATGCAATAAAGATATCTGAGTGTGACTCAAACATTTGCCTGGGGATAACACATTACAGGCCAACGTACTTTTTTAAAAATGAATTTAAGACAATTTAAGGCCTTAGTTTTAGCTACATGTATTTAAGTCTTTTCCAGCCTTTTTACGGATGGTAGATTTGATCTGCAGACAGCGACAGTTAAACCTGGTTTTGATTTTCCCACAGATCCGCTGGCGTAGAGCCGTGCCCCCCAGAAACACCCAGAGTTCTGGCACAGATACTGTGTTGGCACAAACCCAACCATCCCCCCTCCCCCACCCGTTTCCCAGGGTCCTGGGAGTTTTTACATCACTGACAGAATCCCACTTCCATTCCTCTCCAACCTTCACACCCTGCCCTCAGATTGTTAAATTCTTCCATCATTCCCAACATAAACACCTTCCATGTTTCATTTTGACTGATGAAATAATAAAACTGCTTCCCTTTAACTCACCTTTACGGGGATTTAAAGGGAATTCTTTCCCATTCACATAATTAATACGAACCGTTGTGCAAAAATCCTGGCTGGCATTGAGGGAAAGTATGAATGTATGGGGAACATGTAATGACATTATTCTCACCAGGGCGACCTTCCCTCCCCCCTTATTGTCGCAGCGCTTTCTTCTCCTGAGCTCGTGAAATTGACATAAGCTTCACAAACATTCCTGGCATTTTTTTCTCAAGGCTGGATCTCTTTGGGGCCTTTCATAGAGCGGAGCGTCAGTATGAGCAGCACCACCTACTGACGGCACAGAGACCCGCTGTTTCACCGGGTCGCTCTGATTGATCCGGATTCAAGGGGCAGAAAATACCCTCCCTACATTTTATCTGATTTAGGTCGACAGAAAGATAAAACCTGCCGCAGGAAACCCAACGAGACGCCGTCTCTCTCAGATTATCACAGATTTGTGCTGAAAAAAATGATAAACAATAGAAAACAGATAAAACAGGTGGTTTGTATTTGTATCCAGTCAGTCTGAGGTCTTCTGCAGGTTTTTTACTCATGTTTGGCTCCATCACTGGGACTTTGGGTTAAAGCTGCAGAATGTAACTTTATTAAAAAAAGGTTTTATATATTTGTTCAAACTATCATGTCGTTACAGTTCAATATGAGACGGATAATCAGATAAAGATTGATCTCCTCCACCATTTTCCTCAGCTGCTATAGCCGTCTGAAGAAATTAACGACCAAAAACAACCAATCAGAGCCAGAGGGTGGGGCTTAACGATGTCAATCACTCTCATGTACTCGCTGCTAAATCCGCTAATGGTGGAGAAACAGGTTACAGTTATAGGAAAACCCTAACCCTATGCTAACTCCCGTTAGCACAATAACAGTCTTTTCCAGCGTCGCATCAGATCGTTTTAAAAGCAGAAATTAACCTGCAGTGGACTGAGAGAAGCGGCTTGGCTGTCCGTTGCTGTTAGCTGATGCTGCTTGCACATCATTTACAGGCGTACCAGAAATGCGTGTATGCAAAGGCTCTGGCTCTGCGTTTGTATGTTAGAAATAAATCAATTGATAAATTGTGATTAAAAAATAATAATTACGCATTAAAATCAGCTATTAATTAAGTGAAATTAACAAGTAAAAGTCCCGGTGCTAAAAAAAAAATAAAAATCTTTGACCGAATGAGAGCAGAGTCAAGCTTCTTGTCCAACATCAGTGTCTGACCTCACAAATGAGCGTCTAGAGTTACGGTAACAAACGGCCAAAAAACAAACATTTAGCCTCATTAAAATCTTATTTTGAAGTTGTTGATGCTGCAAATGGATCAACAGCATCATCCACAGTTAGTCATATTGTTGATCACACATCACAGACACACTTGTGGGTGTTTTGAAGTTTTCTACTCGAGGTTATCGTATTTATGTTTCTGATCTAATTTCAGTTCCTTCATTAGAACCATATGAACGACGCAGCAGATCAACCTCAAAGAGGAAGTTCTGTTTAGTCTCTAAAACCTTCTGTCTGTTCAGTCCGGTTCTGAAGTCTGTTTTGATTTAAATGCCATCTGATGTGGCCTGGGCAGAAACGAGACTCCAAAGTGGTTCTTCATTATAAAAATAGAACAAAGACTTCACATCTAGACTCTTAATATCGGGTTTTTATGTTTATTTCTGTGAATTTGATTTTTTTTTGTTGGTTTTTTTAACCAAATTCACAGAAATCCAAAAATCAGGCGCCACTTTGGAGATTTTTTGTGTTTTTCTGCTGCGATCCACAAACTTTCAATGCATTTTGCACTGTGACCGCTGCTGACCCAGAGGAATCCTGCAGACCAAATGCAAGAACAAACAAAACCAGACCAATCCCATTCATCGGGTTCCTCCGTCTCTCAGAGCGGTTTGGGTTTAATGCATCCAAACCACCTCATAGCAAGTATAACGATTCCCTCATTACATCTTGAATTAACTGTGATTAACCAGATTTTCACGACTACATTCAGCATCAACAGACCCGATTACTGCCTTATATATATATAAAAAAAGAAATCTTTTAAAGATCTCAAAACCGACATGTAAAGAAACTCAGTGATGAATGATAAAATCATGAACTGACAGCAGAATGTCCAGCTGCTGTCAGGTTTTATTTCTGTTTCGCTACAGAACAAAAATCCATCTGAACAAATCAACATTACACAATGAAGTGGCCTAGTCAAAGTCTGGGCTGCAGTTCTGTTGGGAAATGCTCTGGTCTGACTAAACAATTTTCACTCTCTAGATCAGGGGTGTTAAAAGTTTGGGGGCCCTCTGGGGCCCCCGGGCTGAGGCAAATTTCTGCACTTGGATTTTTTTGGGTGAAATTTTGATGACAAATTTAAAATAAATAAAAACTGCGCAGGATAAAATTCAGTCCAATAAATGCAACGTTTAAAAAACAAACTCAGATTTTTTTGACACTGTTATTCTTCCATAAAATGTTTCCACCCAGCAGGTATTAGGTCTTTGAACTCATAAACCAGTCTGATGTCACTTCCTGTCTGCATGTGAGCTCCCCTCATCCGTTGGTCTCTGGCGGGTCGTTTGGGTCTCTGAGGGCAGAACCCGACCACAACAGAACCACCAGAGGAATCAGAACTCTGGGCCACAACGCAACAGAACTGGAGCAAACATGCAGCACAACCACACTTCAGGACTGATTGATTATCGACTGGAAAACGGTAAGAAAAACTAAAATCAAGCAAATAAAGCAATTCAATTATTGGTTTTTCATTGGTAGATTGAAAGTTAGCAGCTGGAAATGTAACAAATGTTGCTGTTTTGGTCCCAAACTGAACCAAATTTACCGAACTATCAACTCCCTAACTCAGAGTTTTGTGCGGATCGAAGCCGATCAGAAATCAAACCTTCACAACGTCTCAGTTTCCTGGAGGAGTCAGAGCTGCTGTCGTCTCTCTGTAGATCTGCTCCATGTCACATTTCCCTCGATCCAACGGCTGGCTGTCGTCATGGAAACGCTGACGGTCAGAGTCCAGCACAGGTTAACCTTTTTAAAACATCCACATATTATTATAATTACACTGCAGAAAAGGAAAAGCTCACCTTGTTCTGGTTTCATGTCGTCAGGCTGAGATTTCCATCACTTTTTACTTTGCTCCATATAAACTTACCTCCAGTCTTTCCTATTCACTCTGCACCAACACAAAGATCAGATGAGTGTCAGCGAAACTGCTGCACTTCAAAAACACAAAATCTTATCAAGTATTTTTCCTCTAATTCCAGTGTAAATATCTTAGTACACTTTAAATAAGACAAAACTAATTTACAAATAACGTATCAGCAAGATGTAGCAGCTTGTTTAGAGTTAATAATTCCTTAATATTTCTGAAAAAGTTCTAGTTCCACTGGCACCGTTACCTAGCAACCCCAGCCAAGCCCAACCCGTCGCCTAGCAACCTAATTCTAATTCCACTGACAGATTATTTCACTTATCACAATACACTTTTCCCATGTTATAAGTGGAACTAGAACTTTTTCATCAGTATTAAGGAGTTATTGAATTAAAACATTCTCCTTTTCTTGCTGAAAAGCTACTTGTAAGTTAGTTTGTCTAATTTTAAGTGTACTCAGATATTTACAGTAGAAATTAAACAAAAATTGTTGGGAATATTTAGTTTTTTCAGTGAACTTTCCTATGGCTTAACTTTCCAGCTAAATGACATTTATAAATGAATCTCATGTGACAGGCTAAATAATTCACAGTGTAACTTTACAAACTGGACACACTGGGACGCATATAATCGGGTTGGTGATTTCTTTGACAACAGCGCCCCCGTGTGACTGGAGCTATAACTGCATTCAAACAAAAACATTCAGGAGTTTCTGTTGCAGGTCTGAGCGCCGCCAGTGACAGAAAAACCCAAAACTATTCTGTTTCATCCGGAAACCGTTTATTTAGAAGAACGTATGAAGACGGCTCATGTTCGGTACCGGAAGTGGTGTCCTTCAGTTTTATCAAAAATAGCTGCAACAAACTTCAAAATAAAGTTTTGACACTGCTTCCATCAGATGAGTTAAAACACTTTGTACAAAATACATAAAAACCACAAAAAACATGAAATT
This sequence comes from Xiphophorus couchianus, assembly GCF_001444195.1. Taxonomy (NCBI): domain Eukaryota; kingdom Metazoa; phylum Chordata; class Actinopteri; order Cyprinodontiformes; family Poeciliidae; genus Xiphophorus; species Xiphophorus couchianus. The sequence continues at coordinate 2,307,533 of NC_040229.1, forward strand.
TAAGAATGAATCTTAACATTCAGAGACAATCACATCTTTTCATCAACAATATTTGCAAAAGCCTAATTTAAAAACAATCAAAAAAGTATAAAAAAAATAAATTGTAGTCTTGCTGTTCTTCTCTGAAGGTGACGTAAGTTTAGGCTTAATTTGGAAAAAGTTTAATTTTTTTAGGTCGTTTGTTTTTAATTTCAAAACGATGTTCTATGAAATCACTTTTTTTTTAACCCAGTAAATCTGGAAACATTAAACATCCTGACTGCTCCGTTTTGTTTGTATATCACACTTTAGGTGATAATTACCGACTTTTATTTGCTTTTTTGGCTACGATATGAATATAAAACCTGCTGAAGAGTCTGTCTGGGTAGGAGGAGTGGAGCGCGGTCAAACTGTCAGGTCCTCCATCTCCTCCTCCTCAGACCGTCAGGTCCTCCTCCACCTCGTCGTCCTCCCGCAGGACGTGTTTGTGGTCGCCGCTCTCCAGAGGGAAGCCCATCTCCTTCTGCAGCGCGTCCAGGCTGGCCTGGCTGATGTAGTACCTGATGCTCTGAGACGGCAGCAGCTTCTGCAGCTCCTCCAGCTTCTGGTACGCCTGAGGAAGAAAATTAAACGTTTCTACATCGGCTTAACGGAAGAGATTAACTGCCAGAAGGAATTCAGGAGAAGTATCTCTTTAAACGAGATTTAACGAAATTTTAAAACAACTTTAACAACATTTATATTCAATTAAAAACTAGATATATTCTCTTTTAAATAAGAAATGTCTTAACAATAAAACATCTACACCTCTTTCACCTCGTCTAGAGGAAATAGGGTGAGAAGTAGTGTCTTTAAGAAATCACAACATAATCACAAGTGTATTTTTTTCGCCTTTTAACGAGTTTTGCATCTTGTAATAACGAAAAGGTTTTCTGAAAAAAGATTCAAAACTTTCTTAATTTAACTTGTTTTGCTTCTCAACAAATGGGAAAGTTTTCAGGATTTAACAAGAAACTTAATCGCTAAAACGAGATATAAAACTCGTCTTGCTTGAACGAGACATTTTCTGGTTTTTCATCTCGTTAAGCCAGAAAGCCAGACACCTTTTCGCTCTGATGAGATTCTGCTCCTGGATTTTTCTCTGGCAGTAATAATTCAGACAGGAGATCTGGTCTCTGTGGAAACGCTCGTCCTTAATAATCTGTAAATGGTTGCTGAGCGTCACCGTTTGCAGGCGTCCCTGCTGACAGTGATGATCAATCAGGAAGCCGAACGCGTCTCCGATCCGGACGGCGGGGTTCAACTCTGGTTCCTCCAGCAAGGCTTCACACATCCTCACTGCCTCGTCTGGATCCTCCGAGTACAACCTGCAGAGAATCGGCAACATCCTGTCATGAGGAAGACAAGCTAAACTACACACGACTTTATCGCGAGATACCTTCATGCGGCTCCGCTGGTCTGTAAAATAAAATCCTAATAAAATACAATTAATGTTTTGGCTTTAACATGAATGATTTAGTGTAGCCACCACCCTGGGGAAGCTTAGCCCCGCCCCCAGGCATTTTCTGAAGAATCCCACCAAAGTGGGCGGAGCCAAGAGACACAGAGGGGCGTGGCCAAACCTGTGCTGAGCGAGGCTGTGGTCAGGACAGGGCATTAAGAACTGCTACCAAATTAATTAATTTATCGCTGCGTTTCGCAACTTTATAGACCCGCTAACGACTTTTTCAAAAAAATTGATTAGCATCAAATTTAGCAACTGTTATCTGTTACTGGATGTTTCTATGGCGACATGTAAAACTGTTAGCGAGCAGCGAGTGCAGAATGAAAGTAATTTACAGACAAACGTAAAAACGTGCACAAAAACACCAAGATATCCTTAGAAATGCACAAAAAATTGGGGTTTATTTACTCTTTAAATACTTCAACCAGAAACTGTAAGTACAAAAAAATGAAAAGATTTAGATCTAAATACATCATTACAGAAAATCCAGACTATAGTCAGTTATACATAGGGACCAACCGATGAGTTGGACAGACAGTATGTAGCTTTTACTAATTATACTTTTCATTTATTATTCAAACATTTTTGTCTATATTCACATTTGTAGTTGATATTTGTTAAATAAGGCTTATTTTTTATCATTTATTTCCACTTTCTCATGGTTTTACCTGCGTATGTGGACGAACTTCTTGATGAGGACGATCTTGTGCTGCAGGTCGGCTAGCCTCACTTCCTGTTGTCCAGAGGAACCGTCCTTTGCTTTGGACAGACACTTAAACGCCTCCATCAGAGCATCCAGAGCCTTTTCATAGTTCTGGTAATCATCTATCTCCACCTAATTTAATAAGAACAGAAAATAAAAGTCATCAGGTTCAAAGTTTTTATCTAATATCTGTGAACAGAGTCACTGAAATAAAGAATCAGATATATTATTAGCATAGCAACAGTGCCAGAACAAACTATTTATAATAATAATAATAATAATAACTGGAGTTTCTCTACCTGAGCACAAGCTTCGTAGAAGCCGCCCAGCAGGTCCGGCGCCTTTCCTTTAGTGTAAAACTCAATGATTCGCTTCAGGTTCTTTGGGTTTTTGCGCCAGTCCAGGGACTGGAAGTAGTTGGCGGCCATGATGAAAAGCTCCTTCTGACGAGAAACGTTGGCAAAGAAAGCGATTTTATCCGTGTCGCCCGACTTCAGCAGCGCCTTCATGGCCTGAGATAAAATAAGAACAGTCATCATGTGGAGGAGGGATTCATGTCTGACTGGAGGAAAAACAGGAAAACTAATACAATTCGTCACAAGATTCTAAATAACAGCAGGAAAACATTTCAGAAACAGCAATCCATTTAGAATAACCAAGAGAATTGGAATCATCCATCCATTAGATCTGATTATTGTGATATTATTTATATTCCAGGTGAACTGTTGTGAACTGGAACAAACCCAGTACATGAAGCAGATGTGGTCCTACCCTGTGCTTGTTGCCGGCCTGTGTGTACACCTTGGTGGCCAGGTGGTAGCTGCCCTGACTCATGCAGCAGTCGGCGATCTTCTCCAGCAGAGCCTTTCCGGCCTCCTCCGTCAGATCCTTGGAGTCCGTCACCGTCATCCTCTCAGCCAGGTCCTCTGTGATCGTCAGGTTATGGGTCAGGCACAACTCCACCGCCTCAGGATACTGAACATTTACAGAAAAACGTGTCAGGTCATGAACCGGTCAACAGCTGGGAAGGTAAGAACTGTGTGACACGGCTACCTTCTTGGCCGCTGCCAGTAACTCCACCGCCTTTTCATACTGGGAATGTTGGACGAAGAAGTCGGAGCAGCGAGCGAGGAGCGCAGGGTCGGAGTTTTCATTCAGCTCCTCCGCGATGAGCTGCAGCGCAGCAAACTGCTCGGTGGCGAACGCCAACTCCAACGCTTTGGAGACGTAACCGGCCTGGAAAAAACACAAAACTCACATCTGTTTACAGCCAGTGGTGAAAACAAACTGTTGTTGCTGAAATATAAATAAACTTGACTTGATGCAAAAAAACCTAGGCATCTGGCTTTCAAGGGCACATTAGCAGCTAATTAGCAGTAGCCTCAACTGATTTGAGTCACAAAATGCAATGAAGATTAATGCACATGACTCAAATGTTTGACTGACAGAAATGTCAAAATAAACAGGTATTCAGGTGTTATGCACAGCTGAATGGTTGCCATGGAGATTAAAGGATTTCTCAAACATGCGTGAAAGAATCAAGCCAACACTCCAGGTTTGTTTTTGATGAGGGACAAACATTATAACATGATGGAAAGATAAAAAAGTGGATTTTACAGAATACTGCCCCTTTAAGACATTGTACACCCTGCATATGATAAAACACCGCCACCTTGTGGAGACCCGGCCGCTGTACAGACCTTGTGGTAGAGCGCCACGGCCCGGTCCAGGTGTTTGCCCTTCTCCTCGTAGTGGCAGGCGGCCTCCATCATGTCCTCCGGGTTGCTGAGCAGCGCCAGGTTCATCAGCTGGTCATCCAGACTGTTCTCCTGTTCAGACACAGAGCTGAGGAAACCGCACAGAAAAAATCCCTGAAGTCTGGAGAGGATTACTGTACCTTGCAGAGTCGTATGGCGTTATTGTAGGCCTGGGCCCGCGTGTAGAAGTGGACCGCCTGCTTGATGTCCTCGTGACCCTCGTAATGTCTGGCCAGGTGGTACGATGCTGCTCTGTCACCTGTGTTGTTGGCTATCTGAGACGCCTGTGGGCATATGAACAGATTCATATGCAGAGTTCAGTACTAACTAGTTACATTTCCTCAGTTACATTTACTTTAGTACGTTTTTGGAAAAATATACTTTTTTTTAGGAGTATTTGTGCTACATTGTACTTTTTACTTTGACTTGAGTAATTTTATACGGAAGCATTTCCTCTCACATTTCTGGCTGCTCTACCCATGCACAAACCACACAGGCAGGTATCTAATTGCAAATTGGACCCTGTTGAGGGCGGTACAATTCAATTCAATTCAAAAATACTTTAATAATATGTTGCAGCACGTGTCATTAACTCATGGCTAGAGCTTTAGCATTAGCTTCTGCTAGTGTTTTTGCGGAACAAATGTTTATGATTAGTGTTCTAGGATTAGCGCAGCCAAGTTTTTTAGCTAGCGCTGCAAATATAGGCCAAATTTTTCAGATGCCAAAAATGTTGAAGATCTTTGAAATTTTGCATGTGATGTTCAAAGAACTTCAGAGAGACTCTCCTAAAACTGATAAGTAGAAAAGTGTTTCTTCCTAATTAGACTTTGATCAGTGTCTGGAGTAAATATTAGCTGGTTAGCTAGACGTGTTTTAGAGAAGCACCTCTGGGATGTTGCCCAGGTAGCAGTGGACTCGAACCAGAGAGAGGTAATCCTGAGCGCGTTCGTAGAACAGCAGCGCTCTCTCCATGTTGGACTGGCTCTCCAGGTACTGGGCCCACCACTTGTAGATATTCCTGGATTCGCGAGAGGAGGGACGTTTAAACTTTATCCATGTCATGCAGGCAGCTCAAACGTTGTGCTGACGTCAGAGCATGAAAAACTTACTTATCTTTGGCTTTGGTGACGTATACCTCCAGCGACACCGTGTCATCCTGCAGCATTCTGGGAACCTCGACTCGGTGAGTGTCTGATTTCTCATAACTGGAACAGAAACGCTGGTTATTGCTTCTCATTTTCAGAGTAAATCCACCCAAAGCCTCCACCTAAACGCTGCATCTTACTAAGCAAGCGCCAGGTTTTTGTGGCCCATGGACTCCAGGTACTTGGCGTAGTTGTAGTAGGTGGTGCGCAGGTGGATGCGGTCGTGAGCCTCGGCCGTCTCCAGAGCTCGGGGCCATTCGCTGAAGGCCTGATAGAAGGCGTTCAGCAGGTCGTAGCGATGACAGCTCTTGTACAGCTTTTCTGCATCTTCCTGTTACAGGACAGGAAGGAGATAAATGCCTTCAGTCAGGAAAGTCCCGCTTGGGCCTAAGGGGATGTAGCCTCACTGAAAGCTGGACAGAAGGTTCTTTAAAGGGGACCTATGATGAAAAATTCACTTTTTTACACATTTTTGTACTTCCATTTGGGTCTCAATGGATTCTAAAACCACCTGGCCTTTTTTTGGCAATAAGTTCATGTTTTTTGGTGTCTAGAAAACAAGCCGTTTCAAAATCCTCCCTATTGTTGAATCACACTGTGCCATTACCTAGCAACCAAAATGGAGCTCCAGCATGTTTGGTCAGCTGTATGCACTGCCCAGTGGCTGCTGGAAAAGACAAGCGATAGGCTGTTGACTTACCACCCAGAAACCACTTACTGCGTTCTTGTTGGTTGTGCAGGAGGCTCCACGTTTGGTTTTCAAAGATGGAAGTTTTGTATAATTGCCCATCTGTTTGTGTAAATGTTGATCTGGGAGGCGTGGCCAGCAGCAGCTTACTTGGATTTAAAGTGACAAGACCCCCTAAAACAACCTATGCTGTTTTACTGTAGCTCATGCCAAATGGTGATTTGGTGTATAGCGCTTTAGGAGTAGCAAATTTAGCTTATTATGAAAGGAGCTCACAATAGGCAGAACTGAGCAGATTAAAGTTATCTAAGAATAAATTTGTGCAAAAAAATGTTTTGCATAGGCCACAGGCCTATCCTAGTCTGTTCAAGGAGGCACAACCGGTCACCTTTAACAGAAAACAACTGAAACTATCGTTCACAGTAGCTGCCTTTTCATTACAAATGTACACAAAACTTACTTTATTTTCTGCTAAGATAAAAAAAAAGCACTTTCACAATTGCAGTGTTTCCATTAGATAAAAAACACAATTAGAATAAGTTTGTTAATGCAATAACATCATCCTCTTATCACTTCCTGTTGTCTTCTTTGTCATTTCCTCCTGTAGTAAGATCAGGTTGTTGATCATGTGACTAAAAGTGCTTCTATTGCAGTTTTGCAAAATACAACTATTTCGGCACGTTTATTTTTTCAAAATTGGTGTGTTTGCATTAAGCAAATTTATTTTCTTAATTCCAATTTGTGCAATTTTAAGATAAATGTAAATGCAGCTGGTGAGTTCAGAGGCTGAAATGGGGGATAACTTTATTCTAAATTCAACAAAGTAATGAAAAGATGAACCAGAATCTGTTTTGACAGGTTTTTCTTCTACGCGGTTCGTTAATCAGATAATTTTCTCACCAGCATGCCCAGCTGAATGGCCAACATGGCCACCCGGGCTTCGGGTTCGGATTCGGCCTCCGCCTCCTTCACGGCTTTCGCTGCCCTGGCGTTCCCCATGTTCCCCAGGCACATTCGGGCCACGTCCAGCCGGCGGGTTTTCACACACATCCGTGCCATGTTTTCCCACACCGCTTTACTACCGGAAGAAAACACAGAGGGATGAGAAACTGTGGCTCATTCTGATGCAGTTTATTATTCAGCAGTGAAAACTGCTGCTGTGCGTACATCCGATGGCTTCCTGTTTGTTCAAAGAAATACAATGATGGTGCATGTTAGAGTTATTCTGCTGTTTGTTTCAGCTTACTGGCAATGAGGCCTGACTCAAACATGGCTGGTTCTTCCCAGTAACAGGGTAAAATCTACACTTAATTCAGCTTTTAGAAAACAGATTTTCTTTCTTTGATCGTTTATTTAGATTTAGCCACGCTACATCAACAAACATTCGCTTCACTTTACTGGAATTTCTCTTAGGAAAAGTGTGTTTTGGTTGCATTCACACCCTAAACAACCCTGTTAAAGTCCACTTAAACCCAACTCTGGTCCGCTTTAATCCAACACTGATAGGTATTTTGTTTACCTAAATACAACGAAAGAATCACAGACAACATTTATGAGTTTTCAACCAAGCTTCTGCAGAAGGACAAAACATAGCAAACCACTTCTCCAAGGTGTTTACCAAGCGTTCTGACTCCCTGCAGCAGAGCCTGTCTTTTTATTAAGCAGGAGAAAGAAGGGAGTTGAGAGTGAAATGTGGGAGAGTGATAAATCAAAGAATGGCTTTTCTGAAACAAGGAAGAACACAGAAACTAACACACAGGCCCTTTAAGGAGGATCCCTAGATTAGAAAGCAGCTGCAGCTTCAAGGTTTAGGGAAAAAGCAAAGTTTTGTCTTTCACACGGTTTAACAAATTCCTCCTCTCTGGGGTGTGAAAACTAAACCTATGAATGAAAAGCAAACTGGTAACTACTTATGTAAGAATGATAACAAAACATATTTATTCTAACAAACTCCAGTCCACTTTGAAAGTCCGATTTGGTTGGAGAGGTGTGAATGTGTAATAGACCAAAATAGCGAACTCTTGTTTGCCTACAATCCTCGGTCTGGGTTTGGCCGAAGTGAACTCCGGTTCGGTTTGGATGGATATGTGAACGCCAAAGGGAGTGGAGACCGCTCCAAAAGCAGGAAGTGGACTGCAGAGCAGGGCATTCTGGGTAGATACAGCCCAAATAAATGTGCTAGCCTAGCGCTAGCCAGAGAAATGACTTGTGGTTTTTAGCCAAAGACTACAGAGAAATCCCCTATATGCTAAAACCTAAATTGTTTCCATTTTGTGAGGAAGGAAGTTGCTCTCAGAATCTTCTTCAGAGGCCTTCATGTCATTTCCTTCAGTGGCTCCTAAGTTTTCTGCAGCCTCCCACCATGATGCTGCCACCACCATGTTTCACTGTGAAAATGGTTCATTCAAGGTCATGTGCAACGTTTTCCTCTGCACATTGTTTACTGACTCATATATGTCTTTACACTGGACTTCTGCTGTTTTTCTTGCATTTTACTGGGAATTATTTGTGCACACCACACTTTTCAGATTTTGTTTATCTATTCTTTACATTTTTGTTTGACCTTTTGTCCTAATTTTTGCATGCAGTACGTTACATACTTCCAGGTGAAACTGCAGGAATTTTCAGTGAACACTTTGAACTGTTTTCCCTTTTTTCGCCTCTCTGACGTAAACCGATCCTCCGTCTCTTTTAACCTCGGCTTCGTCTCCAGATTTTTAAATTCCTACGCCATCTGTTCGCCATTTTCATCGCCTCCCTCCTCTTTGCTTCAGCAGATACAGATGTGGCTTGTTTATTGAAAGCTGAGCAACAGGAAATACCCCAAATCTTTGGGGGCCCCGCCAGTGGAGGCCAACAGAAACATAAGAATGCGAGCTGCGCGCGCAGACGGCCAAAGTTTCTGTTTATGGTCACAGATTAAAAAGTGGAGCGGTGAGATCTAGAGAGCCAGAAAAGGAAAGACACGAGGAGGAACAGGTCTGCTTTTGGCCTCTTTTCCTCTCAGGAAACGCATCCTGTTGCTGGCTGGATCTGGCATGTTTGTTGCACATGGGAGAAGGAGGACTTTCGCAAACGCCCCCCTGCTCTCCAGACAAAAGAATCCAGCAGGCCATGACGTCTGCAACGGGATTCTTTTTTAGATGCTCACACACACAAACCCGTTTTCTTTTTTTAAATCGATCCTGGAGGAGGGCATGTGCAAACTGATGAGCAGCACATTTCAACTCTGACCTACAAACGGAGAGGACTTCTTGTTGCTGTCGACTCAGAAACTGTCCAAAGAAGATTTATTTTAAAAACAATGCTTTTGCTTTGCAGAAACTAAACAAAAAAACTAAAAGTGAGAAAAGTGCAAAGAAGGAGCGAAAAAACAAACGGGCAGATTTAAGCGAGCGTGAAGCTGCAGCCAGTGGAAGGAGGTGGAATGGACCCCGGTGCCGGTTGGACCAACCCGCAGGTACCAGCGCTGCTGTCCGAGGAGGAGGGCTGAGGATCCGTCGCCACGACAACCGGCTCCCGGATGACGATGAATGGAGATGTTCTTTAGCTAAAGCGACACTCCTGTGACAGCTGGAAGAAGCAGAGGAAGTGGAGAACGGCGGCGGAGCGGTGGCTGGCGGCGGGCGTCGCATGGCCGTGCGCAGGCTGGTGGCGGCGGCGGCGGCGGTGGCGCTGCTGTCCCTGGTGCTCAACAACGTGGCGGCCTTCACACCCAGCTGGGTTCTGCAGGAGCAGGACGGCCGCAAGCGCAGCGTGGGGCTGTGGAGGATGTGTCCCGCCAGCACCGAGCACGGACACGACGACCTGCAGGCGGCCGGCCAGGGACAAGGCACGCAGAGGCACTGCACCGCCATCGGCTGGGGGTCGGAGTTCGCCGGCTCCCAGGAGTCCCGCAGCACCGTCAAACGTAAGGGTTCAGGTCGCTCAGCGTAAACAGACACAAACTGCTTTTATTGATTTAATTACATTAAATCACTTTGATTGTGCATCTATTAGCCCTGACATGTGCAAAACAAATGCAATAATTATCCAATAGTGAATAAAAGAGAGAAAAAACCATTTTAAATTCAATGGTTCTTTGCATATTTTGTGGTATTGCCTGACCGGGACAGAAGGTAACACTGTTCAAACTTTTATGGTTTAAAATGTTTGGGAGTCGCTGCACTAAAGTCTTTTAATGGGTTAAACTTGGCTCAATACAGGAAGTGTTTTCAAATAAAGACTGAACCAAATCCTGAATTTATTGATGAAAAAATTTAATATTTTCTGTTTTCTTCAAATATTGAACTAATCTTCATCTATCAAAGTAAAACTATTTATAGTTTTGCATCAACGATCTGATTATTTGCTTAATTAATATAATTTATGCATTATGTATTGTTGAGTAGGTTAAAAATAGCAACATTTTAGTAATTTTAGTTTTTAAAAATGATATATTTTTTTACCTCTGAGTCACAATAACAAATTATTCTACACTACAAGAAATTCTCCCAGAAGTTATCGTGATAAATTATAATGTTGTTTTGAGACATTTTTCACTAATATAATGTTAATATTGGCATAATAATGAAAGAACTCATTATCAAATATCATTAAACTAAATTCTGATGAATATTTAACACTGGAACTGAAACCATTTTAAATATCCAAACAGATCAAATGAAAATTGTGTCTCAAATATTCGCTTTATCTTAGTTTCTTTAAATAATTTTTCTTGGCCTACCAATTCTTTTGACTTGACAATTTCAGCCCACAATACAAAAGGTTTGGACACCCCTGCATGATGCAGTATATAAACCTTTTATAAATATCATAACTAAGGCTATAAACGTTTGGAAACCATAGAGCCACACTGAAATAAACTAAAGCAAATTTACATATGTTTTAGTAAAATATTTAGTATTTAGACATTTGGGCATAGTTTGCTGAAAAAATCATATAACAACGTTTAAACTACCAGAAGATATACTTGTTTTTTGGCACTACTTGTGCTCCATAAAATGTCTTTTTAATGAAGGTTCTTGGTCACTGATATCTGGCTTGCAGTCCAAATGTTCCTGATCATATCAAATGGTTTTTATCAGCTTCCAGCCAAGAGTCTGACGTTTCCAAATATGTTGATGTTTAACTGAGGGGAGGGGCAGTTATGAATGTAGGGGCAAAAAGTTAAAATCTGCTCCCAGTACCCAGGGTTTCCAGTTTAACCTTAACCCTAAACCTGGGGCTTATCTACTGCAGGGGTTCCAAAAGTAGGGGTTGGGATCCCAGAGGGGTCGCAAAATGATTTTCAGAGTCATAGTGACGTGATTTCTAAGGTGTATGGAGGGCCAAGAGGGCCAAAAATAAATGAATAAAAAATTGAATATATATTTTAAATAAAAATATATATTTTAAATTATATATATATAATAGTATATTATAATACATAATAGTATATTTTCATATATATATATATATATATATATATATATATGTTATCATTCTTACATAAGTAGTTACCAGTTTGCTTTTCATTCATAGGTTTAGTTTTCACACCCCAGAGAGGAGGAATTTGTTAAACCATGTGAAAGACAAAACTTTGCTTTTTCCCTAAACCACTGGACCAATGGCTACAACAGATCCCAGGAACAACATCAGACATCTCAGTCCAGAAATGTGCAGTCCTTGGCACAGCCAAGGACTGCACAGGACCCTCAAGCTACCAGGCCTCTGGTAGAGGACCTGAGCTCAGAGGATAAGAACCACCCGCGGTGGGTGAGAAGGGAATTTTATATATATATATATATATATATATATATACATACACAGTATATCTTTAGGAGTTTGCCGGTCAAGATGTTATTTTGGAAGCCACAGGCTGAAAAGTTTGTGACCCCCATTCAGGTCGGTTCAGTCAGATCCAGTTAAATCCAGATTAACCAAACAGTCAGACTCAGCCGACCGTTTCATCCCAGTTGGTAGAAAGTTATCTGTCTAATAAAGTCGGTCTGATTGCATCGTGTGAAAACTGGTCAGGAATGTTCTGAATGCACGGCGGTTTTTACAGGTTCTGGTGTTTTTGTTGGCTTCGCCCGAACCGCTCAAAAGAAACATGAACATTTAAAAGCTTTTCCTACGTTAGGCTCCATTCAGAAACTGCTATTCAGAAACAACTGTGGGAAACGCTCAGCTGGGTACCACTGGCAGCTCTTCTCCATTCATAAAAACAAGCCCTTACAATGCTTAACGTTTTGCTGCTGTTTTCTGTGAACATGGAGGTTTGACGCGGCGTCTGTTCTGCTCCCACAGTGCAGTTCAACATGATGCGAGCGTGCAACCTGATAGCGACGGTGGCGCTGACGGCCGGCCAGCTCATCTTCCTCCTGGGCCTGCTGGAGCTGCCCTTCGTCACGCAGGAGTCCCAGTGGTGGGAGGAGGCCATTGCTGCGCTCTTCCAGCTAGCCAGTGAGTATCCAGCTGCTCCAAACTGGGCCAGCGATAGCAACAATATAGCAATATATCCCGGCTTTACTGGTACATTTTTTATTATAATAATAATAATCTATTTATTTTTAAGCCTTCACCCGTTGTTTGATTTTGATCCACAGACATAAAAATAGCAAAGAATAAGTGCTTAAAGGGACAATTCACATTTTGAACATTTTTGTTCTTCCATTTTGGTTTCTACTGCTTCTTAAAACAGCTCACGTTCTTAAAAAAAACAAACAAACACTAAACCAATTTTTGGTAATAAGTTTATAGTTTTTGGAGTCTGGAAAATGAGCCGTTTCATAAACATCCGGAAAGTTGAGCCACATTCTATGGGCACTTTGCCGTTACCTAGCAACCGTAGCCTAGCCAAGCCCCGTTACCTAGCAACCAGGTAAATAATTCCTTATTATCAATGAAAAAGCACCACTTCCACTGGCCGATTATTTCACTTTTAACACAGGGAAAATATTTGGTTATAAGCTAAATAATCTGCCAGTGAAACTACAATCTTATTTTATTAGAGAGAAATTTAATCAATTTTACTTATAACATGGGAAACTTTTCTATTGTAAGTGAAATAAATAATCTGCCAGAGGAACAAGAACTTTTTTTAAAAATTAACATTAAGAAAATATTTACTTTAAACAAGCTCTTATATCTTGCTTTAAAGTTATTGGTAAGTTATTTTTGTCTCATTTCAAGCGTACTAAAATATTTTTACTGGAAACTAAACCAAAATACTTGGTCAGATTTAGTGATTTTGCAGTGCAGGGTTCTGTTGTTCACTTAACAACATAAACCACTTGCTGCATTCGTGATGATTGTGCAGGAGCCTCCACTTCTGCTTTTCAAAGATATATAGTTGTATAACTGCACATTTGTTTGCAGGCAATTTCACATGCGTGTGTAAATGTTGAATGGAGCTCAAAATAGGCAGAACTGGGCAGGTATGTAATGAACATGTTTGGTATAGACCAAGGACCAAACCTAACCAGAATAAATTATGTGTTTCACAACAAGCTAATATTTAGGTCTTTGCTAGATGATACATTTTCCCAGAAGCTATTGCAATAAATAATAATATTGCTGTTTTGAGACAGTTTTTAATGGCATAATAATGCAAGAACACATTTTCAAAGATCAATAAACTTTCAATTCTAATGAACTTTTAACACTGGAATTGGAATACATTTAAAATATCCAAAATAAACAAAACAACAGAAACAACAAATAAAATTGTACTTCATAAAAAATGGCTAGTTGAGACCAAAGTACCAGAATTTGGTAGAAAGAGAGAAAAATGATAAATCATACAAATGGACATTACTGAGCTCATTTTAATTTATCATGTGATTAATTGATTGATCATGTCATTAATTGATTTATTGCTTATTGCAACATGTCTACTTAAAATATTAGAAAAATTGATTGTTATAAGTTAAACAATCTGCCAATGAAAACAGTATATTTTCATTAATATTAAGAAATTATTGACTAAAAACAAGCTCCTATATCTTCTTGAAAGGTTTTTGTAAGTTTTGTTTTATTTCAAGTGCACTAAGATATTTTCAGTAGAAACCAGACCAAATACTTGGTCATATTTTGTATTTTTGGAGTGCAGAAACGAGTTTTGCTGCGTTTTGCTCGGTGTTTTCTCGGCTTTAGCGGGAACTGAGGGGTCTCTGGATCTAAATTTAGTCCTGGTCCAGAGTCCACGGGCCGAGCCGCAGCGAAGCAGGCAGCGACTGTCGGGCGCCAGGATATCCCTGCTCAGGACGAGGAAATGTCTGCGACTACCTGTTATGCAAACCCCTGAGCCGCAGCGGGCGGAGGGGGAACGGACGGGAAAGACGGTTTTCGATGTTTGTGTGTGGGCTTGCAGAGGGCGGAGTGTGCATACGCAGGTTCAGTGTTTGTGTGTTTATTACAGTGGGGAAATAGCACACATGGCAGCAGGGTGGGAATCGCTCCATCCAGATAAGATGGACTGGCTTTTATGTCTGTGTTTACAGAAAGCAGCAAAGCATCCTCTTTTTATCGTTGGTCCAGTTAACGCACACGTTCCTGCTTTATCTAGGCCTTGGACAGAGGATCCAGTCCCTCCCAATATTACTGTACTTTTCCATATTAGACACAATCAGCCCAGACTTCAGCAGCCAAGAGTTTGTCATGCTTTTCAGCTCAACGTCTAAAAATATTGATGCTCTCTGGAAAAATGTCTGCCTGCTCGCCGCACAAGGTCAACAAGAAGCAAGAAGATCCCAACAGATTACGCATTCCCAGCTAAAAGAAAGAGAAAATAAAACAGTGAAGATCTAGAAACAAGGCCTTAAGGCTTCAAACAGGCAAACTGTTGGTTTATAGATTTAAATCTGTTTTCAACTTTACCAAAACATGGAAGGAAACAGGATATGCGTTCAAACTCTCTCATATTTCTTGATCACAGTTTTTCCCACATCCACACTGCCAAAGTGGTTGGGCTAACGCTAAGATGCTACACCAACACTGTGTTTACACTGCAAAAACACTAAATCTTACCAAGTACTTATGGACTAGTTTTTAGTGCAAATATCTTAATACACTTGAAATAAGACTAAACTAAATTACAAATAAATCTTCACCAAGATAGGAAATGAATAATTCCTTAGTATTGATGAAAAATTACTTGTTCTAGATTATTTCACTTATAACACTTAAAATGTCTTGTTATAAGTGAAATAATCTGCCAGTGGAACTGGAACTGGGTTGCTTGGTAACGGGCTGGGCTTGGCTGGGGTTGCTAGGTAACGGCGCCAGTGGAACTAGAATTTTTTCATCAATATTAATGAATTATTGACTCTGATATAACTGATATTATTGGCTCTTATATCTTGCTGAAAAGTTCCTTGTAAGTTAATTTTCTTTTACTTCAAGTGTACTGAGATATTTGGACTAGAAACTAGACCAAAATTACTTGGTAATATGTTGTGTTTTTGCAGTGCAAGTGTATGCATGTGACCTGACAATTCGTAAAAAATATTTTAAAAGTGTCAAAACTTTGGCAAGACACTATTTTTATTAATTTAATTTCCCATAGGGATGAATAAAGTATTTTTGAATTTGAATTGAATCACTGCAGATGAAACAGTAGATTGCTTTTTTATTCTATTAGTGCAGAATAAATTTGTAGTTTCTCATAGTTTTGGTGTAAAAGCTGCTACCATTCACCGATCCACCCCAGTGAGTCGGTCAATGGGCTTCAGCTCTGAATGAATGGAGATATTTTTACCCTTTGCTCTTTTTCTCTGGAATGTTTTCATTTTCGATCGTGCCAAATTTCTCTGGAACTGAGCATGAAGTGTGAGAGGGCGGGACGACGTCATTAACAATAATCAAGATTCAAGGCCCAATACTGGACCTGCCACCGCACTGCAAAAACACAAAGACAAACTTTAGTTTCTAGTGTAAATGTCTCATTACACTTAAAATAAGACAAAACTTATAAATAACCTTTCAGAAAGTTATAGGAGTTTATTTTAAGTTAATAGTTCCTTAATATTTATGAAAGAGTGCTAGTGTTTGGCTCTAGTTGACTTTATTTGACAAGTAACAAATAACAAGTAAGTTTTCAGCACATAATACAAACTTGTTTTAACTAAATAATTCCTTAACATTAATGAAAAAGTTCTAGTTCAACTAGAAGATAAATTTTACTCATAAGACCATTTGCCAATGTTATTAGCAAAATAATCTAGAACTTTTTGATCAATATGAAGGAATTATTTACTTAAAACAAGCTCCTATATCCTATATAAGGTTATAAGTTAGTTTCGTCTTAATTTAAACAATAAGATATTTGCACTAGAAACAAAACTAAGGGTAGGATTTGGTGTTTCTGTAGTGTACTTCAAAGCAAAATAAATGCAGTTTATAGCTTTTTTTATTATTATTAAAAGAAACTAATTTGCAGGGAATTTAGTTTTTAAAACCGGATAGAAACTGGAATAATACATTTACGAGATCTATCCTTATTTAGAAGTTCATGTCGAATGTCCAGAAATATACGAAGCTGAAGGCTTAGAGGGTGTGGCGAAGTGGGAAGGAAGGAAGGATGGAAAGAGGAAGAAAGGGAAGGAAGTTTGGGAGATAAGTCCAAGCCAAAGGAGAGGTTCACACAGAGAAACTGACAGGAGATTATTCATTATCCCAAGCAGGAGCCAGACAGTTAAACACCAATAAAAACAGTCACATTCTTCACATACAAACAGACGCAGACAACCAATGACACAGAGACATAATCGTCCACATCCTCGTCTGAAACAAAGACGGCCATCTTTCTGTAGAAGCGGAGGGAGGAATAGAAATGAACCGGAAACAAACTGATTCATATCCTAAAGCACCAGCATCCCTGTTTCCACTTATTATTTTGGGCGACTTTATTTAGACCGCGGAGGATATGAGCTTCGTTTTCTGACACGGACAGTCGGGTGGCTGCGGATTGCACCTGAACATGGAGAAATCTGGAGAAAATGCGACGAAATGAAAGTGAAGATCAAACAAACAAAGTTATGATAGTTAACTAAAACTAACTGAATGATGAAAACTGAAAAACATTTTCATCAACTGAAATAAAGAAAAATAGTAACTAATGGGGAAAAACTATAACTAACGGGAACTAGATTGTACTGGACAACATGGCTGAGAAACTTACCACCATGTAAGAGTTTAGTATCAGTCAATATCGATAATTATTGATTAGTCTTTTGTTTTAATACTCCTAGAATGGTGGCGTAGCATTTCCTGTTTTATCCACACTTTTCAATCCATGTTGGGCTTTTTTATTTTTAAACAGTTATGAGACACGGTGAGGAAACGTGAAACTGCTCCAGTTACTCAGCAGGTTGTTGCTAGCTTACTGAAGTTTGGGGGAACTTGAAACTGCTTCTTACCCAGCAGGTCGTTGCTAGGCAACCACAGAGCGAGTGAGTCAGTTGATTTCAGCAACCTGAAATATTCCATTTATGGCATATTCTAGTAGATGTCTTATCTATTGATTTTGATCATGTGTCTATTGCGATATCTATCGTTATTGATTGATAATACTATTAAGACATACTGAAATTATAGACATAATATTCTTTGTTTTCGTGTTTATGCTTTTCAAACTCAGTTGATCGTTCAACAATAACCAAATCCAGTTTTTGAAAATGGTATCTTCTGCTGAGTATTCATTACCCAAAGGATGTTAGCATAATCACAATAATAATCACAATAATTATTTTATTTCATATTGCGATCAATAAATTGAATACAATAAATTGACTTCTGGAGAAAAAAACCCTACTACAATAACTAATAAAACTTAAACTTAACAGTATTTAACTGATTAATTGATTATTGATTATTTAAACTAATAAAAACTAGCAAACACATTCTGAAAACTAATAAAACTAACCAAATTAGACAAAATGTCACAATGAAATAAAACTAGTCTGTAAAGAAAAACTTCAAACTATTATAACCCTGGTCTGGTCTGGTCTGGTGCTTTCCAGCTTCCTGGTTGCGTGAGCTAAACTCTCTGAAATTCAGGAAATCAGGAGATAAAACATTTCAAAGGCCTTTCTGAAAGTTTTCCTCTGGCCTGATATTTTTGTGCTTTTGAGGAGTCTAATCCGGAGATCTCAGGAGTTCTTCCCAAGAGGAAACAGATTTTCTGACTCAAAGACCCCACACGGTGCTCCAACGCTGGTAAAACACAAGCAAAGGGACGCATGTCTGTTTATCTTCCCCAAAAATATTCAATAAGAAATAAATAAAGACATGGTCGCAGAACAGGAAATATTCAGATTGCTTTGTTTGGATTAAAGTTTTTTGTTTGGTCTTGGGTTTGTCTGAGCATTTTTCCTGGAAAAATGGTGGATTATTATGAAACACTTAAAATAAATCAACAAACAGACCAGCAGAATGTTGGTTCTCATAGACTGGTGTTGCCATATTTTTCACACATCTGCTCTACAAACTGATGATCATTTACTAACTCATATTCCTCACTAAACTCATCAACTTTGTCCAAAATTAATTCAGTAATTTTGGGAAACTGAGGCAGCAAATGTTTGGGTCTATAATCTGATTTTTCTGTTTTTATTGGAACCATTTCAGCCATTTTCTTGAACTGACTGAACAAATTTGTACATATTTGACCAAGATTGTTAAGCTATTGATGTGTTGACGTGAGCTGTACTGGGGCAGAGTTAGCAAATAAATTTGTAATTCAGTAAATTTACGTCTGTGTTTAAATTAAGAAAGGTTTTAAGTAGAGCTGTTTAATAATCAATAACAACGTATATTGCAAAATACACGTGATCAATATCAACAAATTATACATCTGATAGAATATTCACTGAACTCCAGAGCTGCACAGCATTCTGGGAGACGTAGGCAGAGGAAAGACGATAGCCGCTAAGCTAGGTGGTGGAATCAACTCACTCATTCTTTGGTTGCCTAGCAACAAACTGCTGGGTAAGAAGCAGTTTCAAGCTTTGCCTCATAACTGCTAAAAAATTTAAAACAACGTGGAGAGAAAACCGGATAAAGCAGGAAATGTTACACCATCAGTTTGGAAGTATTTCAAATATAAAACACAAAGAACCTAATTAATAATTAATAATCGATATGAAACACTTATATGGTGACATATTTTTCAGTCGTAGCTTTAAGTCAGTCCAGCTGTTTTTCTGTACCTGATCGGCAGTTACTGAACCTCAGACATCGGAATTGGAAGTATAAAAAGTGAATCGTGCATTGCTAATTTAAAGCTCCACGATGGGTCCCATTTGTTGCAGAGTGTGTTGTATTTATGCAAGCTGATATCGTCTCTGTTTTGTCTCCAGGTTTTGTGCTGGTGATCGGACTGGTCACGTTCTACCGCATTGGGCCCTACACACACCTGTCCTACTCCTGCTACGTGAACATCGCAGCCTGCCTGCTGGCCACCATGGCTGCCGCCATGCTCATCTGGAACATTTTACACCGGCGGGACGACTGCCTCGCTCCGCGGGTCATAATCTTCGGTCCCCCGCTGGCCTCTGCCTTTCATCCGCGGCTGGACAATGAGTACGTGGAGTCGCCATGCTGAGCGAAGCCAGGTGGGGAAATGGACTGAGCTCTGAAAAGCTCCTATTATATCTTGGCTGCATGTCTGTGATGGGACTCTAAAGACAAGATGCATTCCTGTGGACAAGCTTGTTTTTGCAGAATTATTTTTGCTGCTTAAAGCACATATTTATCCAAAATACCACGAAGCAGCCAAAACATACATTTATACTGTATGAAGTCTTATATAAGCACCGTAAGGTGAGCTTACTGGTTGCCAACATTGAGTTTGGACATGAACTGTCTTCCATACAACATCTTTATAAAAAGATCAAGCTGGAACTTGACCTGATTTTGTTTTGTTTAATCGCACTTATTGAATGGTCTCTTACATAATTATGAATAGGGAATAACACCACATTACCTCATATTGTCTCCATCATTGAAAGTTGAAAGTGCATAAAAATTTAAATACATGCTAATGTTATTAGCATATTGGTAAGTTGGCTACACGCTAACAAGGCTACAGGCTTAGAGTAAATATTTTGGTCTCATTACGCACAAAACCAGAGTAGATCTAATGGGTGGATGCAAAAATATAAACAATTTCATGTAAAATTATTTGGATTTTTTTTTTTTGCAGTTTTTGAAATAGATAAAATAATTTACGGTAAATATTAGATTTACTTGTTATGATGCTTTCCTTATTAAATTCTGCTTGCTTGTGGTATATTCTGTATACCTTAAATTAAGAGACTAGGATAGTGATATCATTAGAGGTGGGATACTAATGTGTGTCTGAGTCCACCAGGGTAGCAAGAAAAGGGGCACATCAACAAAATATCATTGTAAATTCAATAAAAAGATATATTTCTGAATATGTAAACATAATGGCTGCTGCTGTTACTACTGATGTGTTTTACCAGCTGACAAAACGGAGTTAATAATGTTAGAGATAAAGTTTGGAGCAGACATGATGGTAGTGGTGGGCACACCTCTCGCTAATATGCTAAGCTAGTTTTTAGCTTAACGCTTTTGCTAACTTTGAAAATATGTAGTACACTAAGTTTCACTTAAAATAATTTTTCCAAATTTTTCCAGATAAATTCTAAAGCGATAATTTACTCGGCTGTTTTTAATCAACTTTCAGTTGATTAAACTTTGACATCTGTGTTGAAATTTTGGTTATTGATTGTTGAGAACTAATCAAATTGTTAGACGTTTATATTTATGCTCTTATTTTGAAGGTGATGAAGACATTTTCCATTTCCTCTCTTCATGTTCTGTATATTTTTCCCCAAGAGCTTTATTTAATCTTGAAGAAAACAAGATATAAATATAAATACAATATTTAAAAGCATTATAGAACATGTAAATTATAATGTCAAAATTAAACTGGTGTTCAATGGTTTCAGATAAATTTGAATGGTTTTACTATTTAAACTTGATTTAAATGATTGAATATACGTAGGTCTATATAGAATTGAATATAAAAAAACCCTGGAAATTAGCTTTTTTGTTGCAGATTTTTAGAGGTGTAAATATTTACCATAAATATTTAAAAAGTTAACAAATAAAGGTCACATCTTTCCATTTCAATTAAAACGACATCTCTGCAGGTTGTAGTTCTACAGTAAATAGTTTAAAGTATTCTGGTTTCCTGCGCTTTTTCTGACTAAAGTCCTGCTGTGTTCAATTAGGAATAATCAGCAACAAAATAAACAAATAATTGAATTCATTTTTTAACAGGAAGATAAACATTTACTTCCTAAAATGCAATAACAGAACATTTTTTGTGAATGTTTGATTATTCGTAGCGAAGGATGGATCAGCAGCTAAACCAAATATGAAACGTTTAGGTCTTTCTGCTCAACACAGTGGAGCTGTGATATGTTGATTTTCTTATTAACCAATTAATAATTGAATGAAAAAAGGTGCTAAATAGGATATTTTCTACATAACTTGAACTAGGTGAAGCTAAAATTGCCACATGAGGAGTTCTGGGTACAACAGATTTACAAACAAAGAAGGATTTTTTTCTATTTTAACTGCAAAAATCTTTATATTTTTCGTACAGTTTTGGTTTAATTACAGCTCTGAGTGTGTTGTTCTCCCATCAAATGGCCTTTTTTAGAGTCTCTATACTCCACTTAACGATTAATCAATTCAAAACTTGATTCTCTCACGATTGTTTCAGCTCTAATTTAGTTCACTTTGAAGTGCTTCAGATAATCTGATTTTATGATTTGTTCTGAAATATTTAACAGTGATTAAATAAAATAAAGCATGAATAAACTGCAGACAAACTGTCTCTGCTGTCTGCAGTCAGTATTTCGTCTGACCCTGAAGAGCATCCAGCCTCCATGAGAACCTTTGTTAGCTCACTGCTGGTCCCAGAAGAGCCGCGTTATTTCTGCAGGAAATGCCGACCAGTGGGTGTAGATATGCGGGAATTACACACAATACCTGTATTTAATAAATACATTTTAAAAACAGGCATTCTTATAAATAGCCTCTGCTGCTGCGCTTAGTAAAGCTGTCATCAGGCCTGTTAAAAACGGCTGGGACATCCGGCCGGTTGAATAATGCGTTTGCTTTTATGCCATTTCCCTTTGCGCAGCGTTTGTACGTGAGAAACTGACAGAAGCACAAAATTCTGAATGAATGAACAAATGAATGAATGAATGGTCCTTTGGTTCTCTGCAGGACCAAAGAGATGAAGACGTTTTCCTATGACGACACATAAGCACACACATGGAGGAGAGAGCGGGTTTGATTAGCAATGTCTGGATGAATAGATGAGAGTCCGGCGTCCCGACCAATCCGGCTGGGTGTGTTTAGGAACGTTGTACACACACCGAGGAGTTCCTTCTCCTCTAAAATGATTCAAAATGTTCTGTGATAAAGTCTTTTCTTAAAAACCCTACAAGTGAAAGTTTGCACCAGACCGGTGGTTCTGTTACAATAAACAATAAATCAATAAATTGCATAATATTTTAAAACAAACTCTGTCATTTCTATTTGCGTGATTTATCATTTTCTCTTTCCACTATAAACTGGATGATAAATTTTTCTGCCTGGTGTTTTGGTCTCAACTAAATCTTTTTTTAGCTGGATAATTTTATTTAGAGACTTCATAATTAATTTTATTTCATGTTTATGATGTTTTGTTTATTTATTTTTGGATATTTATGTCTTAGAGTTCCAGTGTAGAATTTAAAGTTAATTGATCTTTGAGAATTTGTTCCTAGATTATTATGTTATTATTACCATTATATTAGTTGAAAATGGTGGCAAAACAACAATATTATCGTTTATGGCAAAAATGTCTGGAACAATTTATTGTCCAACAACATTTGTTATCATGACAGGAATAGTCACAGGTCAACAAAAAATATTTTTACAAACTAAAATCACCAAAATGTTGCAACCAAAGTAATCAGATCATATATCCAGAACTTCAAATACTTTCTTCTTGTTAAATAAAAGGTGTCCAGTTTGCTTATTATTTGATGAAAACTGAAATAATATTTCATATTTTCTCAGCCATAAAAACAGGATCTGGTTCAGTCTTCATTTGAAAGACTGTAGACTTTCTGAGGCTCCTTAGCGCCCTCTGGAGGCCCCAGCTTGAAAAACACTGCTTTACCCGCTGCAGCCTAAAGTGGCCCAAATGTTTTGCTTTAATGGGACCTGTATCTGATCTTTTCATGACAGTCTGAACAACACAGGTCGGATTCTTTTCGAATGCAGCCAAGGCCATCCGATATCCGATATGCATCTGATTCACGTGACCAAACGTCCAGGTCGCTTTCATCTGACCTGAACGTCATTGATACTCAACAGATGTTACTCTTCTGCGTCCTGATAAACACGAGCTGGAAAAAAACAGCAACCCTGGCAGACTATAATGACGATTAAGTTGTTAATATGCTGGCTCCGGTTGGACAACAACTTTAAATGTGTAAGCTATGCTAACCGTTAGCATCCATGTTTACTTCCGCAAACACTGAGAACGCTGACGTTATTGCGCCCTCTACTGCGCATGCGGGTCGTTTCCCCATTCACCCTGAAGATCACATACAGGTCGCATTTATTTGGAAATCTGAACAACAACGGCAAAAAAATCAGATTTGACAAAAAAACCGTAATTGGGTCACTTCACGCTGCAATGTGAGCGCAGCCAGAAATCAATACCCCATCACTCCTTCAGCTGAGAATGAACTGCGGTCAGCTCCAGGGCCCAGTAACAGCGAACCCCCACCCAGAGTACGTCTCTATTAACCGCCCCTTTAACCGAGCGCCATACCTTTTGATGAGCTTGATGGACTTGAAGGCTTCGTCCATGTCGCCCACGCTCAGGTAGAAGCTGAAGTTCAACATGGCGTCCCGCGTTCCCTTCTCACACTTCTCCAGGCCCACAAAGTCTCTGAGAGGACGCCTGGACGCCATGACGGGGGGCGAAGCAGGAGCCGCTCTGATTGGCTGATCTGACGGTGGAGACACTTCTGGGTTCTCCTCACCTGGCTGGGATCAGAGGACCAGGTCACTAGGTGAGCTCTTGGAAAGTTACATCGATGTTTTATAAATATAAAATCAAAACATGGTAGGGCTGGACAATATGGCTAAAAACCAATATAACTGATTCATATCAGTCGACATCAATACACTGCAAAAACACATTTTTGGTTTAGCTTCTAGTGCAAATAATACACTCGAAATAAGATGAAACTAACTTCGAAGGAACTTTTCATCAAATACAGGAGCTTGTTTAATATCAATAGTTCTTAATATTGATGAAAAAGTTCTAGTTCCACTGGCAGATGACTTAATTTATAAACAAGGGAAAATGTCTTGTTATAAGTGAAAACATTTTCTGGTGGAACTAGTTTTTTCATCTATATTAAGTAATTATTCACTTAAAACAAGCTCCTGTATTTGCTGAAAAGTTTCTTCTATGTTAGTTTTGTCTTATTTCAAGTGTACTGAGAAAGGTTTTAGGTATTTGCAGTGTAATTATTTATTAGGTTTTTCCTTTTAAATATCTGAAATACTCAAACTGGTTTAGTGACCTTTCCTGTTTTATCCAGTTTTCACACAACATTTTTATTTTTTAAAAACTCATCGTTTTTATTTTTAAGTAGTTATGAGGTTTGGTGGGGAAACGTGAAACTGCTACTTGTTGCTAGGCAACCAAAGTGTGAGTGAGTTGATTCCACCAACCTAGAATATTCTACATGTTGGATATTCTATCAGATGTATTATCTACTGATATTGATCTTGTGTCTTTGATTTATTGCCCAGCCCTAAAACATGGGGTAATAATAATGGGGATCAGCTGGGAGCAAACAACAGGGAAACAACCGAGTCCAGAAGTTTACATACACTCATCATCTGAATGAATCTTTTACCGATTTATCTGAAGACTTATCTGAAGTTTCAAGGTGGGATGACGATACAACAGAAGGGTTTCTGAACAGATCTGGATTTATTGTGGATTTTCATGGTCAAAAGTATCCTGCTGAAATCAAATATTTACGAGCTCCAAATAAAGACAGACAAGTTTTTTTTTCCAAGTGCCTGAAGTTAAATAAGACCAAATTCTCTTGTTTCAGGTCAGCTAGAATCTCTAAATTATTTTCTATTTGCTAAATGCAAGAAGACGTAGCAAGAATGTTAAGAATTTTTTTGTAGCTTTCTTTGGTTTCAGATGTTTGCATTTATTTATTACAGAAGAAGAAAATTTGGAACCACTGAGAAAAAAAGTCAGAATTCTGAGAAAAAATTTAAAATTCTGAGGAAAAAAAGTCAAATTTCAGAGAAAAAAGTCAGAATTCAGAAAAAAAGTTTGAATTCTGGTACTAAAGTCAGAATTCAGTGAAAAAAAAATCAAAATTCTGAGAAAAAAGTACTTTTTTTCCCAGCGTCTGTAATCTTCTTCAGCTATGTATTTATTCACTTCAGACAATAAGAAGTACAGAAAACAGAAAATAATAACAAGACGCGCTGCAGGTTCTAGGTTTTAACTTGACTTTCTGGTGGAAAAACTTTGGTCATGGTTTAACTTAGAAAGAGACGTTTAGCCAAACGTCAGCAGGTCTGGCTCTAAATCTTAGAGTCTGTGAGGATCAATTTGATCCTGTGTGAATTTGAAAGAAAACCCTCAATAAATGCAACCATTACAGGTGTTTGTGATGTAATCAGAAATATTCAGGATGTGCTTTTAGTGCCGATCTAAGGGAGCGGACATGTTGAGGAGACACAATCACAGCTGCTGAAGACAAACACTTACTTCTGGATGAAACACACCATCTCCCCGAAATAACAGCTGGGTGTGTTTGAACACACACACACACACACACACATTTTCACATAAGAACAATCATAAAAAACAATTAATATGCTCAGAATTAAACCCCACAGATTATGACAGAGTATTAGGGCCAAGATAAGAAAAAAATTTAATCACAGGAACAAAATTGTAATAGTGTGAGAAAAAAGTTGCATGAGCATAAAATCATAGAATAAAGAATAAAGTCATAATAATATGTGAAGAAAGTCATAAGTAAAAAGTTTTACGAGAATAAAGTCGTATGAGAATAGCGTTGAAGTAATATGAGAATAAATTAGAAATAATACCAGAAAAGCCATAATATCACCAGAATAAAGTTGCAATAGTAACAGAATCAAGTCACAATAATACAACTAACTAAAGGTTGAAACGAGTAATGTTGAGCGTCTTGTAAAGTTATTCTTTGGTAACAGGTTTAGAAATAAGTAAATACTTCTTACATCTTTTAACACATCAGCAGCAGGTCTGCTGCTGCAAACGACTGAATCTATTTCACAGAAATAACCAAACAGACCTGACAAGTTGGTCACATCAGATCCTGACTTTTTTATAAAACTGATTTTTTCTTGTAATTTTACAACTTCCCTCTGGTAATATTGTGTCTTTATTTTGCAAATATTACGACTTTATTCTTGTAATTTAAAAATATAATCTAAGTTTGGCCCCTATACAAACATACAACCAGAACATTTCTAAAATTATTTTCACCAGAAGTTGCCCCATAATCCAAATACAATAACAAAGAGAGCGACTGAACTCACCTTGCAGGTAAAGTAGTAGTATGGCACATCCAGGGCGAGGAGGGCCTGAAGGCCTGAAGGCCTGGAGAAGCAGTCCTGAAGCAGGAGTCCATGTTCCTGCGTACAGAAGAGCGTCACCACTGACACGTCCTCCTGAGAGAGAAACCGTCACAGCGTCAGGAATCCTGCCAACAACGCCAAAAAGGTTACGAACGATCACTGCAGCCTGTTATCTACCAAATCTGAGAAAGCGTTGGCTGATTTCTCCGAGCCGATCGGCGCGGTCTCGCAGACAAAGAGTCGAGGTTCATTCTCATCCCAGCAGTGGGCCACAGGAAAACGGCCACCGATTTCATTTTCCTGAAACTTTTGCCTGAAATGACAGAAAATACGAGTTAGTGTGTGCCTGCCTTATTGAACAAAATCAATAAGGAAGGGCTGGCAAATGTATATAATACTATATACTTCTATGAAGTTGAACAATGTTGTTCCTTGAACAGGTTATTATAGGTCTGTAGTCTATGCAAAACATTTTTATTATATTTTTTTACACAAAATCATCTTAGATAGTGAGATTTTATTCTACTCAGCTGAATCATTGAGTTGTTTTAGGGCGTCTGTCACTTTAAATTTAAATAAGTTGCTGTTGGCTACAACTCGACGTTTACTCTCACACGTGAAAATAGCTGCAAACAGATGTGCAATTATTCAATCACACATCTTTGAAAAGCATAAGTGGAGAATCCTGCATAACCTAGAAGAATGCAGCAAGTGGTTTCTGGATGCTAAGTTAACAACAAAACACTTTGTCTGTTCCAGCAGTCATTGTAAAGCGCATACAGCGGGAAAACCAGCTGACCAAACATGTTGCAGCTCAGCTTGGGTTGCTAGGTAACGGCTCAGTAATTGCTCATTTGGTTTTTGAAACGGCTCGTTTTCCAAACACCAAAAAAGCATGACAATTTTTAAGTGGAATGTAACATTTTTTAATAGAAAATAATATTTAAAAAGTGCATACTTTGCAAGCAAAAGACAAAAAAGTTGCTGTTTTAAAAAAAAACATTCTTGTTATTTTTTGTGAAAATGCTTTTTGTATATTACATGAAATCAGCTGGTATTTTTTTAATTACTTTCACATTTTAAAAAACAAATTCTTTAGCATTTTTTAATAAAATTATTAAGAGCTGCAGGTTGCAGAACCCCAGCCTACCGGGCCACAGAAGTAGCTACAGCGAGCCAGATTTGGCCCGCAGGCCATGAGTTTGATACATGAGCAGTAAGAATAATATCTTTACTTATCGCTTTCATCAGGCAGAGAGACGCCAGTGGACGGTCTGCCGGTGAAGAAGTCAAAGTGTGTCACGGTGTCCATCTCGATGTCGTAGAAATATACTTTATGATCGGGTCGCCCGTTGACCTGAGAAACAGTCGAGATCAAATTAAATTTACAGCTTAAAAAAAGGAGATGATGTCTCTTTGATTTAAAAAGTGTGACTGAATCACGCCGAGTCACCTGAGAGGCTAGCAGGCTAACTTGGCTGCCGCTGGCGTTGCATTTGACGGACCTCAGGGCGCCGAGGTCGCTGATGTGGTCGGACAAATTCTTAGCGCCGCAGTGAGCTTTGGCGTCTCTGCAAGAGAAAACAGCGCAAAAAGACAAAACAGCGTTCAGGTGCGACGGAGGATTAGGGCCAGCATGAGGAAAAATATATACATATTACTAGAATAAAGTTGTAATAATACAACAATAAATCTGTATGAGAATAAAGTCGGAATATTATGAGTTTATTTTCATATTACGAGAATAAGCTCATAGGACTGCTAGAATAAAGCTATAATGTAACCAGAATAAAGTCACAGTAAGATGTTGAGAATAATATTCTCGTGATAAATTAGAAATAATCAGAGAAAAAAGTTGTAATATTAAGAAAATACAACTAGTTATAAATAAGACACATTTTGAGAATAAAGTCACAATATTCCCAGAATAAAGTCATAGTACACAAATAATATCAGATTATCATAAATAACAGGGCACAGCCTGCTGCTGATAATAATCTGATCATGATGTGTTAACAGATTAAGTATTTCCTTATCTGTAAAACAAATACCAAAGTATAACTTCTCAAGATGCTCAATATTCCTAATTTTACCACAGTTGTAAGGCTGATCTTTTGTTTTGGAGTTCTCATAATATTACGACTTTATTTTTGTCCTGATGCTCTGATGCATTAGTTACCGTCTGGAGAGGTCGTAAACTCTGATGTGTGCCGTGTCTGTTCCTACTGCCAGGTACGACTGGCACACGTCCAGCAGCACGGGGTTTCCCTCGGCCCGGGAGAAAGTTAGCAGCTGCTTCACTGTCCCCTGAGGGAGAAACAACAGCAGCAACGTTTAAACCGGGCCTGAGCTTCACACGGCAGGATGCGGCTACAGCTGGTAGCAACGTACCTGAGGTGTTCGGATCTGGACTCTGTTTGGTTCCACGGTGTAAAGGTTCTCATCATGAACAGCAACAATGTGGGAATCACAAGGAAATGATCCTGCGATGGATGGAAGGAAAACAGGCTAAACTACCTGAATTATTCACATTTTTTCACGTTTCACCCACAAACTTTAATGCATTTTATATTCTACACCAGAAGTCTGCAACCTGTGGCTCTTTGGACCTTCCAAAAGTCAGAATAAAATAATTTTAAAAAGAGAATAATGTCAGATTATGAGAATAAAATCGGACGAATAAAGTTGAAATAATACAAGAGTAAAGTCACAGTATTACGAGAATAAAGTTTAAAAAAAGCATGACAATAAAGTCGTTATATTATGATTCTCGTATTATTTCGACTTTATTCTTGTACCATTTTATTCTCAGAATATTATGACTTTATTCTTATTTTATTTTTTCATTTTCTTAGCATGACCCCGATGCTCTGTCGTAATTTCGCAAGTGATCAGGGAGTTTATAGTGACGCATTATCAACTCTTTGAACGTGACGTCACGCTCCCAGAACTCCGCCCACTCCGCCGTGACGGAAGTCAAAACGACCTTTGCACTCCTGTCAGAAAACACGTGTGTAACCTGATGTCGCTGTTATTCAGTTTATTTCGCTTTAAAAATGTTAAGAGGAGGCTGCGCTGTCGGCTGCAGGATAAATCCAAACATTTTATTGTGTAACTTTTAATGATGAAAGATACGGCAGCAGCCGTCAATCACAACGACTGGCAGCCCTCGGTGAAATCGCACAGTAAAAAGATTAACGTTCATATACTTTATAAGTAATAATGACCACAAATATGCAATCAAATATCGCATTATGGAGAAGGTACTCGTCTAACCATTGGTAACCATGGAAACGATGCCGCACCGTCATGTAGCCTAGCATGTATGGAAAGAACTGGTTAGCATCTCGCCTTTAATTTGATCAACACGTCAGGATGGAGGACGTATGGGTCGGTTTCTAAGCTAGCTGTTTCCAACTTTCGTAAATCCTGCCGTCTATGAGCCCCAACCAGGTGTGTTACGTTCACAGAGAAATTAACTCGACTCGAACAAGAAGCCACAAACAAACTGGCAAAAACAATTTGGGAAATCTATTTCCATCGCTCTGTCCTTCACTTCTGACGTCTGTCATGGCGCCTGGAATGATTCAGTGACGGGTTAGGGTTAGGGTAGTAGTTGACGTAGTTGCAAAGGGTGAATACCTGTAACATGCAGAGCCGTCCCTGAGAGCTCAAAGACAGAGATGTGTTTCCCGTTCCAGACCGTCACAGAGTCCTGTCGGAGGAACAGAAAAGCAAGTTTCATTTCATCGCCTGTCAGAGCAGAACTAAGCAGAGTCCAGCTGTTTTGTTTGGTTTCACCTTGCTAACACACACTCCTCTGATGTGCATGTCACACTGCAGAGGAAGCGTCTCTCCTCTGCTGAAGTTCGTGATGCTGAGCTGAGTCGGGGCGAGCTGCACTGCTGCCACCTGCTGGCCGAAGTGCGCCGACATCACATGCTCACTGAGGATCAGAACCGTTCTGGAGTTGTTGGCGGCCAGCAGGTTCTGATTGGAGCCCCACTGATGTCACACACACACACGCGCGCGCGCGATGAGGCAGGATATTTCTGTTTGTATTTCTGGAATACAACCGTTTGTTTAAATGTTGTGCTCAGACTGAGGCGGTACCTGCAGCTCGGTGACGTTTCCATGGATCTCAGTGGGAGTCTGCAGCTTCCACAGGGCTTTAGCGTCGGCTTTGTAGCTGCTGCTGCTCATCGGCTGCATCGCCGTCTTCCACATTGCTATGCGGCCTTTGGAGGTTCCAGCTGCCAGGATCTCTGCACATTTCACATTTTTATTAAAGAAAGCAAATAATTCAGAGCTACTCAACAGTAGTACCGCATGCTGAAATAATGACGGGAGGGTTGGGTCGGTTTTTTCAGTTGGGTCTGATTTCCTTAAGATTGGGCAGTCAGCCGATACTTACATCTCAAAACTGATCTTATCTACCGCCACTCAATCCTGAAAATCAGCCGCTGACGGACAGACCAGCCCCTCAGCCTTAAAGATAATCACTAAAGGTCCACTGATTTATCAGCGCCAGTTTCTTTAAGTTTGGGAAATTGGTGATGGGCCGATCATCCCCCTTGGCAAAGGTCTAAAAATCAGCCGTATCCTCTTCTGCTGTGCAGTCTGAGAGGTTTGGCCAACAGACCGGCCCACCGGGTCGTGTCTGCCTGTTTCCGGTTAACAACAGACACCCCACTGTTACCAGTGCTTGAGTGACGAAGTTGCAAAGGATCAAGATAGTTTTTAGTAAGATAGTTTTGTATTATTTCAAGCGTAGTAAGATATTTGCAGTAGAAACTAGACAAAAATACTCAGTAAGATTTTGCATTTTTGCAGTGTAGGTGTTGCTGGTGGTGTCGCTGGATAATGGATGGATAAAGTAAGTATTTTCCAGATTTTCTGCCTCTAAATGAATTTACCTTTGGCTGCGCAGTAGGAAACACAGTTGATCATCTCTCCCTTCTTAAATCCCAGAGTTTCGTCCAGAGATAGAACGTAGTTCTCATCTCTCTCCAGGTCCCAAATTCTGACATGTTTAAAGGAAAATAATTCAACAGGTTAAAATCACGCTTCACTCATTTATGTTGGTCTGTAGAGGAATGGCGGGTAGAAACTGACTTGATGACTGGTTCGCCTGTCGCTGTGATGAGGAGGCTGTTCTCAGTCCAGATGATGTCGACGTTCTGCCCGGCTGTGCTGCTCAACTTCACCTGCAGACAGAAACCAAGCAAAGTAAGAGGAGAACTACTTCAATGTGTTTTTACTCAAGTAAAAGTACAAAGAAATGACTGATACAGGAGTAAAAAAAGGTACTTGAGTAAAAATTTTACTCAAGTACTGATTAACTGATCAAATTATCAGTCATTTAATATTTAAAAATTACATCATCTGGCCGACCAAAATACAAAGTTACATGGAAATTTTGGTATTTTAAGGAAAATAATGGTATTTTAATGACAATAATTCATATAAGCAACAAAAAATAACAAAATTGGCCAAAATAAAATTCTTCCAAATCAGTTTCTTTCAATAAAAAAATTATGAAACTTTACCAGAAACTGCAGGTGTGTGTCTGAGTCTGGTGGATTTTTGGTTGAAACATGTTTGTTGTACATTCAGTGGGTAGAAAATGCAGACATTTTACTAAAGTAGGAGTAGAAATACTTCATAATGAAATTACTCAAGTAAAAGTAACAAGTACAGCGTAGTGAAAACACTTTTAAAAGTACATTTTACAAGTAAATGTACCTGGTTAGTACCCAACTCTGCCTGTTACATTAAACATAACCTGGTTATTTATTTATTAAAATGAAGATGAGACATTTACTGCAGAAATCAGACATCTAACTCTAGGAACCTACGGTCAAAGCGTACCTTCATGAACTCGTGAGCTCCCCCTTCTGGTCTCAGTGTGTACTGCGACAGCATCAGGGTGTCCGTGACGACCACCAGCACACCTCTCTTCTCCAGGTAGAAGAGCTTCCTGATGGAGCCGTCCTCGCTCAGCAGCGGGCTCGTCTTGCCCTGTTCGTCCACAGCATGGACCTTTCCTGCAGGTCATCACACATCGGCTTCAAACAGTTTAAACGGCGCGGAAAACACAGGGGGCGCCAAAATTGATTTAAAAAAAGATTGAATCGCATACAAAATTTTTTTTAAATAAATGTAAGTTAATGTAACTGATTTAAATGTTATTTTTGTTGCCTATTTTCTGATTGGCTGCCAGTTAAACTCATCAAGTTGCTTTGCTGCTCAAGCTAGCGTAGCGAGCTAGAAATGGAAAAGTTTCTGACAAAAGGAGACCAAAGGAGCCAAACTCTGCTGTGATAAACCATAAGAACTATAGGAATCAAATTAAATTTGATGTGATTATTATAAAATAATATTTTCTTATAATCAAGTAAGGGGTTTGTGGTAAAAAAAAAAATTGTGATTATCTGGTAATAAAGTCGAGCTGAATAACTTATCACAATATAAGTTTTTCATATCAGTCGATATTGATAATTATTGGTAAGTTTTTTGTTTTAAATATCTGAATTACAGCCAAACTGGTGACGTGACCTTAAATGTTTTATCCAGTTTTTCCTCCATTTAGTTTTTTACTTTTTAGCAGTTATGAGGCAAAGTGGAGAAACTTGAAACTGCTCGGAAGGTTTCTCAGAATGTTGTTGCTAGGTAACCGAAGTTTGGGGGAGCTAGAAACTGCTTCTTACCCAGCAGGTTGTTGCTAGGCAACCAAAGAGTGAGTTAGTAGGTTCCACCAACTTAAAATATTCTTTATATTGAATATTGTATCAGATGTACTGTCTATTGATATTGATCACATATTAATACTGTTATTGATTTATTGTCCAGCCCTTTAATAAAGTTATAATATATTCTATGATAATAAAATTCTCTGTTACAGGATAATTTAAAATAAGAAAAAATGAGGCAGCATTTATGCTAAATGAATAAAATAATTACTGACTAGTGGATAAAACATTCTAGTAGTGGATTTTTTTTTACATATTTTGTAGCTTTGTGTTTGGGTTTGTAAAGAGGGGGTTCCCGGGCCTTTGGGGGCCATGTCACAGAAACGTTTGAACCGTCTTACCGTCGGAGGTGCTGACGTAGAAGCCCAGTCCCTCCTGAGGACCCATCTTCAGAGGCGCCCCTTTCCAGCTGAACATGTCCAGAGCCGATTCGTCTCCGCTCACCGACGCCCGCGCCAACATCGCCACGTCGCTATGGAAACAACACGGATCAGATCAGGTGTGAAAACAGGCTCATTTCCACCTGCAACGTTTCTCCTAATGTCTTTAGATTTTAATATGGTTTGCTTTAAAGGTCAAAATGTTCAAACACTTCCTGGGAACTTTTCTGTCTCTCTTATACTAATAATAAAAATCTAAATCTTTATCTATAAATCACTTTATATGTAACTTTTAAAGTACTAGGATCTCTTTAATTTAGCTTCTCTGCTGCGGCTTCTTTAATCTGAACTAAAAACTAATGATAATGGATTTAAGATAAATAAAGTATTAAAAAACTTATAAATTATAATTGTTCCTGTGGATCTACATTTTTGACTGTGTGAAGAAAGATTCTGATTTTTCTGTTTTCTTCTTTCACAATCAACACATAATATATCTTCAAATAAAACCAATAACAATAATAATGTTAGAAAGTGTTTTTGAAAACTTTTGTACTACTTTTGCACCTGTTTGCAACAAACTTCAATGTATTTAATTTGCATTTAATGTGATGAAGCAACAGAAAGTGTCATGATAAATTTTGCTGGATGATAAATGTTCCCTGTAATTATTGCAATAAATGATAATATTGTCATTTAGAAACCATTTAAAACGGTTTCAATGAAAATGGCTTAATAATGCAAGTTCACTCCCTGGAAGATCAATAAACTAATTTATTAATTTAGTAAAGAATACTTCTCCCTGGAGCTGGAAGATACTTTAAATATCCAAAATAAAACAATAACCAGAAACTATAAATAAAAAATGAAATAACCACAAAACCCCCGAAAACATAAATAAAAGGATTATTAAATCTCTTAACATAAACAAAAATGTTTTTTATAAAGCAAAATCGGGGCTATAAACTTTGTTAAAAAGAAAAAAAATTAAACTGAAAAGAAAAAAATTAAACTTCTCAAAATTACTATTCAAATTAAGTCTTTTTTTTGTTGTTTCAAAGTAAATACCCAATTTAGCTCCACATTTTTTCCATCTCATCTTCCCCAAACAACAGATTTGAATTGATCATCAGGATGAAAGTTATTGATCTCATTTTAACTGATTAATTGCAACAGGTTTAGCTTTAAATCTGTGAGCTACTTACACCCCAGGAGAGGCAGGTTTGAAAATGCAGCAGGTTAAAGGTTTGTTGTAGTCGTGCTTAACGAGGTAATTTCCTAAAAGTCGCCCTCTGGCATCTAATTTCCACACGGCCAGAGCTCCATTCTGCCAAAACACAATGATTGTTAAATTCAGAACAAAAACAGCGTTTATGTTTTATTCACGTTATGAAACAGCAAACCTGATCTCCGGTTACCAAGCGGCTTCCGGAGCCGCTCCACTCCAGCAGCGCGATGCGGGCCGTGTGAACGGCCGGCAGCACGGTCTGATCTCCGGACGGATGCATGAGCAGCACCACCTCTCCGCTCTCCCAGCCCAGAACCAGAACCGGCTTTACGGGATGCCAGCGCAGCACGACGGCCGGCTGGGCCCGGTCCACATGGCAGCTCTTCACACACTCACCCTGAGTTTGGACAGGACCACAAAGAAACACGTAAGGCTTCAAACATCAGTACTGATACGAATTTATCAATCAGTCTTCATTATCAATATAAACTCTATAATTAGAAATATGCACCATGTTGTATTCAATTCAAACTAACTTAAAACTGGCTTAAAAATAAGAATCTCGCTGTGAAATTAAAATTTTAACATGAAAGGTTTTGACATCAACAGTTTTTGCGAAGGAGTTTTTAATATAATAAACAAGCCTTGTATGAAAATATATCCTAATTTATTGAATATGACTGCAAATGTTAATATCAGACGGAGATTACTCATACGGTACGGTGCTAACATTAATGTAACTACCAGGTTGTGGATTATTTAACAGAAAACCAATAAATATCATAAAAACCGACAAAACAAACAAATGGCAACAACCACATTTAAACATTCTTTCTAGATAATATATCTTAAATATTCCTCCATAACTAATAATACACTTAACAAAAGTGTAAAAAATTGGTATAATTACTATTAACAGCAAAATATATATAAAAAACCACAGTAAAATAATTTTTTCTTAAAAAGTTGGTAAATGTTTACAAATCCACAGGATTTGTTGATCATAGTGAGAGGAATAACCAGTTATAGACCTGCTGGTAAATTAATTAATTCCCATGTGAAGGAGGGGGAACAGTTCAAACAGCTGAAATATTTGTTCCTCTCCCATAACGTTGGAAATAAAGGGCCCAGGATTTCATCTTGGATATTTTCTAAACACAAACACTATATCAATACTCCACGCAAACAAAACGGGAACCAATGAGAGGAATCGTTTTTAACGGAGTTGAAGTAACGCTGCAGCTGATCCATCTGACCGTCTGATCCCAGTTCACCTGCTGCAGGTAAAGATCCACGCTGCCACCAGAAGCAGGGCCGCTCGACGCCACAGCCAGGATGGGAAGCGTGGAGTGCCAGGTCAGATGAGACGGCAGATTGCTTCTGTCGGGGGCTTCGATGCGGTGGTCGAAATACACCGCCATGTTCCCTCAGTACGGCTGGATGACAGAGATGGAGTTAGGAACATACTGCCAAAATACAGTATATATATGTGTGTGTGACGATTTATTCAACGTACATTAAATCAGACAGAACTTTATTCTTTATTCTAGAATAATCAGTAATCATGTTCTAAATATCTTTCTCACAGGTGAGTTTGAAATGTGATCTGGCCTGATCTGGTAAAACAAACTTTGCTGGATGATAAATTGTCTCAAAAATTATTGCGATAAACAATAGTATTGTTGTTTACCTGTGTCTATATATTTTTAAGTAAAGACATAATAATGCAAGTTTGCCCTCTAATAAACTTTAAAATTGTACGAACACTTTAAATATCCAAAATAAAACACAATCAAAAACAATAAATATAAAAATTAAAACATAAAAACAATAGTAACCATAAATAAAATGGATTATGATTCTATGTAAACAAATTTTCCCTTAAAAAAATATTAATTTTCAGAATGGAAATGATCAAGCGTATTTTATTATTTACTTATTACGACAGGTTTAGTCATCCAGTCTGTTTTATTGATATTTGTACAGATATTTAGTAGATGTTTTACTGTCTTGCTGATGTTGTTATATGATTGTCTCTGTGTTGTTTATTTTCTTTTTCACCTTACTGCAAGGAAACATTTTCAGGGGACAATAATAAAGTAATACAGATACAGATCACTTCTTTACTTGGTGTTATAGGTGGTGAATCAGAAGTTGATTCTTAAAAATCATTTTAAGAATTAAAATGTGCAGTTTTTCTTTTTTTTTTGAAAAATCTCTTGTTTTCATTTATTTTTTTTAAAATTACTCCACTCTATTGCACATTTCTTTTAAACAGATGTGCTAGTTTTAATAACTGTACTACTTGTCTCCTATTGTTTATTTTTATATTTTTTTATGTTGTGACGCTACATGTTTACATTTGTCTTTTACTTGGCTTCTAACACAACCGAATTTCCTCACATTAAATGATATTTCTATTCTAGTTTGGCTTACCTTCAGGGTAATTTTACTTTAAGGTTGCATTAACAACGTATAACATTAACACAGGCAGATTTAAATGAACTCGATTACGGTCTCTAATACGTAACAGTCAGCTATGAAGAACGCCACAGGCTTTATGCGTAAAAAAGGACAAACCTTACAGCATCAATTAGATGTTAGCATAGCTTAGCTAGCAAAGTTAGCGCCTGTAGTCTCTTCCTCGCTGAAACACACACAAAAAAAAAAAACTACAAAAACTATTTGGCAATTGAGACTTACTTTACTGTCTCTTCTTTTCAATTAGCGACACTTCGCTTTGTCACAACGGACGGAGCGCGTCATATGGACCGTTACTTCAAGCGGTGTTGTCTACTGGAAAAGCGTCTTTCTCAGTTGCCCATGACAACCTCAGAGGCTACGTAAGGAGGCGGAGCGACGGAAAACAGCGAACGGAGACGAGTCCGTACCGAAGATGGAACATTGATGGTGAGCCATAGATGGCTCAGAAAGTGCCTGTACGAAAACCCATAAGATGATCACAAACGGCGCTATTTTAACGTTTTATGTTGTTCCAATTATTTAGTAGAATATGTTCAAACAGTACTTTTATTATGATGTACAAAAATTGGCTTAAGCCTCCAATCACAACTTTCCTTGCTTTTTGTGCTTTTAGCAGATTTATTTTTGAGTATTCTGATTAATTATGTATGCACCAATTTCTTTAAGAGTATTGTTTTTGTGTGCCTTTGTAAATGTTTGATCATTTACATCTCTATAAAGCCATTCTTATTGCTTATGGTAATGTATACGTTTTATTTATTAATAATAGTTTTAGAGTACTACAAATGTACTTTCATAAACATAAGCCAACATTAAGCTTGTTCTAAAATGGTAGCTGGACGTTTCCAGAATTCTGCTCCACAAAAGAGCAGAATTCAGAATTTTGCCTTTTTCAAAGGGTAAAATTTGATTTAAAAGGTGCAATATTTTAAATAAAAAGGGAAATTTTCATTGGTATCCTAGATAAACTTTTTCATCTGGTGAAACATACGTGTTGATTCACACCAAACCCAACAGGAGTGTTTAGTTGCTTCAATCTTAACCTCATATTTACTCAACCAATAGGTTGGATTTTTTATTTTATTACAGTAAAATTTATGCTATCAAAGTAAAAATAATGAACTGCCCTTAAGGTATTTTATACATATTTATGAGGCTTGCCAAGCAACACATATTTATAAACTCATCAAATTCATCAGTTTACATGAGAAAAAAAAATCAACAAAAAAAAATGTTTGTTTCAAACAAAAAACATTTTAATTGGAGAATAATCCAGCTTGTACAGAAAACTGTCACGACCAAATGTAGTAGTACTTCCATCTTCCCTTACTTAAAAAAATTTTCTGTACAGAAATATTCACAGGATGTTCTCTGGAAACAAACTGCTGCTTGTACCAGAAAAATGTTGGTCAAAAGGAAGTTATGTTTTAATCCTGATATTTAGAATTAAAACAGAAAGTGAAGCAGGAATTCCTTTAAGGAACTGACTTATACACTGCAAAAACACAAAATCTTACCAAGTATTTTTGTCTAGTTTTAGTGCAAATGTCTTATTACACTACAAATAAGACAAAACTAACTTAAAAGTAACTTCTAAGGTCAAATAAGAACTTAGTTTTAAGATACTAATTTCTTAATATTGCTAAACAATATATTAAAAAAACTAGTTCCATTGGCAGGTTATAAAATGGAAAAAATGTCTTATTGAAAGTGAAATAATCTGCCAGCTCCTACATCGTGATGAAAAGTGACTTGTAAGTTAGTTTTGTTGTATTTCAAGTGAACTAAGATAATTGAAACAGAAAGTCGACCAAAATGACTTGGTAATACTTTGTGTTTTTGCAGTCCAACGTAATGACGTTGGACTGGTGACCAACGTCATTACGTTGGTCACCAGTCCACTTCCTGTGTCTGGCTGAATGCTCCAGGAAGTGTAAAAAAGCAAAGCACCTGCGATAGTAAATGCAGAGTTTAAAGGACGCCCTGATCCGGATGATTGGGAAACATCCAGGAAACATCTGGAGCGTCATCTCCACCAGACAATCATCAGAAACTCTCTTCATGCAGATGTTGAACCGGTCACGACTCCACGCTGAGGCCATTCGGGTTCTGCAGCTGCTTCTTGAGGTTCTGATCCAGCAGAACCAGGCTTTGCACAGCTAAACTGCGGCAGTCGGCGTCCGGGTCCGCTTCGGCCACATCTGTGGACAGACAACACAACCAGAACCAGAACTGGCTTTTAGAGACAGGAAACTAAACGTTGTTTTAGTGCTTTCAGTCTCAGTTCACTGATTTTCTGCTCCAGGCAAAAAGAAAAAAGAAATAAAAACAGAGCAAATCGCATCACAGGACATCCTGGTTCCTCATCTCCTTCCCAGAAATCTGTGCGTGTGTGCATTTGTTTACAATACCTTGTGGGGATCATTTTCCTGACATATACTACACTGTGGGGACACACTGCTCCTTGTGGGGACCGAAGCCTGGTCCCCACAAGGGCAAACGCTGTTTTTGGGTCAGGGGTCAGATTTAGGACTAAGTTATGGATTTAGGAATTGAGTTTTGGTTACGGTTAGGTATGTAATAGTTAGGCTTAGGATAAGGGTAAGGGTAAGGCTGTAGAAATGAATGGAAGTCAATGGAAAGTCCCCGCACAGATAGCTGCGCAAACATATGTGTGTGTGTGTGTGTGTGTGTGTGAGACTGATGGGAAACCGCTGACAGAAATACACTCTGCAGGTGAAGATGTGAACTTCAGCTCAGATGGAGAAATATCCTGTCATGCTTCATATCTTCAGCGTCAGATTTTCATGTTGTGAAAATTTGGTTTCAGTTTCATGGAGAAACTCAAGACTTTTCCCGTTTTTAGTTTTTTATGTTGATTTTAAAATATAAAAACACACCATGAATCTGTGGCAGAAGGAAGGAAAGATGAAAGAAATTAGAGAAAAAAGGGACAGAATTAAATAAAGGAAAGAAGGAATGAAAGAGGACACAAGGCATTAAAGGAAGGAATTAAACAAGGAAAGAAAGACAGAAGGAAAGGAAGAAATTAGGAAAAAGGCAGGGAAAGAGAGGACAAAAGAAATTAAACAAAGAAAGGAAAGAAGGAAGGAAGGAAGGAAGGAGAGGAACATTTAGACGGTGGGATCATGAATCCTGAGTCGTTGAAACCCAGAATGCTCTAATCTAGTGATTTATTGATCATATTTTCTTCTGTTATTTTTATTTTTTACCTGCCAACCAGGTTCTTGTTTCCATCAGCTGCTGGCTGAGGTCCATCATCAGAGCCTGACTGGGCATGCTCAGAAACACGGAGCAGATGGCGAAGAGGACGCCTCGCCTCACCGTCCTTCAACGACACAAAACCAACAGAAACCACAAGAAACCCAGTTAGAAACCAATAAAAACTCCAGACTTTCCAGTCAACCTGTGTGTGAAGCAGCGATGTGAGTCAGACGTACTGGTCAGCGTGGTACCGAACGGCCCACACAAAGTCCAACAACGCAGCTCCCATCTGTGCAGCGATCTGGGAATAAACAGCATGAGGATCAGCCTGACTGCAGGAAACAGGCTGAACGGCTGGCATGGCTCAGTCAGATCAGCCTGGATTAGCAGAAATGGTAACACAATGTTTACATATGACTGACAAATTTGAAAAAATTCAACAATTAGCTTCAGATTATTATCAGTAGCAGAACTTTGAAACAAATGTGGACACAGACTGAGCTGCTTAATAACTCCATCCAAACCTTTTCTCTTTAAAGAGACTTTTTAAAATCAGTGCAATAACAGAAGGGAAACATGTATATAATATAATATAATATAATATAATATAATACCGGTGCGTTGACGGCCAGGTGCATAAAGAGGCCCAGAGTGTGGATCAACCTGCCCAGAACCAGGTGGTCACTGCCCAGCAGGTCAAAGGTCACCTCAGGCCTGCCAGAAAGGAGTTTTTCTTTATCCCATCAGTTAAAACTATTCCAATCTTCAGAGCTTCACTAAAATACTAACTTGTCGTAGTTTCTGAGGAGAGGAAAGAAGAAGTATCCAGCGACAGGAGCGTAGCGGTTTGGAGCGGCTCCGGCCCCCGGCTGGGCGGAGCCCTGCAGGAACATCAACGCAACATGATGCAACACAGTTAGCTTTACAGGTCGTCTTATTTAACGCCTGACCTAAACAACGGGATGACTTCTACAGAGGGAAACGTCTATAAGTCACATAAAACACGGTTTTAACCAGTCAAAGTGGATTTAACAACGTGGTATTCTTTTACTAAAACGTCTGTTACTAGGCTTTAGTTTACTTCAGCTGAATCAAAATGAATATTTTTAAAGGTATATATGACGTATCAAGAGCAAAATATATATAAATGCTTTTGTGTTACGTCTTCATTTTCTCTGAAACTTCAGCAGCCGCTGTGATGTTTGGACTTCTGATGGATCCTACAAAGGCTTCGCTTTATTTTGGTACAAAGATTATTTAAATAAGAGTCTGTAAAAAAACTAAAAATTAGATTTGGGTATGTTATTTTAAACATGTAGTTCAGTATTTTTGCTTAATTCCATTTTTTAACATTTTTTAACTTCCATTTGGGTTTCTGCTCCCTCTAAAAACAGCTGGTCATTTTCTGCAAATACCGTAAGTTCGTGTTTTTTGGTGCCCAGAAAATTCCGTTTCAAAATCACATTCCAGGCCAGTCAGCCGTTGCCTAGCAACCGAAGCAGAGCCCAGCCCTGTTGCCTAGCAACCCAAATGAGTTATAACTTGCGCCTCTGAACATCTAGCAGTAATATTTCTGGTTGTAAAATGACTATTTAAAAAGTTTAGCGAGGCGCTAAGACGAGCAGCGACCTTAGAGATGCGTTTGGTTTTATTCTGGATCCTCTTCTCCACTTCCTGTCTCCAGCTGGCGGCGCTGTTGCTCTGGTAAGGCGTCAGCTCCGAGGCGGCTGCGGTTATTTTATCGGCGGCTGGTTTGGAAAGCTCCTGAGCTGCCAAGGCGAGGACCTGCAGAACCCAAACATGATCAAATTCATAAAGATTTAAAAGATTCAAAAGTGGCTAAAGCTGCTGGTTTCACCTCTAAGATGTCCAGTCGCTGCCGGAGGCTGTAGTTCAAGGAGTAAAACTCTGTAGTCAAGAATTGAGTAACCTGAGACAGACAGAGACGGATTGATTTACGATGCGCAACGCGATCAGGTTGGACGCAGAGAATGAATCAAAGTCGTACAGGAACAGAGTCGACGGCGGTCAGAGCCACCATGGCCGCCTGCCGGAGAACCAGGAAGCCGCTAACGCTGAATTTATCCTCCATGTGAAGAAGCACTTTGGTCATCTGGACACTGATCTGGAAAAAAAAAACAAAAACGTAAACAAACCGGAGTCACAAAATGTCTAAAATATTATGACAGACCTGAGTTTAGAGTTTTTTCATGCAAACCAGTGAATCTGAGACAGAACCAGGCCTCAAATAATGTCAAATAAGATATTTGTAAACTTTCTCCAGGCTCTGGCTGCCATGGCAACAGTAGGCAACAACCAAACAAACACATGACAGAAAAGAAGGAAAGAACAGAAGCATGTTTTCGTTCTTCTGTTCAAATGAGCAAATGAAATAAAAGAACAATAAAGAACGAACAAGAAATAAGAAGAAAGAACCAAATAACAAACTCCATATAAATATTCCCTCTGCTCTCACCTCCTTCGCTGCGAAGACGTTCCTCCTCACCAAACTCTCCGCCGCTCTCAGACTGAACTCGACTCGCTGCGAGTCGTCAGAGGAAATCAAAGCTGATCAACAGAACCAGGAGAACATTAGAAACGGGTTTCTATTTCTGCAGCAGAACCAAACAAAGAAAAACAGAAAGAACCGAACTGAAAGAACCGAACAGAGAGAACCAAACAGAGAGAACTGAACAAAGAAAAACAGAGAACTGAACAGAGAGAACCGAACAAAGAACCGAACAGAGAGAACCGAACAGAAAGAACCGAACAGAAAGAACCGAACAAAGAACCGAACAGAAAGAACCGAACAAAGAACCGAACAGAAAGAACCGAACAAAGAACCGAACAGAGAGAACCGAACAAAGAACCGAACAGAAAGAACCGAACAGAGAGAACTGAACAGAAAGAACCGAACAGAAAGAACCGAACAGAAAGAACTGAACAGAGAGAACCGAACAGAGAGAACCGAACAGAAAGAACCGAACAGAGAGAACCGAACAGAGAGAACCGAACAAAGAACCGAACAGAAAGAACCGAACAGAGAGAACCGAACAGAAAGAACCGAACAGAAAGAACCGAACAGAAAGAACCGAACAGAAAGAACCGAACAGAAAGAACCGAACAGAGAGAACCGAACAGAGAGAACCGAACAAAGAACCGAACAGAAAGAACCGAACAGAGAGAACCGAACAGAAAGAACCGAACAGAAAGAACCGAACAGAAAGAACTGAACAGAGAACTGAACAGAGAGAACCGAACAGAAAGAACCGAACAGAGAGAACTGAACAGAAAGAACCGAACAGAGAGAACCGAACAGAAAGAACCGAACAGAGAGAACCGAACAGAGAGAACCGAACAGAAAGAACCGAACAGAAAGAACTGAACAGAGAGAACTGAACAGAGAGAACCGAACAGAAAGAACCGAACAGAGAGAACTGAACAGAAAGAACCGAACAAAGAGAACCGAACAGAAAGAACCGAACAGAGAGAACTGAACAGAAAGAACCGAACAGAGAGAACCGAACAGAAAGAACCGAACAGAGAGAACTGATCTGTGCCGTGCCTTCCAGACAGTCCCGTAGGTAACGAGGCGGCGCCGCCCGACTCGCCTCCACGTCTCCTGACATGTCGTACGGAGGCAGGTCATCATCGCTGCGTCCATAAGAAACGAGGTTATTACATTTAAATCTAAATGTTGATTAAAATGAAAGTTAAAATCTGACTACTAGTCTCACCTGTCGAGGTCAGAGTCTGGATCGCTCTTTGACCTCTGGGAGGGCGATTTGACCTGAGACGATTCTCTGGTCGCCTCAGACCTGCGGACAACAGATTCACCAAGAAACATTCACTGAGAGACAGAGAACCCAACGAAGCGTTTAATCTGAGAACAGAAAGAGGGAAGAACAAGAGAACAAAGGAACTAAAGGAAGAAAGAAAAAGAACAAAATGA
Organism: Xiphophorus couchianus; assembly: GCF_001444195.1. Classification (NCBI taxonomy): domain Eukaryota; kingdom Metazoa; phylum Chordata; class Actinopteri; order Cyprinodontiformes; family Poeciliidae; genus Xiphophorus; species Xiphophorus couchianus. The sequence continues at coordinate 2,352,030 of NC_040229.1, forward strand.
ACAAAAAATTGTACCGAACAAAACAAAGAACAAATGAATGAACGAAAGAAAAAGTGAATGAAAAAGGAAAGAACAAAAAGAAGTGAAAGAAAAACAAAAGAAGGAACTAAAAGAATTAAATGAATGAACAAAATATCAAACATTCTGTAATAATTTTGTTTTGTTTTAAATCAATATCTGCTCAAACTCACCCATCAGCAGCCTCAGAGTCAGGATGGGGGTCAGGCTCAGGGTCAGGGTCAGGGTCACACACGCTGGGGGTCATGAGAGACAGCAGCTCCCGGGTTTCTTCATTCTGGTCGTACTGTCACACAAAAACAGCACAAAGTTTCAGAATTTTATTATTTTAACTTTAATCTCTTATTGTAACTTTTTCTTGTATTATAACTTTTTAAATTTTATTTTTACTATTCTCATTATTTCAACTTTATCCTCCGTTTTATTTTCTGTTATCCTGGAGCTCCGGTCGTCCTCCTGTCCAGCTTCCCTGTCCCTGCGGAGGCCACAGCATCATGCTGCCACCACCACTGATGTCAGACATTCACAGAATGTACCTCAAACTTGAGCTTGGCGCCGTTGAGATCCATCCGGGCGCTCAGACACTCGCCCACCACCATGCCCAGAGTCCTAATGCCGACCGCGCTGCTGTCCAGGTGGCTCTGCATGCCGTCCAGCAGGCACTGCAGGAGATCTGAAAGAAAACAATGAGCTGAATTTAAATAATCTGAGATTTAAAAAAGCATTGATTATTATTGTTGTATAACTTTATTCTCGTATTATCAGGACTTTATCCTAATATTATAACTATTAAATTATTTCTACTTTATCATTGTAAACCTTTTTTGTGTAGCAGCACAACTTCATCCCGGTAACATGGCTGTTCACGTGTTATTCTTTTTTTCGTTTATGATTTTTCTCATATAATCATTACTTTTTTTTAGTATTATTTCAAAATTTTCTATTGTATTATTACAATTATTACATTCTTGTAATCATGAAAAATAACCTTTAGTAAATTCTGACTACTAGAGAAGTCAGATATTCTTAGCCCGGCTCTAATATTCGCCGTAGGAACAAAACATCACTGTATATCAATTATTTGACAATAATTGCTGGCATCTTTCATGCTGATGTAATGTTTATCCAGTTGAAAAAGAATCTCATGAGATTATAATCCCACATCAAACATTAATGATGCTACAAAAACTGCTAAAGGTCACAGAGTGATGGAGGAACAGATGAGGAAGAAAAGAAAACAGCAAGAAAAATCGCAACTAACGTCGTCATCGTAAGATTTTCTGATGTTGTTCAGAACTAAAATAAATCAGAAGACCATCAGGAAGTAGAGGAGTTGCGGCGGTTTGATTTTGCACCTGAGCGAAGCTCCTGCAGCTCGGCGTCCGTCAGCAGGCTAGCAGCTAGCAGCAGCGTCTTGCTAACGTAGAGCTGCTGCTCCTGAGGCGTGTGTTTCACCGCGCTGGGGTTGGCCCAGGCCTGCGACACACTGCGCAAAACCTGAAAACACACACAGAGCAAACGTCAAGCACCACACCGTTCAGAAAACGTTTAGAACAGGAGACTCCAGCATGAGACCTGAGAAACATTTTTATTGTTTTTATGGGGGGAATTCCTCTATTTCATTCTCCTAAAATATAACTCTATACTCGTATTATTCTGAATTTATTTTTGTACTATTTCAACTTTATTATCAAACAACTTTTTTCATGCATTTTACCACTTTATTCTTGCATTATTATGACAGTATTTTCATATTATAATGACTTTATTCCAGTATTATTACAACTATTCACAAATTATTTCTACTTTATTGTAATATTACAGCTTTCCTCTCGTGTTATCAATACTCATTTCCATAAATACCATGTTTGTGTAGCGCTTTAGCATTAGCTTCATGTAAATAAGATGTTGGAACATGCAACATGTGATGCTAATTACATATAAAATGCTAAAGATAGTATAAAAATGGAACTCTATGATTTTGTCTTTGAAATGTTTAGATAAACGAACCTGGATGAGGAGCGGCCTCCGATCCCGGTCTGAGGCCAGGTAACCCAGGACAGTCCTCAGGACCTGAGTCTGGAAACAAAACACCATTAAAAACAACAACACATGATATAAATACATAATATATTCACTGTCAGCTGCTGACCTACCTCGTACTTATACTGCAGCAGCAGCACTTTATGAGTCAGCACAAACTGAGCCTTTTTATTGGTTAACACCAGATTTCCAGCAATCCGGCTGAAGGTGTCAGAGCTGGAAATGGACCAAAGACAGAATCAGAACCTGCCCTCACCTGGTGCCCGTTCACCTGTCCGGACGGCTCACCTGTCGGCCACCTGAAGCAGGCCGGTGAGCACGCTCTCCATGCAGCGCTCTGGGACGTCCTGCAGCAGCCTCCAGCTCACCCTCTGCCACACCACGTCTGAGCGCGTGCAGACGGCCAGGCGGGGCGCCATCACGCCCAGAACCAGGCCTGTACAGACACAGCAGGACGGGGTTTACTGCAGGTGGCGCTCTAGAGCAGAACGTCGAGCTCAGAACGTCAGAGATGCTGAATTTACAACGGTTTACTTCCACAGTTCACCGACAGCAGCCATTTTGTTCATGTATCTTTCTCTTGCACACTGTCCACATATTTTCTTTTTGTTGGTCTCCCTGGGTTTGCTATGCATGGCGCTGCGTTTGCCTACCAAGATGGCATGAAAAAACTATAATAAAATTCAGATATGGGTTAAGTAGGGTATGGACAAAAGAAACTGGATTTTGCCAAAATTGGGACTGAGCAAAAAAAACCAATTTTTTGGTCTTTTTAATCTCTTTTGCTGAATATGAACTCTACTCTAGTCTTTGTCCAGAAATCCAGTCATCTCTTTATGATGCCATATTTTTTCCCAGGAAGCCATTTTTACACAACTTTACCAAACGCTACCATTAAATCCGTCAGCCTGCCTTGTTTTAAACTCACCGCTGTGACCTTGGAGGCAAACTTTCCCAAGTGTCTGAGCTACGAATGTCAGAGAGCAATCGACACCATCTGTGGAAGACATCACAACAATCAATCAATCAATAACAATATATATCGCAGTAGACACATGATCAAAATCAATAGATAACACATGTGATAGGATTAATATAGAAACATATGATGACATCAACATCAGATTAATAAAGTGATAATATAATCCTAATTGCCAACAAAAATCAGGAGGTATGAAGCAGGGTTTACACTAAATTAATGCAATAATTACTAAACAGTGAGCAAAAAGATTAATTGATTAAATATTTTTGAAGTATTGTCAAACAATAACTGTAAATTTTAAATATTAAATTTACATAATCAGATGGGCCAAAATATAAAATTAAGCAGAATTTTTGGTATTTAAGGATCAAGATGACAATAATTCAAATAAGTAACAAAAAATAACAAAATCAGGCAAAAGAACATTTTTCTAAATCAGTTTCTTTCAATAAAAATGTATGAAACTTTAATAAAACCTGCAGGTGAATATTTAGTTAAAACATACTTGTTTTTCATTTAGAGAATCCAGAAATTTTACTCAAGTAAGCATAGTAATACTCCATAATAAAATTACTCAAGTAAAAGTAAAAAGTACAGCGCAGTAAAAATACTCCTAAAAGTAAACTATAATACTCAAGCAAATGTAAGTAAATCTAACTACTAGTTATTACCCAACTCGGCTCCGGTGTCCTAGCAACAACCTGCTGGTTAACACCGCCAACGGCAATCTCTAAAAGGCACCAAGGGCAATTTCCGCTAGCTAAATGGCACCAAGGGCAATTTCCGCTAGCTAAAAGGCACCAAGGGCAATTTCCGCTAGCTAAAAGGCACCAAGGGCAATTTCCGCTAGCTAAAAGGCACCAAGGGCAATCTCTAAAAGGCACCAAGGGCAATTTCCGCTAGCTAAACGGCACCAAGGGCAATCTCTAAAATAGCGCCAACGGCAATTTCAGCTAGCTAAACGGCACCAAGGGCAATCTCTAAAATAGCGCCAACGGCAATTTCCGCTAGCTAAACGGCACCAAGGGCAATCTCTAAAATGGCGCCAACGGCAATTTCCGCTAGCTAAACGGCACCAAGGGCAATTTCCGCTAGCTAAAACGGTGCCAACGGCAATTTCTAAAATGGCGCCAACGGCAATCTCCGCTAGCTAAAACGGCGCCAACGGCAATCTCTAAAATGGCACCAAGAGCAATTTCCGCTAACTAAAAGGCACCAAGGGCAATTTCCGCTAGCTAAAACGGCGCCAACGGCAATCTCTAAAATGGCACCAAGAGCAATTTCCGCTAACTAAAAGGCGCCAACGGCAATCTCTAAAATGGCACCAAGAGCAATTTCCGCTAACTAAACGGCACCAAGGGCAATTTCTAAAATAGCGCCAACGGCAATTTCCGCTAGCTAAACGGCACCAAGGGCAATTTCCGCTAGCTAAAACGGTGCCAAGGGCAATCTCTAAAATGGCGCCAACGGCAATTTCCGCTAGCTAAACGGCACCAAGGGCAATTTCCGCTAGCTAAAACGGTGCCAACGGCAATTTCTAAAATGGCGCCAACGGCAATCTCCGCTAGCTAAAACGGCGCCAACGGCAATCTCTAAAATGGCACCAAGAGCAATTTCCGCTAACTAAACGGCACCAAGGGCAATTTCTAAAATGGCGCCAACGGCAATTTCCGCTAGCTAAATGGCACCAAGGGCAATCTCTAAAATGGCGCCAACGGCAATCTCCGCTAGCTAAAACGGCGCTAACGGCAATCTCTAAAATTGCACCAAGAGCAATTTCCGCTAACTAAAAGGCACCAACGGCAATTTCCGCTAGCTAAAACGGCGCCAACGGCAATCTCTAAAATGGCACCAAGAGCAATTTCCGCTAACTAAAAGGCACCAAGAGCAATTTCCGCTAACTAAAAGGCACCAAGGGCAATTTCCGCTAGCTAAAACGGCGCTAACGGCAATCTCTAAAATTGCACCAAGAGCAATTTCCGCTAACTAAAAGGCACCAACGGCAATTTCCGCTAGCTAAAACGGCGCCAACGGCAATCTCTAAAATGGCACCAAGAGCAATTTCCGCTAACTAAAAGGCACCAAGAGCAATTTCCGCTAACTAAAAGGCACCAAGGGCAATTTCCGCTAGCTAAAACGGCGCCAACGGCAATCTCTAAAATGGCGCCAACGGCAATCTCCGCTAGCTAAAACGGCGCCAACGGCAATCTCTAAAATGGCGCCAACGGCAATCTCTAAAATGGCGCCAACGGCAATTTCCGCTAGCTAAATGGCGTCACCTCTGAGGGCGCGGCAGATCCTCTCCAGAGCGGCCAGCATCTCCGAGGCCAGCAGCGGGTAGAACCGCTGGGGCGTGAACAGCGGCCGGTTGTTGGGGTGCAGCCTGTTGGCGGTGAGGTCCGGCAGAGCGGCTAACCGGGCCAGCAGCGTCTCTCTGAGCTGGGCCGAGTCTGGCGGCACCGACCGGAGGCAGAAGGACCACAGCAAGTCCGCCAGGCGGCCGCTCTGCAGGAAGCGCTCCGTAACGCTGACCAGGCGGTCCAGACCCGCGCTGGGGCTGCAGGGAGCGGACAGAGGACTTCATCAGCCAGGTCTGGACGATAAACTGTCCCAGAAACTATTGCGATAAACGATAATATTGTCGTTTTGACGCCATTTTCAATAATACAATAATAATGGCTTATAATAAGGCTTTGAAAGATCAATAAACTTTAGTTTTGCACAGAACAATTTACACTGGAACTGGCAGATCTCTCAAAGGGACAGTTTGATGTGTTTTCTGAACACAGTTACATTTTATACCATAATCAAGTAACTATGTTTCAGTTTAAATATGCAAAATAAAACAACCAAAATCTGTACATAAAAACTTTAATAAAAACTACAAAAATTTGATTTTCCTTCACGTCCCCGATACGTCGTCATAGTTTTTCATAATTTACATTAAAAAATAACGCAGATAATTCAGTTAATTAACTCGTCTCACCGGAGCTGGGTCACGGCTTCCATCAGCACCAGCAGCGCCTGATCCGGCGGCCCCTTCAGGAACAGCGGGTCCCACAGCTTGGAGCGCTGGGCGGCGGACAGGCTGTGGGTCCAGTGAGCCTGGAGCTGCCCGACCAGAACCCGCAGGGTTCGGGTGTACTGGGTCCTCCGGAACTCCTCGCGCTCCGCCGCGGTGCTGCTGCTTTCAGCCCCGTCATCTAAATACGAGTTCAGCGTTTCCAGGGCGTCAAAAACGTCTGTATGATCCGCGGAGGAGGAGAGCGACCGGAAGCACTGGGCCACCTTCAGTCGAACCTCCGAACTTACCGAACCCAGCGCCATTTATGTGAAGATTAACAACTAACTTGACATCTTGGTGCGGAATAAATCCATAAAAATACAAAATCAAAAGTTTCCCCACTAATTCAGGAAAAGATGTTTCGTTATGATTATTCTGAGAATCATGACGCTGATTTCGGTAAATTATCAGCTTTAGCTTCGTCAACTCGACTTGCTAAAAACGTGCAAAATGTATCAAATGTAACATCCAGCAACTCGTCCAGTCACAGAACTACAACTACAACATTTTATCAACAGTTGGAGTTTGAAGTTTCAATGGAAATATTGTGGAAAAACGTGAAACATCGACAGCATTTGACTTTCCGGCGTCCTTCATCAAAACACCACCGGGAAGAGCAACAGCTGTAACTTTGGTTCCGGGTGTCCAGTTGTACCGTGATGGTTATGATTGTGTAGTTTATAAATCAGTTTTTTCTGACTGAATTGTTTTGTAAATAGTTTTTAAAATAAATTAATGCGTCTGCATTGTCTGTTTGGAAACGTGCAAGTGGAATAATTATGAAAAAAGTTATTTAGGTCTAGATATTAATTTTGACTCAACTCATTGGGCAATAATGCAGATAGAAGATAACTGTAGAAAAAAATATTTACGCTTTTATAAAAAAGAAAAACAAAAACCTTTTTTGCTTTTTGGCAGTGGTGATCCTACACTAAAATTACAAGCGATGGCAAAGTGGGACCACAGAACAAATAGAAGAGAAAAAAAGCAATATTTTTATTATTTTATATTAAGATGTGTTAAAAAGCCACGTGTGGCTCTGGAGCTGCAGATTCCTGATTCTTTCTCAATACGTCAATTTCTTTTTACTTTATTGCTACAGTAAAAACTGTGAAAGTGACTTGCTGCATTTTTACTGATAAGGAAAACAAACATTTCTCTTTGCTGGACCAATTAAAAACATTTAAAACTTTTATTTTATTGCCTCTAATTAATCTGAACTATGAAACTTAACTAATCTTTCACACCAATATGTGGTTTTCATGACAGTTGCTATTTTTTAACATTAAAATCTGTAAAAACATTTACAGTGCAGTAAATATTTCCAACCAGCAGGTGGAGCTAGTGGCTTAATGTTTAGTCAGTAGTGATTGTTGGCGTTAATCAGATTAATTACCTTTAAACATAAATGACAAATTATGACAACGATGTTGCAGATTTTTTAAGTGCTTAAATAAAACAGAAACAGTTTCTTTTATTCCATTTATTTATTCTATTCTTACTTCCACTTTTTACCTTTAAATTCTCTTCTTACAATAAATGACATATTTCCCCAGTAACAATTAGGAGTAAATCATTTGTAGGGAGCTCCAAAAATATTATACAGCTGTACCCAATACTGTTATAATTTATACATTAATTTATACATTTATCTTTGAAAATAGGAATAAATTTACTTCTTACAGATTCTCTTTTCTACAGTATTTGCTTCCTGTCCTTCTCCGTCACACAAGCTGAGCACGACTCGGATGGCGACGCCTTTAGCAAACCTTCAGACGCATTTGAAGGAAACAGGAAAGAAGTCTGCAAAAATGTTTATATTTACAGCTCAGATGTATATCGCATAATTTAAAACCAACTGACTTTATCCAGGGCTCATCATCAGGTTTAGCGAGAGACAGTGTTTAGACTACAGGCAGAGCCGGACCAAGGTGGAAGCAAACTGAGCAGCAACTTAGCACCTTAGAAGCAACAGGCGGAAAAACACTTTGAGTAAAATATTTTTGGTTTAATAGGCTAACATCTTAGAAGTAGCATTAGTAGAAAAAACTGCTTTAATTTATATATATTGTTTAGCTGTCATGGTAGTTTGGGGGCCCAAAATCAAGTTCTGCCAAAGGCCGTAGATTATTTTTGGACCGGCTCTGCTACCAGGTCAGTTTCTTTCAGAAAAAATTCAGAACAGAATCAGTCTTTGGTCATTTTTAACCCAGGAAATAAGACAATGGATCAGGTGAAAGTGCAAATCTAATCTACAAAAAGAAAAAATATACAGGCATAATTAAACACCTAGATGTGTCTACGTCGTATTTTCGCTCAAAGAAATCAGGAATTATTAAAAACCTTTTTTCACCCTTGTGAATGCCAGGAGGTTTTAAAATGTCATCTTAGTGATCATGGATCAAGATGTACAACAAGAACTCTGTGCATCCATGCAGGACCGACTCCCTCCGGGAAGACAACAGGAAAACTTCACCTTCACGGAAGAGCGCGTTGACCTCAGGCGGCCCTCTTGTGCAGCTCAGCTAACCCTTACCTCGCTAATAAACTCTCCCGCCGCGTTGATCAGTGTCAATAAATGTGAATTCAATAAAGCACAAACATATTTGTTTCAGCAGAACAGGTCAGTGTGAGCCGTCGACGAATAAATACCGGCGTGAGACGAAGAACCCCGACAGAAACTGTACACGCTACATGCTACAGAGCACAGGCGACCTTCCGTTCCTCTGCTGCGACTAGAAAAATACCTAGAATCTAGAATGAGTGTAGAAAAAAACTTTACAAGACATTTACATCCAAGGCCATTGGTTAGTTTTTTGTCTTTTCCTTCATGGAGTGGCGAGTGAAGAGCAGTGAGAAAGAGGCGAACAGAGTGAAAAAACGAGGAAATCAGACGTACTGGTGTCAAAGGTCGTGATATAAATCCACATCCAGGTCGGCGTTAAGAGTCCAGAATCAGTTCATGATGTCTTCACCCAGCAGAAGAAAAGAAGAATTACCCTCCATTCATTTCTTATCCTGCATTATTGCTACAAAAACGTCTGAAGTCTCCAAGCTTGATGCTCAGAGTTGCATTTAAAGAAACGCTGCAGAATCATTGGATATGTTTGACTCAACATGGCGTCATAGTGTGATACTTTTCCCTCTTCAACAGATTCCTACAAATAATCATTTCATAGCATTTCATCCTACTTCCAAAAACAAAAACAAATCATAGTGCAAAACACAAGCGCTAAATTCTTCACATACAACTTGTCAAAATGCCGGCATTTAATAGTTGCAGTAAAAAAACACGTTAAACTTCCCTGCTGCACTCAGCAAGACGACGCTGGGATCAGGCGGGCTGTACTGGGATACATACTGGGTTGGTCGGGATTCATTTAAAGGGACAGCGCAGAATTACTGAACTGAGGTTCTAGTGAAGGGCTATGCACAGTCAATATCTTACCCTACAGTGTCATGCTCACTTGGAGTCCTAAATCAGAGTAAATCCAGAGTTAGCTCCAGCCTCTCAAGCTAACCGTTACATTGTTTGCGTCAAGCTGTCTTTTCTTTTTAAACAAAAACTGCTGAGTGTGTAGATGGGGAACTAAAGAGTTGGTGTGCCTCCAATAATCTTCCTGTGTGAAACAAACTGATCATAACAAGTACCAGAGACACACAAGTCGATTTATATGTTTAGCTTCTTGCATTGCTTTAAAAAACAAAAACAAACAAAAAAAACGACGGTGCTGACTATAAATGCTTCAGTTTTTTCATTCTTTGTAGGCGTTTCACACAGGAAGACTATTGGTGGCGCACCGCCTCCAGCCTCCATGCAAACAATGATCATCTCTGTCAATGACTGTTCAAATTATCAATGTGATTTTTGTGAATTTAATTAATCTTTTGAGGTTACCTGCCAATTCTTTTCGTAGTAGCCGTTAGCTTCACTTTTTCAGACAGGAAGACTTTTAGTGGCGCACCGCCTCCAGTGATCTGTCTCTGTAAATTACTGTTTAAAGGTTAATAAGATTCACCTAAACCAAAGTGATGTTTTTGGAGGTTTACGGCTAATGGCTAACTCATTGGGATTAGCCGATGCTTCTGTTTCTGGAGCCGAGTTCTCTGGATTTATCCTGAATCGACGCAGACAGAGAAATCTACTGTAGGTAAGAAGAAGTGCTTATTTTCTCCAGCTGGCCCTTTAAATGTGTGTAGTGCTGTTCCAGCCCGCCTGACATCCAGGACCCTGTTTCATTGTAAACATAAACCAAACAATAAACCACTTCTTTCATCTTGTTAGTTTTCTCCCCTACAGGAATGATTGTTTTATGCTTTTCACTGCATTTAGTGTCGCCATTTTGGTTCACACAAACACAGAAAAAGCAAGGGAACGTCTCTCTCACACACACACACACACACACACACACACACACAAAGCAAAACCCTGTTGGAGTTTCTGATCAGGAGAAACCTCCCTCATCGGGTTGAGCTTTAGATACCAACCGTCGTTGACCCCTGACCTGCGCTTCATGCGGGTCGTGAAAACACGACTCAGCCTGGGTCGGGTTTCCTCGGGTCAGACCGAGTCGCTTATGGTGCGCTCAGCAGAATGAAATACTTTGATCAACCTTCCTTTAAGGCGTTTTGGTAGAACTAGCGGATCGGTTTTAGGTGGATTAGAAGCTGATTGGGAATAAAGGAGGAGCTAATCTACACTTGCATTTTCACATTCAGCCACCAGGGGGCTCGGGTTCCTCCAGCCAAATACATGGAAGTCACCAGAACCCAACGGCGCACAGGAGGCCAACGCACATCCACACAAACCGAAAAGAAACAAAAACAAGCTTATTTTTTACTGACAGCCTTGGACTTCGTAGAAATTTATCGTCGTTCTTTTCTAAGCCAGTCTGGAGTCATGAGTGTTGTAAGAAGGTCCAATAAATTAATTTTTACATCCTCTCCTTCGTTTTCTTAGTGCCAGTTTGTTATAAATAAGTTCACAGCCTGTGGAGCCGGCGGCAGCGGCCGTTCCCAATAAGGCTGCCTGCGGCCTATTTGACCTCCAGGATGGAGGGGTTGGACTCCATGATGGCCACGATGATCTTATCGATGTAATCCTGGAGTCGGTAGTTGATCTCCTCCTGTTTGTGAACGACCTCCATTAGCTGCAAACAGACAGACAGAAGTTGGTCATAAAAACGAAGCTAACAGAAAAAAACATGGAGACCAATATGTCAGATCTACATCCGATCACGGATCTTTAAAAATTCTGACCTGCCCATTCCGGTTCTGGACGAAACTGATCTTTTGGTCTGAAAAGTTGCTAAATATAGCAACAGAATTGCTAAGTTAATTGGTTTCTCATCTTATCGGTCAATCTACGAAAATGAAGAAGATCGGGGCAGATTTATCTACCGGACCTGCAGATGCCAGTTTGAGCAACTCCGAATACGCATCAAACTGAATCGGGTTTGTTTCAAACTCACTTCAGCCCGAGACACGGAGCTGATCTCGGCTGCCAGGGAGTCGGAGAAGGAGGCCGACATCAGGTTCTTGGCTCCCTGGATGCTCAGGTTGATGATCTGTCCGTTCAACTCGTCGTTCTGCTCTTTCAGAGTTCGGTTGTCCTGGAAACAAACAGTCAGATTTTAAAACCTGTAAACACAAACTGAAGCACATGCTGCCATTTTATTGCACAATCAAGCAACTATTTTAACTTCAGTTGTTTTAAAAATGCTACACAAAACAAATTTGACTTCCTGATTTAACATTTTGAAATTGGGCCTCTGTCTCTTTAAGAAGCTCATGCTCTCTCTGAAGCTCCGCCTCCAGGAAGTTGTCCCAACATGGCTCCTCTATTAAACCTTTAAGGTTTTTACCAGCGTTGCTCTGAGCAGCAGCTCCTATAATGAGCTCAGCAGCTGTTTGCTAATTGCTGCTGGCTAGTCTGGAGGAGCTGAATGTGGGAGGAGCTTCACCTGGAAGGAGGAGCTAGGGCCAACCACACGTTTTAACAGCTGAATGGTTGCCATGGAGATTAAGTGATTTCTCAAACATGATGAAAGAATCAAAGCAAAACTTCAGCTTCGTTTCTAATGAGGGAAAAACAGAAAAACACGATGGAAAGATTAAAGTTAATTTTCCATGTTACTGTCCCTTTAAGACACTGCAGCAGAGCGGGAGATTCGTTCACCTGTTTCAGTCGTGTACCTGTTTGAGTCGTTTGATCTCCTGCTCCAGCTCGGCCTCCCGGGTCCGGGTCTGGTACTCCTGCAGCCCGGCGCCAGGGGTTCGGCCTCGCTTGGCCTCGGCCTCCAGCTTGTAGAGCTGAAGATGTTCCAGCTGCTTCCGCAGGTCTTCGATCAGCTGAGGCGGAAATGGAGAAACGTTAGAATCTGCCTAGCAACAGCCCAGTCCTGCTGCAGAAGGCCCCGCCCACCGGCCCCGCCCACCTCCTGGGTGCTCTCCTTCTCCTTCTGGTTCTGATGGCGCTCGTGACTCAGCTTGTCGGCCATCTTCCTGCGGGACTCCGTCTCCTCGTTCAGCCTGTCGGTCTGAGTTTCCACCTCGTCTTGAAGCTTCCGCTTCTCCTGGAAACCATGAAGAAAGGATGAGAAACTTAAAACAAAAACAGACAACAGAACGAGAAATAAAATCAAATCAGTTTTACCTCCTCTAGTCGCTCGATGTTCGCTCTGAGACAGGGAACGCAGGACCGCAGCTCGCTGTTCTCATCGTCCAGCTGCTGCAGCCTGAGCAACAAACATCCGGAGTCATTCACCAACATTTCTGCTTCGCAAAACTCAGATTATTAATTTTGCTTTAAAATATGAAAACAGAAAAAACATTTAATTCTCAAGTCTTGAATTAAAACATTTATTTTGTTTGCTTATGCTCCAAATGAGTTTTATGAAAATTAATTCGAAACTAAAAAAAGCAAAAAATCAGTTAAAAGCTTTTCAGATTAAAGTTTTTATTTTACTGCTTTTCAAATATTTTCTTTCTGTTTCAAATCTTAATTCCTACTTTCAAATGTTTATTTTTGTTCCATAGGTGTCCTAAATCATTTTTTAAACTCAAGTTTATGGCCTTTATTTCTCTCCGTACTCCAGATTATAATCACAGATCAGCCGTGGGTTTGAAGCCAGCCCGTGACCCAGACCCGTCTCCTCACCGGGCCTGGGCGTTCTCCAGCTCCAGCCCCTTCTCCCTCTCCAGCTTGCACAGCGCCTCCTTGTGGCGGCGGTTCTCCTGCTGCAGCAGCTCGTCGGCCTGCAGCTCCTGCTCCTTCAGCTGCTCCTCCAGCGCGTTGGCCCGGTGCACCAGCTGCAGGTTCTCCTGCCGCAGCCGGCCGTGCTGCTCGCCCGACGCCTCCGACTCCTTCTCCAGCTCCGCCACGCGCCGCTCCAGGAGCAGCACCTGGGAAAGGTTAGAGGTCAGGACCAGAGACTGGGCGCTGAAGAGCTGAATGCAAACTAGAGAAATTAATCTTTCAGTTTATGGTAATTATTTTCCAACTTTTATTCAAAAACACATTTTTCTGTTCAATCGGTCTTGAAATTCAGTTTAAATTATGTGGAAAAAACTGTAAACAAATAGAATATTTACTCAAAGCATCATGGAAAACCAACTTTTTTGACTTTCCATTAAAATTTTTTCCTCATCAAAAACAAACCTGGAGAGCTGCTTTGATTCTTTCATGCATGTTTGATTAATCCTTTAGTCTCCATGGCAACCATTCAGCTATAAAACACCTGGGTGGACCTAGCCCCGCCTTCCAGGCGCAGCTCCTCCTCAGAGGGGCAGTATTACATTCGCCATGCACATGGCAGCCATTTTATAGCACAATCAGGTACCTGTGTTCCCTTCGGTTGTTATAAAAATGCCATTTATATCCAATATAAAGAAATTTTGCTTCCTCATTTATCACCTCTGTCTCTTTAAGAAGCTCCTGCCTCCTCGAGGCCAACATGGCTCCTTTAGTGTTTTTACCAGCGTTTCTCTGAGCAGCAGCTGCTATAATGAGCTCAGCAGCTGTTTGCTAATTGCTGCTGGCCAGTCTGGAGGAGCTGTGCTTCGAAGGTCCACACAGGTATTTTAACAACTGAATGGTTGCCATGGAGACTAAAGGATTTATCAAACATTCATGAAAGAATCAAAACAAAACTCCAGGTTTATTTTTTGATGAGGAAAAACATTAAAACATGATAGAAAGAAAGAAAGTCTGATTTTACTGAATAAAAAACAGTTTTAAAATTATTAAAATTATATTCGGTGCATGAATGACCACGATATGCAGTAAAGTTACACAACTTGGTCACATTTTAAAATCTTTCAGTGTTTTGAATTGAGTCAGAGTTTCCGTTGAATCGACTGATTATAGAATAATTTTTTTATCGTCACCTTGTCTGTGATGTCGTTGTCGGCGAGCTCCAGGATGTCCCGCGTCAGGTCGCTCATGGTGTCCAGAGTCATGGAGCTGTTCTGCAGCAGATGCCTGTGGAAACCAGGAGGAGTCAGAGCGGCGTTCGCCAACGGCTGCTAACCCGATGGCGAGCGCTTCACTCACCTCGCCACCTTCTTGCTGGAAAGCCGCTTCCCGGCGCTGCAGGGAGACAGGAAGCACAGTGAGAGGAAGAAACCGTCACCAAAATAAAGCTCAGCGACTCACAGCAAACAAACCGCAGCAGGTTTAAAGGCTCTAAAGGCTCTGATGGAGGAGCAGATTCACATACAGGATTTACACAAATATAAAATACAAGTTTTAGATTTAATATCAGGACTGATGAAGAATCAATAAAACTCAAAGCCTGATTGGTCTGTTGATTCATGTTACTAAGAGTTACTTTACATTTTTAATCTCCAAACTTAAAAGTTGTGGTTCATCTCTAGAGGATTAAACAAAAGAAAATACTGCAGGTTAAATCAGAAACCTGAGCGAGGAAACGAGGAAAAAGCAAAAAGGAAACCAGGACAGAAACAAGCAAGGAAACAAATATTCAGACATAATTTTGCTTAGTTTGTCCACCTGTATTTTTAGATTCTCCTGTTTTCATTTTTCACGCTTCATTCCACATTTTTCCTCCAAGCTGTTTAAAAACCTGGAGCCTAATTTGATCCTGAATCAGCAAATCTGCTCCAAAACCGACCGGTTCTGTCCGGCCTTTACAGTCATGAAGATAACAATACAAAACAAACTTTATTTCAAATAAATATCCGACATACAATAACGGTTTACGGTTATCTTTCATCAAAGTAAACTTCGTTTTTAACTCATGAAACTAAAGCCACAAAAAGAAGCCAGGATGGAAAAACAAAACGGGATCAGAACTGTAGAACCATGTGAGGACGTTCACCACAACACAGCGAGTTTCTACAAGTTAGCATGCAGACATGAGGGGGACATGCGACCTAATCAGCACTGCAGACATGAACAGCAGCCGCAGCAGCAGCCGTGTGTTACCTAGTCATCTCTAGGAAATTGAGGCGTGTGGACAGATCCTCCAGGCGACTGATCTGCCTGTGACACTGGCTACAGAAAAAGTCCAGCGCCTCCTCCCTGAGGAAGCTCTGGAAGCAGTCAGGGAGGCAGGCGGGGGCGCTGGAGAGGCAGGAGAGAAGAAGAAGAAGAGGAAGAGAAGGAGGAGGTGAGTGGCAGACAGGAGGTGGTGAAGGTGCATTCAGGTGCGACAGGAAGTCCCGTAAAGCAGAGCTTTAAAGAGTTAAAGTGATGTGAGGCTGTGGTTCAGCTCTGGACAAAATGAGATAAAAACTGTGGATTCATCTAAATGAAGGGTGTTCAAAGTGAGGCGCAGGGGCCATTTGTGGTCCTAGGTGGGCAGAAACGAGGACTGCACTTAAAGCTGCAGTATGTAACTTAAGTTTAACAATTATGTAAAAAAGCATTTTTTAAATTATTCTCCATGTTAGTTTGTTATGAGTCAGATAATCTGAGAAAAGATTGATCTCCTCTCTGAGCTAATATTGCTGTCTGAAGAAATGCACCAAAAAAAAAAAAAAAAATCAGAGCCAGGAAGGCTTAGTGATGTCAATCATCCTCAGGTACTCGCTGCTAAACGTGCTAATGGAAACAATTCACTTATGAAGCTTTAAGCCGGCCGAGAGAAGAATCCTTTTTGTCCTTCTGGTGTTTCCTTACAGATTGTGACATGAATGAATAACGCATTAAACTGTAAACTGTCTGCGTTTTTAAAACCTAGAAAAATATAAAACTAATGCTGAACTAAACTTTAAGTATTAGTATTTATGAAAGCGCAAACTGAGGAACTTTAACTGGAAAACTTTAAAGTTTTCCAGTTAAAGAAAACTTTTACTCCAGACAGAAAACTTTTACTCCAGACAGAAAACTTTTACTCCAGTTAATATTTTCTCATTATTTTGACTCTAGTATTGAGTCACTGCTGTGAAGAAACGCTTTGCTAAGCAGCGTTTAAGCTGTTTACACGTTCTGAGAGCTGGAATATGGAGGTAGGAGTGTGTGTGTGTGTGTGTGTGTGTGTGTGGACACATGCACAGCCGTGAGGGTGACTGTCTCCAAACACAGTGACGCATTCACACCGAGTGGGTGAAATCTGCAGGAAGTTTGTTTCTTTTATCTCAACAACCAAAGCTGGACATTTAGTATCAAACTCATTTAATTCACTTTATAAAGAAACTAAAACTGATTCTGCTGGTGATTATTTTTAAATTTATTCTGGTGATTCATCGGTTAAAAAGGTGGAACATTCTGCTGATTTTTATTTAAGCATTTATATGAAGGAAGAATTTATGGCGTTTTCCAGTTGAATTGGTTCAAAATAGGAACAGTTGTTACATTTTCAGCTGCTGCTGTTTCCTTCCACATTTAACTGAGTCAAACCAAACAAATCGTTTGAAAAACCTGTTCCCCTCCTGGCCTGTGGGGGCGCTGCACCAAGAACCACAGCAGGAAACAACAAAAACCTCGGAAGCGCCTCCATTCACAAAACAAACAAAATGTTGTAGCATCAGAATTTAGCGGTTGAAGGATTTCTCTTGACTTTAGCAGATTACAAACATTTCTCCCGCTAGCGCTAGGCTAGCAAGAATGTTTTGGTTGCATTTATATTACCCAGAATGCCCTGCGCTGAGGTCCACTTCCTGCTTTTGGAGCGGTCTCCAGTCCGCTTGGTGTTCACATACGAATTCAAACCGAACCCGAGTTCACTTCAACCAAACTGAGACCAAAGTTTGTAGAACCAGAGTTCACTTTTTTGGTTCGATTATGCATTCACCAAACTGGACCAGAGTCGGGTCAAAGCGGACCGGAGTCGGATCAAAGCGGACCGGAGTCGGATCAAAGCGGACCGGAGTCAGGTCAAAGCGGACCAAACAGCTGAACGCGCCGTTAGCGTGTTTTAGTTTTCAGCAGGTCTCTATCGGTGCTGGAGAAACAAACTGGGCTGAATATTTTCCAAACTCTGTCAGAACCGTCCGTCCCAGATTAAACCTTGAAGTAGCTCCATCAAGCTCGATGGGACCAGTCCAAGTAACTCTCCATCCATCAGAGGAGGAGTCAGGTTGGAGTAAACCGCATTCGATACATTTTTCCTGTGAACGTTAATTTAAGCCTCGAGCAGCTGGGAACTCGACAGTATTTCACGCCTTATCAGCGAGCATGATGGGAAACATTGTTTCTGCAGTGTCTCCGTTTAAAAATGGCACTGAGGCGTTACCATGGCGACCGCTCCTACCTGGGGGAAATGACGGCGGAGCCGTTGATCTGCTCGGGCGGCGTGGCGGCGCCCTTCCCCATGGAGCCGTCCACGCTGCTCTCCAGCAGCAGGTCCGACGTGTTGCTCTCCCCAAAGTCCTCGAAGTGCTCCTCCTCTCCGCTGATGACCGTCACCAGGGAGTGGCTGTGGAGCTCCGAGTTCAGGGAGAACCTGCAGGGGGCGCCGACACATCGGGTTACTGAGGCACACACGAATACGACGGTATGCAACACCAGAACCACAAAAAGTTCACTTCAGGTCCAAATCAGAGAGGAAGGAGAAAACCTATGAAAGAGATGGCTAGATGGGTGCTAATAGCAGCTCAAATTTAAAGGAACAGTGCCTTGGAAAAGTATTTGTGTTCAAACAAAAAAAGAAAGTTTAATGCATTTGGGGGGGGGATTTTAAAGTAGCATTAAATACTGTTGAGTAAAAAGATCCTGAAGTTGTGCAATTCTTTACTTCAACATTTTTATTATAAAATGTTAAAGATCTTAACATCTGCACTTTAACATCTTTGTTGAAGTGCCTTTATTTACTGAAGAGCATCTTTTACTTCAGCATCTTTTTACTCGAGAACTGAGGAACTGTTCAGGCTGAACAAAGCTTGTGTATAAACACGAGGTCTCACTACGTCGGTTTAGTTCAAACATGTTTCTTCTTCCTTCATTGAACTTCTTCTCAGCGAATAGAGCATCCAGAAAGTTTACTGAACTTGAAGAGTAGTGACCCTGAATTTTACTCAAGTGAAACTATAAAGTA
The DNA here is from genome assembly GCF_001444195.1 of Xiphophorus couchianus. Lineage (NCBI taxonomy): Eukaryota > Metazoa > Chordata > Actinopteri > Cyprinodontiformes > Poeciliidae > Xiphophorus > Xiphophorus couchianus. The sequence continues at coordinate 2,370,637 of NC_040229.1, forward strand.
CAGCATTTCACATCTAAAAGTACTTTTTTTGCAATGAATAAGTAACAAGTTACCACCATCTTCTGGCTGTACATTCAGAGAAAAGTATCTTTACAAAGTACTGAACACAAATGTACAGATTATGAGTTTGAAAACAAAAACACTTCAGTTATAAGTTGCTTTTTGTTGCGCTATGGCATAAAGCCCCAATAAAAGACGTTGGATTTTGTGTTTGTAATGAATGAGAGACTGAAAAGGTGAAAATACTTCCTGCCTCCGTTTAAAGACAGAAAAACAGAAACTGGTGCAGCACCCAGAATCCGGCCTGGTTTTAGAGTAAAAACCAGACGACGACTAATCTTTCCCCAGGAACCGCAGCAATCTGGTCAAGTTCAATGGCTGCTCGTTAAGATAATCTGCTAATTCACATTAATCCCAAGGGCTCCTCCTGTACTTGTTGTAAATCTCAACCTCTGTGGCAGCAGGAAGGCCATCTGTGCTGTTTAAACGGGACAAACAGTCGACTTCATGAAAACATGAGTCTCTCTTCCTGTTTAAAGGACGTTGAAGTCATCGCAGGATGAGGATGTTAAAATCACCAGGAGTAAAAAAAAATAAAAATACGGGTTGAGATGACGGATTCGAGTCGCAACGTTCTAAAAACTACTAGTTTACGACTTACGTTTTACCCTTTTCCTTGCAAGCGGGCCCCACGCCGAGGTCCCCGGCGCCGAGGGCCGGCGAGGAGCGCGATCGCATCTTTGAACGCCCTGCGCTGCCCTGGCGAGAAAGCCTGGGGGCGACTGGGGTCAAAACTCCTGACAACCAGAGAGGAATCCTGAAGTTTCACGGTTCACCGCGACGCGAAGCAAAACGGCGACAGAACCAGACGCCACATGAAGGACGCCGCTCCGATTGGCTTAATCAGATTCCAGGCTGAGCGACAAACAGACGGTACCGCTGACCGAGCCGAGGTCCGAGCACGAGTGTGTGTGTGTGTGTGTGTGTGTGTGTGTGTGTGTGGACGCAGGCAGGAGGGACTAATCCTGTTAGATTGTTAATCCTGAGCCGAGTGAACAGACTCGTACTTTAAATGTTGCTGGATGAGTCGGTTCATCTCACCAAACTCCACGACTGAACTACAAGTTTCATTTCATCGGTTCAACGTTTGACAGTCGGGTCGGAACTAGTTACATTTACTTAAGTAACTTTTTCAAAAGTTACTCAACCGTACTTTTTCCTTTACCTGAGTAATTTTATTATGAAGTATTTCTACCCGAGTAAAATTTTCAGATTTTCTACCCACTGAATGAAAAACAAACATGTTTTAACCAGAAACACACCTGCAGTTTTTATCAAAAGAAACTGATTTGGAAACATTTTCTTTTGTCTGGTTTTGTTATTTTTGTTACTTACATGAATTATTGTCATTTAGTTCTTAAGATAACAAAATTTCCACTTAACTTTATATTTTGGTCCATCTGAATATTAAATGACTGATAATCTGATCAGTTACTCTGTACCTGGAAAGACATTTTAACAAATACCTTTTTATTCTTGAGTAATTTCCTGGATAACACTAAACTGATGTACTGTCAAAACTTAAAAGCTATAAATATCAAAAACAGAAATACATACACGTCAGTATTAATCTACTTTTTGGAAGGAAGCTATAAATATACATTATGAAGCCATACTTTGTAATGAGATTCAATGCTGAATGTTCGATGTCAGAGGAACTGAGTGACGCTACACCAGAGGCGGAGCTTCAGACAAACGAGGCGGAAATTTATGTCAGCCGGTGTTTAAGCACCGCCAAGTGGTTGCCGTGGGAGATTCAAGGATTTCACAAACATGCATGAAAGAATCAAAGCAAAACTTTTCAAAGAGACAGATGCCCAATTTCATGGCTTTAAATCAAGAAGTTATTTTAGTCATATTTGATAACTGCAGCATTTTCATAACAGCTGAAGGCAACATAGTAACTTGATTGAGCTATAAAATGGCAGCATGTGCCTGGAAAACAACACCGACCCTCTCAGGAGGAGCTGCGTCTCGAAGGCGGGGCTAGGGCCACTCAGGCGTTTTGTACAGCCATGGACTTTAAAGTATTTTTCAAACATTCATGAAAGCATCAAAACACTCCAGGTGTTTCTGATGAGGGAATAACATTATAACATGATGGAAAAGTCAAAAAAGTACATTTTGCCTCACGACTCCCCTTTAATATCAAATTCTTTGATCAACGTTGCTCATTTCTTCAGCAGCTTTCTGGACCTTTACGCATCCATTCTGACATACGAGTATAAATGCATTAACCTTAGTTCTGCTCTGAAACAAAGATCAAATAAAACCCGCAGATGTTTGTAAGGTGACAGAATGTGGAAAATGTTCTGATTTAGCAAGAAAAGTACAAATTGATGCAGCTGCTGGTACAACAGAAGCTCAGACGGTCTAATACGCCCGGCGTTTGGTAAACAGGCTGCTGGAACGAGCAGACGAAGGCCAGAGTCACACGGCTTATCTGCTAACCTCCAGTCAGCAGCAGCAGGTCAGCCTCAGTCAGTGGGAGAGGAATGAAGGGATTAGATTAGCTTTTGCCAGAGTAAGACAAAAAACGCTGAATCAACACTTCCTGGAATTCAAGGCTCACACATGGAACGGGAAGTCCGAAGGCGTCCCCGTCAAGAAGCCGGACAGACGGGTTCCCCAGTCAGCAGATACTGAAGCTACGCTGCACTTCCTGCTGCTGCTGCACAAAGCAACTCGCTCAAACGAAAAAATACAAAATACTCATCACTTCTGCACTGGATGCGATTCAAAGCAGCGGTCAGATCCAAGTTCAGAGAAAAACTAAAAATACTTTTTAAAAAAAAAAATACTGTGGGGCTCCAAAGCCTGCAGTATGATTATTAGAGTTAGGCGATTAATCAGATTTTCAGTGATTAATTGAGTCCATTCGATTAATCAAATTTCATCAATTAATTGAATTTAATTAATCAAGTTTGATCATTTATGGTTTTTGAAAATTTAATTTTAGAACTACTTGGGTTTCCGTAGTTCAGAGTGATGTCAGTACGCTGAGGGCGGCCATCTTGTTTGACCTGTGTGTTTTACAGCTTCTCTACAACAGAATATTAAACCGATATTAGCGTCATATTCTGATAACTAACTATATTCTGTAATTACAAATTCTCGTCATCTGGCCCTAATGCTACAGCAGGGATGATTACAATTACAGACGCTTATTGAAAATATTTTCAATAAGTTTTCAATTTAGAAAAAAAAAAGTGAGCAAAAATGTAATAATTGATTAAAACCAGATTTGGTATGAAATGAGTCCAATTTTAATTGCCCAGCTCTAATGTTTAACCCACTCTCCAAACCTGAATCACACATTGGACTTAAGGTCATTAAGTCAAGATGGCGGCCTGAACCCTGGGTTTGACCCGAAGCCGGAGGTCATGTGATGCTGTGCGAAAGGTCAGAGCCGGGTCAGAACACAGAAATCACCAACACCGCGTTTACAGACCTGCTTCCCCCATCGTCGGGGTCGTGCAGCGTGGCTTCGATGCCGCTGTCCGTCTCCACGTCCTCGTGCATCTCTGGGGGAACCAGCGCCGCCGTGTCCTCGTCTGTGAACGTCTCACACTCGCTGTAGGTGCTCTCTGAGCCCAGGTACGCGCTGTCCGTCACCTCATTCTGCTGCAGAAAACAGATCATCATGTTTAGAGCTGAAACCCGGCGAGGTTTGAAACCCAACAGAAATATTTACACTTTTCAAATTAAAGAATCCTTCCAACCCTTCATCTGATCTTCAAATCGGCTCAAAACTGAATTAAAGTAAGTGAGGAGCGATTCATCTACAGACAAAGAAATTTAGTTTTTTATTTTGATGCATTTATCCAAGGCTGAAACGATTAATCGATAATTTAAATAAACTAATTTAGTAATTTATTAATTGTCAGCAAGAGTATACAGCTCACATTCAGAGCAGTAAATAGGCCAAATAAAACAAATAAAACATTTTGCATTTAAAATACAGAAAAAAACCCATAAAATTAATCTGGTTTAAATTCTGTAAAATAAGCATCATATTACACACCTTTTGGTATCCAATTATTAATTAGTAACTTAAAATAAAAACAGATCAGTCCTGCGCTGTTTTGATGTTAAGTTAAGTAGAAAGGACAGATTTAAGCTGCAGATGAATCCTTTGCAACAAGAGATCAAGAATTCATTAAAGAAACTCCTTCATTGACTTTTAGAAAATAAAATATTTTCTTAATTGAAAAACAAACTGAATTTGTTCATTTAAATCTTTTAAATTAATAAGATTGTATAAAAAGCAAATCAAATTTTTTTTTGTTTAATCTGAAAAAATTGCATATTTTCTTATCAAATAAATTGATTAATCATTAGAATAATTGATCAATTATTGAATGTTAAGCTGCAGCCCTGCATTTATTCAACAACTTGTATTTAATCAGCCAGAGAACAGAGAATTAGGACAAGTAAAAACATTTCTCCCCACTTCTGCAGTTAAAACTCTCCTTTCTTTAATAACCTGTTACAATAAAATAAACTTAATTTTCACTTGGATTGTTTAGAAAAGCAAACAAACGATCAAAATACTTTAGAGACGGTGGATCCAGACAAGTTAAGCTCATTATCTCACCAACCATCAGCAAAGCTTTAACACCTCGAAGCAACAGGTTCAAACAACAACATTAAGGCGACACCTTAACAACGCCAGCTACACCACCACATACCAGTTCACTGGAGGCACTGGAAGCAGTGGGGCTCAGAGGGACGACCGCCATGTCCAGAATCATCCTTTCCACTGGGTTTGACCCACAGAGTCGTCATGAAACACCTTCAGTAACTCCTGCGCCTCCCGCCGTCAGCGTGGCACAGGGAGGATGTCAGGGAGAAAACAGACAACGCAGCGATACTCGGCTGAGCGGCTGGCCGGGCCGAGGGGAGGAGACTGAGCCGAGTCCAAAGAGCAGCACGTCTCAGCTGGGTAATCTGCCCCGCTGCCACTTCCCAACCCACCGGCCCTAGAAATCATTAAGCCGCGATGCAGGGCCAAACTAAAACTGTTAAATTACAACAACGCTGTTTATGATCAAACCAGGAGAAGTGGAAGGGACCAACAGGAACTACGTTCTGAGAGTGTTTGACGAGGCGTTCCTGCGACCAAACGTCCTCAGCTCGCTGTGTTTTCAAAGCAAACAGCAACAGAACAGATCAGCCATTGAGAGAGACGCCTTTCAGGCCAAATAAAATAAAAAAAAAACCCAAAAGGAAAAAAGCGAGGCGGCAGCGGACGCAGGTCAGGGCCGAACTTCTTCCAAACTCAGGCGACACGTTTCAGCAAGTGGAGCAGCTGGAGCGTTTCCCCAGGAGAAAAACTTCACTCCCGTTTCTCCCCATCATTTCCCAGCTGTAATAATCTGAACTGAAGAGAGTCTGCATTCACTTTTATTTGAGTGTTTGGGCTCTTTGGGATTTATTATTTTAGGCCTGTCACAATATGCAATAAGTCCATTAAAACAAACTCAATTTCCATTTGCAATATTTATTGTTTTTCTCTTTCTACCAAAAACTGAATGATAAAAGTTTCACTGTGATGTTTGGTCTCAACTGGCCTTTTATCACAATTCATTTTATTTGTTGTTTCCGTTTTATTTATTTTGGCTACATGTTAAATGTTCACAACGATTTTAAGTTCATTGATCTTTGAGAATGTGTTCTTGCATCATTATGCCAATATTACCATCACTTGAAAATGGTTTCAAAACAATATCATCATTTATCGCAATAACTTCTCAAACAATTTATCGTCCAGGAAAATTTGCTACCATGACAGTCCTACTTATTTTGTAATATCTCTAATATTAAGATAAGATAAATCTTTATTGTCATTGTCACAAGGACAACAAAATTCAAAGGGTGCCATCAGTCGGTGCACATGCCCAAAAACAAAAAATAACTGTCTCACAATTCACACACAACGCGAGAATCAACAAACTGGCAAAAAAAAAAAAAAGAACAGCCACATTCTCACATACATCATTTATGATGATTAATGGTTGTTTTTGATTGCATTTAGTTTTGTTATTGCTGTCGGGTTATTATAATTTTAGTGTAATTTTTGATGTGTGGACCTCAAGAAGAAAATCTACTTTTAATAGTAAAAGGACTAAAATGACTAATCCATTAATCACAATTAATCTTTTGAAATTATTGTCAATTATTGAATTAATTGCTACAGAAGAAAAAAAGACCAAACATATTGAGAGCAGTTGAACCAAAACTGTACAAAATATTTACATTTTGCTTTTTAAGATAAACATTCATCTGTCGACATGTTTTAGCCAAAACTCCACAAAGAGCATAGCTCTAGCTTCACCAGATTCAATTCATTTTAGGAATATGTTGTTACATTTATGCAATAAAATACCTAAAAAATACATATATATAATGTATTTTTAAATTTTGTATAAGGGTTTAAGTGGTTAAAAGAAAAATCTGCACACTGTGCCATTTTTTTTATCCGATCAATTAGTCAGAATATTACTAAATTATTAGTTCCAGCACCAATATTCAGTGATTCTTAGTGTGAAAAGAATCTCAATAAAACAGGAAGGCAAGCTATATATAATTATGCAACTAATCATCACATTCATTTAATAAACATTTCTTTTTTTAAGCAGACTTATTTAACTGTAACTCAAAATAATCCCAGATTAGTCAGGAAAACATTTGCAGAAGAGTTGTAGTTCAAGCCACGGCCAACAGGGGGCACCAACACTGCAGCTCAGTAAAAAGGCCCAGAGCAGCAGAAACTGTCGGTCCTGCATAACGCAGGTTAAATATACAAAGTCCTGAACCCGAACGGAGGCAGGAATTCCAGAAATGTCGACCACAACTGGAAACACACAACCTCACACACACATTCACACAACTTCACACACTGCTGCGCATTCCAGCTGGTCGATTTTATGTCAAGGGAAACCCAACGCCTCGAGGGCCAGAAGCCAAACCCGCCAGGATGGTGCTGGGCCTGCACAGCCGTCGGCACGGTAACGACAGCCGAGTGCAGACGGAGTTCAGGCCATAGGTCCCTACAAACAGGAAGCGGAAGGGACCAACAGGAAGTGGAAGGGACCAACTAGTCCAACAGGAAGTGGAAAGGACGTCTCACCTCGTCGTAATCCTCTGGGCAGCCGCCGGCGCCGTCCCCTGGGTTGTAGCTGTAGAGCTGCGGTTCTGGACCTGCCGACAGAGCAGGGAGGCGTGTTGGTGTGCGCAGCAGCAACAGAAACAAACAGAAACAGAAGCAGAGCAAACATGGAGGAGCGGCTGTTGATGTGCAAACAGGTAACATGAGGGCAGGAGTCCAAAGTTTACGTTCTGCTCTGGGTGGAAAACTGCAGAAACATTAACATGTTCTTCATCCTTTCATCAAGTTGACCTGAATTACAGGTTCAGCTAAAACAGAAAAACAAGATGGCGGCCTGATGTCACTGAATCATGAGACCCCAAAAAATAGCAGGGAGAAAAAAAAAAAAAAAAAAAAGTTAAAAATCCAGATTGTCCAAAAATTTTTATCTTTAAGCAGAAAATTTTAATAATCGATCAAATTGATTTATTGCTCAGCAACCAACACAACCAGTAACAAAAAGCTGAAATGGAAAGATTTCATGGAGCCACATGAAATCAAGAAATCAAGGGATATCCAGCCTGACTTTGGCCTAGTCCAAGTCTAAATCAGATTTTTACCAATAATATGTGGAAAGACTTGAATGTTAATGTTCATAGATTTTTGATTGTGAAAATCTGGAAGAGAAGCTCAGAAAAGCCTGCAGCTGTTTAAAAAATGCACTCCATACCTTTGGGATTTTAATTTATAACTTTGCACAACTTTCTGCTGCTTCATCACATTAAGCGACAATAAAAACACACAAAGGTTTGGTTGTTGCAACGTGACAAGGTAGTTGAATTGGTGTGAATGTTTTTACAGCGCACTGCAGCCCCAGATGTCCTGGTTGGGCAGATTTACAGTCAGCAGTAAGACGCGACGCGACGGTAAACATGACATGACCTCCGTCTGAGGCGAACCAGAGGCCAGTCGTGAGGTCACAGCAGAGACCCGCATCAGCAGCCGTAACTTGAGCCGCGTCCCATCAGCCACTGCGGCCAACGGCACCTTACTGGGAGGAAGCAACATGAACTGGTTCCAGTGGCAACGGACCCGACACGCCTGCAGAACCTGGTCTGACGTCAAAGTGAGAATATTTAACATTGCTTCAGACATTCCAGTCTCAGCGGGGAGCGAGGCATTTCCACGGCCTGGGGCAACACTTTCATCCAACACGCCTCCTTCACTTCACTACTGCAAAAATCTAACAGTTTTCTAACATTTTCAAACTTTCCCAGCAGCAGGTTTACTTTTCCAGTTAATTTCTAATCACCAGTTTCAATATAATAGTTTTTTTTTACTGATGGCAATATCTTCTGATAGTATTTTACATCCTGCAGCTGGAACAAATAAACTAAAAATGGTTCCATTTTGCAATAATGTTTCCCTTGTAGATGGCCAATAGCTTTTAGATATGTTACCACTTTATAAATCATTAATAACCGTTTATTATGCATTAGTTAGAAGAGGAGACAATCACAGATTCTTACCAAATAGTTTGTTTAGATATTTTATCTAGAGTTGTTATTCTACCTTGTAAACACATGAAGCATTTGTAAATGTAATTTATCATGTAATCTAATTTTCACCCTTAAGATATAATAAGTAATTAATGATTTATAAAGAGTGTAATAGTTAATAGCCATGTTATCAATTCATCTATAGTCGTTGATAAGTTGTAAAGTGGAACCATAAAAATGAATTTTTAGAAGCCTCAGACTGCATCATTATTGGGAAAAAAATAAAAGTGTCTTCAGTCAGAGGCTTCTTCAAATGTGATCCAGACTGCTACAGGAGATCCTTCCTGCCCACAGCCATCACCATCTAGAGCGAGGCATTAACTCTAAAAGAGTTGCATTTAATCCCTTTTGAGATCAATAAAGTACTTTTGAATTTGACTAGGTAACATTTTTATGTTTTGAAACCCGACTGGTCTAAGAACAAAACCATAATTTAAAATAAATCAATAAGAATGTCTAACATAAAATATAAGCCAACCTTTATTTTGACTGCACAGATCAATAAGTCAATGAGCCATTAAGGAATAATAAATATTCCTTAATAAAATGTTTTTCTAATTTAAAAAAAAAATTTGTTTTGGTAATTTAGCAAATAGATATTATTTTGGTGATTCTAACTTCTCAAAAACAAGAAAAGTTTAATTTGATTCATCAGACTGAAAAAAAAAGTGTTTCAACCATAAATAATGTTTTACTGTCAAAAATGTTATTAAGTTTTCTTACAAAACTGCAGTTTTCTGCATAAAGTTCACCTAGAAGACATTAAAGAGTTTTCATGGCTGTGAGGTCAGATTAAAGGAAGCTCTTCATGGTGCAGTGGGAGCCACGTCAGGCCGGATCTGCAGGTTTGGCTCCTTTTCCCTTCCATCCTGGACACAATGGGAGTAAATGGATCCGGGGGATCAGATGAGGATTTATCCAGATAAAAATTAAAGCAGGTTTTTGTTAATCAGTCGTGTGGGAATCCTGAACCGAATCTCAACTCTAGTTTCACATTTTACACGCAGGCCAAACCACTAATTTCACATTGGACGTATTTTATAAGAATCTGTCATTACATGGTTGTAAAGCCCAGCCGTGATTTTACAGCAGCAGCAGATGAACGGGTCAGAACCAGAAACCGGGCCGGCGCAGGGAAAGCAGAGAGGAGGAGGGTGAATAATTGAAGCGAACAGGACGCTCTGTCCAAGCGCTCTGAAAGCCGGCCAATCAGACCATGTGTCTCCAAACATCCTGACTTATTCATATCGTCAGTAACCAGAGACACTCAACGCAGAAACAATCCTACAAGTCAATGTGTGGGTGGAGCTGAGAGGGGCGGAGTCATGCTGTGGGCCGGACCGCCATGTTGAACACAGATCTGTTACATTAGCTCAGATTTGTTCCGTCTTATGGCTTTTGGTTCTGGATGCCGTAAGCTGGAAGGATTTTTTTACTCTTTTTCCATTGGACAGTTATAAAGCGTAACCGTGGCAACAAGGTAACGTTTTTGGAACTGGGAGAAGCTCATCAGCATCTTAAATACCTGAAAATGAGGCTTCATGGATGCACAGAGAGGAGGAGGAAATTCAAAGCTTCTCTTCCATCCATCATAATGAAGGAGGATCTTATCCCCTACTCCAACATCTCCAACCTGACAGATTTAGGCTGCTGGTTCAGCAGATTCAGTTCGATTGGAGATCAAAATTGTAACATTTGTTACATTTCTAGCTGCTGCTGTTCTTTCACTGCACTGAATCAAACAAACCAAACTTATTGAGAAACCTGTTCCCCTCCTGGTCTGTGGGGGCGCTGCACCAAGAACCACTAAAGGAAACGACAGAAACCTCTGAAGACACTGAGCACAGCTTTCTTCTTCACAAAATGTAAATAAAAATGGAGGCGTCAGATTTTAGCGGTTTTCTCGTTTGTCTTTAGTAAAAAAAACACCAACCATTTCTCCTGCTAATGCTAGGTTTGTTTTGGTGGCATTTACCCAGAAAGCCCTGCGTTGTAGTCCATTTCCTGCTTTTGGAGCGGTCTACAGGTCGGCTTCACATATGCATCCAAACTGAAACAGAGTTCACTTCAACCCAACCCAGATCGAGGTTAGTAGAACCAGAGTTCGGTTCTTTTGTCCTAATCAGAGATCGATTTCACGTTCACACTTCCCGACCAAACCGGACTTTCTAGACAAATGGATTGGAGTTGGAGTTGGTTCAAGCGACCAAACAGCGTTAGTGTGAATGCTCCCTTAAAGAGGAGCGGCAAAAGCAAATGACATGGATTAGCAGAGCTAGCCTTCGTGGTAATTATGAGACAGTCGTACAGTAACAGCTTTCAGTCAGAGGCTTCTGCAGATTCAACAGCCACTGATATTTTTGTTTACTGAATGTTTAAACTACAGCCTGATGAAACGAGACGCATCGACCTCACCTCCATTACTGATCGCAGAGATTCCTCTGTGGAAATCTTCAAAACTGATGACGCCGAGACCGCTGGGGTCCAAAAACTTGGTCAGATCCTTCACCTGAACGAGAAAAAATAAATAAATAAAATAAATTTTACTTTTAGCAAAGCAGCAGAAGATACTCAACCATCATGTAATAAATGACAAGGGAAGGTTTTTCTTTCAGATCCTGTAAATGAGTAACCGGCCTTGTGACTTCGGTGAGAAACATTTATGATATAAAGAGTTCACTCTACATAATTTCACAGAGACAGCAGCATAAAGTCATTACAGGGCAGAAAATGCCCAATAAAACGCTGCTGCCCTCCAGAAATAAAAATCTGCATTTGCAGATTTCAAGTGTTTAACTGTCCTGAATTGAGTGCAACAGTGGCTTCATAAAAGCTTTTTACGCACTACAAAGAGCAAAGTCTTTAAACTCTGAGGGAAAAAAGGCTATAGACAATTCAAAATGTTTGCAAAAAACCAGAGGTTGGAGAAAGTTCCTGCAGTTAAAAATGAGGAAGAAAAGCTGATTAAAAGAGCCGACTGCCTGGTTTCACATTCACAGCATGGAGCGGTGCAGCGCAGGAGCTGCAGGAAACGGGTTACATAAGCGCACCTACATGCTGCATCGCTCCGCCGGTTACCTGGCAACCAGTCGCTCTTTACATGGAGCTGGAAATAAATCCCAACAGGGAGCCAGCGGGGACCTGCTATCTGCCGAACACGGGCGGCTTAAACAGATTCATGAACACAAGAATCAAATCTGGACTCTGGGTCAGGATCCCGACCAAACTGAGTCCAAAATGTCTGACATGAACTTCATCCCTCCCTCTCCTTCGCTCCTGATATCAGTTACAAATAAAAACAAGCTGATCGCCTTAGCAACTCTGAGCTGCGACTCAAAGAGGCCAGAAAATCCCAACAAAGTAACGCCGACAAGCCGGAGAGATTAGGGTCTGGGTCCGATGTTTCAGCAGGAAAAGTCAAGAACTTTTCAAGAATTTAAGGCAAGTTTCCAAACTTTTCCAAAACCACACCTTGGAAATAACACAAAGAAACAACAAAAAAAAACAAACAAAGAGTTTCATTACATAATTCTCATGTGATGTCACATTTCTGGAAACTTTGAAGCTGACAGCCATCTTGATAGATAAACGTAACCAACTGTCATGGTAGTTGCTATGGCAACAGCTTAAGAGAAGCTCTCGCCTCGCTTATCTCCAACTTAAGCAATAAAATTAATTTACAGCTATTAAGCCTGAAGTTTATTTTCCATATACTTTCTTGTTGTTGGTTCATCTTCGCTTTGTGCTGCGCTTGCCTACCAAGATGGCAGCTCGGGCCGCGGATCCCATCCAGTTAGGACAAGTTGTTAAACATATAACGTAAGACAATCAATAAGTCACTGAGCTATTAATATTACAATGTAACAATTCAAGTAAATCATGCTAAGGTGAATTACCTTCCTGCTCAAATTAAATACTTAAACACAATATACAATGAAAGTTATGAAAAATAAACATTATTGCTAAGTTTTCTAGCAGTTAGCAAAATAAATAATTTTGGTCATTTTAACTGATCTAAAGCAAGTTTAGTCTGATTTAACTTCAGACAAGAGAATAAAAAGTGTATTTTTTTTTACAGTTTACATGTTATTTCTACTGTAAAAAGTTTTCCACATTTAGGCTTTTAATCAAACATTAGGATTAATTTTACAGCAAAACTCTGCAGTCTGAACATCAAGCACTTTCAAGGACTTTATATAGAAACCAAGCACTTTCCAAACCTTGAAAACCCATCAATGAAATTCAAGAATGTAAGGATTTTGTCAGGTAGGCGACAGGAAGTGACAGTGTTTGGTTCTGTTAACATCATGCTCCTTCCTGCAGAGGAAACCCTCACTGAGGTTTCCTTTGGGTTGAACCCGATGATGGAAACGCTTGCCTGAGGTCAGTGGCAACGCGTTTAGTGTTTAGCTTCCAGTTTCTCGCCGCACGCCGATGAGTCATGATGTTCCGATCCAGAAACGCCTCGGCTGCGAGAACACGACAAGCTCCTGACTTTATTTAATAATCTGTTATATTTAGCAGCAAACGGCTCAACAAGCGTTTTTTCCTTTCACAACCACAGGATGCTAAACAGAGCAGGCAGACGGCTGAAGCCGGCCTCCATCTGAGTTATTAAGAGACGCAGCAGCAGGTCCCAGTAGAGCAGAGTTTAATCTACATCTGGGCTGGAACTAAAGGTCAGCAGAACCACAGATAAACTGGGCCAAACATTTATAACTGAAATCATTTTTCTTCATCTAGTTTCCTTTAAAACCAGTTTTGTCATTTGATTAATTCTCCTCATTTTATTCTCCATTTAAAACCACAATAAAACTATTTGCCCAAAACAGAGTAAATAATTGCAAAATATCACCATGGAAATCCACATCAAAGAAAAAAAAAAATCCACAAATATTGTCAAGTTTTATGTAATGCCAACTCCCACCTGCAGGTGGCAGTATTTCGTTTGTGTCACCAATTCATCTAATTTTTATTCTCCATTTGAAAGTAAAATATGTATTTGACTAAAACAAAGAAAATCATTTTAATTTTATTAAAGCAGATTCCATATTTTGTAATTCCATATTCATGAAAATTCACAAAAAATCCAACCTGCTAATGCATAATTATGAGTTTATGACCAATTTTCCCACAAAAATGGTCAACATTGTGTTGAGCGACTACTAATTTCCACCTGCAGGCGGCAGAATTTTTTGTTGCTGATTATTTTGACTCATTTTCATTCACCATTCTAAAGTACAATAACTAAATTTCCCCCTAAACAAAATTAATCTTATTTTTAGGCAAATATTGAAGTTTTTTTGAATTCCACAATTGTGGAAATTCACACAAAAAATGCATAATTGTGAGTTTATTGCAAATTTTCCTACAAAAATGATCAAAGTGATGCTAACTTCCACTAACATTTCTTACTGCGTCCCGACAATTCACATGTCTAACCACGGATTTGTTTCAAGACGTTCCATGAATGATCACTGGAAAGCTGAATGGCTGTAGCAGCACTTTGCACCAATCTGATGGTTAAATAACCTAAATTATAGGTTAAAAGCTATAAATATTTTTGTACTTGAGCTAAGATGTTTTGTTTTTTTAATTCAGTTTAGTTGCAAAACTTGTTTTTGAATTAAAATGTTTCTTATTTTGTCAAAAAATTACAGAGTCTGCAAATAAACTGGATTAAAAATGTAATCCAGTCCCACCACTGGTTATTTTTGGTTCAAGTTGCACCGTGAGAATCTCATGCCAACTCGTTCCTGAATTACATGTTCTGTTCAGCTGAACTCGGATGCAGCAGCGGGTTCTGCTGGTTAGAGCAGCAAAGCATTGTGGTTTTTCTGTTTCCTCTATTTGTGTGCGACCGGTGGCGGGGCGCGCCCGAGCGCCGCGGCTCAGACCGCCACTGTGCGTGACCTCACCGAGACGAGCAACCTGGGGCGACGGGCTTCCACCGCGGGGATTTCTGACCCGCTCCGACAAGACGGAGAAAACCACCAACAGGTCGGAACAAAAGCAGCAGCAATAATCTTAAACTTTTCCAGGGGAGGAATTAAAAACAACGGCAGTGGTTTCTGACAGCGGGACAATCCTCTGTGGACTAGCGGTGGAAGAGTAAAGGGAGACACAGCCGCAGCTTTTGTGAGGAATTGGGGTCAAAATCGGGGAGAGACCCGAGGACAGAAAGGTTTCTTCAGCAGAAAAACCCTAATAAGATGCGAGCTGCAGGACATTCCCCCCTGGAGGCAAAGCATTCATCAGCAGGTCATCAGCACAATGATGAGGTCACAAGGGAAAAAAATTAAATAAAAAATCTGTTTGAACTACAACTGCATTTTACTTCACATTCAGAGCAGAAAATACTGAACATCCTGAGAAACTAGTAAAAAGAAAAAAAAAAAAAAAAGTTCAAACTGACGCACAAATTTTACTGCTGGGTTACGATGGTAAATTTTGCTGGACGGTAAATTGTCCCAGAAATTATAATAATGTGTTTGAGACCATTTTAAAGTGATATAACGATAATGTCATAATAACATAACACATAAAAAAACAACTTTAAATTCTAATGAAGAGCTAACACTGGAACTGGAAGACATTTTAAATATTCAATTAATTATAAAGACTCAACAAAATAATTTTTTAAAAAAAAACAAAAAAAAACTGGAGACTTACCCTGTTTTTGGTAAAAAAGAGCAAAAAGAAAAAAATAAATTAAATAAAAATTATGCGATTAATCGATTTATTTCAACAGGCCTAATCATGAGTCTTTGGGAAAAGCCCAACATGTTGCACCATGAGGATCTAATCCAGACCAAATATTCTCAACAATAAAGTGTGTGTGAGCATAAATATATCTGCCATCTTTGTAACATATCCTGACCCCATTTGCATGTTTGACCTACAAGAACCAACCGGAATTCATGCAAATACCAGATGAATGTTTCCCTGCAGCCTGGCGGCTTCCTGGGAAATTTGCAAAGATAGCCAAATCCAAACCCGTTTCCAGCTTAGAACCAACATCAGAACAATCCAACTACTGGGCAGAAAGACAGGCGTCATTATCATCTTTAATTTTAACCTGAACAGGGAAACCTGACAGTAACGTCTCGGTCTGAATGGTTTTTCACTCATTTCTGGTCCTGTGATTTTCCCAACCGCGTGCTGAAATGTTTCTGTTGGCGCTGCTGTCCAAACCATCACTTTGTGGATTGGACTCGCTCAGGCGTGGATGATATTCAAAACGGTTATCACCAGATTACTGCTGTGCAAGGACAGATGAGGGCAGAGCCCTGTCAAACATGGAGGCCGTGTCAACATGTATCCCAGCTGATAGGAGGGGAGCGAAGCATTTGCTTCCCGCAGCAAAAAGATGCAATCACTGCGTGTGCAAAGTGCCAGCCTGGTCGGATCAGCGCCGACACTCTAATGTGATCTGGACGAGTGCAAGACTACAGATTGTCAAGTCTGAAGAACCAACCTAAATTGGTACAAATGTTCCCAGGGACTTGATTTTTTTTTTTCTTAATAACTGATTAATGGAAGATGGCAGCTAATATGTTCATCAAGGAAGACTTAATATTTACCACAGTTTAATGTTTTGGGTGTCAAATCATATATAATTGGACTTATAGAAATCATATGTACTGACAATGTTTAGATCTTCCAAGATGGCCACTGTGGTCATCATGGAAAATTAATTTCTGAACTAAAATCACAAATTATACGAATCTGTTTGGCATCAATTGTAGCTACATATTCTGAACCATAGAAATTATTTTCTTGATCCTGCGTTTCCTTTTTCTGGCAGACATTTTTCAAAATGGCTACCACGATTGTAATGGAGAATACATGTTTGTGCTAAAATAGGCAGTAGTTAATGTTAGCTTCATTAACCACCAACTCATAAGGGAAGAATCTTAGTTATGCTAAGGCTAAACCACTGAAAACAAAATTATCATAAGGTAGCCATAAACAGCTAAACAATCACAAGCTAATCTGCTAAATACATAAAATTACAAAAGCTAATGCTAAAATCCTAAACATAAATTACCAGAAGCTAACTCTAAACATGTAAAAATATTAGCGGAAACTAATGCTACACAAAATATTAGAAGTTAATACCAAACCACTGAGCTTGTTTGATTTACTTCAGTGCTTAATTTCTGCAAAGCTTTCAGAAAGAGCTACAAATAAAATGTCTAAATATAAAAAGGCTAAAGCTAACCATTAAGATGACTGTACCTCAGTCTGTCACATGATCTCCTCCAGTTGACGACTGATGTGGGTCGTCTGACAAACAGCAACATCCTCAGTTTCAGTTTTGGTGGTCTATTTTGGTACATATCACTTTAAAATTGTATAAATAAAATGACGGCATCAAAAACACAATGTGTGACATCAAGTTCATCCAAGTCATGAAAATGAGTGACATTTTAAGGCAATGCTTGGTTAAAAAGGGTGTTGGAAAATGGCCGTCATACCGACATTCAAGTGGCTACTGGGAAATATGGAAAAATCAGCCCTTCAAAATAAAGTTATCTAACAGGTTTTCAGTTGGTGGACAGTCTGACTCATGAGAAAACATTTCAGTCCTAATCCTTCACATTTCTAACCGGGGAGACAGACGTGTGGCCAAACGGGGGCTTCGACCCGAGAGAAGGGATTCAAAAGATTTAGCAGGGCGACCAAACTGGGTACAACATCAACAAGGTGAGGCCTGTTTGAAACGGACCAGAGGGTCTGAAACATCAGCTCCAGTTCAGCCAGTGATACCAGGTTAACAACACACTCTTCAGTAATTACGCCATTACTGAACATTTGATTTTAACCTCTTTCAGCCATGGAAGATGCTGTTAGCAACTGTTAGCTGAGCTCAACACAGACTCTCAATGACAATCATCAAAGATGCTAAAGGACGGCTGGGCAATACTCTAATATGCATCACGATAGATATCAATCAATATCAATAGATAACACATCTGATTGAATATTCAATAACCACACAGCATTCTGGGAGATGTAGGCAGAGGAAAAGCTTTAGCTGCTCAACCTCTCACAGCTAGCTAGCTGGGCTGGTGCAATCAACTCACTCTCTCTCTTTGGTTGCCGAGCAACGACCTGCTGAGTAACTGGAGCAGAGGCAGTTTAAGATTTCACCATTGAGTCTCATAACTGCTTAAAAATAAACAGAGTAAAAACTGTGGATAAAAACAGGAAATGCCAAATAAATATATATATATATATATATATATATATAAAACTGAGTAATTGATAGACTTAAATGGCAATGATGTTATTCAGCCCTTTGCTAATTCTAGTTTCACATGTCAACTATGTAACTGATTTACAATGACTGCTATCACACAGCAGCTCATGCTAATATAAATAACCAACCACTCAAAAGAAAAAAAGCTGAAAAAATATTTAAATGTTGTCCTATTAGTATATTATAGGACAAAAAGTTTTCTAAATATTACCGATTTGAAATCACTCAAAAATTCTGATACATTTAAAGTTTAACGCTTCCTATAAATCAAGTAAGCGAGTGGATTTGGTTGATAAAAATACTAATGTTTTTTTTTACTTGAAATTAAGCCTAATTGTTGATTATGCACGTTTGTTTAGCATAGAAAATATGCAAACAAAGAGCCGGGCCTCTTGATTACTGTAAAGCCACATAAACATGCAGATTGGAAAATTAAACTAAAAATAATTTCCTTCAGTTCAGCCGATTCTTACACGTGAAATCGATCTTATCCACAAAAAGGTCAGAAAATCAGCCACTGTCCAAGTTTGGACAGAAATACTCAAATGTTCAAAACAACTTTGTATTGTTTCACAGGCGTGGTTCAACGTCTCTAATCAAATAAAACAGAAACATTTTAGGGTTATTGTGACCTTATAATACCCAACAGTGTCAGTTATTAAAAATGTTTAAATTGGCTGATCAGAGTTTTTAAAGTGATCGGCCTGGAACTGCAATCTGTCCCATTTTCATTCAAAATAAATCTCTAAATTAGAAATATATTTTACATTTTTATTTTATTAGCAGTAAAGATAAAGGCTTGAAGGGGTGGACATACCAGTCACACCACCAGATTATCCCAAACCACAGGAAGTGAAAATGAAAAGATGAATCTGTGTCGTATTGATGCGTTTCGGTTTGAATTAATGACAACATGCTTGGCAGATTTTAAATCCCCATCAGAAACAAACATCCTGCTAATACCAGCATTGATTCACCACATAAGAAATTACACATTTTATTTCCTACAATGCCATAGCATTATTTTTATAAACCTGAACCAGGTGAAGCTAAAACTACCAGTGGGAAGAACATTACAGACAAAAGAGTTTCCATCTTAAATACAAAATATGTATACATTCTGTACAGTTTTGGCTCAATTACTACTCTGAAGGCTTTTGTCCAGCAAAAGGCCTATTTTTTGAGTCTGTATACTTAAGTTAATGATTAATCACTTACTAAAATAGTCGATTAATCATGATGAATCCAATTAACCGTTTCAGAAGTGTATATTTGATTCAGTAACAACCTAAAACCCAGACAGGAACTGATGATGTTTTTAAGCGGATGAGCTAAACAGGCTTCCTGCAGTCGGACTCTCAGAGAATCAATAATAAATGGATCTGTGGATCATTTTACTCGGCGCTTCGCTCCGATCAGAAGCAGCTCCTGAAAAGAGAAACGGCCATCTCACCTGATCTGCCCCGTAGGCCGCCGCAAACTCCAAAAACTCCTTGACGCGGACGAACCCATCTCCGTCTTGGTCCAAGGCGTCGAACACCGCTTTCAGAGAAGACACGTCGTCTTGTCTGGCGTTTCCCACTGCCGCCGGAGGAGGAGGAAGGTTTAAATCAAAAGACGCCACCTGATGCTGCCTCTCCTCTGAACCACCATCATCATCATCATGAACCTCCTCAGCAGTCAAATACAGATCCAGAGCCATTTCCTCCTGGTTTGATCGCGTTTTAGCAGCGAAATTACTTCGGTCTTCCATCAAATCCACAGAGTCTTCATCGTTTTCACTCCTTTCCTCTGAAGGAACATGGCCGATTACAGCAGACTGAGCCTCATTTTTTGGTACAACAGAAGCAGGACTGTCAAAATCCAACAAAGGTGGCGAATGGCAGCTCTCAGCAGAGCTGCTGGTTAAAGGCAGATCAGTCACTTGATCAGGGAATAAACCTTTGTCTCCGGTTTCAGGTGACAAAGTCTGAGAGGGAGGGAGCGCTGCCTGCTCCTCTGCAATCTGAGTGTTTAACTCGCTGGGCGAGTCCTGGGTGACCCCAGAGAGGTCAACCAGCAGAAACGGCTCTCCAGAATTCCTCCTGGAGATGTTAAAAGGAGAGCCGAGGCTTATTAGGTCGCCCTGATCAGCGACGGCGTTGGATTCGTCATGGGAATCTGCTTTTAAAGTCAACTCCTTCCCCATCACATCAGTCAGAGTTGGAGAGAAGAGCCACGACAAAGTGCTGTCGCTGATTTCCTCAAAACTTTCAGTTAAAGTCAACCCTTGCAGATAAGCGCTGGCTTGTTTTCCTTCCAGCTGCAGATCCCCACAGGAAAAAGCCGAGACTGTGATGAGGTCCTCCAGGGCCACAGGCTTTTCCACACTTTTCTGAGGCGTTGCATCGTCATAGTCACCTTTCCTGAAGTCCAAACCAGTCTGACCAGTACTGCTGGGACTCGGAACACCTCCACAGTCTGGATCCACTGGTTGAAATCCCAGCGGAAATGGCTGCTCTGGCTCCCACTGAGCATGCCCCAAAGGGCCAGAAACAACTGTAGGCTCCATCTACACAACCTCTATCGTTAGGAAGCAGCTTTTAAAATTCACTGCCATGTTTTCAATGGTTGAAACTTTGAATTTCCAGTGAACAAGAGTCAAAATATCAGTTCCGTTTATTAAAACAAAAACCAAACCCACACTTCTAAAGCGTTACCTTAACGCATAAGACATGTTTTCACTCACAGCCTGGTTTTCTGTCATGGTTGCTGAGCCAGAAAACATCCAACATCAGCACGCTTCCTTCCCTCACGGCCTGCGAGCCGCTAAACCGCCGACATGACGCCTCCGAGCCGAAACCAGCACCAGCGGCTGAGCCTCAAACGGTAATTAGCGCTACACGAAGCCGAAACGAGCTCCAGCTGCTGGGGTTGTCCAGCCCCGGAGCCGCCGTGTTTATGCCGGACAACTGGCTCTAACTCCTCCTTCGAGCATCTACCTTCTCCGCGGCCATTGGTCGAGGCGGCTGCTAGCCGACTAGCTACACATATTAGCCCACCAGACTGCTAACAGGTTAACATTTTAGCCCTAATTAGCGAAAATGGTCAGTTTCTCCTTTTTGGATCTTATAATCCAACGCTATGTCTTCATTTCCTTCCGTTTCCTTGTTTTAAACGTCCCCCTCCCCGCTCTGTCCACCTGTGTCAGCCGAGACAGGCCAGGAGAAGAGAAGAGTGACGAGTCGAAACCGTTATTTCCTCCTCAGATCCGGCGTCGTTCTCCGGATCAGCGCCTCTCCTTCTCCAGAAAAATAAAACTAAGGTGTTCAAATGAGATCAGGTAGATCCATGATGCGAGGTTCTGTCCACCGATGTTGATCACAGACACAGAAAGCTCTCGCATCAGCATCAGCAGTGTCCCATCCTCCTCCTCCTCCTCCTCCGCCTCCTCCAGCCGCATACGCTCAGCGATGACGTCAGACGCACGCATAGAAAATACCCCGCAGTGTGAGGTTCCATAGCAGCTTTTCACCGGAAGTTGTTTTACACAATATAACGCCGATGTTCAATGGAAACCGCATATTTACATACAGTGTTTCTAAAATATATATATAACATTTTCTGCTCACTGGAAGATTTTAAACCGCATTAAACCGTTTGTTGTGTTTTAGGTCGGCTAGGGCAGGGGGGATACCAAGTGGGGGCCCGAGGGGGCCATGACACCCTCTCGAAATATGGCCACCCCCGAAGAATCATGTTTAGATCATAAAAAGGCATACATACGCATCTTCTTCCAAAAATAAAATAAAATAAATCTTTAAAAATAAAACCAAATATATTCACTGTAATTCAGACGGCTACAAGAGATCTTTCATGCGTTCATGCATTTTCATCATCCAAATTTCTGAGTTTGAGAAGTTGAAAATTTCATAGAAAAACCCTTCAAATGTTAAAATTTTGACTTTTGAAACTCAAGAATTTCCCTTTTTTTCTAGAAAATTTCTGAGATTAATCACAAATTTTTTTCTAGCAAATTTTCAACTTTTGTGGCTGAGAAAATATGTTGTTTTTACTAGAAATGTTTTTATTTTTTAGCAGATATTTACTAAAATTTCTGATAAGTAAGAAATTTACTTTACAGTGATTTTAATACATCTTCACTGTCCCTAATACACATATATAAATACACACATACATTCATAGGTTTTTGCTTTTTATCTATGCTGCCTTAAACTTAAAACAGAGTCACACCACTGAGTCACTATAATCATATCCAGATAATTGTTTATGACTTTCTTCAAAGCCAATAGCTTACTTACAGTAAGATAATAATAAAAAAACAGGGCGATGTTTCGTTTCATAATAATGAGCCACTGAGCTGCTAGTAGAAGTATTTGCAGCAGGGATCTCAAACTCCAGGCCTCCAGGGTCCTGCAGGTTTTAGATGAGCCACAGGTACAAAACACTGGAATGAAATGGCTTAATGACCTCCTCCTGTGTAGATCAGTTCTCCAGAACCTTAATGACCTGATTATTCTAGTCAGGTGGTGCAGCAGAGGCTCATCTAAAAGTTGCAGGACACTGGCCCTCGAGGACTGGAGTTTGAGACCCCTGATTTACAGCATTCTGGCGCCCCCTTCTGACGGTCAGCAGAACTGCATCACATTAAAACCGAATCACATTTTAAACCATTTAAATTAAATTCCAGCTTTAAACTATTTTGTAGATACTGGTGTTATTTATTATTTAGCAGTTTCAAAAAATGATTTGCAGTAAGTTTCCATTTCTACCCAACAATCTGAAGAGACTGGAGAGAAAGCAAGTTGTCATACAGCAACAACTGAATAGAAAGATTTTTATTACTGAATAAATCAAAGGAAATGTTTTACAGTACTGACAGCTGGATTGTTGCTTTACCTACCACAGCATATTTCGGTAGACAGAAAAAAGAGGAGCAAATTTCTGCCAAAACACTGAAAAATTTCAAGATTTCTAAGATTTTTTTGAAATGTAAAAACTTTGCTCAGAAAAAAAACTTTTGCAATTTTAGATCAATCCCAGGATTTTTTTTTTTTAATTTTCAGGTTTCTATGTTTTTTTCCAGCAAATTTTTGACTTTTAAAACTCAACTTTTTAGAGTAATCTCAGAAATTTTCTAAAAACAAAAAGCAAAAAACTATGAAATTTCTGAGTTTAAAAATTTTCAACGTTTGTAACTCAAAAATTTTCCAGGACTCACAAATTTTTGACATTTGAATTTCCAACATATTTTTAGAACATTTTTTAAATTAATCTCCGAAGTTCAGTTTTTTCTTGATAATTTAAAATTTTTCAAGCTCTGGTGTTTCAGAATATTTTCTAGAAAATGTCTGTGATTAATCTAAAAACTTCAGATTTTTTTTTCTTTTGCAAATTTTTGACATTTTAAAATTCAAAAATTAGGCTTTAGAATTTCCAAGTTTTTTCTATAAAATCTCTAAAAAAAATTTCTAGCAGATTTTTCACTTTTTGAACTCAGAAACGTCAGAGGTTTATCAAGAAAATTTCAGAAATTAATATCAAAATGTTTGAGATTTTTTTAAAGCAAATTTTCAACTCTGAAACTCAGAATCTTTTTTTTCTAAGAGATATCTCACATTTTTTGGCTGAAATTTACTAATTTTTTAATCCTAATGCACAGTTGTAATTCCTTATAAACAATATGAACATAATTTATTTGTGTTCTTCTCTACTAGAAACCTTCCAACACCTAAAGCAGCAGAATCCATAATAAACATCAAACATTGTCCATAAGTTGCTTAATTTCTTTACACAGGTCCTGATTTCTCCTGATCACTTGTCCTTCCTCTTTTCCGGCAACCAGTAACCTGTAGGAGCAAAATAAATATAAGTATCAGATATCATATTTCTGTTTGGGCAGAATCAGAGCCTTTCTCTGTAGGAACGTTTCTCCAGAAGCTGCACCTCCTCCTACCCACCTGGTCAGGAGGAGGACTCACAGCTTAGCGCGTTTAGAGGCAGCTATACCCAGCAGCGCCGAGACGTCGTTGGGCGAGGTCAGCCACGCCCCGCCGTCCGCCACCAAGATGGCGCCCGTCACGTAGGAAGACGCTCGGCTGGCCAGGAAGAGAGCGCAGTGGGCCATCTCCGTCTTGTTGCCGGCTCGCTGCAGAGGAACGGCCTGGAACGAACCCGCGGCCTCGGCAGCAGGACCGCCTGGATGTTTGGGAAACAACGGAAAGCAAGTCAGGCATGTTTTCTACCACGGAGCAGAAAATTTCTGCTAAAAAACTTTTACATTAAAAAAAAAAAATGGAATTTCTGAGGTCCAAAAGAAAAAATTTGCCAGAAAGAACTCAGAAATTTTGAGATTTAAAAAATTTTTCCAGAAAAAAACCATAAAATTTTCTAAGTTTTAAAAGTTAGAACATTTTTAGAAAAGAAGTTTTGAAATTTTTAGATTAATCTAGAATTTTCCTTTTAGAAAAACTAAGACAAACATTTGCTTGACAATACGTTTACATTTTTAGATTAATCTCAGACATTTTCTGAAAAAACAAGAAGATTTCTGAGCTCCAAAAGTCAAAGATTTGCACAAAAAGACTCAAACGTTTCTGTGCTACAAAATTAGAAAATTAATATGAAAAAAAAATCTGAAATGTTGACAGTAATTTTAGAAACTTTCTAGAATTGTTTTTTCTCCAAAAGTAAATTTTTGACTTTTGAATTTCTGAGTTTCACAAATTGGAAATTTCAGCTGAATAACAGATTAAAATAAATATCTGTTGTTGAGCTCATATGTTTAACTACTTACTAATTTAGCAGCTAAAATGGGTTTTTAAATTGAAAATGTTGCTCATGTTGTCCATACATAGGTTTATGATTAAATTTGCTATTAATTAAAAAACTTTAATTAAGTCGCACCACTAATCTAATGGGTTCAATGTTTACCGAGTTTGCGGTAACCCTCGGTACCAGAGATCGGACCGGGGGCCACGGCATTGACCCGTACTCCGCTGGGCCCCCACTCCACCGCCAGGTGCTTCGTCATGGCATCTAGAACACAGCAGCAGCAGCAGCAGCAGCAGCAGCTTCCTGTCATTTATTTATTCATCATTCTCACATTAAAACAGGAAATAAAACCAGGAATGCTCCCACCGTTTGCTGCCTTGGCAGAGCCAGCGTGAACCTGCAGGGCCTGCCCTCGGTACGCCAGCGTGGCCGAGACGTTCACCACGTTGCCGCCATGATCCTGGGAAAGCAGCCGCACTCATTAGCGTTAGCATGAAGAGGATAATTCACTGAAAAACATTTAGCAAACTTACTGCCCTCTTGTAGCACCTAAAAAAAGTCAAATTTACATGACTTTTTTTTCATTACTTGCATCTTTAAAAGATGCAAGTAATTCAGTTACAACACTTCCTCTTGTCATCTTTGTCGTTTCTGCCAGTAGTAATGTCCTGTTTGCTGGTCATGTGACTCGTATGATGCGGAAAAAAAGTATTTCCACTGCAGTTTTGCGAAATAAATTCAATATGAAATATGTAAAAACTTTTTATACAAAAACAAGTTGTTTTTTTAATTAGCGTTTTTCCATTAAACAAATTTCTTTCAAAATTTCAAATCCTACAGTTATATGATCAATGGAAACGCAGCTGCTGTCTGGAGTAAAATCAGACCAAACTTTTCTTGATTTAGCTTCATTGGAATTAATAAAACTATTTATATTTGCTAAATGCCAGACATATTGGCAAAAACATTGTTTTCAGACATTTTTTGCAACTGTCTTTGAATTCAGAAGTTTTCATGCGTTTGGTCAGAATCAGCGTCTTTAAAACTGGATCCAAGTCAAAATGTCAAAATGTCCACTTCCTTTCTAATAATGGCAGATATGTTTTCATTGATTTAAAGTGAAATGTTGCAGATTAAAGCACATTTTGAGGAATGAAAATGTTTTTGTTTTTATGAAAACAACGCAGATGGAGTCCCGTACCTTGAACCATTTCTCATAAACCACCTTGCTGGTGTTGAACGTTCCCATGGTGTCGATCTCCAGGACGGTTTTGAAAGCGTTGAAGGAGAGTGCAGAGGCAGGACAGAGAAAGTTTCCAGCAGCATCTGTTTTAAATCAGTTTTCTTTACTGTATCTACAGAGGGATTTATGTTCAGAGGATCACAACTGACATAATGAAAAATAAAAGCGGAAGTAAATATATATTTTGTTTTTCCTTATATACATTTCTTGACAAAGACCCACGTATAAAGGGATAGAAAAAATAAACATTTATTGGTGAAAAGGAATGTGTGTGGAGAAGAAAAAATCAAATACATATACTTCTGCTTTTATTTTTAATTATGTCAGTTTTGGTCCTCTATATTCTCCATGAATGATCAGGAGTTCCTGAAACATTGCAAAGTTGAACTTTGCACCAATCTGATGGCTGAATAACAGATTAAAAACAATAAACATGTTTTTGTTGAGTTCATGTGTATTTATTTAATAATTTAGCAAAAAAGGTTTTTTGAAATGAGAATGCTGCTTATTTTATTGCTATAATTTAAAGGAATACTGAGAGAAAATGAGCATTCGGTTGAATAAAGTGACTATCTGCGACCTTTGCTCTACTTTCCCAGTGAACTCTGCTGCATTTCATTAAAATTATATCATTTTGGGTGGAATTCAGGCGAACAGAACCGCGATGCAGGATAAATCACGTACTGTTGATCAAGATGTCTAAACGGCCAAACTCCTTCAGCGTCTCGTCCACAGCGGCTGCGATGCCGTCAGGCTGCCTCACATCGATCCGCAGAGGGAGGCAGCGTCGTCCTGAAGCAGCCGACAGCTTCACCGCCGCCTAGAAAACATTTTCATGAAGTCGACACAGAGCCGGGACACATAGATAATATTCAACCAGAACTGGGCAGATAATGAGGAAACCTCTTTCAGCTTGTCCAGGTTCCTGCTAGCGATCACTGTGTCACAACCATGTCTGGAAAAGAAAGATAATAAATAATTATTGAACTCTGATATCAACAAGATATTTAGCAGAAGCTAATGCTAAAATGTGACACCAATATGTTATTTAGCATTAACTAATGCTAAAACACTACAATACCATGGTATTTAGCAGAAGCTAAGCTAAACTGTTACACCAACATGATATTTAGCAAAAACTACCAACCCACCACCACTAGCGGGCATTGTTAGCTAAAATGTTAGCTGCACTAACTCTAAAACACTAATAAACAATAGTTCCACTAATGTGAAAGTCTATAACAGCATGATATTTATTTGAAGACAGTGCTAACATGCTACACCACCATTGTATTTAGCAGAATCTAATGCTAAATTGTTAAATTCAACCATGTGTTTATACCCAAACATCAGTAGTGAGTGCTAACCCTAAAGCACCAATCATTAGCTTCATTAAAGCTAAAGCGCTACACCAACATTTTATTCAGTGGAAGCTAATGCTAAAGTGCTAATTTCAACAATGTTGATTCCCATCATCACTATTGGCCAGTATGAACTATAGTTAATATAGTTAACATAGTTCATATAAATGTTGCAGATTAAAGTTAACTGTAGTGGAACACAAACATTATTTCCACTGTTGCCAATGTGCTAAAATAATAATAATAATAATAATAATAATAATAATAACAACAACAATAATAATAATAATAATAATGTTTTTTTTGTTCCCAGCCTTTATTAACAGCAGATTAAAACAGAACAGGAAATCCTTCACCTCATGAAGATCTCAGCGATACGAAGTCCTATTCCAGATCCGCCTCCTGTGATAAAAGCAACTTGATCTCTTAAACAAAACAAGAACATTACATCTCTTTTAAGCAGTGTAATGAAAATACAGCATATATCCAAGAAATCACAAGTAAACAAATAAGTATTTGATTATATACTAAGCTTACTTTAGTAAATCTGGGCTGTAGATGTGTGTGTATGAAGCCAAGCAGTCATCTGAACCAACATCTTCAGGAAGCTCTTCTGTTCTTCTGTGTTCTGCCATGCTGATGAAAAACCCCAGAAGGAATCAAAGTGATTGTATTAGAGGCTAAATCCAGTTTATAATGTACGGAGGCTGGCAGATGGAAACACACAGCAAACTGTGAAAGGCGAGGCAAACATGCATGATTCAAACTCCAAAATACACAAAAACAAATTTTAAAAAATTACACAAATAATTAGAACATCAGCACGTATGAAGCTCTGCAAAGTCCTCCAGACCACTAGAGGGAGACCATCACCAAATCCTATGGAACCAGAAACAGGAAAGACAGGATGAGAAGAAAGTTGGAAGAAGAAAGAAAAGGTACGTTATACTTCATGTTTTCACAAAATTATAAAACTCCAGCATATTTGAGTTTTTTCTTACTGCAGACTCCCCCTAGTGGACTGGAGGATTTCCGCTTTGTTGAGCAAACTTCCAGTATTTCATACTTGCTATTGTTTTCTTTATTAAAAACTTAAAAACTAGATAGAGAAAAATAATGAATCCATTTTCTACCTATGCACAACAGAGAATTTTCTGCAACAAAATGTAAAAAAGGGCTGTGAAAACTTTTCCAAAGCGTTGCAAGTCCCTGGTGCTGTGTTCGGGTTTCCAGTACATCCCAGTTTGAGCTTAAAAGGATCAAACTGGGAAGCAAAATACACTTAATATTGTTGTTTATTTTACTAAATTTTGGCCTCAAAGTTAAACATTCCTCTAGTTTATTACAGACATCTCTATAAAATGTAAACTTAAACTTAAGTGAATTTAACAGCATTTAACTCACTCTGTTCTCTTCGGTCCAGTTAAAGTGGTTTCTGTCAGTTCGGTTGTTGCAAGAAATGAGCTGGTTTCGGTTCTGATTCTGGTTCTGTTCAGCGTGACTGAAGAAAAACAAACTAAAACCCAAATTTGTCACACAGAGAACTTCTTCAGATCGGTTCCTCAAGCTCTGCAGGAGCACAACATGGACCTTGGACGTTGAACGCAGTCGCTGTAATTCCACTGATGCATTCTGGGTAATGAAGTATTTTCCTGTAATTGTTTATTTCTGTTCCTAAAGGTCTCATTACTACGACGGAGTATTAAATCTATCCTTTAAAAAAACACACACATGGAAAACAGAGAAATAAAATGATAGAAAATAATACGAAAATAAATTGTAATATTATTCTTCTAGTAATATTTTATGGCGCAGATAGAAAAAAGTAATAATAAATTTCTGCCAAAAAATCGAATCAGAAATTTGCTAGAAAAAACTTGAAAACTTCTGAGTTTGATTAATCGAAAATTTGCTAACAAAAACTCAGACATTTTTAGATTAGTCTCAGAAATGTTCTAGAACAAAATTTAATTTCTGACCTCTAAGCGTCAAAAATATGCTAGAAAAAAACAATAAATTTCAAAATTAATCTCAGAAATTTTCTAGAAAATATTTTATTTTCTGAGCTGGAAAAGTAAAAAAAATATAGCTTATATATTTGTGAGACTCAGAAGTAGCTGTTTCTTCGAGCAAAACTTCGACTTTTCCATCTCAGAAATATCAAAGATTCTTCTTCATAAAACTCTGAGATTAATCTAAAAAAAATAATTTTTGGTGGAAATCTCATTTTTTTCTGTCTACAAAGGCCCTGATACCGCGTCGTATATTGATTTATAAAAAATTGGAATTAAAATATATTTTTCTGAGGATCTGAGACGATTTGACTGGAAACCAGTGACTGTTTCTTTCATCTCCAGTAACGATCAGCTTCTCTGTCGGCACCGGAGAGTTTCTCCTCCTGTAAACCGACACCGAACCAACCGATCCGGGTTTCCTCTTTCCGGTTGATGCTCATCAGTCTCCGTTAGAGCCGCACGACCCGTCGGGAGTTTCCGCAACAATAAAAAGCTCCGTGAAATGGAAACCGAGGGTAATTTGCTCTCTGATGTGTCTGAGAGCATCAGCAAGCCGAGTGGTTCCCTAACTGGATTTGCTGCTTTTAAACGCATCCATATGGCGCTAAACTGGTGCCATAAAGTTTGTTCAAAAGAAAAATATCTTAAAAATGGAATAAAAAATATTTGAAACTGAAAAGAATGTTTAAAATACAATTTAAGAAAGATTTGAAACGTAAGAAAAGTACAACTATTCTGGATGTATGGAACTAAATAGGGGCCATAGAGTTTGTTAAAAAGAATTAAACTAAAAATATTTTGAAACTGAAAAAAGTTCAAAACTGAACAAAAATACTTGAAACAGAAGAAAACATGTAAAAAGTTCAAACTACTTCTCAGATTCAAGTTTTTTTCCCAAGTTTCAAAATAATATTTTATAATCACAACATTTTTCTTTTGAACCAACTTTGTGGCCCCAATTTAGCTCCATACACCCAGAGAAGAAATACTCATCAGAAGTCAAATTTGTTTTCTTTGTACATTTTAATTCTTTTTTGCCTCCATGAACAACCAGGATCCAAACATCATGAGATGACAAACCCAAATAAAAGTAATTTAAAAAATATACTAAAATATATTTCACTCGTTTTTGTTTTTTATTGAAAAAAACACCTTTGCTTAGAAAAAATGAGAAACAGAATATGAAATAAAATGTGCCAGGAGTACAGACTTCTACAATAAAGGTACAAACCCCCCAAAAAGCCAACATTACAAACATTAGAATAAATTAAAAATATTAAATGACCTACAACATTCAAATAAACATAGTACAAAAAGTGAAGATGATCAATTATATTTGTGAATATAACATTTTCCAAACAAAATTAAATTAATTGCCAGTTTTCTACAGCTGACGCTTCATGTCATTTATTTTTAAGCAGCAGCTTGTAAATGTTTGGGAGACAGGGGGCGCTGTAGGCCAACTTTATTTAACAGAAACTCCAACACAGTAGTACAGAGTCTCTGAGCAAAGTGATTATTTTAAACATTCACCATCTTTAATTAAACTTTCTGCCTTTTTATTTAAGGGGTAACTTTAAATCCCTCTTTACCCCTAACTTTTGAAGTAGTTTTACTCTTGAGTAAAATTTTTGGTTAATTTTCGTCTCACTTAATATTTTAAAAGATTAAAAGAAAAAGTTTAGTTCTTGAACTGCAGTTGGGTTCAACTGAAAATTAATCGAATGGCCACAAAATGGCCACAGTTTGTACCCCCTTGTTCTAAGTGAAGCTAACTTCCAGCTGGTTCTGGTTCTGTGAGTCCGGTTGTGGTTTGAGGCGGCGTGTCGTCCCGCAGGCCCACCAGCCTGCTGCTAACCTCCCACAGCCGCCGCGCCGCCGCGTCGTCCAGCGCCTGCGGCGCCGGTTCCTTCTCCGTCATCACGTCGTAGTAGCGACCCGTCACGCCCGCCATTTCCTCTGCCACGGCCAGAAACACGCTGGGGTGGGCGCCGAGCTCCGGACTCTTCACCAGCATGGAGAAGAACGGGCCTGAGGAAGAGGACGAGGAAGAGGAGGCTAACAGCAAATAGTCTCTGATTATTTTCACCTATAATCAGAAATATCAGCAGATTTTGTTAGGATTTCTGATCATAGCTAAACATAAAGTAGTGGAGAACTAAAATGTTTTCAATTTAAAGTGAATCTAAACCCGATAAAAAAGTTAAGCTCCGCCCACAAAGAATTTCTGAAACATTCCACCAATGTGGGCTAAGAGATTGTGTGGGCGTGGCTAAGAGATGATGTGGGCGTGGCAAATAGATTATGTGGGAGTGGCTAAGAGATTATGTGGGCGTGGCAGTAGTAGGAAGGAGCGGAGGGTGGTACCAGGTTCACAGTTGCTAATTTAGCTCTTTGTGGCTATATTTAGCAACTTCTCAGATCCACCAGAGACGAGCAACAAATTCAGAAACAGTTTTAAAAATTCAACAAACGACAACTATAGTGACTTTTTTTTTTAAGTGACCAGTGACAAATCTAGTCGCTTTCTTCAAAAAGCAACAAGTGGCAAATGTCGTGACAGTTTTTATTTTAAAAAACCACTTGGGCGTGCCGTGATGGCGGAGGGGTCAGCGCGACCCACATTCAGGCAAAACTTAGCCTCGACGTGGCTGTCGCGGGTTCGACTCCCGGACCCGACGACGTTTACCGCATGTCTTCCCCCCTCTTCCTGTCAGCCTACTTTGAAAAAAAGGGACACTAGAGCCCACAAAAAAAAGACCCCTTGCGGGGCGATTAAAACCCCCCCCAAAAAACCCACTTTTCTCAAATAAACTATTGGCAACAAATAGACTTTTTTAAAATAAGCCACTAGTGAAACATTTTGCGACTTTTCTTAAACAGCGACTAGCAACATTTTCAAATAACCAAATAGCAACAAATCTAGCGACTTTTTAAAATACGCAAGACCTAAATTCAATTGAGAACTTGCATAAAGGCGTTAAATTTTCTGTTGACATTTTCAGTTGCTCCAGTTGCTCACAGGATCTATAGAGAGGTTTACTCCACACTTTTCAGGTTTTCGAGTGATTTTTAAATACTTTTGGTTACAGTGATTTTTACTTAGGGTTGTCAGATTGTCTGAAAACAGGTGCAGGCCACACTTTTCAGATGTTTCTCTATTAAAAACCTAACGAACAGTTCAGCAGAGACTCACTGAGAACGGTGGTGGAAAACTGCGACTGGTGCAGGCCGGTGTGTCTGCCGAGGTCCGTGGCTACGACCCCAGGGTGCACGGCGTTCACCGTCACTCCGGTGCCTTTCACACACACACACACACACACACACACACACACACACACACACACACACACACACACACACACACACACACACACACACACACACACACACACACACACCTCAGGTTAGAACACCGCGCTCATCGCAGGCCGGACCGCCTCCCACACCGAACGCAGCGCCGGCGGACTCGCCTTCTAGCCGCTTGGCGAGCTCCCTGGTGAACAGAACATTGGCGAGTTTGCTCTGGCAGTACGCCTGCTTCGTGTCGAATTTCTTCCTCTCCCAGTTCAGGTCGTCGAAGTCGATCTTTCCGACAATGTGGGCGAGCGAGGCCAGGTTGATCACACGACTGGGCGCGGAGTCTTTCAGCTTCTCCAGCAGGAGGTTCGTCAACAAGAAGTGGCCTGGAGGAAGTCAGAGGCTTGGAATAGGTTTACAGTTTTAGAGAAAGCTTTTTTACTGCTAGCAAATAGGCAATAAATCAATTAAACGCATGATAGATTAAAACAAATTCAATCATTTCCACTTGCATGGTTTATTGTTTTTCTCTTTTTACCAGAAGCTGGATGATAAAACTCTTCAGTCTGGTGCTTTGGTCTCAACTAGCCCTTTTTTGAAGGACAATTTTGTTTATAATTCATTTTACTTGCTTTTATGTCGATTTATTTTCCATATTTAAAGCTTTTCAATAAATCAAGTTCAATCACGTTGATTTGTACAGCGTATTTAAAAAAGTCATAAAAATAAGATGCAGTCACAGATTAGAGAGAAATAAACATTACATTTTTAAAGTCCAAAATTACAATAATTCATATAAGTAACAAAAAAAGACAAAAGAACATTTTTCCAAATCAGTTTCTTTCAATAAAAGAAATTTATGAAACTTTAACAGAAACTGCAGGTCTGTGTCTGGTAGATTTTGGGTTAAAATAGTTTGTTGTTCATTCAGAGGAGAAAATTAGAAAATTTCACTCAAGTAAGAGACGAAATACTTCATAATAAAAATAAATTAAAAAAATTATAAAATTGCTCAAGTAAAAATGAAAAAAATCAGCGTAGCAAAAATTTCCTAAAACTATTTTTTTTCATAAAAGTTACTCAAGTAAATGTAATTGAGTAACAGCAACTAGTTACTACCCAGCTGTGCTTTTTGGCTAGTGGAGTTAGCAAACATCATATTTAAAAATAGTTGGACTGTTCTGTTGTGTTTGATAAAAAGAAATATTTGGAAAATAAAATGCTGGAAAATATGAGGAAATTCCCCCTAAGGAAAAAAAATCTCCTCTGGTCCTTCTCGGTAAGTGGCTGAGAAACATGCCGCACTTTTCAGATTTGTAAGAGTGAAAATGTCTGGAAAACCATTTCTCTTTTATAATGCTTTCTCTGCGTTTGTTTTGCGCTTTTAACGGTGAAGTTGGATGAAAACACGCATCGGCTTCTACCTAAATGGTTCACTCCCAGCTGCATGTCGAAGCCGTCCTCCGTCTTCCCCGCCGGACACCGCATGACTCCGGCGTTGTTTATCAAAATGTCCACGCTCTTCTCCTCTGCAATAAAAAAGCAGGTTCGTTAGAAACTCTGTCTCATGTTTCTTCGGTTTGGTTTGGGGTTCTTTGCACCTTGATTGATTCTTTCTGCGAACTCTCGGATGGACTTCATGGAGGCAAGGTCCAGCTGGCACGCATAAACATGCGGGTTCAGCGTCTTCCCTCGGATCTCCTTCGCTGCCGCTTCGCATTTCTCCATGTCGCGGCATCCCATAATGATCCGGCCCCCTGAAGAGGCAAGAAACAGTGTGTCAGAAGCCGCGTTTCCATTACAAATGTCAATGATATTCCATTAATGTTGGGGACTTCCGGTTTGACCGCAAGATGAAGTGGCCGTACTTTCTTCTTCTTCTTTTCCATTATAGCGGATCGCGCTTTCTGAAGCTCCCACTTTAACACTATGTTATTATAAATTCGCTACGTGCTTGTGAATGAAACAATATTCATCGTGCTTCAGTAGAATCGCCACCAGCCAATGAGACAACGACCAACAGAGCAAAAAAAAGACAACGGGAGCATCTAACGGCTATGCTAACGGTTATGCTAGCAGGCCATAAGAAATCCCTCAGCAGATTCAATGCGGTGTTCGTAAAAAACAAATATTCCGCTAATTAAAAAGAAATTGCAATTGCGGTATTTTAGGTAAATAAGAAACGTAATTAAGATCCCATGTGAATAAGTTTGATCATTAAATATAAATAAACATCGTCCTCCAACTACTTCCTGTTATGGTCTTCTTCATGGTTTGTGACAGTGGCAGAATCCGGTTGTTGATCATGTCACTGTTCTGAGAAATACACCAATTTGATACAGCCAAATAATAATAATAATTAAAACACCTGATCACCTGTCAAAACTTTTTATCAAAAAATATATACATTCTTTTTAAACGCAGCCACTAGCAGGAAACACCCAGAATAAGTCAAGAACTGCTGTGTCTCCAGACCTCTGTTGGCCAGTTCTCTAGCCGTCTCCTTCCCGATGCCCGTGTTCGCGCCAGTTATCACGACGGTCTTCCCTTTAATCCCAGCCTTGCTGGGACAGCGGCCCCCAGTCACACGGTTCCTGGAAAACCAATTAAAATTCACCTTTTCCACTCAAAAACAAATTTTCTCAATCTTTTGTGAATAAAAAAACTGAAAAGTGTGGGGTACCTTTCTATTATATGAAAATATACAGTGATAAGATAATAGTAATAACAGTAATAAATATGCCATAGTGAATTGTGCAACAGGAAGAGTAAATTTCTGCCAAAGAACTGAGAAATATTTAGATTAATCAGAAATCTTCTGGAAAACATAGGGAAATTTCTGAGTTTGAAAAGTCAAACATTTTATGAAACTTACATTAGCATCTCAAACGCTCAAATTATACCTGAACTGCGACACCAAATCTTAAAAAGAAGGAAGTTCAAATCAACTCTTCCATCCATCACAACAGGCAAAGACCTTATGCCCTACTGCATCCAAATGGAGCAGCAAAAGCAAAGGACACGGATTAGCAGCAATAGTTAATCAATTAAGTTTCATTTTTATAGCACAAGGCAGCTAACACCTTATGGCTTAATCCAGGACTTCTTGTGATGGAATTGTGAAGGTCAGGAGCCTCTTGAGATTCACTGCAAAACTGACTGCTACTGGAGAATCTGTCTGCCCACAACATCACCATCCACAGCAACTTTTAAAAGGTACTTAGATTATATTAGTTACAATATCTAATATTCATTTGGGATCAATAAAGTTTGGGATACATGTCAGTGCGTGTCTGGACACAACAAAGTGTAACTGATCCTAAAGGTCTGGCTGTAATCACACAATCCATTCATTTACTCTAATAATCTGAATTATTATGTTTTCTGTGGCTACAGAACCTCTAGTTCTGCTACAACACAAAGAGAATGGCAACTATAGGAGCTAAAATAATAAAATGTGACAACAGGTTGTGTGTAAAATCCTGACAGTTCCAGTCGCATTATTCTGAGTTACTCACTTGATTAAAACGGCACTTCCGGCCACCGTACCGAACACGGAAACCGGTAGAATATATCTGCTCATGGCTGCGGAGAAACGCCGAAAACCCCGAACAGTTTAAGAAAGTTTTAACGTCAAACTCACATCTGAAAACAACACAACAGAGCAAGGTTACAGCAGCAGCCTTTCTGCGTCATCAGCCAGCGCCGAGAAGTGGAATTATGGGAAACGTAGTACTGAAGAAGCGGAAAACTTATTCTAGTTCTCTGTTGTTTAGACTTTCAGATTCAAGTTTGGACGTGATAAAGGTTATGGGATGCCATCACAGTCAAAAATCAGCAGCAATACTTTTCAGTTCCAGTTGCTATGTCATTCAAATTTACAGTTTAAATAAGCTAGCAAGCTAATTATTTAGTTTACAAACTAAAAATTTAGATTGCTAACTAAATATTTAGTTTTCAAACTAAATATTGTATTTAGTTTGTTAAATAAAAATGTAGCTGTTAGGGACATATTTAGTTTGCTAAATTGTTCGTTTGAAACTGCGACACTTATAAACAAATGAGCAACATGGTGACAGTATGACTGAAAAATTTACCTCCAATTTTCTCTCTTATTATTGTTGTTGGTTTTTGACTGGAAACTTTATGACTAATAGGGCTGTGAAAGGTAGAAACAAATTAAGAAGTTTCCTAGAAAAATTTTGAAATGTCTGCTTTTCAAAAGTCAAAACTTTGGCAAGAAATAACTCAAAAAATGTACATTAGTCTCACAAATTTTCTTTGAGAATTTTGCCATTTCTGAGTTAAAACATTTAAAATTTGCAAGAAAAAAATTTAATTTTTAGATCAATATCAGAAATTAGATTTTTTGGCAGAAAGAAAAATGTGGAAATTTCAGAGTTGCAAAGGGAGAAAATTTTCTATGCTTAAAATTTTAGAAATTTTTAGGTGGAAATTTTCTCCTTTTTTCTCTTCATACAACGACGCTAATATGTTGTTGAACAAAAGAAGAAGAACACGCTGTAAATAAAATGCATCTTGCATCTCAACACTGGACTCAATTTGAACTGTTTCTCTTTCTTGTTCTGCATGGCCGCCATCTTTAATTCTGTATCATATGTTTTCACTTAAAGTTGACCAATGGCGCCCTCTTCAGGATGGAGGCCAAAATACAACAGTGAAAAAAGGTCTAAATGAACTCTGTTAGTTAATTCGATGGATGGCAATTTAATTCACAATTAATTGTTTACATCCCTCGTAACAACAATTTTATCCATGATTGTATATTTTTGTATTTATGTTTTTCTGTAATTAAAAGAAAACCCTGAGCAGTTTCATGATGCATTACAAAAGTCTATAGTGGAAATCTTTTCTGTCTTCGTAGTTTCTAGTGCAACTGGGACACAGACTGACAGAACCTCAGAGATAAATCTGAGGATAAAACAAGGGCGCCCTTTATATGAAAGAGCTGGAGGAAGCTGGTGGCATACAAAAGTAAAAACTGGGGCAAGAAGCTGCTGTCTGGGAAAAGAGGAGTAGAAAATAAACCTGGAGTCTCTGCACCTCATACAGGTGTGTGTGTGTGTGCGTGTGTGTGTGCGTGTGTGTGTGTGTGTGTGCGTGTGTGTGTGTGCGTGTGTGTGTGTGTGTGCGTGTGTGTGTGTGAACCTTTGTGCCAGTTAAAGCACACAGAGCTCTGCCTTCAGGATGATTTATGACTCTCCTGTTTCCAGAATAACCTGTAGGAAACTTCTGCCTCACATGATGCTCCACTCTGAAAAGCACCTGCATCTAATTGGTAGCTGGCCTGGTTCGGGTCAGGGGTGGCCTAGTCCAATCCTCCAGAGTTACTATACTACCCTGAAACTTTTAGATGCATCACTGTTCTATCTATCTATCTATCTATCTATCTATCTATCTATCTATCTATCTATCTATCTATCTATCTATAGCATATATAATGTATATATACATATAATGTAAATACATATATCGTTTTTATACATTGTTGTATTTCTTTTGCTGTATATTTATTTAGTAAAAAAGTAGAAGTGTGTGTTTATATACACGTGTCCATTTTTTCTCACTATATATATTACTGTTATGGCCCCTGGCCTCTTGAGGCTGTGCAGGCTCTTTGTTTCTTTTTTTCTATTATGCAGGATCAGCTGTGCGGGCACAGCTTTCTGATTGGCTGCCTAGGAGCTGCAGGAGAGCAGCCACCCCATTGGAGCAGCAAAGCCAATCAGATGTTGATGAGACCCACCTGCATCATATAAAAGAAGTCCGAGTTCATTCCTCCAGGGGGCAGCTAGCAGGAAGAGGTTGTGTGAAGCTGACCCCCACCTTCTGTGTTTGATGACTGTTTTGGACAGTTTGAACAATTTTGTTCTTGCTTATTTTGCTAAGTATTTTGCTAAGAAGCTGCTTTAGGTAACTCTTGAACAAGCTAGAGGCTTGTGTTTGGGAGGTTTTGGTGCTCCCTTTTGTCCCTTCCTTTTGGTTGTTTTGAGTTACTTTAGACTGATGTGTTTGCACATCTTGTTGTTTAATTTGCACTCAGTGATTTCTGCATTTGTTGGTCCTTTACTTTTGTTTAATTGGGTTAAGTTGTATTGTGTTTTGGTTCTGTGAAAACCTTCATTTTGTAATAAATCATTTTTTCATTCCACTTTTTTCTCTGGACACATTTTTATGTTACTGCCCCTGGACCCCTAGACCATGCAACAATTGCATAATACTTTCTTCTACAATTGTATAAAAACAATGTAAAATATACAATATACAAGTGTATTCATGTTTATATATGTTTATTATATATATATGTATTTATCTTTATGTGCTATATATTTTTATTCACAGGGTTTTATATTATGTGTTAATTGAAGAATATGTCTCTGCCTAATTAATGCAGTTCCCTGTGGGGCCAGTAGGGTGAGCATCTTTTCCCCCGGGTCCATGGGCCCCTCTGACCCACCACTTGTGTTTGTCGCTGATGTTGAACGTCTTGTTGTCCCGGCGCTAGGACCCAGCACACGTGAGCGCCTGTAGTGATCCAGAGGGTGGAGCCGGTGAACAATGACTGGTAGGACCAGCAGATGCAGAACATCTGAACCCGCTTCCCCGCCTCTCGAGCCCCGCTGGACGAACGGACGGACGGACCGGGGCGGACCGACGGCCGCAGACGACCCGGACTCAACCTGAAGGTTTGTTCAGAGATCCGAGCCTCGGCGGTGTGAATGAATGGGCTCCTCTCCGCGTCTCCTGCGTGTGGAAGTGGAAGTGGGTCATGCGGACCACCGGAGGAGCGGGAGATAAACACGCAGCCTCCCGCAGCTGCTTGGTCGGTTAACGGCTCCCACATCCCGCTTCTCACGCTCCACATGTGGCTCTGATTCCTCCGAACAAAGTCTCAAACTGACGGACAAAACTGGGACTTCAACTTCTCTGTTCTGGAGAAATATTTTTGCTATTTGAAAGCGAAGATTCGGTTAGTCGGTTCCGAGCAGATGCAGGACCATGGAGGAGAGAGGCAGGTCGCCAGCAGGTGAGCAACACCCGATGAGGAGCTTCCAACTGGGTCCAGAAAAAGCGGAAAATCCAGTCCACGAATCCTCCAATTCATCATTCACACCACATGACCTTTGACCCTCTCACTGTTTTTTTTTATTCTGAATTTACTCTGTTTTGTGCAGCAAATAGTCCAGGTTTTCTTCTTCCGGTTTGTAAGGGAAAATTAATCCAACAGAAAATCAAGGCAAGATTAATCTCCAAAGGAAACCAGAAATATTAAACTTGAAGAAATTAAGGCTGAAATAATTATTCAGATGAATCATTATTAAAATTACCTTCAGCTAATTTACTAAAGTCTAACAATCATTAACTTTAGCAAACAGACCCAGTAATTAAGCCAAAGCTATATAAAACTAGCATTTAAGGTGAAAAACCTTCTTTGTTTAAAGTAACCATCAGTTAATTTGGTGGTTGTATAATCATTAACTAC
The DNA here is from genome assembly GCF_001444195.1 of Xiphophorus couchianus. Lineage (NCBI taxonomy): Eukaryota > Metazoa > Chordata > Actinopteri > Cyprinodontiformes > Poeciliidae > Xiphophorus > Xiphophorus couchianus. The sequence goes on from NC_040229.1 coordinate 2,410,808, forward strand.
AACATACAGACTGAAGGGCAGCAATTCAGCCAAAACTGAACAAAAACGGCTAATATTTAGCATTTAACATGAAAAACCTTCTTTGTTTGTAACTAAGTTTTACCCAGAACTCATTAAGTTGCATATATTTAGCTTCAGCTGGTTCAAACTAAGAGAATCTGCTATCAGACACATTTTGCTACCCAAGTATTAGTTAATTATTCAAATCTTAGTGTTGAATTTAATTGAAGGGCTTCTCTTGTCACTAACTTTTAAAATGTTTATTTTCTTATTTTAAATAGGAATTGAATTATTTGTTTAATTACTTCTGATACTGTACACAATAAGCTGCAGGTGATTAAATAAAAATCAGCAAAATGTGCCATTTAAAAAAAATCTGATTAAGGAATTAATCAATTGTCAGAATAATTGTTGAACTTATTAATTACTGAAATAATCATTAGCCCCAAAACAGATCTGTTGCAATATTCAGAGACTTAAAATGGTGAAAAATCATAATTTTGATGCATTTAACGACTTGAAAAACAAAAATCTGACTTTGGTCGCATAATTTTTCCCTGAACAGCTGCTCAGTTGTTTTCCCCTCTGCTCTTTAATCTTCATGTCTATTGTTAGCTGATGCAGAAAAATGGACCAGACAGGTGGAATCTCATTTTTAATGCATCTTAATGAGCATCTGACTTTAAAATTTCTGCAAAAAGCGAAACCTGGAGGCTGCTAATGGGTCACAAACACGGCAGAGGGGCCAGCGACTCATGTTTATTTGCTTCTGCAGACCTGCGTTTTGTTAGAGTCCAAAACAATTCATATTCAAAGCAGCCTCTGGTTGCTGCATAAATAATTCACATTTCAGGATGATTTCCCAGTAAGAATCGACAGCTGATGAGCAGTTTTGCTGGTGGAAACATGCTCCTCACATATTCTCTGAAACTGTCTCCTCTAAATGCAGCTGGGGTAAATGTTTCAGGCAGACTCTGCAAATAGCAGCAAAAATGAGTTTTCATGCTGTTAAAGAGGAAATTGACCCACTCCAGCTGGAATAAACAAACCGTTTCTCTCCAAACCAAATGACTTAAAGAAATGAACATGCATAATTAAAATGTTTATGATTATTACTTGAAAATAAAAGGGTAATGGCTGGATTTTTTTTTTATGCTGGTTGTTTTAAATGCAGATTCACTTTGCAGAGGGAAATAAACAAACCCTGCAAACATGTACATAAGTTATAATGAATGAAAACAAATGTTACCCTTTTTCTTGACTTAAAAATGCAATTTTCTATGAAGTTCCTTCATTTTAGCTGTTTTTAAAAGCAAATTTCAACCCTTTTGTCAATTTAGCTAAGATTTCTTTAGATTCTGTGGCGTTATGTGATCAGGCAGTACATAAAAATAATGACATTTTGACATTATTACTGTATTTGTAACGGATTTTTAGCATTAACTTCTGCAATTGTTGATTACCTTTGGAAGAGTGACGAATAATATTCCCAGCCAGTAACTGGTAGCGTTCCCAGACTGGAGTTTTTCTGGCATTTATTAGATTTATTATTAAATTACAGGAACACAAAAACTGAAATATCCATAAATATCTGCAGCAAAATGGTGAGATAGTTTGTTTTATACCTGAGTGATGTAAACATCAACCATGGATTATTGGAACCAATAAGGAAAATCAACTGCAGTGCAGTGAACCCTCGTTTTTCACGGGGATTAGGTTCAGAAAAGAACCAGCGATGGGCGAAATCCGTGAAGTAGTTACCTTTATTTTTTTACAATTATTATACAATATAATTAAATATTCTACATTGAATTCAAAGAACAAAACCTGTTTTCAGGCCCAAGCATTTTTTTAAACAAATATAACTCTTTCTTACAAATAACTACAGTAAAATAATCATTTTAATCATCAATACGAAGAACAGTAGGACAAATAGTGACTGGTGTTTCCCTGATCCTCTGACTGACGCTGCAGCCTGACTTCGCTCTCCAGTGGCTTTTTCTCCTGAAGCCTGAGGTGCAGGTGTGTTTTTTCGGAAAAAGAACGTAGTTATCGGTAGTTGTTGTTGTTGTCGCTCTTTTTTCCTTCTGGGCAAAAATATTTGCCAAAATTTGCCAAGCTGTATATTTAAATACTGTAACGTTATTGGCACACAGGTAGAGAAGAAGCGCGGAGACTGTTTAGCCAATCAGGACGCAGAACACAATGCACTGTGAAAAAAACCCTCAGCGAAGCAGCGAGGCCGTGAAGGTGAAGCGCGTTACAGCGAGGGTTCACTGTGCCACCGTTTAACCCACAGAGGGAACTTTAACTAATTTCCATGAAAATATCAACAGAAACATAAAGATTTAATCTTAAGTCACATTTATATCTTCTATCTGTCAATAAATGAGTTGACTGGGGTTAGTTACTCAGTATGAACTGACTGATGATCCTGTGAAACTAAATAGGAATTGACCATGTTTTTCTCCTTTGGAAGATAATTTTAGTGAATTGGTGCTACATTATGGGACTGTTGTAAAAATATTTACTTCTTTTCACATCTCAACAGACTTGATTATTGGTCATGATTAACAAACCAATAGAGAAGTGTGATTTATATCAGGAGTTCCCAAACGTTTCTGTGCCATGGCCCCCCAAACAGCATTAGCATTAGCTTAGCACAGACAATATTACAAAATATTTAAAGAAACATCAACGTTAAGAAGGCTTTTTATTCACTATTCAGTAATTACGACAATCATTTAATTTATTGTCATAGTGATAATTTCACATTTAAATGCCAACTCCTCCTAGGAGCTGAGACGGTTTCAGAGTTGATCAGTAGCTGGTTTTCGGTTTCAAAGTGAAGGAGGGAGCAGCTTAGCAAATCAACATTAGCCACTTCCAGCAGAACTAATCACCTTATGCCGCCGTTGCATCATTTAGCGACACCCCCATTTTACTGAGCTCATATTAGCATCAGATTTCCCCCGTGCGTTTAGCATCAAAGGGAGGCGCTCCATGTTCTGTTCGCGCCTCGCTGGATTTCTTCCTCTCATCTTCCTCGGACAAAGACTCCCTGCTACAGGCGGAGGTTACTGGCTTGTGTGAATATAATGGTGTCGGTGGGTACAGTGTGACCTGCAGCTAGCCGAGGATGATGGCGACGACACTTATTATGATTGGCATCCATAATCAGATGCCGCAGGGGAAAGTTTTTGCAGCTGGAGCTTTAATCTTTAAACTCTGATGATGATAGAAAGTGCCAGAGGAAATGCAGCGGGATGCAAATCAATGGAAAGCACTTTCATCATGAGTCCTAATCAGATTGTAAAAGATGACCTCATTTCCAAAAAGCATGAAGTTAAGAAGTTGCTGTGGATAAAAGCTGTTTTCTTTCTCGTTGGGCTGATTTTCCTCCCCCAAGTTTCTTCCTGTTTGAGATTATTTGGTTTAAGTTTTCTGTATTCGGTCCAAATTTAATGTATTTTAATATAAAATAGTGCTTTGTTGTAAGGTTCAATGAAAATATGTGGCATTTCTAAACGTTTTAGCAATAAAAATCTAAAAAGTGCATCTTTGACAGTGAAAATATTTGGATCTATCAGTTTCAGAAGGTTTTTAACAGAAGATTTAGAAAATCATCTGTTATGGTTATTTTCTCTGGTGCAAAAGTAAGTACTTCAGTTTTTTCTAAATTTAATTAAAGGAAGTTTTTAATTAAATTCAAGCATTTATTAAAATGTCCCAAATCAATTGAATTAAAAGAAGTTCAACTGAATATCATCAGTGTAGTAATGGTAGGAAATATTCTTACAGAATAACCAAAAATCCCAGGGATTTGTTTCAATTTTTTCTGTTTCAATTTTGTTTCAATTTTTTCTTCATTCTTCATTTAATTAAATTCAAATTTATTCATAAAATGTTCACTTTCAACTGAATGAAAATAAATGTATAACTGAATACATAGTCGGAAATATCCGTAAGAGATGAAAAAATGTGACCAAGAGGCAGCAGAGAAAGTACAAACAACAATGTAACCAAAACGGAGCCCTGTGGAACACCAAACTGACAAATGTACATAGCAGTGGTGGGTAGCACTAACTAAAAGACTAGCTTTGCTAACCCTAAAAAACTAATCATAAACTTTAGTTCTGCTAATGCTAAAGCTAAATACCGACACCGTATTTAGCAGAAGCTAATGCTAAAGTGCTAACTTCCATTCTATTAACACCGTAACCTTCTAGCACCAATTTAATTTTCTTCTGTTTCAGAAATATAAACTACACATAAAATCCCAATAAAATATTTTTAAAAGTTTGTCTTTTTAATGTGACAAAATGCCAATAAACTCAAGATTCAGTTTAAAATGTTTCCTATGATTGCAGGAACACAAACCTGAAGCATTTATCACTTTTACATTTTAAATGTTCGTTTTTAAACCTCTCCTCTGCGAAGGTCACATTCATGCAAATCTTGCTGCTCGTTTTAATGACCCAGCGGTTCTCCGGTGTTTCTGCAGGAACTGATTCGGCTTCCTGAGACGGGATCTCTGAAGGTTTTCTGCCATGTCTCGGGTTGACCTTTCCGGTTTCTGTTGAATGCCATTTCCTAATTGCATTACAAACTGAAGGGACGGCAAACTGGCCAATTAAACACGGCTGTGGACATGTGCAAGGATAACTGTGGGCCACCAAGCTCAAAGTTTGAGACAGGGGACAAGTCTGTGCATCATTTGCCTGGTACGGATGTTTGCACACTTCATATTGAACTGAATGACTTCTGTGTTGGTGTTTTATTGGTTTTTGAAGGTTACATATTTGGAAAATCTGGCATTCCTTTGGTTTCCATAGTTCAGAGTGATGTCAGGGCGGCCATCTTGTTTTACAGCTTCTATTTATTTGGACTTTACGACAGAATATTAGGGTCAGGCTACAATTTTTATGAAGTCATAATATAACAAGAAAAATGTAATATTAGGAGAATAAAGTTGAAATAATATGAGAAGTAATTGTAACTTTTTTTAACTCTAACACAAAAACTAACAAAAGATTGAAGCATATAGTGAAGTTTAAAGTTTTTTTCGAGCAAATTTTAGATTTTTTTTAAACAAAAAAAATTCCACCATTTTTTTTGGTGGAATTTTCATTTATTTTTTTATTGTCTATCTACGTACAATGGCCCTAATCGGACTCTGTCTGAATCGTTTCTTTTTTCCGTTCTGGTATCCCTCCGCCATCTTTGTTTCTGCATCAACTGGCTCCTCTTAAGAATGACCAGCTGCGCCCTCTGCTGGATGGCGTCCAAACTGCATCACTGCAAGAAGGTCTAAATCAGGTGTCAAACTCCAGGCCTCCAGCCGCTGTCCTGCAGTTTTTAGATGTGCCACAGGTACAAAACACTGGAATGAAATGACTTCATCACCTCCTCCTGTGTAGATCAGTTCTCCAGAGCCTTAATGACCTAATTATTCTGTTCTGGTGCAGCAGAGGCTCATCTAAAAGTTGCAGGGCTGGAGTTTTACAGCTGTGGTCTAAATGGACGTTATTAGTGAATCTATTGGAATTCATTTTAATCTAATAAATCATTAATCGACAATTAATTGTAAGTCAATTGTTTGCATTCCTAATTATGAACATATATTTTTATAATTAAGGAAAAAATGTTGATATGTACAACTCATAGAAAGGATGCTAGAAAATATTTTTAAAAATTGGCTTTTATTTCAGTCAATTCTTGTTTATCTTTTTAGAAAATAAACCAAGAAAAAAATAGATTAAAACTGGATATGTTATGAAAAAATGTGGGATTGTATCTTTAAGCCGTTGCTGCTGAGCGCTGAACCAAACCCAGTCCGGCCAGAGTCGCCTCAGTTTGTCCTTCCAGTGTCACTGCGGACGTTTCCGCTTTGCTTTCAAAGTTTGGGGACGTTTCACCTTGGCCAGCGTCCTTCCGGCTCATTGGTCCTCCCAGCAGGAGGCCAGGTGAATCTGGAGCGCTAACAGCAGGGGTCCATATGGGAGCCGGGCCGAGTGCAGAGCAGGTGATTTGTCAAAGTGAGAGTCTGTGGCCGATCGCTCAGACAGCGGCGCAGCAAACGGAGGTTTTTTCGTTCGGTGGGGTTGACAAACAGTAGAAAAAAAGACCTTTAGACATCATCTGTTTCTGTCAGGTTGTTTTAGCGCGTCGCACAAAAACAAATGGGCTCGTCTGAACCACCATGTAGAACTGAAACAATCAGTTTCCCATTGAAAACCCGGTTTCTGCACAGGATGTCAACTTCATGAGGAAGAGGATTAAGAAAGCAAAAAGAAATCCGACTTTTTTCCTCAAAATTCTGATGTTTTTCACAGAATTCTCATTTTAATCTCACAATTCTAATTCTGTGTCAAAATCCAACTAAATAACCAAATATTTCTTGGTGTATTTCACTGATATTGTCAGTATAAATATTTATGTAACTGTTTCTTCCTCTCCATCCAGACTGAAAACCCCAAATTGAGTTTTAACACTAAATTTGCCTGATGGAGCAAAAACAATTGAAACGATTCTGATTCAGAAAGAAAATACTGAACTCTGAGATTAAAATCAGTATTTATTTTTTCTGGTGGACTCGACGTCCTCCGTGGTTTTAGTTGGAAACAGTTTCAGTTCTAACGGGCTGGTTCTGTTTGAGTGACGCACTAAAACAACCTGATAGAAACAGATGAAGCCCAAAGGTTTGGTTTCCGTTTGCAGACAGACGGTGGGAGAAACGGCTTCGGTCTCATTGGGTTTCTCTCTGTGACCTGGAGGCAAAGCATGTTGGGTGTTTTGACAGCTAATTGAGAAATCGGTCCTCATTAATAATGGCTGTTTGGCCCGGAGCAAAGCGGCTAGTCTATTAGCAGAGAGGGTAAAGACGTGGCGAGGGTCTGCAGTCTATTTACTTTTTTAGTTCCTTCTTTGTGTTTGTAGAAACAGGCAGAAGAGCAGAGGGGGAATGGACCAGTAGCCTGACCTCATTAGGATGCGTCAACGCCAGCCCTGTTCAGTCGCTTTAATCCGACTCCATTATGGTTGTCCGGAAAGTCTGGTTTGATTGTGGAGGTTTAAATGCTAATCGGACCAAAAACATTGAGTTCTGGTCCTCCAAACCTTGGTCTCGGTTTGGTTGAAGTGAACTCTGTTTGAAATCATATGTGAACACAAAGTGAACCAGAGACCGCTCCAAAAGCAGGAAGTGGACTACAGTGCAGGGCATGGTGGGTAAATACAACCAAAACAAATGTGCTAATTTAGCGCTAGCAGGAGAAATAGATCGTGGTCTTTAGCTAAACACAAAACAGGAATCCTACAGCCTCTAAAATCTGATCGCAATTAATCCAATTAATCGTTTCAGCCCTAAATAAAAGTAATGAAAATAACAGCTGCTGAGATTTCCACCTTGTTCTATGAGAACCGTAGTCCAGGTAGAGTTCAGTGGGCGGATTTAAAACGTTTGCAGATATTCGGGTCGGACTGAGTCGGACTCGTACCTCCAAGTATTAAAAATGGATCGTCTGTATGTGGAGCGTGTGATTGCTGCCTTTTCTTTCGGATGAAGCAGCAGTTAGCCACAAACGCTGGAGTTGTGCTGCAGCCTGCAGCTGCTTCCTGTGAGAGGTGAAAGCACAAAGGGCCTTTGACTGCGCCTCCGATACGCCGGACCGACCCGCTCTCTGCCAAAAGCCTCCACACAATCATCCCTCAGATAACCCAACTCCATTGGAACACCTCCGAGGCTCTGTGCTGTGTTTCCTGAGACGACCAACCTTCTCGTCACATTTCAGGACTCCTAATCCAGTTTTTGTCGGAGCGGGGAAATGTGATTAGGAGCTGGAGCTGAGTGGAGGGACAGTCGAGCAGGCCCTGCGCTCCACTTGGCTCTCTGTGATCCATGCAGGGTGGGCGCTAACAGGAAACATGCTAACATGTTAACATGCTTAATCGTTAGCATGCGAACATGCTAGCGCTCCGTCTGTCTGGTTTTAACGTTAAATCACCAACCAGGTCCACTGATCAGTCTGGACTGCTACAAAGACTTGAAGGACAAAAAATCCACACCATCTTATATCATCACTTTCATGGTTGTGATTTGTAGAGCATCATTCTATGGCGCAGTAATAGTGCCAAAATTCATTACATGGCTAAAGGGCAATTCCAACTAGGTCTGTCACAATAAAAAAAATTTGCTGGATAATAAATTGTCCCAGAAGTTATGATAAACGACAATATTGTTGGTTTGAGATCATTTTCAAGTAATGTAATGTTAATAATGAAAAAAACAGAAGAGTTTTATCAACCAGTTTTTGGGAGAAAATAAAACGATAAATCATTCACATGGAAATTATTGAGCTTGTTTTAATTTGTTTAATTGATTTAATTCTTATTGTTAGAGGCTTAATTCCACCTATTTTTTTATTTCATCTTGCTTAAATTCTCCAGTACTTGGAGGTGATTGTCCAGTAGACTCTGTTTGATTTGGGAAAAAATTTCCCAAACTTTTTGGGATTTGTTATATCGCATACATTTCCCTCTTTCGCCAGTGGGGGCGCTGCACCAAGAAACACTGAAAGAAACGATATGCATGCAAGCAGCTAACCCTAAGCTATTCAATGCTAACACCAGCCTATATTTGATAATGGACAACCCTCAGCATGCTAGATCCCAGTCTCTTCAAAGCTAACACACGCTAACATTCCTCTTAACGCCGAGTTCAAAATGTCGGTAACTCAGTAATGATTAATGATCATTAATCAGATCAGGAAGTAGCTTCTTGCAACAAGGAAGCAGTCACCACTGGGTGCACAAAAGTCTTAATTTTGGCACTAATACCACACCATAATCCTTCCTGTTTCCAGATTCCGCCTTTCATAACAAAACCACAGAGATTCAGTCCAACTCGACTTTATCTTCTCCTACCAGATCTTCTCCCTCCAAAAACCTGAACCAAACTTCCTGATCCATGTTCTCCCATCTACATTCGCCTCCAAAGCATGTCGTTAATTCATGGTTTTCCACCAGAGGAGCCCAGTGAGTGGCAGACACATTTTCGGTGCACATCTTTGAACCTGGTTTAAAGCAACGCTGCTGTGAAATTGGCTGCAGGGAAAGAAAAAGGAACAAAAGAGAAGCTTTTAGCTCTGAATGGCGGATGAAAAAGGCCATGAGCAGAATGGCTTGTGCTGATTTGGAGCCTATTTGTATTGTGTGTGTGCATGCTGTGCATGATTGGATGATTAAATCTGATTGGTTGTGGAGGGAGGCTGAGTTAAGGAGACGGAGACAGTGGGTAAGATCATTAGTGAGATGTGTGTCGTTTGTTTTAGTTTCATTGTTGTTCAAACAGTAACTGAGACAGAAGCAATCTCACTTTATGTGAAGCTTCCTGATTTAGTACTTCTAGAACTGCAACTGATGATTATTTCAGATTAACATATCAATTATTCTAATGATTAATTGATTAATTTAAAAATGGCACAATCTACAGATTTTCATTTAACCACTTCAGCCTTTTTCATAGAATATTAGAAATACATTGAAAGGTTCAAATAAACAAATAAATCAATTCCTTTTTAAAAAGAAAATTAACATTTAATTTCCTAAAATACAATAACAGCATTCCTTTAATAGATCTGAGCCGGGTGAAGCTAGAACTGACACTTCAGGTGTTCTTGGAAAAGGTATTTACAGAAAAGTGTTTTTATCTTAAATGCAAAATGTTTATATATTTTGTACAGTTTTGGCTTAATTACTGTTTTGAATTTTTTCAGAAAATGGCCTTTTTTGAGGCAAGTATGTATATACTCCAGTTAACGATTAATTGATACTGAATGTGTTGACAATTATCTCAACAGCTGACTAATCACGAATAAAATAAATAGTTCCTAAATAGAAATTTTAAAAGTTTTTGTTGTGAACTTTTTGACTTTTGTCTATTAGAACAGCAACATAAACAATCCTGGTAGAGTTCAGCAAATCAAGATTATTTCTGTAATCGATTAATCATAATTATACTGATGGATTGTTTCAGTCTTGGATAAAAATAATGAAAATAACTGTTGTTGATCCACCTTGTTCCAAGAGGACAGCAACATAAATAATCCTGGAAGAATTCAGCCAGTGAAGATTATTTCAGTAATCGATTAATCATGATTAACCCAATTAATCGTTTCAGCTTTAACTAAAAATAATTGCTGTTAAACTTTCAACTTTTTTTTATGAGAACAGAAACAAGCAGTATTGGTAGAGTTCAGCTAGTCAAGATTATTTCTGTTATAATAATCACAATTAAATGGATTAATCACGATTAATTGGACTAATCGTTTCAGTCTGAAATAAATATAATGAAAATAATCGCTGTTTATCTTTCCAATTGTTTCTATGAGAACAGCAACATAAACAGACCTGGTAGAGTTCAGTTCCAAGAATCAATTAATCACGATTAATCTGATTAATCGTTTGAGCCCTATATTTTTTTAACCTATAACCTCCACTTTCAGTATCTCTTCTGTTTCTACATGCCTAACTGTAAATGCAGATGTAGTTGTTGCTCTTGTAAGCACGCATGAAGCTGTCAGCTCCAGATTTATTGCCATTTGCTCGTCTTTCTGCTATTGATTTTTCTGTAGCTGCTTGCCAGTAAGTGCTGTCTGAGGCCTGCCGTATCTGAAAGCTTAGCAGAGTCGTCTGGGCGCAGCAGGAAGTCTGATGCATTTACTGAAAGTTCTCCTCATGGCGGTGCTCGCCCCGAATCGATAGCATGAAAGCGAAGAGCCGCCATGTTGGAGAAACGTCGATTCTAACCGTGTTTTCCTTTCCCGCCAGCGTGCCGCAGAGCGTCATGGCGAGCCTGTCTCTCTCCCCCTCCGGGCCGGGGCGAGCGGGCAGCGGCGGGGGGTCGCCCACGTCCAAACCGAGCTACTGCGGAGCGGTTCCGGTGGAGGACATGCAGGCGCTGGCCATCACCTCGCTGTCCGCCGCGGACGTAGCCAAGCAGTACGAACACATCCGGGAGCTGGGGAAGGGAACGTACGGCAAGGTGGACCTGGTGGCTCACCGCACGCAGGGTGAGTCCCTACGACCTCCCACCTATGGGAGATGATTAGTGCCACAGATGGAAAAAAAGTCTGAGTATAATCTCAGAAGATTGTGTTTCTTTATGACAGTTAAGTGATTCATTTGGTGGCATGAACACAGAAAGTGAGAAAACATGAAATACATTGACATGTTAGTCAAATGTATGACGCCGTATTAGGATAGAAAATAAGGAGTAAATTTCGGCCAAAAACTTCTTAATTGTTTTACACTGATCTCAGAAAAGTTATAGAAAAAATGTGGAATTTCTGTGCTCCGAAAATTGAAAATTTGCGAGACATTTCTGAGTTTGAAAAGTTGGAAATTTTCGACTTGAACATTTAAAATTTCTGAGATTAATTTAAATATTTCTGAGATTTTTGGCAGAATTTTTTTCGTCCTTTTTTTCTATCTACATTGGCCCTAACACGCTGTCGTACAAATGTGACGACACAGATGGGTAAAATTAAGTCTTACATTAATATAAATAAAAATCGACTGACCTAAAGTACGTCTGCTGCAATTATGAACACAAATACACCATGTTCCAAATTATTATGCGAATTGGATTTAAGTGTCATAAAGATGAAATTTTTTGTTATGCTATTAAATTCATAGATGGTATTGTGTGTCTTTGAATCACTATAACTAATTTCAGAGAGCTGCTTGATTAGTTTGTCTGCTGAGCTCAATTAAAGGAAATCTACTTCAGAAGGATGTTCCACATTATTAAGCAGGCCACAGGTTTCAATCAACATGGGAAAGAGAAAGAATCTCTGCTGATGAAAATCATCAGATAGTGTAGTGCCGTATGACAAGTTATGAAAACATTAGATATTTAACGAAAACTGAAGCGTTTATCATACTGTGAAGAGATTTGTGGCTGATTCAGAACAAAGATGGTTTTACAGATAAAGGCAGAATGAGGAAAGTTTCTGTTGGACACATTCATGGGATTCAGAGAGCAGCTGTTAAAATATCCTTAAAGCAGCAAACAGTTATTAGAAGCTGCTGGAGCCTCAAGGTGGAGGATCCTCCAGAGGCTTGCGGTGCAAGAACCTACTATTGGGCCCCTAACCAGAGCTCACAAGCAGAACCGGTCCCAGTGGGCCTGGATGGTCCAGATGGACGCAGTAGAGGATTGGTGGTGGATGGCCACCACGTCCCAACAGGCTGTGACGTCAGCAAGGAGGTGGTGGAGTTATGCTGTGGGCCGAAGTCATGGGGAGAAAAAGAGAGAGAGAGAGAGAGAGAGAGAGAGAGAGAGAGCTGGTCGGCCCTTCAGAGTCCATGAAGGTGTGAAAATGACCTCAGCAAAGTATCTGGACTTTCTGACTGATCATTTTCTGTCATGGTTCTAAAAGAAGAGCCGAACCTTCGGTAGCAAAATCATCTTCATCATGACAATGAATGCTGCCAGGAAAACCGCTGTGTCATTGGCTGCTATGGGCATAAAGGGCAGAAACTCGTGGCGTGGTCACCATCCTCCTCTGACCTCTGACCTCTACCCTACTGAGAACCTTTGGAGTTTCCTGAAGCAGAAGATCTGAATCCAGTTCATATCAACCAGCAGCTCTGGAAGGTTTTCTGACATCCTGCAGAGAAATTCAGCAGAAACTTTCCACAAACTCACAAGTTCAATGGATGAAGAATTGTGCTGTGATACCAGAGAAGGTCCAAAGTTAACATGGAACTGGGTCTGTTAAGATGGTTCTGATTGAAATAGCTTTGATTTTAGTACATGTGAACACTTAATGCTGCACATTCAAAGAATGACCGTTCACAGTTCTTTATAATCCATAAAATGTTTAGAAAATCTGCTGGGCATAATAATTTGGAACATTTTGCATTTTGAGTTTTTTATTTTTGAAAAAAATCCTGTTGTCATGGGGATCTTTGTTCAGTAAAATCTGATTTATACTGTAATAATTCATGACTTGAAAATTATACTGACCATCATTTGCATTGAACATTTAGGAAAATCTGAGAAAATATCACCTGCATAATAATTTGGAACAAGGTTTAATGGAGGAGCCAAATAATACCTGAAAATTGATTCTTTCATTCATGTTTGAGAAATCCTTTAATCTCCATGGCAACCATTCAGCTGTGCAAAACGCCTGGGTGTATATAGCTCCGCCTTCGAGGCGCAGCCTCTCCCCCACTCAGCTCCTTCAGACTAGCCAGCAGCAGTTAGCAACCAGCTGGTGAAACTGCTGAGCTCATTATAGGAGCTGCTGCCCAGAGCAATGCTGGTAAAAACATTAAAGGGTTAATAGAGGAGCCATGTTGGGACGACTTCCTGGAGGCGGAGCTTCAGAAAGAGCTGGAGTTTTTAAAGAGACAGATGCCCAATTTTAAGACGACAAATTGGGAAGTCACATTTTTTGAAGTCATGATTGATATATACAGCAGCTTTATAACTGAAGGTAACACAGTTACTCAATGCTATAAAATCACACTATGTGCTGGAGAACACATAATACTGGCCCTTTTGAGGACTGAAGTTTCAAAATACATAAAACAAACTCATGTAAGGAGCTGCTTATTCACAACATTTCTCTCCAAGGGCAACATTTAACGTTTCCTCTGCAGGGATCCAGCGGGGCAATCTGAAAAGATTTCTCCTGGTTTTTCAGGCACCAAAATGGCGCTCAAGTTTGTGACGAAGAACAAGACGAAGCTGAAGAGTTTCCTGCGGGAGTTCAGCCTGACGGGTTCTCTGAGCTGCAGCCCGTTCATCATCAAAGTCCTCGACGTTCTGTTCGAGACGGAGGACAGCTACGTGTTCGGGCAGGAGTACGCCCCCGCCGGCGACCTTTTCGACATCATACCGCCGCAGGTAGCGCCAGCACAACGCCCTCCATCAGTCGCCACCGGGCTCGCTTTTGACACCCCTTCAAAGCGAGCCCCGGGGGCCATTCGGGGCCATTGTACTGTTTTTGTGTGGCCCCCAAGTACATTTAAAAAGAATAATATAAATTTGGCCCAGATGCAGACGGAGAGTTTTAATTTTTAAATTTACCTAAATAATTTTCTTAGAAAGCATTCGTCGTTTTATAACAGAGCTTTAACAAAAAGTAAAACCAAGTTTATACAGAGACTTTTACTTTCCTGCACCCAAATCATCTTTTATTTTTTATTAAACTTGGCTAAATATAGCAAGTTTTTTGAAAGAATGTGACTTAAATTCTGTTCTTATTACTGAAAACTATTTTATTCAATTGAGCCCAAAAGAAACTGAAAACTAAAAACCTTTCTATTAATTCAGCAAACTTCAAAATCCCCTGTGTGGCGTTTTTGGGCGTAAGAGGAATACGTTTTCGGCAAAAATCTTTCTGGAAATCCAAAGAGTTTCAAATGTTAAAACTCTAAAATGTAACTTTTTTTTTCATTCAAATTTCTTAGTTCAATCTAAAAATGTTAGAGTTTTCCAAGTTTTTCCTAGAATATTTCAGAGATTTATCTCAAATGTCAGATTTTTTATAATTTATTTTGGAAACTGAAATTTCCCATTTTTTTTCTCTCACATTTTTTGACTTTTTGAGTTCAGAAATTTAAATGTTTTTCTTTCAAATTTCTGAGTTTAATCTAAAAACGTCTGAGTTTTTTCTCTCAAATATTTGACTTTTGAAAAACTAAAATTTCCAGGTTTTTTCTTGAACATTTCTGAAGTAATTCTAAGAAATTTCAGCTTTTTGGCGGAAGTTTACTCTGCCTTTTTTCTATCTACAATTGACCCGACAATAAATTGGATCAATAATAAATATCCATTGCAAAAAAATAACAAAAAAAATGTAATCAACCTTCTTTATTACCTTGATATTTATTTATTTGGTTAGGTTTCTTTGACACATGATTACTTTTGAGTCGACAGTTTTGACCAACGTGAGAAAAGTCTGAACACTGAAACGAAGCGCTGCAGTCGGTCATAATGTTTGAAGTTATAATAAGCTCTCCTGAGGACGGATTTCCTTCTGCACCACATTTTACAGTTTGAGTCTCTCTCCAGCTGATGTGCAGGGACTTCAAGGGCGCTTTAAAGCGGCGCTAAAACTGATTGCAAGGAAAATTACAAAGAAAATTCATATTTTAGTATTCCTTTTATCAGCATGTCGATGCTCTTTTCCGAATCTCGTCTTCATTTAGTTTCTCCTCCCTCTGTCACCTCTCTGCAGAATAGAGCGCTAAGAAAAGAATCCTCAGCAAATGTCAGTATGAGACAAAAAATAACCCAGACAAATTGAAAATGTTCAAATGAGAATTTCATTCATTAAAGGAAAAAAAGAACCAAATTAACCTGGTCTAATGTGGAAATAGTTAGCGTACAACAACATTTTAGTTCCAAACAAAATAATTAGCAAGGAAGGTAAATATTAAGCTGTAAACTATATATTTAGCTGGTAACTAAATATTTAGGTTGCATATTAAATATTTAGTTTAATGCTAAATATTTAGCTAATATTGAAATTCACTTGCCGATAAGTGGACTACCAAAATAAAAGCTGGCTTGTCTTCTGGTGACTAGCAGTTGATGGGAGCTATAGTTTGGTGCTGCCATAGTTTGGTGCTGCCATATTTTGGTGCTGCCATAGTTTGGTGCTGCCATATTTTGGTGCTGCCATAGTTTGATGCTGCCATAGTTTGATGCTGCCATAGTTTGATGCTGCCATATTTTGGTGCTGCCATAGTTTTCAGCCCAAATAGTTTTCAGGCGGTAATTACTCTTCTACTTGGAGCCAGGAGTTCTTGGTTAGCTTTTCATTTGAAAACTTTTTTTTTTTTTGGGTGAGATTATTTCCCTCTGATATTAAAATTATCCTGATCATCTGTAGCGTGACGGTTTGTGAGGAAACCATCAGAAATCGTTTTTTCCTGTCTGTCCTGCAGGTCGGCCTGCCGGAGGAAATGGTGAAGCGCTGCATGCAGCAGCTCGGTTTGGCTCTGGACTTCATGCACAGTAAAAACCTGGTGCATCGGGACGTCAAACCCGAAAACGTGCTTCTGTTCGACCGTGAGTGCCGCCGCATCAAGCTGGCTGACTTCGGCATGACGCGGCGCGTCGGCTGCCGGGTGAAGCGGGTGAGCGGCACCATCCCCTACACGGCACCGGAGGTCTGCCGTGCCAACCGCGCCGAGGGCTTCCTGGTCACCACTAGCATGGACGTGTGGGCATTCGGCGTGCTGGTCTTCTGCATGCTGACGGGGAACTTCCCCTGGGAGGCCGCCATGCCGGCCGATGCCTTCTATGAGGAGTTCCGGCGCTGGCAGAAAGCGGGTTGCCCCGCCGGGACCTACCCGTCCCAGTGGCGCCGCTTCACTGACGACGCCCTGCGCATGTTCCAGAGGCTGCTGGCCGCCGAGCCGGAGAAGCGCTGCGGTGTCAAGGACATCTTCTGCTTCATCAAGTACGAGCTGGTGAGCGAGCTGCGGCGCCGGGCGTCCTACCGAGCCAAACGGGGAGAGAGGTCCAGCTCCGGAGTGTGCACCGGCAGCTGCACCGCGTCGTCTTCGCGTTCCTCCATCAGACACCCGGAGCCGTCCACGCCGCCGGGAACGTCCTGCCTCCGCCCGGCGCCGCTCAAACGCAGCGTCCTGTCCGACCCGCTGTCTCCCAGAGAGGAGGCCGGGCAGCACCAGGCCCCGGGCCGAGACAAGAACAAGAGCCAGATGGTCATGGCGACCGCCATCGAAATCTGCGTTTGAGCGCACTGACGACTCGTAGTTCCGACGGCGTAAAGCAGCCATTTTAGATAAAAATAAGTAAATAAATAAAAGACTAAAATTCTGGCAAGAACTCAGAAATTTTGAGAATAATTTCATAAATATTGTAGAACAAATTGACATTTTGTGAGCTCCAAAAGTTGAAAATGTGCAACAACAAAAAAAAAATTTTCCCCAAAAGCTGCAAATTGTCAACTTTTCATTCTCAGACATTTTTATCTTTCTCCTAGAAAATTTCAAGTTTTTTTTCTAGCAAAATTTTTCACTTTTGGACCTCAAAACTTCCATTTTTTTAGAATGTTTGGCATTGATATCATAAATTTTGTAGATAAATCTTGAAAATTTGTGAGTTTCAAAAATTTAAAATATGATAGAAAAAAACTGTGAAATCTTGAAATGAACCTCAGAAACTTTCAAGAAAAAATTGCAGCTGATCTGAGTTTTGAACTTATAAAACTTACATTTTTTGACTTGTGAAACTTGGAAATTTCCAAGTTTTTTGATTAAAATATCTCAGATTAATCTAATGTTTTTGTTGTTTTACAAATTTTCTCATTTCCAAACTCTAAAATTTCCAAGTTTCTTCTAGAAAATTTCTGAGATACAACTCTAAATTTCTGAGTTTCTTGGTGGAAATGTACTCCTTTTTGTCTTATCTAAACGGCCGTTGTAGAGTAGAGGCGTTAAAGGTGACCTATTATGCTTCCTTGGACAGGTTAGGATAAATATATGGCCTATACAAAACATGTTTATTACTTTTTTATTTTTGCACAAAATCATTTTTGGATAATGAGATTTTAGTCAGAATGAGATCCCTAAGTGTGTTTTGTCACTTTAAATCCCAATAAGCTGCTGCTGGCCATGCCTCTAACTCAACGTTTACACTCACGTGAAAATGGCTGCAAACAGATCCGCAATTATACAACAGTACATCTTTGAAAAGCAGAAGTGGAGCCTCCTGCACAACCAACAAGAATACAGCAAGTGGTTTCTGGATGTTAAGTCAACAACTAAACACTTTTACAGCAGTAAAACCAGCTAAGCAAACGTGCTGGGACTCGGCAGCTGTTGCTAGGTAACGGGGCTCGACTGGGGTTGCTTGGTAACGGTGTAGTGCCCTTCAATGTGACTTAACAATCAGGAGGTTTTTGAAACACTAAAAAACCTGAACTTATTGCCAGAAAAACGGCTATTTGATTTTTTTTTAAAGATCTTGTTCTGTTTTTCTAAAAGCAGTAGAAACCCAAATGGAAGTATAAAAACATGTAAAAGGTGAATTTTGCATAAAGGGCCCCCTTTAATGGCTTCCACAGAGACACGGTGCAACAAGAAAGGTACTGAAACGTTAAAGGAGAAGCTCAGGATCCAAACCCACGCTGGGGGAAATGGACGCCATCAATCAGCGGCGAACTCTCGGACAGCCTGTCAATGAAACTCAATTCCTTCTGGGGTTGATTTGTGACCAAAGACTGATCCTGAGCAGAGAAGCCATGCAGGCGGCGGCGCTCCTCGTTCTGCCAGTCGGACATTTCCAGCCCAAACGCTTTGTGGTGGTGCTAATTACGCTAAAGTTAGCTTCACTCCATGTTCCAGAACTTCACTGCTTGCTTATCTGCAGTAAAATGTAACAGTAAAGTCAGATTTCGTCACTTTATAGCTGCAAACTTTGAGATTTTATGTGAACTCAAAGTAGGACTGGGCAACTTGGAATAAAAAATAAAATCTCATTTTAATCTATTTTATTTTTACTTAATTTATGCAAATGACAAGTGGCTTTTATTTATTTATCTAATTTTGATTTTATTAAATTTTTTATTATTCTGTGACAAAAACACTTAACCCACTTCGGAGATCAATAATCTTATCATCTATTATCTCTATTATTTCAATCATCCCTTCTGTGCAATGAATTATTAAACTATGAGAGTTTTAGTTTAATAATGTTATATTAGCAGAATAACGATGCAATTGTCAATTTTCCAACAATTAAAACTTGAAAAACCAAAAATTTGATGAAACTGATTAATTGCCCAGCACTAACTCGAATAAACCTCCTAGGTTTGCACTTTTAGAGATTTTGTTTTTGTTTGTTTTGAGAAAGAAAAGGATCTTTGCAGCATGATGCTGCCACCACCCAATCTTTCACATAAAATCTACACTGAAGTTTGTGGTTCTGATGTGACAAAATATTGGAAATTTAACGTGAGTAATTTGGGTAAACAAGTAAGAAAGAACATATTAATTAGATTTTTACTGAGACTTCCTGTTGTCCTCCAGTGCATAAAACCAGATTTATCCAAGGGAAAGAATTACTAAAAAAGATAACAACTAAAACCCTCAATGTAGCAGCTTGGATGAGACGTGTCTTGATGACGGTGTCTAGACTCGAGAGACGGACTCTCAGCGCTAAGAATCAACTCAGGACTCTTCAGTGGAAAACTTCCTGTTTAATCACTGATGGAAACTCGTGTGGAGGCTGGAGGACGCAGCTGGCACTTTTCAATGACTCTCAGCGACTCGTTCTGCAAGACGCTACAAAACACAGAGATGTCGCACTCTGGATGAAAAAGGAGAAATCTTCGGTGTGTCTAAAAGTTTTAAAAGCACAACGTCTTTTTTTATTAGTAAATACTGTTAGAGAAAATTATGACTCATAGGTTGATATTTGCACCATATAATCAGGTAGTTCAATGTAGCTGAACATTTTCTACAGCAGTGAAGGCGTTTCCAGTTCATAGTCTATGTAGCAAAACCTACAATCATCGATCAAAACATCTAGATGGTTGATCTATAACGGTGTAGCGTCTTCTGTTAGTTTCACTACCATACTGTTCTGGTTTTGATTTCAGTTCATCTACTTTTTATTTTTTATTTTCACACATATTGACACAAGTTATATTGTACGAAAGAGAATTAGGCCCAATTTAAGAGATTTTATTCTTTTAATCACAAGTACAAAGCCATAATATTATGAGAATATGATGCAATGCTACCTGAAGAAAGTTGTAAAATTATAAGAAAAATCTAATTGTATTAAGAAATATTTCCGATTTCTGTCTACAAATGGAGCACAACACAGTTCTCAAGTCGGAAAAATATTCGGGATTTGCTAATAGTGGTGGCGCTAACTACAGTTAGCATTACTAAGACGATAACAATGTATTTGTCTCCATTCATGCTTTGAAATTTTAAGAAACATTTTCACCAAAAATATGGGAGGGTAAAATTCAGACTCAGAGGAGCTAAGGTAGAGTTTCACTACGCTGTGTGTGTGTGGCAGCCATGTTGGATGTTACCTTTGGGCTCGGGGTCCTCCGCCTTTCCCTGAGATCTTACAGTGTTTGCTTGTCAGCTGGGATACAATTTCATTCGCTGCCATTACAAAATCTTAAACTTTGTCTAAACAATTATTTTATAAGGGGTGTATTACTTTAGTGCAACAATAAACAGCATTAAAACCTAAAGGTATTTTGTAATACTAATATATCTGACCCGGTGAACATAATAGGCAGTGTTTTGGTTTTGCTTTCATCAATACCATTTTGTAACAAATGACTATCATTAGTTGACATGTGTACTATTATTTCTGATGGACTGTTATTGCAGGAAATCATAAAAATAATTTAATTTGAGATCTGGTCAGGCTATCCTTTATCCTCTGTATCCTGATCCAGTGTTGGACAATTTTTCTGCCCTCAAATTAGTTTTAGAATCTATTTGTATAAAAATGTACAGGCTGTGTCCTTAAAAAAGGTAGAAACAAAATGTTAATATATGTTGAAATAAATTTATGCACCATATCCTATTGCTTCTGGGCATTTCTGAGACATGTTTGCAAATACTGACTTTCTTTTTTTCCCTCTGCAAAGTCTCAGCCAAGCCTTGTGAAGTCCCCGTCCCATTAGATGAAGGTCAGCGTGGATCACATGTGATTTCCCAAGGCGTTGGCTCCTCGTCTGTTCCGCCACCGAGCCTCCAGACTGGTGTAATGGCGCCGAAGACCAATTAGCACATCTGTAGATAAGAGTTATCTGCTGTCCTCTAACCGCAAAGAGGTTCAAGGACGAACAGAATATGGCGCCGGGGTTGGAAGCCCTCATCGTCAACCTTCCCTCTTTCTGCTGCCTGTCAGCTAATGTACCACAAAGAAGGAGCTATAGGGTACCGTTCGTAAAGATACACAGTCAAAAAATAACAGCAGTACAGTAATTTGGGCTATTTAGCCTGTCAAGAGCAAAAAAAGGGATACATTTTTCAGTCACATTTTGACTATGTTATTCATTTATAAATGTCACAATTTCAATGTAAACATTTAATTAGCAAGCTAAGTATTTTGTTAGCCAACTAAATATTTTTGCTCCATTTTAAATATTTAGCTCCATAAATATTTAGTAAGAAAGATATTTAGCTCGGCTAGGTAGAGCTAATTTACCAACTAAATATTTAGCTATCGCAGAGCTAAATATGGTTGACGTTAATATATTTTTCTCCACTTTAGCTAGCTCAGAGCTAAATATTGAGCTAATATAATTCGTGCTGACAAGCGGAAGTGAACTATTAACATAAAAGCTGAGCCAACTATGAATCCTTCATTGGTGATGCATCACTGCTGATGTCTCATCTTTTAATTTAAGCTGAAATGTTTCACAAAAAATGAGCAACGTGAAAACAGAAGTTGTATAGAAATTTGGAAAAGAGCTTTTATTTTGGTACTCGACTTCCGGTTATCGGCAACTGAATTTGCATGTTGGCTAAATATTTAGCACATAGCTAGTTAGATATTTAGCCCTGGAATAAATATTTAAAGTCAAACTAAATTTTTGGCTTGCTAACTAGTTTGAAGCTAAATAAGTAGCTTGCAACTGTTTAATTGACAAGCGAACCATTTAGCTAGCTAACTAAATTGTTTGAAAAGAGTAAAAACAGTGAAAATATTAAGTTGAAAAATGAACTGCCATTTATTTCCAATTTTATAATCTAAATAACCCAAATTATTGCTGTTAATTATTTACAGTGTAAGATTAAAAACGGTAGATAGAAGAAGTTATGGCGGGTTTAGAGAGCGGTAGAGGAAGCGCCGGTGTGTCTACCGCCGAGCAAAGCTAATGGGTTCAGACAGTGGCAGAGAAAAGAAAGGTCAGCCATGACACTCCATGTTTGTGTCCTTTGTGAAATCTCTGCCTCTCGCTATCTACAGCAGCCTGGTGGCAATATTCTGCTCATGTGGAGCCAAAAATGATACAGCAGGTTTCACAACTCAGGGGATTTTATTTCACCGCCAGTTATGTGTCAAGATTGTCACCTGCGACAACAGGGTCGCCATGTCAGGTAACGCCAGAGTCACGTTCCTCTGATTGGGCGGAAGTGACCGGAACCGCTGCCGCTACTGCTGGATTATTTCTTAACCGCAGCTTTTAAAAGACTGCCAGCTAAAACCTAATTGCTGCCCAGCAGCAACGGAGAAAGCTGGACGTTAAGCCTGCGGCTGGTGGTACAGGAGAGTGGGATTCCTGTGGAAGCAGCTGTCTCCGTGGGACCGGCCGTTAAATCCCCGCTGTCAGCTGCCGGCCGCTGGTGAGGGCAACACGGGGTGACTGGGAGGCTTCCGGCGGATGAGTTAAAAATGGAAAAGAAACCATTATCTGCTATGTGACATCTGTAAAAGCAAAAACAGTTTGGATTAAATAATGTAGGTTTAACAGTAAGGCCACTAAATAATGTAAAATGTAAGTTAATTTTAAAGTGATATGTATGATGGTGTATTAGCTAGTGCTGAAAGAAAAATGAGAACATTTCTGCCAAAAAACTCAGAAACTTTGAGATTGATCTGAGAACTTTTGTAGAAAAAATAATAATTTCAGAGTTTCAAAAGTGGGAAATCTGAGAATTTCTGAAATTTTGAAATTCATCTCAGAAATTTTCTAGAAAGAAAGAATATTTCTGATCTCCAAAATTTGAATGTTTGCTAAAACAAAATATCTGAAATTTATTTTGGTGTTTGTAGCCCATTAGCAGAAAAAAGGGGTGTTTATTTTTCAAAGTTATATTTTTACTGTCTTTCTTCCATTAATTTATAAAGCTACCAAGCTACATATTTAACTGGCCATATAAATATTTAGCTCCAATTAAAAAAAAAGCTTAAAACGTGGTTGCAAGCTAAATATTTAGCCTACAAATATTTAAATATTTAAAACTAGCTAGTATTTAGCTCCAAAATGAATATTTAATCAACAAGTTAAATATTAAGTTGGAAGCTAGATATTATCTCAGAGTCAGAGCTAGCTAATGTGTAAATTCATTTGCATAAAACCGGAAGTGGACTACCAAAGTAAAAGTTACATCCTCCATATAAAGTTGACTGTTTTACTTCTCTTCTTCTCAACATGTTCATCATTTAAGGTTAAAACAAACATTTATTTAAAGGCAGATCTTTCCTAGAATTTCCTCAACAAAATAAATGAACAAATTATTTAAATTAAAACATATTGTTTATTTTATAATTGCAACAAAAGATAAATTTATTCTAAGGTTTTTTCTGGATCAGTGCAAAGTGTGTAGCCATTCTTGTTTAAAGGAAGCAACATGTTTTAATTTAATTTGATTTTTGAAGTTTTTTTCTTGAATTTCTTTTGCAACATCTTTTTGATGAAGCCCAAGGATTATTTGTGAAGCATTACTTCATCTTCCGCTTTGTCCATTTTGAGGATTGTTTTAGGTGAATCTCTTGAAAAAGCTCTCATCTTCATTCTTCTTGGCAGCATTTTCATGTTTTCATCCATTTTATTTAACTTTTTTGTCCTCAGTTTTTCCCCTCCTTGTTGCTAGTAGCAGCAAAGTATTTCTATTTTAAACTCATAATCTCCCCAGACTTTCTAAAAATGCACCAAGCTTGTGTTGGTATTGATAGAAACAGAAGTTTTGATCATCTTCGCCCACACGTTGCACATCTTCTCTGCCTATTTTGGCACCGCAGGGAGTCCAATATTAATCCTCCTGCGTCACCCAGTTTCCTGCTTCTGCACCTACAGATGAATGAATCACTTCATTAATGCTAGCTGGGCTGTAGAGTTTTAATTTCATTTCTTCTATTCATACTTCTTTTTGGAAAACAGCTGACTGGTTTTGTAAGGAAAAGTTGTAAACTCAATGAACGGCGTGGCGGATTTGTAACGAGGGAATCGTGTTTTTGTGGTAAAACTCTACATGCATCAAATCCTCTTCGGTTTAATGCAGCTATGTTTAGCCTACATCTGCGTTGGCGCCTTCCAGATTGCAGTTTTTTCTTTCTTGTGGCATGTAAGAAAAATGTTGAGGCGTATAAACTCTCAGACAGAGCGTGGTCGTCTGCCACGGTTGCTGTGGAAACCTCTCTCTCTTTCTCTGTTTTTCTTCTTAATTTAGAGGAGCTGTGAGATTCGGGGTCTTGTTTTAGAAACGGTGTCCCACGTATTCTCTGCCGGGCGAGGACTCGATGTTCTATGTTTTGTTGTAATTTTGTGCTGCAGAAATATGCTGCTCTTTGTGCTGCAGAGGGCGTTTTTGTCTCCAGCACAAAGAAAAATAGTTTATGGAGCAGGAAGATGGCCCACCATAAAACCCCGAATTATAAATCATAACCTACTGAAGAGTTTCCCACATAAAGACGAACTAAGATTTAATTTAAAATCTATTGTTTATTTTTTAAATATGAACAAAAGGGGTTTTTTTTACAGAATAATAACAATGAATAATAAATAATATTTACAGCATGTAACATAATGTCAAAATTTTTGCTTTACATACTAGAGTGGGTGGAAGAATAAACTTAACAATATTCCCCTCCTTATCCACACTTACCATACATATAACAACTAAACCAGTATTTAATACAGGATCTATTTAATATTAATTACAGAAGATGAGCAATTATTGTTTCTTTAAAGGAGCAGTATTTTATGTATTTTACATTCAGCTGTTCAAAATGCCTGGGTGGACCTAGCCCCGCCTTCAAGGTGTACCTCCTCCCCCTCTCATCTCCTTCGGACTAGCCAGCAGCAATTAGCAAACAGCTGCTGAGCTCATTATAGGAGCTGCAGCTCAGAGCAACGCTGGTAAAAATGTTAAAGAGTTAATAGATTGCAATCCCATGTTGGGGTGAGTTTCTGGAGGCGGAGCTTCAGAAAGAGGAGTTTTTACATTTCAATGCGTTAAATCGGGAATTAAAATTTCTTTTAAGTCATATTTGATATGTATATCATTTTTATAACAGCTGAAGGTAACAGTTGCTTTCTTGTGTTATAAAATGTCACTATGTGCCTGGAAAACACATAATACTGCCCCTTTAATAATATCTTTCTTCATCTAAATGGATTAAAGGGGGACAAATATACTTTTATTCAAGTGTATCAAAGTAGAGGGGTAGAATACAAGTTTATGTTTTTTCTATTTTTATTTGAAATGTGAAAAATATTTTCCCAGCTCTGTAAGGATAAACAATGGATGTATAGATGAAATAATCAACCAGATGGTCCATCACATAAAATCCATAGATGTTTATCTGAGGTTTTGCCTCTAATTTCTGTTTTGCTGCTTGAATTCGCATTTCTCCCGTCATCCAGGACCGTTTCGTTCCAGTCCTCTTGTTTCCTCCGTTTCACACGGTTCAGAAATGAAATTCTCCCTGCATGTTTTGGAGCCTGAACATGTGCCGTCATGAGACCTGCGTGTGCCACCCACTAACATCTGCCATCCGCCATGCTTCAGTGTCTTCACGCCCGGAGCCTGAGGAGAGACTCCACCAACGTTCTGCCGTATCAGCAAGCTGTGATGCTGCAGAGAAACTTCAAAACGATGCAGAGCCTGAAGACGAGCTGCTGTGTTCACATGGCAGCTTGAGATCGCTTCAGAAACTCTTGACATTCGTTCAAATTAACGTGAGGATGTAAAATCAGCAAAAGGAAAAGTCCAGGCAGGAAGATCCACAGCTGGGATTGTAACCTGCAATCTTCTTGCTGTTGCTACGCCAACAAATGTAAATTAAGACATAAGCTGGACAAAAAACAGCAATTATTTAGCTTATTTAGTTACAAGAGAACCAAATAAATGATCAGGCTAAATAATATTTGGCTTAAACTGGATATTTAGCTTACTAACTAGCAAGCTAAATATTTAAATATAATATGTGGTTAGTTTACAAACCACATATTTAGCTAGCAATCTAAATATTTATCTTGTTAACTAAATGTATTTAGTATTTGTAAACTACATATTTAGCAAGCAAGCTAAATATTTTAGCTTGTCATCTAGCAAGCTAAATATTTAGTTTGTGGACTAAATACTTAGCTTATCTCGCTAAATATTTTTGTTTGGAGCTCAGTATTTGGTTTTCTAAATATTTTTGCTCTAAATTGGGTATTTAGTTTTTTAATTAAATACTTAGCTTTAAACTAAGTATTTAGTTAAAAAACTAAGTATGTTTGTCCTCCCATTATTATAATGGAGCTGCTGAACAGAGAGCAGCTGAAACTGAACTCATTCAACTGTATGACGTTAAAAGAAGAAGGAGCCCGAACTGAACTTCAGAATGAAACTAAAGACTAAAATAATAACAGAACATAGACTAAAAATGAACGATGAGGAAATTCAGAGCAGATGTGATGCAACACAATAATATGGAGGAGAACAAAATCTAGTAATTAAAACCAATTATCTTCTTGCTGTGCTTGTGAGCAGCCCGGCTCCCTGCTGGATTCTGGTATAGATTACCCAGATATTATTAAAGCTGCTACGCTAGCATCCGCCTTAATCAAAGTGTCTTTACTTTCAATCTGCAGTAATGAGTTTCTGTCACCAGTAACAGGAACAAGATGTACAGTGAGAAGACAGACGTCCGATCCGTTTTCTGACTGGACGGACAGGAAAATGTTCTCCTTATGATTTACCTCAGAAAATTAATTATTTTGAGTTTATAAATAGAAACAAAGCGAGCAGGATGTTGTTTCTTTGAGAACGCCGGGTTCAGGCTGCCTTCCCTAATAGCTCTGACATTTCGCAGCTAGCCATGCGGTCTGAAACACCCAATCGATGCGTCCAGAGCGGCCATGTTGGGTGACCACCCTGCAGTCACTTTTCTGATTAGTCTGAGGCGCATGTACTGCTCCTGCTGAGAAATATAGATTTTATATTATTGAGAAAACAGTCAAGTAGGGGGTTAGCTAAAAACAGCTTCAGGTGTTTTCTTCCCTGCTGGTCTTTGCATTTGACCTCCATTGATCTTAAATCTCTGTAGAAATGTGTTGGCAACTTTCAAAAAATGGGAAATTATTTAATTAAAATGCTTTTTTTCTCCATTTATCATAATATGACAAATATGTCTAGATTAAGGTGTGGAGTTACAAAACATTTAGTTACATTTAGTTTCAAATAAAACAATTAGGCTAAAATCTCTAATAGCCATGTAGTAGAATATGTTCTATAAATATGAACCATAAAGAAACCTGTGGTAAAACATGGCAGAGGCTGCATCATGCTGAGAATTGGCCTTTGTTCAGATTTAGTTTTTTGTGGATATTTAAAAAAAGTTAAATGCTGCATTCATAGAATGTTGAGTGGAAGAAAAAATGGTGACATTCACTTATATATGTCAGATTCAAACTAAATATTTCATTAGCAAGCTAAATATTTAGTTTACAAGCTGTTTTTAGCTACCAAGATATATACATTTACTAAATATTTAGTAAATAAAATATTTTTAGTGTGAACGAGATATCTGGCTTGCTAACTACATTTTTAGTTTTCAAACTAAACATTCATAGAAAGCTGAGTGCAAAGGAAAATAGTGGTATTCATTCACTTATACATGTCACAGTTTCAAACTAAATATTTAACGTGGTTTAGTCTAACTGTTAGCAAACATTTAAGTAAATTAAATATTTAATTAACAAGCTAATTAAGTATTTACATATTAATTTAATATGTTTACAAACTAAATATTTTACTTGATAACCATACATTTTTAGTTAAAAAACTAGATATACTTATGAAATATTTTGCAAGTAAACTAAATATTTAGTTTAAACATTTAATTATAAAGCTAAATGATTAGTTTACAAACTAAACATTTAACTTAATATTTAGCTTACTAACTACATTTTTAGTTAGAAAGCTGGATAAGTTTACTAAATACTAAGTATTTAGTAATATTTAATAAGCAAGCTAAATATTTAGTTTGCAAGCGATTACTGAAATAATCTTTAGTTGCAGCTCTAATCTGCATTGATGCCACAACATTTTGAGTTTCTTCCGAACCTTGCAGCCCTGCGGCGCAGAGAAGGAGACGGACTCGGATGTGTCTGGAAATAAACATGAGGCGAAAACATTCAGACGTATTTCTGCAGGTTTTTGACTCATCCTGAAAGAAAAGACAAATTAAAACAGCCTGGAAGTTTCACCGTGTTGTTGAAGTGATGATTACAACAAGTTCCTCGCAGTGTCAAATGTTTTTCATTATATATTTTTATTGCATCTGGTGTAAACACACGAGCTTCTGTTGCCAGGGTAATCTCACTTAAACAGCACGGCTAGTGACAGGATATGACTGCATGTTCTGTCGTTAAAAAATAAAAACGGCGGAGCAAAGATGATTTGAGGAAGCGAGCAGGAGGCCTGCTGAGAGAGCTTCCACTCGCTGTCAAGATAATGCATCATGAAAAAAGATGAGATGCTCTGCAAACCCAGCAGCGTGGAGGACGTTTTCATGCGGCTAAATGTGCCAATCTGAGCGCTTTGTTTTGGTGATAGAAGAGGAAATGAAGTGACGACTTATTTTAGTCAAAGCTGCATAAAAAGAAGAAAATGTGGCTCATTTAATTGTGAAAATACAAGCTAGCGCGCATTATTTAATAGAATTAATTCAGCTCAGCTTAGTTCCAACACATCATCAAAGCAAACACATTTATAATATAGGTGGACTGATAAAGACACTTTGATTAATTCACTTTGATTAGATTAAATAAATGTTTATAATTCCTGGCAGAGGTGAAAACAAAGTCTGTGCTTAAAAGAATCCCAAAGAAATAGTTATTTTCAAAGCCATAGTGCAGCCAGTTAATTACTGAGAAGAAACAGGAGGAGAAAAACCTTCAACAGCAGGAAGCTTTGTTGTTAATAAAACAAAGGCAAACAACGCCTCACACAAATGTAAATAAGTCAAATTAATACATTTTCAGATGATTAAAAGCAGGATTAATCCTCCGTAAGCAGCACAACAAAAATTAATCAAAAATTTAAAAGTTTTTTAATTTAAAATTTATAACATTTACAGAGCAATTTTGCTGTTTTTGACACCAAAATGTATTTAAAAAAAAAACCCTCTTCAAATGATCCTGATCTGTATCAATTCGGTCATTTTTGTAGTTTAATAACAATTAGATTATCTAGCAGCACAGAAACTTTTTTATTCACAGGTTGAATAAAACATGACAACAGTAAACCTGCACATTAATGCCAAAATGTTGGATCCAGAAAATGCTACAATAAGAATGAACACATCTCGAAAATAACAGCGCCATGTTGCTTATGCTGCGATGCATTCTGGGTAGATTATCGTATGCTAGGCGCTACAGCGCTCGGTCCAGCCACAACAGTAATTTTTGTGAAATAAGTAACGTTTAGTTCTTTGAATTTGAACTGGAGCGCGTTTAGAATGTAGAACTGACGAGAGGAATGAAAATAAGGACCAAACAGATGAAGAATCGGTTGAAACAGTCCGTGTTTGTGCTGCTGCGGCTAGGAAATGCTAACGCAGACCGAGTCCGTTAGCAGTGAAGAGCTAATTCAAGCTATTTACGGTAAGCGCCGGGGTCAAAATATTTCTCAAATATATCAGAATGGTGGGTTGTCTCATTAAATATCCATAATTATATTCCAATTTGTTTTGATTTAGCGTTAGCTTCTGCTAATGGCGTTAGCTCTAGCTAACATAGTAAACAGGAACTCAGGCGCCGATCACGTTAGCTTGATTCAACAGATGTCTCGGGTTTAACGGCTCATGAAAACCTGTCGGCAGTTTGCCTCCATCCAGATGTTTTTATGCTTATTGTCAGCCTCAGCAACTTTTGATTTAATGCGTTTTGTTTAGAAACTCTAGTCTACTGTTACCTACCCTCAACACGAGTCTGGCATCAAGGTGTCCAAAGTGCCCGAGGGCCTTTTGTGGCCCTCAAACTGCAAACAAAGAACGATACAATTTTAGTAATTTTTTAATTTTTAATCAGGCTAAAACATACAACAAAGATACATAATTATTGAAGTAATTTAGAATTTCTAGGTATCACAAACTGATAGTTTTATGTTAATATGAAAATTTCAACATATTTAGGCCAACATGTTCTAAATATTATTTTTTTTATTGCTCTGAATCAAATGTTAGATTCAGAGGGAAAAAATGTAACAATTTTTGCTTTGCTTTTGTGTAAAATGAAATGATTCAAGGAGTTAATTAGCTCACATATTGGGAAGTGAAACCAAACTATTTTCCTGAACACTTCAAAAACAAACAAAAAAATAATCATTTTTTAGAAGAATGTCTCATCTGCAGAGCAGCGCGTCTCTCACCAGACACATGGAGCCTGCAGAGGTTTAAACGGCAGCAAGCGTCCACAGCTGAAAACCAACCAGACATGCTTGAAAATTGCCCTAAAAGCTTTAATCCCAAGTCCCAATTTCCTCCTTGTCAGAGCAGCGAGTTTATTGGTGTAATTATCTCATATTTCCTAAAGCTTTTTAGTTGTTTTGAAAGTGGAGCTAAAATGAGGGATGTAATGTTCATGAAGAAGAACAGCTTCCTAAATCAAACCGTCTTCCTCAGCGAATCAAATGTCTTCATTTGTTCATTAAATTAAATAGTTTTTTTCATATTAACTTGAGGAAGTTCAGAGTGAAGTTTGATGATTTATTTATTAAATGGGGAAAAGCTAAATGATCTGGTTGTCATGTGGGTAAGTAATCACCTCCTAAAGCCAGTGACAGGTTGAACGTCTCCTGGTGTGACGGCTCTGTCACATCACTCTGGAGCTTAATTCCACATCATCTCAGTCAGGATTATGTCTGGACTTTGACTAGGCCACTGCAAAACCTTCATGTCTTCTTAAAAAGGCTTAAGATCACGATAAGTTCCTTCAGGATTTTTTGCTAAAGTCACGATTCCATTGAGTGTTTCCTGTGTTATTGGAGACTTTTATGGCCATAACTGATTTGATTTTTGGTCAAATGTTGCAGAACTAAACAAATTAACATTTACGCTGTATAAATTGGTTCTTAATTGACTCTTAGAAACCAATTTATAAAGTTTATCTGCAAAAAAAAATTTGATTTAGTATTTAGCTGCACAATAGATGATTAGATCAGACTCTGATGTGTTGCTGTTTCAGGTCTGTTATCAGATTACTACTTAAACGCAACAAAAATAAAGTTAATCACATTTAATTCATGATTTAACACGGAGAGAATTACTGTTTTCTCACGTGTTTGGGATGGTTTGGATTTAAAATGTTTGTTGATATAAAACCTTTAAATTTGACAAAAAAGAGCAAATCTGTGAGGTAAAAACATCCATAATGACAACTTTGTGACAAAGTCCAGTGTGCATCATGCTGTGTGTTATATAATATTCTGCCTGGTTTTTTCTCCAGTACTGGAGAACAATGAGAACAGAACCTTTCACTTATTGATTGCATAAGTTGTCCAGGCTGCCAGTTACATGAGAAGAAGAGTTTGGAAAGAGATGCAACTCCACCTACTGCAATCTGTTTTCGATCTGGCCGTACATTCGGATCCCAGGAGGCCAGAAAAATGCAACCTGAGAATCCTGCAGAGAGCAGAATGGAAATAAAAACCACAGCAGCTTCTGCTGAAGTGACCCCCTCTGCTTTTTAGCTTCACATCCCCGTGATTCAGTCACAATATTTCTGTTTTCAGCTCGTTACGCAACGCTGCTGGCGCTTCGTTTGATTGGATTCCCCAGAGGGTGAGCTTGTTTTTAAAAGCTGGTTTGCAGCCCAACAGGAAGCAGTTTAAACTTTAATCATTCTTAAAGTACTTTGGTCTTTTTGAGCGCTGCCACCGGAGTCTCAGCGCAACTACCACAGGTCTGAACAAACTGAGGAAAACCGGCGTTAAAGTCGAAAGAAATGCTAGAACGGGTGCTGGAGTTCGGACAACCACCAGGAAAAACTTAATTGTGACCTAGTATGCTTCTTTAAACACGTTGGGATAGATCAATGGTCTATACAAAGCATGTTCATAAAATTTTTTTGCACAAAATCATTCTGCTTATTTTGAGGTGTTTTAGGGCGTCCTGTCACCTTAAATCCAAATAAGCTGCTGTCGGCCACGCCCCCTCCAACGCACACTTGAAAATGGCTGCAAACAGATGCACAGTTATACAATCTTACATCTTTGAAAAGCAGAAGTGGAGCCTCCTGTAAAACCAACAAGAATGCACCAAGTGGTTTCTGGATAAGACAACAACAAAACACTTTCTCTTTTCCAGCAGCCATTGTACTGTATGACAGAGTATTAGTGCCAAGTTGACAAAAAAAGGAATTACGAGAATAAAGTCACATAGTGACTCGTACGAGTACTACGAGTCACTTGCACAGTATACAGGAAGTTATAGCATTATGAGAATAGTCATATTACAACAATATTTGTATGAGAAAAATCTTAATATGTGAATAAAGTCGATATAATACGTTAATAAAATTCTGCTACTGTGACTTTATTTTCATAATATTATGACTGTTCTTGTGTTATTTCAACTTTAATATTATAAGTTTTGTTTTTTTTGTTAGTATGTCTGTAATACTTGTCATGGTAAAGCCAGCTGACCAAATGTGCTGGAGTTCCTCTTGCATAACTAACAGGTTGCTAGGTAACTGTGCAGTGCCCGTCAATTGTGACTGGACATTTGAGAGGTTTTTGAAACGGCTCATCTTCCAGACACCATAAAGAAATAATTTACTGCCAAGAAAAACTAGATCTGTTTTTTTAAGTGTTTGGCTGTTTTTAGAGTCAATAGAAACTCAAATGGAATATAAAAACATGTGAAAAGTGATTTTTATGTCTCGTTTAAGCCTCGTGAAACAGCATCGATAAGGTGAAGGGTGAAAACTGTGGCGCCGTGGATCTGCAGCCGGGTTGCCTAGCAGCAAACTGAATGCGACCTGAACACGCCGTCTCCCCCTGCGCGGCGGCGAGCGTCGCCTTCTCTGGAAGAGAGCGGCGTGATGAAGGTAATCAGAAGTATTGTCTGCTGTGAGACTCATTTCTGCCCTGCTCGGATTCGTTCCCCTGACTGCTGCGATGATAACATGGGGAGCGGCGGCTCTGACAGACACACGGCCGATAACTTTCATCATAATTACAGCTCAGCTTTTCTCTCTGATAGCATCGCTGCACACTTTATCAACATTTGTCCTCTAATTGCTGCTTTCCCTCATCCACTCAGACACAGCCGCGTGTTTTATTCATGCAGCAGCCGATGACCAAACGTTCAGCCATCTTGCTGCTTCGCATAAATCTGCTTGGAAAAGTATTCACACCTCTTCAGGCGTTTACTTTGGGAAATGTTGACTTTTGTCCATTCTGAGCAAAATAAACTCAGATTGGTTTGTCTGCGAACAGCAATTTGTAGGTCTTGTCACTGATTCTCAGTTAGACGAAGATCTGGACTCGATATCGGTCCATATATAAGGCGCACTGGATTATAAGGCGCACTGTCGGCTTTTGAGAAAATTGAAGATTTTTAGGTGCGCCTTATTGTGCGGAAAATACGGTAAATATTTAGCTCAGGTTCGGCTTGAGCAAAATATTTAGATTGATACTAAATATTTAGTTAGCAAGGCCAAATATTTAGCCTACAAACAAAATATTTAGTTTAAGTATAGTTCAAAATCTAGATCACTTGGCTTTATAAAATACAAGGTAAATATTTAGTTAGCAAGGTAAGATAGTTTGAAACTAAACATTTAGCTTGAAACTTTACCTCTTATTTTGGGCTAAATAAATAAGCCAAGATATTGCTGTTAATTTTTAACTGTGTAACTTTACAAACTGCATCCTGTACTTCACAGTTTTGCACAAGTAACATAAATTAGTTACATAAATTAGTAACATAAGTGAAGTTACTAGAAGAATAAAATGTTCAAAAACAAAAATGAATGGGTATGAATACTTTTTGAAAGGTGTTCTTATGTTTTTTTTCTAACACGAGTAAATGAAGGAACATGCTACATTAGCATTCCCCGTCTTCATAATGTTTTCTTAAGGCTGATTTTAATCCCAGCCGTCAATCTGAGGCGCCACAAAGCGATGGGAGCCGCTTGCTGCTCCGCTGATTAGCCCAGGACAGTTCAGGGAATCTGATAATTGTGTTTTCATGCTGCCTTCATGAGGTTCCTCAGGCTGATGTTGAGGCGCCCCGCCGCGCCGTTTCTGCCATCAGCCTCCTCGTTATCAGCTAAAATCATTGTGACTGAGCCAAATCACACCAAGCGCAACATGATTTTGATTAAAGGTGGGAAATATTGCAGATAAAGCTTCATTTGCTGGTTCAGGTAGATGTCAACATCAGCCTGTTGGATCTAATTCAAATCGGTTCAGTTAGTTTATGTGGCGCCGAGTCACAACAAATACAAGGCAGGAAAACATCCAATTAATTTACGGGAATATAATCAATCCAATCACAGACGAATTCAAAATGGTTACAGGGAATCAGTTCATTATTCAAACTGAAAAGTTTTGTAAAGAAACCCAGAAGATTGTATCCAGTTTGCAGCAATCAGGAGGACATTTCTCTAAACGCCACTGGATCATTAAAGTGTCCAGGTGTGGAAGTCCCAACTTCACCATGATGTGGAAGAAAGACGACTAATTTAATTTTTGGTAAAAGAAAAGAGACGACACAAAGGAATATGAAAGGGACAAACACATCAACAAACATTGGTTGTTTTGTACATCGAAAGGCTCCCCAACCAAAGAACTATTGCTGATCCTCTGGCGAGTGGTCGAAGTGGGGAGAGAAGATTAAAATAAATATTAAGAGTTCCTGAGAGAAACAAAGAAAAGAAAGTTCATCATGACGGTGATCACGCCTTCATTTTCTTCCAATTACAGACATTTTTGTTGGCTGTTTTTCCTTGTTTGTTTCCCTCTGATAAGGTGGAAAATTTCCTCCACATGAACTGCGAGATATGAAATGTCTGTCTACTCTTGACTTACAACTTAAACACTCCACTCCTTACTCCTTGAATTTGTGGTACCGCTATGCTAAGTATGTTGCTCAGAACAGGTAAATTGCTGTTTGCTCACACATGCCTTTAGCTGCCCACTCACCAATGGTGATTCCACAACCTTATCCAAACATCTGACTTGTTCCCAGACATGAGTGATGATTCTGATGACTTGGACTTTTTGTCCTCCAGCGATGAGGAGGTTTCTGTGTAATGTTTCTTTTTTTTGTCTTTAAGTAGTGGTAGTCATTGATATGTCCTGCTATGTCGTGTCCTGCTTTGCAAATTACAGAAATGTCTGTTCCACAAAAACAAATGCCTGTCCTTTCTGCATGTTCTAAATATGCATTTTATGTTTTAATTTAACATTTTATTTCATCTGGAAATATGATGGATGGATTTTATTTCATCTGGAAATATGTTACTTTTTTAATCTCATTATTAATAATTGTTGTGATATTGAAATGATGTGGAAAAATTACGATAAGGTTCCACCTGCTAGTTGTATTGCTATATGTTTATTCTAAGTTCTGTATATTCCCACCAAGTTAAAACTATTTGGGTTACATGTACAAGGTTGGACGTTGTTTTTCACAGCTGCATGGGAACCAGTCTGTTTCCCAGGCTTTGGATCCTTTAACCCTTTGTATAAAACTCATGTGTTTCTCTGCCTGGCAGCTTTTCATCCAGACCTGATTCATTACTGATTGTCCTACAAGCTTCTCTGTATTGTGAACAATATATGAATAAACCTGACTGAGTGATTTTACCTGAACAGTGCTTGGAAATAGTATTTTTCCATGACAACCAGCTAAATATTTAGCTCAGTATTTAGTTCAGAGCTAAATAGTTTGTTAGCAAGCTAAATATTTAGCTCTGAACTAAAGAGTTAGCTTCAAATTAAGTATACTGCTCAAAAAAATAAAGGGAACACTTTAAGTGTTAAACACCTGTTTAAGTGTTCCCTTTATTTTTTTGAGCAGTGTATTTAGTTAGCAGGCTAAATATGTAGTCAATAAGCAACATATTTAGCTTGCTAAAGAACCTAGCTTATTTAGCTATGTACTGAATATTTAGGTTACTAAATATATAGTTTGCCAGCTAACTAAATATTTAACTACATATTTAGTTAAATATAAATAACATTTAGATTCAAACTAAATATGTAGTTAAATATTTAGCTTGCTAACTAGATATGTTGTTAGTAAATATTTAGCTTTGAGCTTAGTTAGCATGCTAATTATTTGGCTTTAAACTAAATATTTAGTATGAAATTTTGTTTAAAATGCAGCTAATTGTTTGTTCTTCCTGCATAAAAATCAGAAAATAATAAAGATGACTGCAGTTTTTTTCTGATGCGTCTCATCAGGGCAGGTTTGTGACTCCAGAGTTTTGCTTTCTGCCTTCAACATTTTCATGTTTCGAGTGTAGCTGCAGATTTATGGCCTTTTATTCCAACAGAAATGTTTTTCAGTGTATAATCTCCATCTGCTCACAGTTCCTGATCAGTTCAGGTTATTTTGGTGTTTTTAGAAGGTTTTTGAAAAAAGCAGCTGCTGTCTGACCATGACTTTAATTTGAGATGCTTGTTGTGGTAAATCAGCCGTCGTCTTGCTGTGCCACCTTCTCTCTCTCCGTCTGTTTCCCATCATGCTTTGCGCCCGTCTTGTTTCCCTCCTGGGGACGACACGACCTACTCACATGAACGCGTCTGCCGTGCGCCGACGTCAGACCCGCTGAAGGTTGTTTGGGAGATTCGTTTGGGTTTCAGGAGCGTTGGGGGGGAAAAGACAGGAAGCTAAGGAGAAGGAGGGAAAGGAAACGAGTTCAGACAGTTTTGAGAATCAGTTTAATCAGATTCTGAATATGTGAATATAATTTATGTTCAAAGAATCCAGACACACTTATCTCACTTTCCGTTTTAATTTTACACAGCGGAAGGTTTGTTACATTACTGAAGAGATTTTATAGTTTACAAACTTAAAAAAAAGATTTGAAACTGAAATAAAAGTTTCGAAAAAACTGTAGACTGAAAATAAAAATTTTAAAAAACTTCTTTTCAATCTCCAGGTTTCAACAAACGTCTGGGCACCAATTTAGCTCCATAGAAGTTCATGGTGACAATGTGGAAAAGTTAAAGAAACAGGAATTTTTCTGTAAGACTTGATGTAAAACCAAAACCATGTAGCTAAAGCATGTTAGCTTGGCTTACTGCATATTTTGAGCGGTTTATAATAAGCATTTTACTCCAGACTTTGTTTGCCTCCTTCACCCGATACGCAGAAAACAAATTTGTTACCACATGTTACACGGTTCCTGGAAGTAGATGACATTAGGAGAGCATCATCACATAAGCAGCCATGTTGCTGAGGGCGAGCTGCGCCCAGACTGAATGATGCTCAGTAATTGCTGCTCTGGAACTCGCCTCTCATTAATTGCTCGTCTTATCTTAAAAGGAACGGAGAAGGTCCGGCCTCTGAGTGCTTTAACAGAGAAAAGACCTGAAGCTGTAAAAACAGAAACATTCACTAATTAACCTGTTGCTTGTTATTTAAGGCTGCCAGCCCAACCACAACAGAAACTCCAAAAAAACCAACCCAATAATGAACTGAGCTCAACTTCCTTCTTCACCAGATGGAAACAAAATGGAGGCTTCAGATTTTAGCGCTTGTAGATTTCTCTTTAGTCTTTGGATAAAGACCAGGAGCCATTTCTCCTGCTAGCACGTGGCTAGCACATTAGCTTTGATTGTATTTACCCAGAATGCCCTGCGGTGTCGTCCAATTATGACATTTAGACAATGTCGTAATATTATCGGAATAAAATGGTAATTTTATAATTTTATTCTCGTAATATTACGACTTCACAGATTATTTTGATTTCATTCTCATACAACTTTTTTCTCACAATACTTCAAATTTATTGATGCATTATTTTGACTTGTACAACTTTATTCTCATAATATTACGACTTTCTTCATTCACTGTTTTGACTTTATTCTCCTAAGATTACAACTTTATTCTCATATTATGATTCTAAACTCGGATTTTTTACATTTTTTATTTGTGTGGCTCTAATACTCTGTCATACTATTTCAACAGAATTTTCCAATCAATACTTTCTAAAAACCCGCCAAACGATTTTGAAAAGCCATGTAAATTTTAACAGCCCGATTCTGTGGAAACCCGTCCAAGCTGGCAACCCTGCAGTGAGTTTCTGCTGCTAAAAGATGCTGGATCGCTCATTCAGGACCCACGGAGGCTTTTACATCACAACCAGCGTCAGAGATGCACCGGTCTGCCAACAGCAAATCTCCTCTAAACCATCAGTTATTAAAAGAAAACCAAAAATACTCCACATCCGCTCACCAGGGACTCACTGATTCACCTAAGCTCTTTATTTCTTTGCAAAATGAGCTTCCAGTCCATCTTATGTCTAAAATAAACCTGAGTGTTTGTGTTTGGTTTGTTTGGTTGTGCTGCATGCTCTGCTTCCTGTGTTTTCCCAGCAGCAGCAGCAGCAACGTGTTTTCTGTCAGGCATGCAAAGGAAAAGCTGTGAGGAAGAGCCATCTGTCACTTCCTGGACGAGCCGCTATAAATACGGAAACACATGTCTGCAGAGTCGCGACAGGGAAGAGGGCGCTGCGCATTGCTTAACGCAAACTCTCATTTTGGGACAAATTAAAGCAATAAATGCTTTTAAAGGGCCGGTTATGCCAGAATGTATTGATAAAACTCATTAACAAACTGTTAAAATATAAAAATGAAGTAAATTCGAAAAATTTGTCAGTCCCTCTGAGATTTTTTTGTTTTTGCAATCTTTTTCAATAAAAATCGATGTGTTTGCGGTACTAATTTAGAAGCATTTGTGTTCATTTATGACGGTAAATGTGACTTTTTATTATTAATGGGCTACAAGTTGACAGTAAGTAAAGCTAAGGCAGCTGTTGAGTACTAGTCAGAAATACTGCCCCCTACTGTTGGGAGTTGGTATCACTTTTACTCAATATTTTGACCATTTGTGCGAAAAATTTCCAATAAACTACAACGGAGTATTAGGGCTGTACCTAATTATTTTGACTTTATTCTAGAAAAATTATGACTTTATTCTCATTATTTGAACTTTATTTTTGTATTTTTTGACTTAATTCCTTTTATATTATTACTAAATTCTTGTAATTTTATAACTTTATTCTCGTGTTATTAATTTTTTTATAATTTTGTTAGTGTTGCCCTAACAAACTCACAATCATGCATTAGCGGGAAAAAATACGGGGATCTGTTGACTTTGTGTAAACTTCCACTGTGTAACCATGAGCAACAGGAGGGACTATTTTAATTTGATAAAATAATGTTTAAGCACACAGTTGTCTAGAAGGCTCTGTTCATGTTAATCTCTGGAGTCCAGAGGGCCGCATAGGAAGCTGCGGCGGGCCAGATTCGGCCCCTGTACCTGCAGTTTGACACATAAGGGGATGTAAATATTGATGCACAGTTTAGTCTATATGCAAATTCAAGAAGAGTCAAATTAATTAAGTTAGGCGGCTGAGCGAGGCGATTATGAAGACGTAATCCTGAAGGTGAGTAAGCAATAATGGATTCTGCTTCCTATTAAGCATTCAGCTCCGAACACACACACACACACACACACACACGGCGCCTGAATGTGGATCTGTCGCTCAGCGTTCAGGACGATTGATTTCCCAGATGTGTCTGTGTGCAGCGACCCGGGACCAGCTGTGCTGCTCAGCATCGCTCTCCATCTTCCCCGGTCCTGGCTGACCCATTTTCAGGAAACACCGAGGGAACAAACCAGATGTGAACCTGCCTGGAGAGATCAGCGGTGACATAATGACTCACACACACACACACACACACACGAGCGACTGCAGCGCTGCTCTGGGTCGTTTACAGGTGAAACATAAATACATTGATTACAGCTGATTGGGGAAATTTTCTTCTTACTCGGACCTGATTATACGTTCCAGATGTTTTCTACCCAGGTTATTTACAATATAATTATTAAAAAATCATTTTTAAGTGAGTTAATTGTGCGGTCTGTGATTCATTAATCAAATTTTAGTCAAAATAAGCAACATTTTCAATTCATTTCAGCTATGACAGTTATATCAGTAATACGGTGAAAAAAATGACTTATCATCCTGACATTTTTTTTCTCTGAGGGGCTTCATCAAAATATTGCAAATTTTTTTTTGTATGTAAGTGTACAAATGATACAAATAGTTAAATTCATGTAATGTGAGCAGATACATTTCCACAAAATACAGACAAGCAGTGAACTGAGTGCAAATATTACTCTTGGTTTGATGTTTAAAGAAAATATTTTCATAAAAGCATCTTCTTCCTCCTGCTGAAAGCAGACATGAGGCGGCTGACTTTCCTCTGCTGGGACAGTTGCTGTTTTAGCAAACCTGTAAATAAATAATCAGCAGCATCACGCAAGCAGAACGTGTGAAGATGTTCAGCCATGATTTTAATCAAACATGAACAGTGTGAACACGAAAGGCAGCTTTTCCCATGTTGGGTGGTGAAATGATCAGAAAACCAAGCATCTGAACAAACAGCCAGAAACCAGCCATCAAACAGCAAAACGTTGCAATCAGTCAGAAACGTCTCCATCTTCACTCTGAACAAAACTCTCTAAGCATCTTCAATTTGATTAAAACTTACACAACTCATTAGGCAGCTATGATTGAATAATCATCGAAAGCCACGGTCACCGCTCAGGTTACCATGGAAACGACAACAGAAAACTTAGAAAGTATTCACACCTCTTAAACTTTATCACATATCCTCACCAATAACCACAACCTATGATATCGGAGAACCTAAAGCAGGGGAATGCAACCCAAATCCGATATTTTCACCTATAAAAATCAGATTTGAGGAACTAAATTGTCGGCCTGTCACAATAACAAACTTTTCTGGACAATAAATCGTCCCAGAACTTATTGCGATGAACAATAATGTTGTTTTGACACAATTTTCCAGTCATATAATGGCATAACAAAGCAAGAACACATTCTCAAAGATTAATAAACTGTAAATTCTAGTGAACAGTTAGCACTAGAGCTGGAAGACATTTTAAATATCCAAAATAAACAACAAATAAAATTAATTACAAAGTCTATGTAAACAAAATTGTCCTTCAAAATAAGAGTTAATTGAGACTTTTGTCATCCAGTTTTTGGTAGAAAGAGAAAAATGATAAATTATGCAAATAGAAATTATTGATCAGTTTAATTTATTTTGTGATTAGCTGATTTCTTGCTTGTTGCGACAGGCCTAATAAATCATATCGAATAGTTTTCAGTCTGCAGATAGTGTGCAGTCTGAACGGTCATGTTGCATTTTATTTGACTTTTACATTGTTGACGTGAGAAAAGCATCATAATTGTGCTCCAGAAGAAAAAACCTTTTAGTTTTCTGTTCTGGGATGCCCCCGCCACGATTATTTCCCTCCCAACTATCAACTGGCTCCTGGTTTTAAGCCACTTATTCAATATTATTTCTTTGGAAAGCTATCCGTAGCATCACACTTTGAGAAATCTACAACAATTTATCGATCGTATCATGTTTAGCTTCAGGTAAAAATGAAAACAAAATAGTTTTTCCAAAAATAGAAATACTAAAAAAGTTTGTGTCCTGTTGTTTGACATTTTTAACCCCCATCCTAAAAATTTTGGATGTTATCAGTTAATCATATGGAGCCAATCCATTAATCCAATAATGCATTGCTATTACTTTATGATAATCAATTGTAAGTTGATTATTTGTTAGCATAGTTTGGTAACATCAGTTTTATTTAAGTGGGTTGAGGGTAAAACTGGCTGTTTGGGCTGCAGCGTGGTTTGTGTTTGAATTCCTTGTAGAAAAAGATCATTCTTCAGCTGGATCTTTGGTTTTTTCTCCAAACTAAAACGCTCGGATCAGGTTGCACTTTTGCAGTAAGCTGGAAAAGGAAAACAAAATGTCACTGGATGGGAGTCGACGTTTCAACAAAAGGCTCCCCACAAAGCGGGTTGTCTTCATTTGTTCCCCCAGAGGACGCCGTCATTAGCCAGGAAGTCAAAAATAACTCCAATGGCATGAAAGGCTGAGGGAAGAGGCACCTCTGGGAGGAAGGAGGTGTTTTGGGCTAATTGTGTTGCCGTCTCATACGTGGCGCATCAGCATGGCCTCTGCAGACTCAGTGCCAGCTGGGGGACTAAATGGGAACACTGGAGACTTTTACCCACAGAGGTGAAAAAAGCACGAGTCAGGTTTGTTAGCTTACGTTGTTTGTGGCATTTTACATCCAAAGTGTCGTATTATCTTATGTAATTTCCGGAAAATAAACATTAAATGTTAATGAGGCCTGAGAAGTTGTTGCTCTCTGGATGATAAATCCCATTTTTAATTATGATGACACATTCAGGCGGAAAGACTCCTGCAGCTGCCAAAGCCGGAGCGTGAAAACGTTCCTGGAAGAGCCGACATGGAAGGTGAAAACAGAAAAATATGGCCGACAGCCACAACGACTCCCTCTGCACATCTCCCAGCTGTTCGTAAAGTCACAGTGAAATATTAACAGCAATAATTTTGGTTTATTTAGTCTGTCAAAGACAAAAAAACAACAACTATTAATGCCATAGTCACAAACTAAATATTAAATTAACAAGCAGAATATTTAGATTACAGTCTAAATTTATAACTCCAAAATAAATATTTAGTGCAACTAAATATTTATTTTTATGTTGGATCTAAATTGCTAACTTCAGCAACTTTAATTATAGCTACCAAGCTAAAAATCTAGTGAGCATGCTAGCCTGCTAATTAAATATTTTGCTTGTTTGCTAAATATTTAGTTAGCAACATAAATATTTAGTTAGCACGCTAGCCTTCTAGCCTATTGTTAGTTTACAAACTAAATGTAGCTCCAAATTAAATATTTAGTCCAACTAAATATTTATATTCCACGTAAAATACTTTACAAGTAAAA
Source organism: Xiphophorus couchianus (assembly GCF_001444195.1). Taxonomy (NCBI): domain Eukaryota; kingdom Metazoa; phylum Chordata; class Actinopteri; order Cyprinodontiformes; family Poeciliidae; genus Xiphophorus; species Xiphophorus couchianus. The sequence goes on from NC_040229.1 coordinate 2,453,883, forward strand.
TACTTATACCAAGTATTTAGCATTATATTTAGCATTACAGCTAAATACTTAGTTAGAAAGCTAAATATGTACCTAGCAACTTTTTTATTTAGTTTGCTTACTTGCCTGTTGTTAATTTACAAACTACGTATTTAGCTTTACTTTAAATATTAATTTTCCAAACTAAACATTTACTTTTGAAACAAAGTGATTAATATATTTATTTATGTACTTAGCAAGCTAAAACTTTAGTTAGCAACCTAAATATTTTGTGAGTAGGCTAGTCTTCTCATTAAATATTTAATTTGGAAGCTAAATATTTAGCTTGGAATAACACCCTTTTTTTTCTGACTGACCAAATAAACCAAAGTATTGCTGTTGATGTTTTACTGTTTAACTTTACAAACGGCGCCGTCACCAGAGGGAAAAGCTCGATTCACTGCAACCCGATATGACAGGTTTAGCAGTTTAACGGCCCGAAGCGAAATCTTACAATCGCTTTTGATCTTGCTTGCTGCACATCATCGCATTCATCACAAGTCCCAGACGAGACGTGATTGTGCTCTGACTTTATTTTCATGACCTAATTATTGCCACAGCTGTCATGTTTTGTCCCAGGAGACGTTCACAAAAATCACTCTCTCTCTTTTACCAGAAATGCTAAAAGGAAAAGAAAAAACGAGAAATTTGTTGCATGTCGAACACGATCTCAGTCATCAGGACCCTTAAAGTCTCGTTTCAGTAACTGTGTTAGCGATAGCGAGCTAATCCTGGCTATAGGCTCCTTCCCTCCTTATATGTCTTACATCAATAATTTTATTGCCCCAGAAGATTTGCATAATAGAAATTATGTAATAAAGCTAAAGAGCAGATGTCTTTCTTTGTTTTTTCCAGTTTCATCATTTAAGATTAAGAGTTTACATAAACAGAATGATCAGATTTTGCTTCTCTTAGAGGCAGGTCGCCGTAAAACAGAAAGTCAGATCCAATACCAGGAGTAACGATGGCGCCTCAGATTGGTTCTGTCAGCGTTGTGGAAATGGAAAATTGGTTGTTTACTGACAAAACAATTCCTTTCTAACAGGAATTTGTCAAATAGATGTTGTCACCTGTTGTCCGGACAGGAAATGATGGAGTGGGCGCTCTTACTTTTCCTAAAGATCATCTATTATGAAAATACAAAAGTGTAATTTGGATGAATTAATGTTGATTTCTTCTGACCCACCTGATCAGTGAAAAATGTTTGCAGAAAATTAAAATCTGGCCTTCAAAAGTCAGATCAACCAAATTCTCTGCTGAGGTGGTTGTGAATGTTGTTTGTGAGCATAAAGTTCCAAAATAAAACACGTTTCAGCGCATTTTTACTTTATTCTTTTACATCATCTGTAACACAAAACTCCTGCTGCGGTTGACAGATAACTTAAATTACTTTATTTTTGTTTATTTATTTTGAACATGATAGAAGTATAAAATCACACATGAAGAAGGAATGCAGAAGACACGTAGAACCTCTTTCTTCAAACCTTCTTCCTCCATCTTTACCAACAATAATCAGCTGACAAAATATGTAAAGGAGCAGTATTATGTACTTTACAGGGACATAGAGCCATTTTATACCACAATCAAGTAACTAAGTTACAGTAACTGTAGTTGTTATAAAAATGCTCTATACATCACATCTCTCTTAAAGAAATTTATGGTTCTTGATTTAACACCTTGAAATTAGGCCTCTGTCTCTTTAAAGCTCGAGCTCTTTCTGAAGCTCCGCCTCCAGGAAGTCATCCCAACATGGCTCCTCTATTAACCCTTTAACGTTTTTACCAGCGTTGCTCTGAGCAGCAGCTCCTATAAGGAGCTCAGCAGCTGTTTACTAATTGCTGCTGGCTAGTCTGGAGGAGCTGAGTGGGGGAGGAGCTGCGCCTCAGGGGCGGGGCTAGGTCCACTCAGGTGTTTTAACAACTGAATGGTTGCCATGGAGATTAAAGGATTTCTCAAACCTGCAGGCAACACTCCAGGTTTGTTTTTGGTTAGGGAAAAACATAAAAACATGATGGAAAGATTAAAAACAGTAAATTTTACTGAATGCTGCCCTTTAAAACCAAAATAAGTAAAGACCAGACTCTGAATTGATTTGTAAATGGCTGATTCTTTCCACCAATGGAATTTTTTCTTCTGCTTATTTTGTGTATTTGGCGGTTAAAACTTGCTTCAAAGAGCCCAAAAACAAAGAGAAGAAATCTCAGAGAAAATTAGAGGGCAAAGAGAAACTCTGCTGCTTTGGCCAGAAACAGTTTGGGAACGGTTCAGTTCATTTATGATCTATTGTTTTATTTAGCATCAAAGAAAAACTGTTTTTGAAAAGAACTCATTCAGAAGTTTCTGTGCCTTGTCATTGGCATAAATGAGACATAGATGTGGAAAAAGTTGAGTCTAATTCAGATGAAAGACCCGACCGGATTTTAGCAAAGTCACTCATTACTCAGTTTCACCTCCATGCCCACTTTTCCTTTTCATTCTGCGGATATTTTAGCCTGGACGGAAAGTAGGCCGAGATCTTCCCATGAGGAGCCTCTCTACATGCAGACAGGAGGGAGATTTATTACCCAGACTGCCCCACGGGGAGCGGCGTCCTGTGCCCTGTCTAGGCAGAATCGATGAAGCTGAGGGAAGAGGAGCAGCAGGATGAAGATGAAAGGTAATGGCTGCTTCAGATCAAACAGAACTCAAGAAAGACGCAGAGAACAGGAGCCGAGTTCAGATCTTTAAAGGTGACCCAAAATGTTTCCTTGAACAGGTTAGGACAGATCTACGGCCTATTCAAAGGCCTTTCGATCATTCTTAGATAATGAGATTTTAGTCTGCTCAGTTCTTGATCTGTTTTGTCACTTCAAATCCAAATAGGCTGCTGCTGGCCACGCCGCAACGTTTACACTCGTACATGAAAATGGCTGCCAACATCTTTGAAAAGCAGAACTGGAGCCTCCTGCACAACCAGCAAGTATTCAGCAAAAGGTTTCTGGATGGTGAGTCAACAACAAAGCACTTTGTCTTTTCCAGCAGCCATTGTACAGCACATAAAACCAGCTGAACAAAACAAAAATGCTGGAGCTCAGACTCTTTGGTTGCTAGGTGACAGACGGAACTCTGCTGCGGTTGCTAGGCAACCTTCAAGAGGTTTTTGACACTAGACACCAAAAAACATTGAAATATATATTTTTTCTTTTTTTAAGAGTTGGGTCTGTTTTTAGAAGCAGTCGAATCCCAAATGGACATACGAAAACGTGAAAATGCTAATTTAGCATCACACGTCGTCTTTAAAGAAGCAGAAAACTTTGATTTTGTGAAGCTTTTTGGTATTTAGCAACTTTTTTCTCACTGCAATGAAAGTTTATGGTTTGAAGGATGTTTTCCACAAAAGTGGCACCATAAGTGTTTTACCAATGAAGTAGAAAAAGACAATGTTGGATGAGATTAAAATTTCAATTCAGTTAATTTATTTAGCGTCAATTCACAACAAATGTCGCTTCGAGAAACTTTGGAGAAAAAGTATTTCCAGTTTATTTTAGTTATAAAATTCAGTTTATTATTTAAATTTGTTTTAAAAGTTTCTATGTAAGGAAACCCATCGAGTCGTTGACTTCACTCCTCCTGGACCAGCAGGGGGCGATAGCAGACGAGTTGTTTTCCTTCATACTGAGCATGCATGTAGCAACAGTGGAGAGGAAAAACTCCCCTTGAACAGGAAGAAACCTCCAGCAGAACCAGAACCGGGCTCAGTGTGAGCCGCTGCCTTGAGGTTTGAGACGACAGAGCAGAAACTAAAAATAAACATTAGAATGGATGGAGGATGAATGCTGTGAGTGAATCTTCATCAGTACAGACAGAGCGTCTGCAGAGCATGAAGTGAGATAAAATAATTTGATTATTCTGCAAAATACAAAATCTTACTAAGTCTTACTAAAAATAAGACAAAACTACTTTTTCAGTAAGTTACAGGAGCTTTTCAAAGCTTTTTAAACTAATTCCTTAATATTGATTTAAAAATGTACCTTTCATTAGCAGATTTTAAATAAGACATTTTTCCCATGTTATAAGTGAAATTATCTACCAGTGGAACTAATATTTTTTCACAAATATTAACAAATTATTGATTCAGAACAAGTTCAGATTTCTTGCTGAAATGTTACTTGTAAGTTAGTTTTGTCTATATTGTTTCCCTGAGTTGGACAGAGATTTCTGTAATGTCCAATAAAATCAGCTTCATTCAGCTGCAGGTTTCGTTTTATGCAAAATGGTGAGATAAATATCTCTTCCTGCATGATTGTTGGTCGACTGGACCGCAGCTTCAGCTTCATGCTGTTTTCTGGTTTTCATTTGCAGCCGCAGCTGGTGGCCATTTTCTTCTTCCCATGCAGAAGATTCTCCGCTCTTCACCCAAGATGATGCATTTCATGCTGCGCTAACGGCGTCAAATGGTCTGGACTTCCTGCCTCTTAATGTGCACAGCTGTGAAATTGTTCTCAGCAAACTGAGATTTCCTGTATTTTATCTGTAAGCAGAAAAAGTACAAACAGGACTTATGTAACTTATGTGTACATCTACATTATGTTGGATGGATGAATTTTTTATATATATTTTTGAATCAGCAGACAGACAACAGAATGAAATATCTCAAACAAATGTATTTTTACCTTATTAACCATTCCTAAAAGAGTTAATTTAATAATTTCAAAAGAATAAAGAGACATTATCATATTTTCACTCTGGAAATTAATCTTAAATCTGCTGACTTTTTCTGAGCGATAAAGAAACCAACAGTCAGTGAAATATTAAAGAATAAAATGCATAAATGATTAATACAATATTCAGATTTATGCTAAATATCAAGTTTGTAGATCAAACCTTTGGTGCTAAACATTTAGTTTACTCACTAAATATTTAGGTTCAAACTAAATAGCTAATATCTTGTTTGGAACCAAAGATAAAGTTGGATAAATATTTAGCATGGTGGCTTTATATTTAGCTTCAAACTAGCTATTTCTTTTCAAAATAAATATTTAGCTTCAAACTAAATATTTAGCTTATTAACTAATATCTAGTTTGGAACTAAATATTTAACTTGGAAACGAAATATTTAGGATGGTGCTAAAAATTAAGTTTATAGACCAAATATTTAGCTTCAAACCAAATATTTAGCTAGCTAACTAAATACTTTGCTTATGTATATATAGTTTGTAAAGTAGATATTTATTTTAAAATTGACATTTACGTTTTAAAAACACTTTTTTTCCTCAGTTTTTGACTGTTTACAATCAGCCGCCATACAACGGAAGCCTGTAAGTTTGGAAACCAGTCGGGTTTTTCCGTCATTTCAGTTCCGGTGTCTGTTCTGTGGAGCAGCAGAGTCGGTTCGGTCCGTCACCTTCTGGAAAACGTTTCTTCCTGCGCCGCTGATGGCCGCTGACGGCTGCCATGTTTGTCCACATCCACCATATATGTAGGTCAGATACGCCACAGTCGCTGGTTGCCATGGGAACTGAGCAACACAGGCTTTTTCTGGCCGAGTTCCCGCCCTCTCTCTCTCTCACCTCATGGCAGTTAACTCTTTCTGGTCAGGATGTAAATATAAACACGGAAACATGTGCGGGTTTTACGGCGGTAGCACCACTTAGGTCAATAATCCAACACACATCTGGTCCGCTAACCCAGATGTGCTGGAAGGAACTAAATCCTAATCCCAACATATCAGATCTGCCTATGAATGCTGGAATGAAGGACCTTCCCCCGATTCTTATGGTCATAAACAAACGTGGTGATGAGATGCGGGCAGCGGGAGATGCGCGTTGAATCCTGATGAGAATACCCGGCTGATTTTGAGGAGCAGAAAGCTTCCTGTTTCTGAAAGAGCAACAAAGGAAGAGAAACAGCATCCAGATTATCCAACATTATACATCAACGTCAAACATTAAGAGGTGATGGAGTACCCAGAGAGTGTACGTGTTTTTATTCAAGAGTGTCCAAGAAATTACTCAGGTAAAAATAACCAAGTAAATGTAGCTAGTTACCACCCACCTCTGCATATCTTAGAGGTTTAGGACCACTGGGGGAAAACTTTGAAATTCTGACTTTAATCAGAAAGAAAGAAAAGAAAATTTAAAGAAAGATAAGCAACTCTGAGGAAAGTTAAAATTCAGAGTTTAAAAAGTAATTTCTCCGAGGGGAAAAAAATTAAATAAAATTTCTGAGAAAAATTAAGAATTCTGAGGATAAATCAGATTTATGGGGGAAAAATCTATTCTGAACTAAAAGGAATTCAAAGAAATGTTAAATTCTGGAAAAGGTCAAAGTTATGAGGAAGAGGGATTATTCTGAGAAAAAGGTCAAATTTTGACATTAACGTCAAAATTCTGAAAAGACAGAATTACGAGAAAAAAGTTATTATTCTGAGGAAAAAAGTAGATTCTGAAAAAGTCAGAATTCTCAGGGAAAAAATAGTCAGAATTTTAAGAAAAAGTCTTTATTCTGAGAAAATTCAAATTTCTGAGAAAAGTAAGAATTCTGAGATTAAACTCATATTTTTTCCCCATGGCCCTAATCCCGTCCCGTAGCGACCTCTTCCCTTTGTCCTCATACGTGTGCAGTTAAATAATTCCTCACATTGGTGAAATATGCCACCACGGCGAATCGCTCCGTGGCAAATCGCTGCCCTTTCTGTTCGTGTCACTAATCGTCTTGAAGCCTGTGAGAAGCGCGGGGTACCAGCGCGTTCCGATGATGCGGCGCCGCCTGCATCCTTCCCACCAGCCCGTTCCTTCCTGCCGGGGATGTGAACACAGGCCTCCTTTGTCCTCAGTGTCCCAGTTTTTACGTCTGCCCAGGCTAATGAGGTGAACAATTAGCTAGAGGCCCAACAGGGAAGCCTTTACGGTCAGAAACATGCTAAACTATTTACTGTGACACAGCTGCAGATTACATGCTCTGGATTATCACGCAGCCTGAGATGGTCACCTATGTGAGGACTTTTCATGGTTTGTTTGATTTGGTCTTAGTTTTGTTTGGTTCATTTCTCTTCTGTCACAACTTTTTATATTTAGCGTTTGTTTCATTTCTTCTATTCTCAGTGTATTTCTCTTGTTTTCCCACCTGATAGTTTGGTGGACTCGGTTCTATTGGGACCAAAGTTGCAGCATCTGCTCCACCTCCAGCTGCTGTGGTTCTCTTTCTCTCTGCTCTGAGTTACACCAACCTGTTCCCCTCCTCGCCTGTGGGGGCGCTGCATCAAGAACCACTGAAGAAAATGACATGAAAACCTCTGATGACACTGAGAGCAACTTCCTTCTTCACCAAATAAATGAAGTGGCGTCAGATTTTAGCAGTTGGAGGATTTCTCTTTAGCCTTTGGCTAAACACCACAAGCTAACACATTTGTTTTGGTTGTATTTACCCAGAATGCACTGCAGTATTGTCTGCTTCCTTGCTTTTGGAGCGGTCTCCGGTCCGCTTGGCATTCACATCTGCATTTGAACTGAACCAGAGTTCACTTCCACTCTGGTGTGTACTAACTTTGGACTCAAACCTGGACCAGAAGGATCGGTTCGGTTCGTTTTGGGAGGTGTGAATGCTAATCAAACTTTGCTCCAGATCAAAAAACAAACTCCGGTCCACAAACCCCCGTCTTGGTTTGGTTGAAGTGAACTCTGGTGCGGTTCAAATGCATATGTGAACAGCAACCGGACCAGAGATCGATTCAGGTGTTTGTGCGGCTATCTGCTAGGAAGTGCTAACCCAGAACGAAGAGCACTAGCGGCGAAACTGTTTACACAAACAAAACATTTTCTCAAATTCAAAATGGTGTCTTAAAAAACTTTGAACATCCATTCATTAGCATCCAATTGTTTTTGATTTCTTGTTGGGGCCTGCTAACGTCGCTAACAGTGTTAACTAGGTACCTTTGTAAACAGTTAAATCACAAGGCATCATGTTAGCTTGTTTCAACAGATATCTCATCTTTAACGGTTCATTAAGCTTCAAATCCAGACATTTTTGTTGCCACACCATTAGCCTACATGATCTTGACTTCTTGTGTTTTGCTTAAATTCTCCAGTTTGCTGTAACATATCGACCCAGCATGCATTGCACAGGTGGAAAATATAATAAAGATATACAATTTTTGAAATTGTTATGAGTTTTTATTTATCACAACCAACAACTTTTAGGTTAATATGAAAATTACAATACATTTAGGCAAACATAATCCCTTAAAAAACTTTTAATCGCACAGTTTAACACAATAACTCAGGAGAAGAATGGGCAGATTTCAGTTTTTAGATGTGCAACACCGGCGTCTCGAAGTCATCCAGATGTGACATCACAGCAATCTGAGTCGAAGGAGCTAATAAATATGCATGCCACAAGTTTTTATTTGCACAGTCTGTACTCTGCTGTCCTTATCTTGACTCCAGATTGTCATGACACCACTTGTTTTCTTGTTCTCGCTAATTTCCCTCCATTCACTTCCCTAATTAACCCTCCCAGTAATTATATACTCTTTGATTCCTTCCTTGTTATGCAGCTGATGTCCTGGTAATTCAGTCTGGTTTCCAGTTCGTTTAGTGTCTTTGTCTCCAAGGTTTCCCACACTGAGTGTTTTTTCTTCTTCTGTCGTCTGCACGCTTTCTGCCTCTTAAAGAGCTTCAGTCCTTCTTTGCATTTCAGACATAAAACTAGTGGCGGTCCTGAACACTAAAAAGTATTTAAATGGCCTTTTGCCACATAAACTAAACATTTTCAGAAAGATGTTTGAAAGGAACTGAATAAATTTCACATTCTGAGGAAAATTATACTCTAAACCAGGAATATACAAAGTTTTTGGCAAGAAAACAAAAAAGAAAACTAAGATCAAGCAAATAATGTAATCCGATTTATTTTGTTTTATTGTAGGAAAGAGATGTTGCAACGTTTGCTATATTAAAATAAAGACATCTAGTTTTAAATCCTTTAAGGCTTGTTTGAACAAATTTCTTCTCAGTTATAAGAACAGGATTTAGTTCTTTCAAAGCACATCTTTTTACTGTGCTTTTAGTAAAAAACTATATACACACATACCCAATAAATACATAAAAATAAATACCTAAAAAAAAAAAAAGGTATATATATATATATACCAAATTCAAATGAAGTTTATGTATTTATTCATTTATTGGGTTTTACATTTTAATTGATAAAATATCCAACAAATTACCAGTGGGGTGGGCAGCTTTGTTCCAGGGGGGCCCGTGCCCCCCCCCCCCCCCCCCCCCCCCCCCACTTGGCGCCCCGCTGTGAATCAGCCCAACATTCCCTCTCTGATGAAAACATCCAGCAAAGACCTTCAGACTCATCTGACGGCTGAGTCAGAAACGATGCTGGCCGTAAAATGACTCCGTGTTCGGGTCCAATCATCGTCACCGCCGTGACGGACCGCGAACGTGAAGATGTCATGGCGGCACATCCGTCCAACACCAGACTTTGGGGTTCAGCTTCCCTTGACTAATGTGTAATTTATCTGAAATAGTCCAAATTGCTTTTTAAAATGAGCAACTTGTGAAAATAAAAGTGTTTTTCACTTAGACATCAAACTGTGACTCATCAAAACAAGGCGGGAAAAGATTTAGATCACTGCTGTCAACAGAAAAACAAAATGACAAAAATACAATTTCCCGCTCTGAGATGTTTATGCTGTGTGAAAGCAAAAATATTTACATCATTAGCATTTAGTTTGACCATTTTTCTGTGTCAAAATAAACAAAGCCCTGTCAAACACAGCGGATTTCGGTCCGGAATAAAAATCACCAGCAAACAGCTTCACTCCGGGGAAACGCAGCTCTTCTTCCCCGGCGGAAAGAAGTAAGTCAATCAAACCCTGTGCTCTGAGCGCCATCTGGTGGCGAGGAACGATGGCTGCAATCTAACAAAATGAAACATGTTACAGGAAATAATGTATGTTCTTTCTTTCTGCTTTCTTTCCTTCTTAAACTGTGTTTTTATGTGAATCTTATGGTAAAGTCTGATGTTATAATGTATATTTATTGAAATATAAATGTTTTCAAATCAAAAATCGTATCTCTTTGTTATTCTAAAAAATATATAGAAATAGTATTTATTATGATTTAAAACCATAAGTAATAAATTATTAATTATTACTAAATTACTTAATAAATTATTATTTTTGATTTTGAATGACAGATGCAAACACTGCAGCTGGAATACATCTCACAAATATATATATTTTTATGTAATATATTACTATTATTAAATATTAATTTAAAAAACTAATTTTGTTCCCCTCCTGGCCTGCGGGGGCGCTGCACCAAGAAACATTGAAGGAAATGACACAAAAACCTCTGAAGACACTGAGAGCAACTTCCATCATAATGAAATGTAAACAAAAACGGACTAGCACTGAAGGTTAGCAGTTGGAGTATTTCTCGACCCTTTTCTCCCGCTAACGCTAGGCTAGTGCGTTTGTTTTGGTTGTATTTACCCAGAATGCCTTGCTGGTAGTCCACTCCTTCTTTTGGAGAGGCCTCCGGTCCGCTTGGTGTTCACATTATTCATTCAAACCGAACTGAGACCGAGACTATACATAACCTGACCTCAGTAAGGCTGAGGCAGCAGCGTGGTAGTGGCAACAGTGCCATCTGCAGGCAGGAGTTAGCATCACATAAACCCAATGTTGTTTTTTCTTGTTTTTTTGTGGGGTTTATTTTATTTTTTTTACCATTTTGCAGAAAATTTGCAATAAACTCACACTTAAGCATTGATCTGTAGAAAAACTGGAGATAGTCAGCTGCAGTCAGCATTGCGGTTGCCAACCTGTAACCTCTAGGATTTGTTTACTTTTAAGATATTAGACTAGCAATAAAATATGATAGTAGTGGTTTGATTTAGGTTGTAAAAATAACTTTTTACAATAAAACATAGAGTTAAATACAATTCACTAGTAAGGCAAGAATACATTTTGTGCAAATCTGCAAGTAGAATCTGCAATTAAGTTTTAATACCAAATAAAATTAATTTTTCAAGTGAAGATTGCAATTTGTGTGTAAAAAGTTGAAGTAAATGGCATTCCAGTTATTCTGAATGCAATTTTCTGATATTTTTATGAATTCATATTTTTCTCCACAACCAGAGAAAGCAAAGCATCACTGAGCCACCACCATGCTTCACTATACACTGGAAAAAGGAAACAGGTGATCCAACTTTTTTTTATTAAAAATTAATTTGTTACAAGTAATGAAGTTAAGTTTACCCAATCAAATATATTAAGTTTAATAAGTTGTCAAACGTGAATAAATTAAATTTGACAAACTTTATTTGACTCTATGTAACAAATTAAGTTAAAAAAAATTACGTTGGAGCTCCATTCTCTGTTTTTAAGTGCTTCCTGTTTTATTTAACCTTCAATTAAAAAAAAACAAATGATTTGCTGATTGATAAAGTTTCCGTTTTTTATAACAGAAAAAAGGAAGCAACCTTTAATCTGGTTGCTGGTAGTTTTCTCTTTCTACCACCAGGGGGCGACTGAAACCGAATCCAAATGTATTTCTGGATGCATTCAGTGCTTCTGTTGTCTTTTTCTGTTATTTAGTGTGTTCAAGGCATTAATTCCTTTAACATTAATATTTTTATTTTACCATTTAAACTTGTTTTTCAGTTTAAATGATAGTTCAGAGAATATTTTCCACCTGCTGCATTCTTCTTGTTCTATTGCAGATTAACTTGTTCCAGAGCTGGAAAGCAAATAATAATATATCACTAAGTTCTTTAACTTTAACTAGAAAGTTATGACTATTTTTAATAAAATGTATTTTCTTTTTTCTGTTGAGTTTGTATAAGGGGCATGAGAGTAAAAGGGAACTGAATCAAAATGAGCTCTGTACGTTTTGTAACTAATAAAGTTGTGAATAACGTGTCAGCTTCCTTTAATTAGAGGAATAAAAGCACATAATCATTGAAGCAGCAATGAGTTAGCAGGTAAATGTGATGAAAAGCAACAATGCCTGTAATATTCTGTTTGTTTTTTTATAAACTTGATCTTTAATTCTAAAATCTTGTGCTCAGAAATTGGACTCAGAACAGACAATATGAAGATCTCTGATCAGTTTCTTACATTGGGGAGTCCCACATGGTTGTGCTTTGGTTACCCTTTTATTTATCATTTCCTGGTGTGAATATTGCTTCTCATCAGAAAACCTCTGAGGAAAATAACACCAATGTAGATTCAGCTGTTGCATACACTTTGTAAATTACTCTCAAAACTTGTTTTTTATTGCAAAAGTTTCATTTTTGAAACATTTTTTTTCTTTTCAAATTAAAATTTTGAAATGTTTTCTTTGCTTGCAGAAATATTGGAACAAATTTCTCTCCAAAGACTTTCAACTTAAAATAAATTTTATGTGGAATTTTTGTGATCAATCAGGATCGACTGAATGCAACTCAGTTAGAAAAAGCAAAACTTTCTGAGAAAAATCTAAAAGATTTTGAGATCAATTTCAATTATGTCCTAGAAAAAACTTGGAAATTTTTTTAATTTCAGAAGTCAAAAACTTTTTTGAACTGAGAAATGTCCAAGTTTTTTCTAAAAAAAAAAAACAATTCTGAGATAAATCTAGAAATTTGTGTTTTCTCTCAATTGTTCAATATTTTGACCTCAGTATTTTCTTGGGGTTTTTTTCTAGGACATTTCTGAGGTTAATATTAGACTTTCTCAAGTCTTTTATTGCAAATGTTCAACTTTTGAAGGTCAGAGAATTTTCAAGTTTTTTAAAAAGAAGATTTCTGAAATTAATCTCAAAATGTCAGCTTTTTTTCTTTTGACTTTTGGAGCTCAAATAATTTCCTTTGTTTTCCAAAATATTTCTGAGATTTTTTTCTCACAAATGTACGACTCTTGGAACTCAGAAATTTTAAAGTTTTTTGGAAAATATCTGAGATTTTACTGGTAAATTTTTAACTTTTTGATCTAAGAGAATATTCTTGTTTTTTTGTTTTGTTTTCTAGAAAACCAAAAACAGAAATTTAGTCCCTTTTTTTGTTGTTTTCTGCCTCTGGCCCGATGTGCCGCTGTAAAAAATCCCAAACTGATCAGTGAATAAAAGTGGTAATCCTATTTTATTGTCATTCTGTTCATTCTCTAAAAACGTGAAAAAAAATCTGCAAAATTCTTCACATTTTGCAGATTTTGCTATAGTTTTGGACCAAATTTCTCTCCATACAAGATGTGAGAACGTGAAAAGGTTGCGTGGGTGTGAATACTGATGTACGCACTGTAAGGATGTGAATCAAGTCTCTTCTCACTGATGTGTCACGCATGATGGGCGGGGCTTTTCCTCACAGTGGGGTCAGGGGCCCCTTCAGGTCCGCAGGGCGTCTGGGGATGAACTCGCAGACACGTTTCCACGTCACAGATTCAATCTTAAAAGTTTATCCTGTGGTTTTTCTTTGTTTTCTTTCTCCCTGGGTTTTTTTTTGTTGTTGTTGTTTTGTTTTTTGGTGTCGGTTTGTGGGAATCTGAGCCCCAGGAAAACAGAAAAAGCTCTCCCTTGTGTCTGTCACTGTGACCGCCCACAGCACCGAGCTGAACGGGGGGAGAGAGAAAGTGGAGCTTTGTGAATGACGGGAGCGGCGGAGAGCAGAAAACAAACTTTACCACTTTATTCCCTACAGCCTGCCTCCATTTTCCCTCCCAGACAATAAAGTTCGGATGTTTAGGAGCCGACACCGAACCGGAGGAGTCCCGGTAAGTCGCAGCGCGGTAGCAGAGGCTTGTTTGCAGGGTTTCACAGCAGATTGACAGGGTTTTTTTCGACGGAAAGATGCATGCAGAGCAGCAGCCTGACCGTGACTGGAATAACTGTTGGAGGTGGCGGATCATTCCGAGCCAGAATGGGACCAGAATGGGACCAGAATGGGACCAGAATGGGACCCGCTTCCCAAATAGCAACGATTTTCCGCCTTTAAACCAATAAAATCGCATAAAGAGACACTAAAAAACCCAAATGTAGGAGATTTGGTCACATCTTGTGGAAAAATGAGCTTGCATGCAACTTTTTTCATTCTGCGTGAGCATTTCCTTCATTGATCACATTTGAAGCTTTTCCATATTTCAGTCAAAGTTTCCGTTTGCCTGCCAATGTGTTTCGCAACGTTTGGTGACTCATGGATGAGACGCGGATTCCCGCTGCCAATGGGAACAAAAACACATAGACGAGTCGTTCATTATGTTAATACAGCTATTTAGCAATATTATGTTCTAGATTTCATCCATCCATCCATCCATCCATCTTCTTCCGCTTATCCGAGGTCGGGTCGTGGGGGTAGCAGCTTCAGAAGGGAGGCCCAGACTTCCCTCTCCCCAGCCACTTCTTCTAGCTCCTCCGGGGGAATCCCGAGGCGTTCCCAGGCCAGCCGAGAGACATAGTCCCTCCAGCGTGTCCTGGGTCTTCCCCGGGGCCTCCTCCCGGTGGGACGTGCCCGGAACACCTCACCAGGGAGGCGTCCAGGAGGCATCCTGACCAGATGCCCAAGCCACCTCAACTGGCTCCTCTCGATGTGAAGGAGCAGCGGCTCTACTCTGAGTCCCTCCCGGATGACTGAGCTTCTCACCCTATCTCTAAGGGAGAGCCCAGCCACCCTACGGAGAAAACCCATTTCGGCCGCTTGTATCCGCGATCTCGTTCTTTCGGTCATGACCCAAAGCTCATGACCATAGATGAGGGTGGGAACGTAGATCGACCGGTAAATCGAGAGCTTCGCTTTTTGGCTCAGCTCTCTCTTCACCACGACGGACCGGTACAGCGCCCGCTTGACAGCAGACGCTGCGCCAATCCGCCTGTCGATCTCCCGCTCCCTTCTTCCCCCATTCGTGAACAAGATCCCGAGATACTTAAACTCCTCCACTTGGGGCAGGACACCCCCCCTGACCCGGAGAAGGCACTCTACCCTTTTCCGGCTCAAGACCATGGCCTCGGATTTGGAGGCACTGATCCCCATCCCGGCCGCTTCACACTCGGCTGCGAACCGATCCAGCGAGAGCTGCAGATCACGATCTGATGAAGCCAAAAGGACCACATCGTCTGCGAAAAGCAGAGATGAGATCCTGAGGCCACCAAATCGGATCCCCTCAACACCTTGGCTGCGCCTAGAAATTCTGTCCATGAAAGTGATGAACAGAATCGGTGACAAAGGGCAGCCCTGGCGGAGTCCAACTCTCACCGGAAACGAGCCCGACTTACTGCCGGCAATGCGGACCAGACTCTGACACCGGTCATACAGGGACCTGACAGCCCGTATCAAAGGGCCCGGTACCCCATACTCCCGGAGAACCCCCCACAGGGCTCCCCGAGGGACACGGTCGAACGCCTTCTCCAAGTCCACAAAACACATGTAGACTGGTTGGGCGAACTCCCATGCACCCTCCAGGACCCTGCTGAGGGTGTAGAGCTGGTCCAGTGTTCCACGACCAGGACGAAAACCACACTGCTCTTCCTGAATCCGAGGTTCGACTATCCGACGGACCCTCCTCTCCAGGACCCCTGAATAGACCTTGCCAGGGAGGCTTAAGAGTGTGACCCCTCTATAATTGGAGCACACCCTCCGGTCCCCCTTTTTGAACAGGGGGACCACCACCCCAGTCTGCCAGTCCAGGGAAACTGCCCCCGATGTCCATGCGATATTGCAGAGTCGCGTCAACCAACACAACCCTACAACATCCAGAGTCTTAAGGAACTCCGGGCGGATCTCATCCACCCCCGGGGCCTTGCCACCGAGGAGCTTTTTAACCACCTCGGCGACCTCGCCCCCAGAGATTGGAGAGCCCAACCCAGAGTCCCCAGGCTCTGCTTCCTCAGTGGAAGGCATGTTGGTGGGATTGAGGAGGTCTTCGAAGTACTCTGCCCACCGGCCCACAATGTCCCGAGTAGAGGTCAGCAGCACACCATCCCCACTATAAACAGTGTTGGTGCTGCACCGCTTCCCCCCCCTGAGACGCCGGATGGCGGACCAGAATCGCCTCGAAGCCGTGCGGAAGTCTTTCTCCATGGCCTCTCCAAACTCCTCCCACGCCCGAGTTTTTGCCTCGCAAACCGCCCGAGCCGCATGCCGCTTCGCCCGCCGGTACCCATCAGCTGCTTCTGGAGTCCCACAGGCCAAAAAGGCTCGATAGGACTCCTTCTTCAGCCTGACGGCATCCCTCACCGAAGGTGTCCACCAACGGGTTCGAGGGTTGCCGCCGCGACAGGCACCGACAACCTTGCGGCCACAGCTCCGATCGGCCGCCTCGACAATGGAGGCACGGAACACGGTCCACTCAGACTCCATGTCCCCCACCTCCCCCGGGACGTGTTCGAAGTTTTGCCGGAGATGGGAGTTAAAGCTCCGTCTCACAGGGGATTCCGCCAGACGTTCCCAGCAGACCCTCACAACACGTTTGGGCCTGCCAGGTCTGACCGGCTTTCGCCCCCGCCACCGGAGCCAACTCACCACCAGGTAGTGGTCAGTGGACAGCTCCGCACCTCTCTTCACCCGAGTGTCCAAGACATACGGCCGCAGATCCGATGAAACGATGACAAAGTCGATCATCGAACTGCGGCCTAGGGTGTCCTGGTGCCAAGTGCACATATGGACACCCTTATGCTTGAACATGGTGTTCGTTATGGACAATCCATGGCGAGCACAGAAGTCCAGCAACAGAACACCGCTCGAGTTCAGGTCGGGCGGGCCGTTCCTCCCAACCACGCCCCTCCAGGTCTCACTGTCGTTGCCCACGTGAGCGTTGAAGTCCCCCAGCAGAACAAGGGAGTCCCCAGGAGGAGCACTCTCCAGTACCCCCTCTAAGGACTCCAAAAAGGGTGGGTAATCTGAACTGTCGTTCGGCCCGTAAGCACAAACGACAGTCAGAACCCGTCCCCCCACCCGTAGGCGGAGGGATGCTACCCTCTCGTTCACCGGGGTAAACCCCAACGTACAGGCGCCGAGATGGGGAGCAACAAGTATGCCCACTCCTGCCCGACGTCTCTCTCCCTGGGCAACTCCAGAGTGGAAGTATGTCCAGCCCCTCTCAAGGAGACTGGTTCCAGAACCAGAGCCATGCGTCGAGGTGAGACCGACTATTTCTAGCCGGAACCTCTCGACCTCACGCACTAGCTCCGGCTCCTTCCCCACCAGAGAGGTGACATTCCACGTCCCAAGAGCCAGTTTCTGCAACCGAGGATCGGACCGCCAGGGTCCCCTCCCTTGGCCGCCACCCATCACACAGTGCACCCGACCCCTTTGGCCCCTCCCACGGGTGGTGGGCCCATGGGAGGGGGGGCCCATGTTTCCTCTTCGGGCTGAGCCCGGCCGGGCTCCATGGATAAAAGCCCGGCCACCAGACGCTCGCCATCGTGCCCCCCCTCCAGGCCTGGCTCCAGAGTGGGGCCCCGGTGACCCGCGTCCGGGCGAGGGAACACCAAGTCCAAGGTTTTCTTTCATCATTGGGGTCTTCGGGCTGCACTTTGTCTGGTCCCTCACCTAGGACCTGTCTGCCTTGGGTGACCCTACCAGGGGCATGAAGCCCCAGACAGCATAGCTCCTAGGATCATTGGGGCACTCAAACCCCTCCACCACGATAAGGTGGCAGCCCATGGAGGAGTGTTCTAGATTTCTAAAAAAAAAAAAAAAAACTTTCAAATGATGCAGAGATCGTGTGAAAGTTGCAAAAACAAATTTGCTGGACGATAAATTGTTCACATAATTATCGTGATAAACGATAATGTTGCTTTGAGATCATTTTCAAGTAATATGCTGATAAATAGTGCTGAAACGACTGAAATAATGTTAATTAATGTAGCAACTATTGATTAACCAGCGAGTGAATACAAACAGTTGCTGACAGAACAAAACACTCAGAGCTGTAAAAAACTGTAAAAAACATGCATATATTTAGCTTTTTAGGGCTGTCGCAATAAGCAATAAATCATCAGATTACAATTTAGAAAATATATACATATATATATGTATATATAGAACATGCACAAAAACCCAGGGTAATATATATACTATATCTGTGTATTTATTTCTTTCAATAACGATGAGAATTGACTCATTTGTTAACTTGCAGGGGAAAATAAAAAGATACTCACTGATCCTTTTCCAGTTTTCCCATTTCTACCAGTCCCAATACGGTTCGCCTGTTTCCTGCCATTTCAACAAACAAACTAAACTTGTTTTTTTTTTTTTTTTTTTGGTTGAACTTGGTGTTTATTTGGTGTCCTGTACCTTTTATTGTCACTTTTTAAAACAAATAGCAGCATTTCTTCAGTTTACTCTCTAAATGATACATTATGCCGATGATCCTGCGTTCTGTTTTCCAGAAGCTGCTGTGCTGTCGAAGTTTTCCAGAAAAGTTGTAGAAGATGTTTGTTACTTTATCGATTTGTTTCTACCTGCTGGTGGTGGTCGGTGCAGACCCTTGCCTCATCATCAGCGAGATCAACGCTGATAACCCCGGACTGGACACCACCGAGTTTGTGGAGCTCTACCACACCAGTGGACAGCGAGCCTCCCTGGACGGCTACACCCTGGTGTTTTATAACGGCAAAGGGAACGTAGCCTACAAGGTTCTGGACCTGAAGGACCACAGCACGGACGACAGAGGCTTCTTCCTGGTCGGCTCCCTGGACCTGGTGCCCAAGCCGGCCATCCTCCTTCCCCCAAACACGGTCCAGAACGGCCCGGACGCCGTGGTCCTCTACCGCACCGCCGCCACCCGCTACCTGGAGAAGATGAACGTCACGGCGGTGGGGCTGGTGGACGCCGTGGTCTACATGACGCGGCGCTCCGGAGGAGCCGAGTTCCTGGCGGAGGTCCTGACGCCCGGGGAGCCGGCGTTTGTTGAAGACGAAGCGGCGCACGAGGCGGACGAGTCGATCGAAAGGTGTCTGCTGTCGGATGACCAATGGGGCTTCCAGTTGTCCCTGCCGTCTCCAGGTCAGCGGAACAACTGCACCCCGCCGGCCGCGCCGCTGACCAGTCCCTTCATTAACGAGCTGAAGCTGGGCAGCGGACTGCTGGACGGGTCGGTGGAGCTGACGGACGCCTCGGCTGCAGGCCCCGTTGTGCTGGTGGTGTGGGATGGGAAAACGGACAAGGTTAGCATTAGCATGGACGTGGACACCTCCAGGAATGGATTCAACTTTATGACCGTCAACAAGAAATACATGAAAGGTTAGTTCCCTGAATACGTACATGTGATGTCACACTTCCTGAAACTTTGTAACTGACGGCCATCTTGGTAGGCAGTGGCTATGGAGTTGCTATGACAACAATAAAGAAGCCACAAGCTTAGTACTAGCTCTCACCATGTTCCTATCTTATAAACAATATAAGTACATTACAACTACTACTTTATTACAATTTCTGAGTACTATAACCACCTCTGTAATACTGACAAATGTCAGTGATATTTACTTTAGTACTTATTGCCACGCTAGCAAAATTAGTAGCTAATGCAGCTTTTATCTGTGACAGTTTTAACAAATATGTAAAAAAATGTATTTTTTTATAAAGGTTACTGCAGTTTTAACAAAGATAGGTGGCGCTATTTCATTTTCACATCCTCAGTGACTGGAAATATCTCCAAATTTCCAGTTAGCATATTGGCGATGTGCAGCAGCAGCAGCAGGTTGGGGAGGGGCAGTGACGTTCTGGACCAGAAGCGCTCAGATCAGTCCAGCGTTTCCTGTGGCTTCTTCATTAAATCACTTTAAGCCTCAGAAACAGGCGGAAACAAACTTGTTCATCTGTTTCTCTTTGGCTGATTGTTTCTGTTTTTGTAATTTCTGTTTCTGCTTCTCTTCAGGCGATGAGTCTGGCGCTGTGGCTATTTACAGCGGCAGAGCTGCAGACTTCCCGGTGGGGAGTCCGCTGAGGCAGACGCAGCCTCTCGATGCGTTCGTGTTCGCCGGGCCTGGAAACAAGCCGAGCGCCAACCTGACGGAGACGCTGATCCCCGGCAGGCTGCCGTTCCAGCTCAGCACCAGGTCAGACCGTCAGCAGCTCTGATGAGCGTTTCTGCTTATAAATGTGTTCAGCTCAAACTTTTCTCTGGTTATTTTTGAGTTCTGGGTTTTGTTATTCAGTTGAGGAATGGTGACGCGGTGGCGTGTGACTTTACTTCCTCTTCAGTTTATGATGTCAGCGGTGGATGGAAATAGCCTCCGCTCATTAAAACCTTCTGAAAATATATTCCTCAGTCTATAACTACGAGGCTTTTGTGGATGAAAACAAATTAAAGGAGGAGGAAACTTTGAACTTCCTGAGTTTGAAAAATTTTAAATCAGCAAGAAAAATAATTTTTTATGTTGATGTCAGAAATTTTCTAGAAAAACCTTGGACATTTCTGAGTTTGAAAAATACATATATGTTTTACTTTTGAGACTCAGAAAGTATGAAAAATTGCAAGAAATTTTTAAAAACTAATCTAAGAAATTTTCTTTAAAACCTGGACAGTTTTAAAAGCAGAACAATGTTGAGTTTTTTTCTTGTTAATTTTCAACTTTTCAAACTCAACAATTTCCTAAAAATTTCCAATTTTTCTAGAAATTTTTTAGGATTAATGTAAAAATTCCGAGTTTTTTGTACAGATATTCACTCCTGGGCTGCACAGTGGCGCAGTTGGTAGCACTGTTGCCTTGCAGCAAGAAGGTCCTGGGTTCGATTCCCGGCCGGGGTCTTTCTGCATGGAGTTTGCATGTTCTCCCTGTGCATGCGTGGGTTCTCTCCGGGTTCTCCGGCTTCCTCCCGCAGTCCAAAAACATGACTGTTAGGTCAATTGGTTTCTCTAAATTCTCCCTAGGTGTAAGTGTGTGTGTGCATGGTTGTTTGTCCTGTATGTCTCTGTGTTGCCCTGCGACAGACTGGCGACCTGTCCGGGTGTACCCCGCCTCTCGCCCGAAACGTAGCTGGAGAGGCAGCAGCTCCTCCCGACCCCACTAGGGACAAGGGTGTAAGAAAATGGATGTTCACTCCTCTTTTATCTACAATGGCCCTCATGCACTGTCATGTATAACAACTCAATGTGAACAAAAAGAACAGAACAACAAACAAGTTGTTACATTTGTCTCTTTTTAAAAACCAAAACAAAACAATCCTGAAAAGACAAAGTTACTAAGTTGGTAACAGTTATTGGCCACGCCCCTCAGTGCCTCTTGGCCCCAATTTCAAAAAATTTTACAAAAAGTGGGCGGAGCCAAGCTTTCACAGGGATTTAGTTTACACTACTTCATTTTGTATTATTGATGATGTAATTCAAATTCTGCCTTGGCTTTTCTAGCTGTTATTTTCCCGCCTGCAGATAAACAAATCCAGACTTGTTTCATTTCTGATTCCAGTTTGCGAGAGGGCGGCTTCCACCTGAGTCGCTGCGGTGTGGCTACCTGGGCCAGAGATCCCGGCACCTTCTGGGAGGCGCCACAGACTCCCGGGCTGCCCAACAAATGCCCCTGGCCCAAAATCTGCCCCCACACCATCTGTAAGTGTTTGAATGCATATCACTGCGATTTTATTTAGACTCTTTCTGTTTTTGGTTTTCAGTCACTGAACACAGATTATGTTCTTCAGGTTATCAGAAATATCAGGAGTAAAAATAAAAATCTTTTCTATAGGCGAAGAAAATATAAGAATAAAGTCATATTACAAGAATAAAGACAGCAAGTCAAAATAATACGAGAATAAATTTGTAATAATATGAGAAAAAGTGGTAAAAATACAATAAAATAATATTACCTGAATAAAATTTAAAAAGTAATAGTATTATTAGAAAAAAGCTGTCATAATACGAGAATAAATAAAGTCATACGACAAAAAGTCATATCAAATAAAACTACATTAATCTGGGCTGTTACAGAAACAACTTTTCATTAGGTTTCAGTCAAAATGCTGAAGCAGCATAAATCCTGTTATTTTTAAATTCACCAACATCATAAACAGGAAATGAAACCAAATGATCACTGAGATGTTCGGGTGAAATTGTTTTCTTACCCATCATGCAAAACCAGCAGTAAAAAAAGAACATTTAGTTTATATTTTCTGGTGAAAAAAGAACATTTAGTTTATATTTTCTGGTGAAAAAGGAACATTTAGTTTATATTTTCTGGTGAAAAAGGAACATTTAGTTTATATTTTCTGGTGACCTTGATGTTAATTTTTTTTCAGTAAACGGTTCTCATTCTAACAGATCCATTAACTTAAAGAACTGAAACTCTGTGGTGAATCCTGCTGAGCGAATTAACCACTGTGAGCAATAAAAGAGAGAAAAATGTGGAACAAAAACAAGTTTTTTATGAAATGGAGGAAAATTTTAGTTTATCTTGTGGGAATATTGTTTTTCCCCCAACCTCACTGTTATGCTTGACTTGCTGTTTCAAACATTATGAGTAGGAATAATAATCATCAATTACAATCTATGTTTTAATGAATCTGTATTCATGTTTGGCTCGACCTTATGTTGCCTTTTGTAATTTGTCTAAATCTAAGGCTGTTCTAACCCTTAAAAAGGCGGGAAAGTTCTCCTCTAATTAGCATTTATGAGTATATTACTTTAAAAAATCTCTCTAAATATTTCAGATATATATTTGTAGTCCTGATTCTATTAAAAAGATGGGAAAAGGCCTTTAGTTTAGCACCAATAGGACACTATGAAGCAAAGGCTAACTCTAGAGGCTAACTTTAGCGGCGTTAGCGGCTAACGTTAGCTGTGTTAGCTGCTAATGGTTAGCCAGTCAAGGTTTTCTCACTGTGCTTTTGTACCTCAGTCTTTACTGCTCCTTTTTTCTTCTTTGTACTGTAAATGTTGCCGCACAAACAGTGATGGAGGCTTCTTCTATGCTAATGCAGCAAATTGGTTGATTGTTCAGTAGCTAACCAGGAAATGACTCCAAAACTGTCCTATTTCAAAATAAAAGACTCAGACTTAAGCAGCAACTTTCTTGCTGTTATAAACAATAATGATGCTTTAAAAAATCTTTTATCGCCTTCAGTAATGACATCCATGTGCATCAATGGCCAGTTATTGGTTCTCTTTTGATTTTTGTTTTAACTTGACAGTAATAAATTTATATGTATGATGTTTGAAATCTCTAAAACATAATCTTATTGTTGAAATTATTATTTACTTCTATTTCATCCAATGTTTGTTCCATGAGAACATCAATTGATATCAGTAAATTGAAAAATATGGTTAAATGCATTTACTATGTGCAGTTTAGTGATAAAAATCACATTACTTTAAGGAACTGGTGTCCACAAAAAGCCTATTTGAAATGTGATGAAATAACATTTAAGGACACAGATAACTCCAGTTTTCAGGATTTATTTTTCCTATAGAAATCACAGTTTTGTAAATTATGTGACAGTTTTTAAAAGACAACTCTGAAATGTTAGCTTGCTCTAAAACTAACCGGAAAATGTAATGTATTTTTTTAGAAACTCTCCTGAATAAAAAAAACATTTTAAAACTCTTATAAAGAGTTTTTTGCTCTTTGATCCTCATAGGTATTGACGAACTCATACATTTCTCATCTGACTCATGTGACCTCACGCTTCCGGACCTTTGTAACTGGCAGCCATCTTGGCAGGCAGTTGCCATGGAGTTGCTATGACAACAGTAGAACCAGCTTTCACCTTGTTGCTATTTAAGTTATGAACAATAAAAGTACATTACAACTATTACTCGATAACAATTTTTGAGTACTCTACACACCTCTGTAACACTAAGATAAACATCAGTGATATTTACTTGAGTACTTACTGCCAAAGTAGCAAAATTAGCTTGGCTAATGTAGCTTTTGTCTGCTAGCTAAGACGGACATGTAGCCTATGTGTTTGTTACTGCATGTACTTAATATGCCAGTCACCAGAAACTTGTTATTTACACAAAGAGTCCTTTACAAATCTGCTGAAACGTTGATTGTATGGATTTCAAGTGAAGCTCCTCCATGTTGTTCGCACTCTTCCTGTTCACTAGGTAGCTAACGTTATCGTAGCATGAGATCGAAGGCAGCTTGTTCACATTTTCTGAATTATTGTCCTTCTCCGTCTCATATGGGTCGATCCTGACAGCAGCCATTTTGTTCATGTAGCTTTCTTTTGCGCATTTGTTAAGAGTGTCCACGTTTTCTTTTTGTTGGTCTGGAAGCCGGAGGTCCTCTGTGCATTCGCCTACCAAGATGGCATTTGTCATCGTGTATTGCTGGAGAGAGAAACAGACAGGTATCGTTTGAGTTTGTCTGCTGATCTGGTGGTAATGCAGAGCCGCCCTGAGCCGTGTTCTCATTGTTCGCCCAGATGCCCCGGGGGGCAAAGCTCCTCCTGAGCCTCACCATGCCTCTCCTCCGGCTGTGGGAGCGTTTCTCTGGGTGGAAACGGAGCGAACAGGCCGTGATCTGGTAGATTCAGGCCTCCAGCCATCTGCCGGGTGTGTTTATGTCCCTCAGGGCAAACAGGGCAAACTGGTGGGCTTATATAACAGCCTGTTGCTGGTGCTTTACATAACAGCAGAAATAAAAGGCGATAATGACTCTCCACCTCTCTAAGGTATTTAATCAGTTTGCTGTTAGCTTAACGGCATGTTTTAACTGGCTTTGTTTACTGGTTCCTAGATGTTTTCCTGTCGTACTGTTAATGATGAATAAATTCCTTTTAATGATTGAGGATCATTTTCAGCAGCACTAATCCACACGTTGCTCAGAGATGTCAGTCAGCTGTGTGTGATGGCCGGAGATAAAGCAGGAAGTACCAGGATGTACATTTAGAAAAATAGGTATGTTTTTAAGCTAAAACTGTTTAGATATTTTCAACAAAGAAAAACCAACAAAAAACAAGAAAATTCCTGAGAAATCAAAAATTTGCTAGAAAAATCTATGGTTAATAGGAAAAACGTGAGTCAATTTTCACCACAAACCACAAACATGTTTAGATTAATCTCAGAAATTGTCACAAAAAAAACAACTTGGAAATTTTTAGGTTTGGAAAGTTGAAAAATTGCTGGACATTAATCTCAGAAATTTTCTGGAAATTTCAGAGTTTGAAAATTTAAAAACTTTTGACGTTTGAAACTCAGAAATGTTCAATTTTCTTCCAGAAAATTTCTGAGATTAATCACAAAATTTCCGAGTTGCGGAGTTGCTTAACACCCTTTTTAATTTCATAAATGACCTTCGATGACCTCCAGAACCTTTTATTAAAATCTTAGAATAGAAAGCAACACAAACTAAATATTTTTCTGCAAAAACTTTTGACACCAATTTCTTTGATTTGGGTCATGTGAATTGGCCGGTTGAATTTTTTACCTTTAAATTTTCATGAATATCTTCAAAACAGAAGCAGCACAAACACATTTTAGCAGCACAAACGTAGCACAGTTAAGTCATATTTGATATATTGTTGTGTCCTGGGTTGTTTTGAGGTTTGATTATTCTGGGCTCCTTCCTGGATCACTTTTGTTTCTGTTTTATTTTAGTCCAGTCCTTCCTAGTGTTTCTAGTTCTGCTTATTCCTTGTCTCTAGTTGTTCCTTGTTACTCCAGTTTATTATGTTTCTTAGGTCCAAGTGGCTTTTTGTGACTGGCTCTTCAGAAATGATAGCAGCAGAAGTGAAAATGTTTGATACACAAACATCTGAGCCAACTTCACTCCGGTAAAATGTTCTTGTTGTTGACCAGTGATCCCTGGCGGTACGGATTCGCCGCCTCACCTGCCGCCGGGCAGCAGCGGCGACTTCCTGATCAATGAGCTGAACACGGACACGCCGGGCGCGGCCGAGGACGGGGAGTACATCGAGCTGTGGCACCCGTCGGGCCTGCGGGCCTCCCTGCAGGGCGTCTGGATTCTGCTCTTCAGCGCGCACAACAACAAGCCGTACCGGGAGATCAGCCTGAGCGGCCACTTCACCACCTCCAAGGGTTACTTCCTGCTGGGCAGCGACAGGCTGGCGCCGGCGCCGGCGCTCCGCCTTCCTCCCAATACCATCCAGAACGGGCCGGACGCCGTGGCGCTGTACCGCAGCCTGTCCGGCCCGCCGTCGGCGGTCCAGAGGGGGATCCCGACCCGGGGCCTGCTGGACGCCGTGGTGTACCGGCAGAGGGGGTCGGACATGGGGGCGCAGGAGCTGAGCAAGGCGCTGACCCCGGGGCAGCTGCCACTGCTGGAGGATCCTGATGTTCTGCCCGGCGATGAAGCACTCAGCCGCTGCGGAGGCCTCTACCCGCTGGACCTGTCGGCTTTCTCGGTGAGAACAGTAAATAGACAAAGCAAACGGAAAACTTAAGACTTTTTGATCTTTATATCATGTTCTAAAGTTTTTCCCTCATCAAAAACAAACCTGGAGTCTCACCTTGATTCTTTCATTCATGTTAGAGAAATGATTTAATCTCCATGGCAACCATTCAGCCGTTCAAAACGCCTGGGTGGACCTAGCCCCGCCTTCAAGACGCAGCTCCTCCCCCACTCAGCTCCTTCAGACTAGCCAGCAGCAATTAGCAAACAGCTGCTGAGCTCCTTATAGGAGCTGCTGCTCAGAGCAACGCTGGTAAAAACATTAAAGGGTTAATAGAGGAGCCATGTTGGGATGACTTCCTGGGGGCGGAGCTTCAGAAAGAGCTGGAGCTTTAAAGAGACAGAGACCCAATTTCAAGACTATAAATTATAGTCCAATTTCTTTTAAGTTTTATATGACATATGTAACATTTTATAACAACTGGAGGAAACATAGTTACTTGATTATGCTATAAAATGGATCTATGAGTCTGTTAAGCACATAATACTGCTGCTTTAATAAAAATAATGAATCATTTTGGAAACATTTGAACATCTGTGAGGTTTATCTAAAATTAAGTTTCAATTTAGACAATTTGCTTTTTATTTCAATAAATCATAGAAACATTTTAGTCTTTATCGGGTATATTAAATCTGTTTGGCTTCTTTTTTTTGGTTAATGATTTGGTTTCAGATCATCAACCATATTTTAGTATAAACTGAGTAAAAGTAAAAAACTATTTATCTGTGATGGTTTTATAAAGTTAACTTATGAAGTCAGCTGAAAGATCTGGAAAAGCCGACATCATTCTTCAGTCAACAGAAACCAGAAAAATATAAATAAGGTTGTAAAGTTAAAAGAATTAAAAAACTTCTATTCTTACAACTTTTTTCTACTCTCTCTCTTATCACGCCTGCTGCTAATTACGGCTTTACTCTCATAGCATTATGAGAATATATTCAAAAATTACAAGAAAAATTCTCATAATATTACTTAGAAAATAAAACTGTTACAGTGTGAGAAAAACGTTGTATGAGAATACAATAAAAAATTGTAATAATACAACAATAATCACAATATTACAAGAAAAAGGAATATAAGGTGAAACAACAAGAATAAAGCTGTAAAACAATAAAGTTATAATGTTGTGAGAATAAAGCCAAAATAACACCAGAATAAAGTTTTAAACTTAACAGAAAAAAGTCAGAATAAGAGAAATATTTAATTGTGCCAAAAAATTAGAAGCAGAATAAATCTATAAATATACATTTCTCAGTTTTTGACAGATCATCATGTCTTCTGTGTGAAACGTCGATCTTTGTTTCTCTCCTCTAACTTCACCTGGTTTGATCCGAGCAGGTGGCTCCGCCCACTCCTCTGCGGGAGAACACCTGCCCCCGTCCTCCTCCGGCGCCGGAAGGCGTCGTCATCAGCGAGGTGTCGAGCGCGCGCTGGAGCAACCACAGCCAGCAGGCGGGCTTCGTGGAGCTGCAGGGGCCGCCCCTGACCGACCTGAGGGGCCTGGTGCTCTCCGTGTTCGACCAGGACCTCAGCGGGACCGCCATCGCTCTCCCGCTAAGAGGAGTCATCGGCCAGGGCGGCTTCTATGTCGTTGGACATGACAATGACGCAGGTTTATCATTCATTGTCAATAAGTGGTTTATTGGACTTAAATTAGTTACAATCAATCAACTCATGGCGCTTAGACCAAGGAGGTCCAAAGTGGCCCAAACTCCACTTGTCTGGATGATTTTGTTGGACCACAATTCGAAAAGGGAGCAAATTTGCGATTAAATTGAAATTTTCACAAACAAATAAAAAAAAATGTAAACATTTATTTAAGTACAAAACAAAGAATTTTCCTTTTATTAAAACTCTTTTTGTTTTTATTAATTACTTTGCTATTTCGACTCAAAAATAATTTACAGATTCTGTCTGATCGTCAATTTATTTGATCATTTTATTCTTTTTATAAATATTTCTGTATTCAGTGGAATGGCGTGTTGGGGTCAATATAGATGAAAATTTTATACATTTACTCCCAAAATTTCTGAGATTAATCTCAGAAATTTTCTTGAAAAAACCTGGAAATTGTTTTCAAACGTCGAAACCTGCAAGTTTTCAAATTTCCCAGATTAATCTAAAAATTCCCGTTTTGTCTCGCACTTTTAGGACTTTTTAAGTATTTTGTGATTATTTTTTTGTTTGCGTTTTAAAAAAACTTCTGAAATTATTTTTATTTATTTATTTTTTTTTAGCTTTTTTGAGGAAATTTTACTTTGATTTCCACAACTTTGTTGTAATTCAACAACCTGAGATCTTCCTTTATTGGTGTATTTTATAAATCTGAGTTTAATAAAGTTATGAAACCACCTTTTTTCTGTCAGTATTTAATGCAGCGGACAAAAATAATGTTAAATTTTTTATTGATTTATTTTGTATTTAGCATATTTTGAAAATATTGCCTTTATATGATGGAAAGACGTTCGTCGCTCTTGTTACCAGAGAAAACTTGTAAGAAAATAGCTGCTTATTAGTTAATCAGTAGTTGATAGATTAACTCACTCATGGATAACTTGGATCTCTAATCCCAGCTGGTAAATTAATTGTACATTTTCTGTCTTTGTGGCTCAGATCAGGAGTTTCCGGACGGAACCTCGGTGCCGGCGGCAGGAGCCGCGGTCCTCTGCTACGACCTGTTCAGCGTCTGCAGAGCCGGTACCGCGCTGACCAACTCCAGCCTCAGAGACGTGCTGGTGTTCAGCGAGAACCAGCGGCTGCTCTCCTCTCTGTCCACCACCAGGGGGCGACAAGTCATGCCTTCTCTCAGGTGGCAAATGGTTTTCATTTCAGCGTTAGAGATTTTGTTTACCCTCGTTTATTGATTAGAAATGAGAACATTTCTGCTTTTATCCAAGATTATACGTGTGGAGAGGAAGTCTGCTGCAATAAGCAGTAAATCATTAAATGGATGATAAACTAAAATGAGCAAAATAATTTCTGTTTGCATGATTTTATCATTCTCTACTGAAAATTGGATGATAAAAGTCTTCAATCTGGTGTTTTAGTCTCAACTAGCTCCTTTTTTTGAAGGACAAATTGGTTTTCAGAGATTTTATAATTTATTTTATTTGTTATTTTTGTTATTTTGTTTATTTATTTAGGATATTTTAAATGTCCTCCAGCTCCAGTGTTAAATGTCATTAGAATTTAAAGTTTATTGGTCTTTGAGATCTTTCTTATTATGCAGTTACCATTATATTACTTAAAAATTGTCTCAAAACAATAATATTATTGTTTATCGCGATAACTTCTGGAACATTTTATCATCCAGTTAAATTTGTTGGAGAGAAGGTGTCAACTTTAAATTAATTTTAAATAAGAAAGTAAACATTTTGTTGCCTAGAATGCAATAGCAACATTCCTTTAGTGAGTATCTGCAGTTAAAAATCTTCAGTACCGGGTTGGACTGATCCGTTGATTATTTTTGGATTAACTGATCAATAATCGAATAGCAAAAGATTTAATTTGCTTTAATTTGAGATGAGTTTTTACAGAATTTGAACCAGGTGAAGCTAAAACTGTCGAGTTCCAGGTAGAAAATATTTACAGACAAAATGTTGTGTGTGTGTGTGTGTGTGTGTGTGTGTTGGGGTGTTCCTGTGTGTGTGTGTGTGTGTGTGTGTTGGGGTGTTCCTGTGTGTGTGTGTGTTGATTGCTTGTGCAGGTCCGTGGGGAACGGTCCCGTCTCGCTCAGCCGCTGCTCCTGCTGTGAGGTCCGCAGCCCGTCGTCGTGGACCAGCTCGTCTCCAACGCCGCATAGCAACAACGTCTGTCCAAGCTCCGCCTACTCCAGTCAAATCGACCTCTGCCTCGGACCGCCGGCCGGCAGCTGGCAGGAGCAGCCAGGAGGTAGCCGCCGTTTACACGCAGACTTTCACTGAAACACTGAAAGGCTAAGAGAGCCTGTGAGGAGAAATGAGGAGCATTAACTGATAAAATAAATCTTTAATAAAGATTAAACTGTTTTATCTTTCCGTCATGATTTAATGCCTTTCCCTCATCATCAAAACCTGGAGTGCTGCGTTGATTCTGCATGTTTAGGAAAGCATTTAATCTCCATGGCAACCATTCAGGTGTTTAAACACCGGGATGGACCTAGCCACGCCCACAAGGCGTAGCTCCTCCCCCTCTCAGCTCCTCCAGACTAACCAGCAGCAATTAGCAAACAGCTGAGCTCCTTATAGGAGCTGCTGCTCAGAGCAATGCTGGTAAAAACGTTAAAGGGTTAATAGAGGAGCCATGTTGGGACGACTTCCTGGAGGCGGAGCTTCAGAAAGAGCAGGAGTTCTTAAAGAGACAGAGGCCCAATTTCAAGGCGTTATATTACGAAGTTAAGTTTCTTTTAAGTCATATTTGATATATGTAGCATTTTATAACTGAAAATAGATTGTGCTATAAAATGGCACCATGTGACTGGAAAACGCCCAATACCGCCCCTTTAACAGTGAGAGAATATTATGATTGAAATGCAAGGCACTAAGTGACTGCTTCATCATAACACCTGGTGTAATATTTAAAATTGTGTCGTCAGATGGACACAAATATTAAGTTATGTGCAAATTTTAGTATTTTAGAGACTAAATAATATTATTAAAATGAATTACAGCAGGATAAACTTTTATAAACAATGTTTTTAAATTAAAAAACCCAAACTTCTACATCTCCTTTATCTATTTCTTCTTCTTCTCCTAAAATGATTAAACCGTAAATGAACCTTGACAGAAGTTTCCTCTGTTTGTCCCAGACTGCAGCAGTCTGATTCAGGGAGCAAAGATGGCGGAAGTGGCGGATTACCTGGAGCAAAGATGCGACTGCGGCATCTCAGCTCTCTATCTACAAGGTCAGGCGTCGTCACTTCCATCTGTTCCTTCCTTTAAAGTCACAGTATTGTGAAAATAAAGCCTGAATGACACCAGAGTAAAGTTGTAAGTCGTGTTTCGGTCTCCAGAAGGTCACTCACTACATTTGAAAACTTTCACAGGTGATTTTTTTGCAGGTGAATGTTTGCAGTTTAATTAAAGTTACTGTTGGGAATCCATTCAGATTTTTAATCGAGTTAATTGCAGGGTCTGTAATTAATTAATTAATTGAAATTAATCACATTTTAATTGAAAACCGTCTATCAACAAAATAAACCTTTACAATTCAAAACCCCTTTTTACATTTATTGTTTTTAATCTGTAATTCGGGTCCTTTAAGCTCCTGAAGTGGCACAGCGTTTCTTCCTGTTTCATGTTTAAACTGTTTGTTTCCCCGTTTTTCTGCAGGCACCAACGTTTCCTGCGTGTCCGGATGGCTGCGGGTTCAGGGCGACATCCAGGCGCTGTCTGACCACCAGAGGGCGCTCATCATCCAGACGTGCAGCGCGGACTCCTCTGCTGCTGGGGCCGAGACCTGCTCTCCTCCCAGCACGGGCCGCTACACCGGAGCAGGTCAGACGGACGAAACTCAAAATGCCTTTAATTCTCACAAACTGCTGCTAATGGGCTGAATTAACGACGATTTAACAAATGAAATGTGAAATTAGTTCTGCGCCGATTCCACAGAAACACAGTAAACTGGTTATTAGGCAGTAAAATATAGTTTAGCATCAGGATTTCTGTGTGAAAACTCATCAATATCACCACATTTTATAATAAACTGTGTCCAAACCTGCTGCATGTATGTGCTGTCAAATTTTCCATGAGCAATAATTCCTGAAATATCAAAAAGTTTTTAATTTTCTTTCAAAAGAAAAAATCATTTGTTGCAAAAATCTTCACACTGTCCCCATGTTATTTTAATAATTACAAACAAATAGATTGTGAAAACCAAACAGAGAAAGTAGGTCCTAGTACTCCTGCAAATCGCTTCTTCCTTCCACTTAACTTTCCATCACCATGCTTGGATACAGCAATCTGAGTCGCTAGTTTAAGTTTCCAAAAAATAGTTTCTCATAAAATTAGAAAAGCCCACAAATCACTAAAGCTTTTTTAAATTGAAAATCTTTTTCCTTCCCCACAACTTTCCCTCTCTATGCTTAGATACAGTTTTCTATGAACTTCCAGTTTATTTAAGCTAATAAAAAAAATATATATATTACCTCATAAATTTAGAACAAAGTCCACAAACTATTTTTGCATAAATCTCTGAATCTATTTGTATGTACTCCTGTAGCTCAATTTTTCCTTCCACCCAACTTTCCATTAATATTCTTAGATACAGCAATATATGAACGACAAGTTCTTTAACTTTCTGATTTTTTTCTCACATATTTAGGACAAAGTAAAGTTTTAATCTGTGAATCTGCTGGAAGTTTCTCTGAGTTTTGTTTGCGTTGCAGCGTCGGCTCTGGGTTTACAGATCGGACTGATCGTCGCCGTTCTGCTGCTGCTCGGACTCGGAGCGGCTCTGTTCACATACCTCTACAGGAGGAGGTGAGAATCTAATTAATGCCTCCACTTTCATTTAATCTTTAATGCCTCTAATGATCTTGTCATTTGGTCATTTTGAGTCCATTTTATATAATCTAACACTGAAAGAGAGGAGAAAAAACAACAAACAGAATAAATCAGTAAATAAAAGCATAAATTAACTGAAGAAGACGTTTTGTGATCTTATAAGTAGGTTTTCCATTTTCCCCTCCATTTTTATGTTGTATTTTTTTATTTTTATGCTGTTGTGTTTTTAATATTTTTATGTTGTATTTTTTTATTTTTATGCTGTTGTGTTTTTAATATTTTTATGTTGTATTTTTTATTTTTATGCTGTTGTGTTTGCAGGCGTCCGTTGGACTACTACACCATGGAGCTGAGCGAACACGCGGAGGGCCTGTCGGATCTATAACCGGCGCGTTTTCAGCGTCTGGAAGGCGATCCAGGAAAGTCAGAGGATGTTTTCAGGTATTTGTGAGCGGGGACGCTGCGGGCGGATCTCCGACGGAAATGACTTTGTAATTGTTCAGGAGGGAGCCGCGCAGCGCGATGCGGCGTTTCTGGCTCCAGATAATAACGTAGTTTTCTAAAGACGGATGTGAGACTCTTTGAAACTGCTGGTTATCGATTGTAAGGGAAATTCAGAAAGAAGAGGGAGCGCTTTTTCTTATTACGCGAGTCCTAAATACGCATTTGTTGACTTGTTTGTTCCACTTTTTAAATCAAAACAACTTTACTTTGGGTCAGTTTTGCAGGAAGCTCCTAAATAATCCTTGTTCTTAAAAACGGTCCGGTTTTATTTTAGATCGTTTGTCCCTTAAATGTGAATGGCGTCTAATGGTCGAATGTGCCTGTAACCACTCTTTATGTGCTTGCTTGAAGTGAATTGTTTACACTTTCCTAAGTGAGAATTTGAAGAAAAATGATCCTAAACGAGGAGTGTTTGGAAATCACGTTATTTTTGTCTCGCGAACCCAATCCCTGCTGGTTTTTATTGGGATGCACCGTTTGCTCTGCTGATTATTGGAATCAGCCGATTTTCTAGCTTGAAAAAGCAACAGTCAGAAGGTTTCATGCTGGAATGGAAATTTCCTTCAAACTTCAATAATTTGAACTTTGATCGGAGAGGAATCTTTATGAATCATTGATATATTTTTTTTAAATACAAAAATTGGGTGAACAAATTTTTCGTATTTCTGTTTTTCTTCCACAAAATGTTTACAATAAACAGAAAACCCGGAGATATAAACACTCCGCCCAGTAGGGGGCAGACTTCCCGACCGGAACCACAGCTCTCTAAAGCCTGACTATTTATCTCATATGTAGTTTTTTATTTTTGAGGACTCTTCTGTCAGGCTAAAGTTTGAGTCACATGCAGACATCTTTATTGCATTCTGCGGCTAAAACTAACTAGCTGCTAATATATCTTTTAGGGCTAGCTAGCCAGCTAGCGAGCTTTTTCAAGTACATAATGGGTAAGTGTAAATTTATCACCAATTTATCATCTTTTGTACAAGTCTTAAATTTTATTCCCCATGGGGTGGACCTAGCCCCGCCCCAGAGGCGCAGCTCTGCCCCCTCTTAACTTGTGTTGAATTACAGTTAAATTTGATATATAAAGCATCTTTATAACAACTAATAACAACATTCACTTCTTTATATATGTATTTAAATGTTGAATTCTGTCAGAAACAGCATTTTGTAGCTTTTGTAGGAAATCTGGATTATGTAATTCTACACAAATCTACAGAAATCAAAACTCGGACCGGCCCTGCAGCAGCAATCGGTGCATTTCTACTCAGAAACTTATCGTCCAATCAGCTGATCTCTTACTTACATGTGCACTACAGCTCTGTCCTCATCTAGAGGAATCTCTAGAAAATGTTCAATGTTTGCCTGAAAAACCGAAATCTGTGCATTTATTTTATTTCTACTGAAATCTGATCTGAATGTCTCCAAGGATGTTTCTGATCCTCTGTTAAACCTGGGAAATTATTACAAATCAGGCCACTTCTGCAGCATGCAACTGTCATTATTTTGTGTGTAATAGAATATTTTCTGGTAAACCTTATTCTGCGTTTTCATTAAATAGTGGATGTTGTAAATTATGAATATTTTTTCTTTTAAAATGTCTTTTTTCCCAGATTTTCTGCAGATTTGAATTCTTTTAAATTATTTGTTCATTCAGCCCTAGAACAGTCATTATAAGCTGTTGTTTTTCAGACGTTGAATAAATTGACTCCCTGCAGCAGAAAATTTCTCCATGTCACTAAAAACACTGGAAAAATGTTTTGTATTTTTCATTATCAACACATTAAGTGTTCATTTCCTCTCCAGTGTTTCACATATTAAACTGAAAAACCTTCACTTGTTCTGTCAGTTGTCGTTTTGTTGGAGTTTTCTTCTGAATTACAGATGCAGGAATTCAGTTCAGAAACTGAAATTAGTAAATGACACATTAATTGTTTTTAAAATTTCTGTTCATTTTGAAGAGTTTAGTTTACAGCTAAGAAAAACTAAATTCAGTTTCTTGGTTTATTACATAATTATTTGTAAAACAATAGGGCAAAGACTTTAATATGTTACATAAATTTAATTTGTTAGGGTTACATTTTTAAAACGTTTTTTTTTAATGTGCTAAGGTTCTGGCAGGAACCTTTGTGTTGTGTTTCCGGTACAGCTGTTAATCTGACACACAAGTGACAACTGCTAACTCAAAATCAACAGATCCTCACTTTTTTGTGCTAATATAAAATGTATAATTGAATATTTTATGGTAAACTCTATTCTGTGTTTTCATGAAACAGTGGATGTTGTTAATTATGAAAAAAATGGTTTAAATGTCGCATCTCTTTCTGATTTTCTGCAGATTTTTTTAAAATTTCATTTGAATTTTTTACATTTGGTAATTCATCCCTAAAACAGTCAAAAACACTGGGTTGAAGTGATGCTAACTCCCACCTGCAGGTGGCGGTATTTCTTTTTTTCTACGACTATCCTGCCTCAGTCCGTTACAAATATGAATAACAAAGATTTTACATTTACCGTCACACATTAGCGCAAATATTAGAAAATTTGTTGCAAATATTTATAGATTAGCGCCACAAAATCTGTAATTTTTATTGCAATAACACAAAAATGTTCACAAAATCGTGGATGGATGAACTTCGAAAAGATTATTTCACTTTATGGAGAAATCAGAGTCTGGTATTTATTAACATTTTAACAGTTTACTTGTTTTTGGAACAACCGGCCCTTTAAGAAGTGTTAGTTTGTTTTTGCTCCGTGTTAGCATGTTTCTCTGGTTGCTAGCAGCAGAACGTTCTGCCTCCTTTCTGAACCTCCACCTGGTTGCTAGCAGCAGAACGTTCTGCCTCCTTTCTGAACCTCCACCAGGCTGCAGCAGAACGTTCTGCCTCCTTTCTGAACCTCCACCTGGTTGCTAGCAGCAGAACGTTCTGCCTCCTTTCTGAACCTCCACCTGGTTGCTAGCAGCAGAACGTTCTGCCTCCTTTCTGAACCTCCACCTGGTTGCTAGCAGCAGAACGTTCTGCCTCCTTTCTGAACCTCCACCAGGCTGCAGCAGAACGTTCTGCCTCCTTTCTGAACCTCCACCAGGCTGCAGCAGAACGTTCTGCCTCCTTTCTGAACCTCCACCTGGTTGCTAGCAGCAGAACGTTCTGCCTCCTTTCTGAACCTCCACCAGGCTGCAGCAGAACGTTCTGCCTCCTTTCTGAACCTCCACCAGGCTGCAGCAGAACGTTCTGCCTCCTTTCTGAACCTCCACCTGGTTGCTAGCAGCAGAACGTTCTGCCTCCTTTCTGAACCTCCACCTGGTTGCTAGCAGCAGAACGTTCTGCCTCCTTTCTGAACCTCCACCAGGCTGCAGCAGAACGTTCTGCCTCCTTTCTGAACCTCCACCAGGCTGCAGCAGAACGTTCTGCCTCCTTTCTGAACCTCCACCTGGTTGCTAGCAGCAGAACGTTCTGCCTCCTTTCTGAACCTCCACCTGGTTGCTAGCAGCAGAACGTTCTGCCTCCTTTCTGAACCTCCACCAGGCTGCAGCAGAACGTTCTGCCTCCTTTCTGAACCTCCACCAGGCTGCAGCAGAACGTTCTGCCTCCTTTCTGAACCTCCACCAGGCTGCAGCAGAACGTTCTGCCTCCTTTCTGAACCTCCACCAGGCGTCATGGCGGCTCTGCGCGGCAGTTTCTCGCCAGCTGTAGCCGTATCACATGCAGCTAAAGCGCGGTTCCGCTGTGGGATCGTGTCGTGAGGCCTGCGCAGATGCACAGCGTGTTTTCTCTCTCTCTAGTTTCACGGTTGAACCTGCTCTCACCGCAGCACAGGAAGCCAGAGAGACAGGAAGATGCTGCAGAGCTGCTGACTTCACCCTGAGCTGCTGCTCAATTCAGACGTTTTCAAAGTTTCTACTGTTTTTGTTTCTGCCTGAAGGATCAGGATTCTCCTCACATTTCCAGGAAATTTGATTAAACTCATGGTGAGTCGCTCAGTTTTTGGCCTTTAAGTTGATTCTCCCAAAAGTTTCTGTACCGTTTGTTTTAAGGTGATGTGCATGATGTCATGGCCTTCCCCTGCAAAACGCAAAGGTTTACAAAGTATTTTTGTTCTAGTTTCTACTGGAAGCATCTTATTACACTGGTAATAAGACAAAACTAGCTTTTCATCAAGATATAGGAACTTGTTTTAAGTCAATGGTTAATTAATACTGATGAAAAAGTAACGAGGGAAAATGTATTACTATAGGTAAAATAATCTGCCAATGGAATCAATACTTTTGATCAATATGAATGAATTATTGACTTAAAACAAGCTCCTATATTTTCTGAAAGGTTGTTTTTAAGTTAGCTTTGTTGTACTTCAAATGTGCTAATATATTTGCAGTAGAAATGAAACAAAAATACTAAGATAGATTTACTTTTGGATTTTAAAAAACTAAACAAAACTCTAGTAGCTGTCCAACAAGCTAAATAAACGGACAATCTGCAAAAACACAAAATCTTACCCAGTATTTTTTGTCTAATTTCTACTGTAATACTCTTGAAATAAGACAAAACTGACTCTAAAGTAACTTTACAGCAGCTTGTTCAGAGTCAGTAATTCCTTAATATTGAAAACGACTGGTTCTATTGGCAGATTATTTCACTTAGAGCAAAATATTTTTTCCATGTTACTTTTTCATCAATATTGAGGCTTTATTGACTTGAAACATTAAACTACTATGACTTGTTGGAAAGCTACATCAGTTTTGTCTCATTTCAAGTGTTGTAAAATATTTTAAACTAGACCAAACATATTTGGTAAGGTTTTGGTGTTTTTGCATAAACAATATGTTTAGTTTTGATGAAAGGACTATAGCATAGCTGTCTGATGCTGCATTTTATTGGTTAAATTGCAAGTTTTATCTGTTATAAAACAAGGAACCTGCACAAACAAAATGTTTGATTAAATATATTATTTGAAATAACCTACAAGTAATTTTTCAGCAAGATATAGAAGCAGCTTGTTTTAATCCATAATTCCTTAATATTGATGAAAAGGTTCTTGTTCCACTAGCAGATTAATTCACCTGTAACAGAAAAATGTCTTAAAAGTGAAATAATCTGCCAGTGGAACTAGAACTGAGTTGCTAGGTAACTAGCTGGGCTTGGCTGGTGTTGCTAGGTAACGGCGCCAGTTTAACTAGAACTTTCTCTTGTCAGTATTAAGAAACTATTAAGTTAAAAAAAGTTCCTGAAAAGTTCCTTGTAGGTTAGTTGGGTCTTAATTCAAGTGTATTTTTGGTCAACTAAATCAACAACATTTGGTAAGATTTTGTGTTTTTACAGTGATCCTACCACAAAATTACTTATGGATTTTAAAATACTAAATAAAACTCTGGTAAATGTTTCTACAAGCTTAGAATAGAGCTAAATAAATGGACGCACTGCAAAAAACCAAAATCTTACCAACTATTTGTGGTCCAAATATCTCAGTACACTTTAAATAAGACAAAAATAACTTACAAGTAACTTTACAGCAGGTTATATGAGCATTTTAGAGTCAATAATTCATTAATATTAATAGAAATAGAAAAGCACTAGTTCACTCATAGTAAGATATTTTTCTCATGTTACCTTTTTATCAATATTAAGAAATTGTTGACTCTAAAAAAGCTCTTATATTTTGCTAAATAAAAAGTCACTTTTTAGTTAATTTTGTCTTATTTGAAATGTACTGAGATATTTGCACTAGAAACTGGACCTTTGGTAGGATTCAGTGTTTTGCAGTGTATTTCCACTTCCTACTGTTTTTTTTTTTTTTTGCTTGTGTTTTTTCTCGATTTCTGTTTGAATTTCAGCCGTTTAGAGGAGCTGAAGCCGTTTCCTTCTCGTTTTAAACTTTGACTCTTTCTTTGGTTTCCTTTTGCGTGACTTTTCATGATGAGCAAAGAACCACAGAGGAAAGTCTTCTCAGAAAAACCTCAAACACTACAAGGCTCTGCTTTATTAATTTACTGCTTTATTTCTGTAAAACAATGGATTTTACACACAGCAAAGCAATCTGAATATTGTGAAAAGTAAAATATATAATGTTTTTTTTTTTTTTTGGTGTTTATTAGTAGCTTGGCAAGACAAAGTGCAGGGAATTGAACCGGTGACCTGTAAGGTTATTAGTTCCTATAATTTTGATTATTCTGGTTCACAGAGAATGAAAACAGACAATTGAATGTGTAGCATATTACATACGATCAATAATAAATTATAATTTAAGCAGAAATGTCAAAAGAGTAAAAACATTATTTGGTAACGATGTTGAACTGAGTAACTGATCAAATAATCAATCATTTAATATTTAAACACTACATCATCAGACGGAGCAAAATATAAAGTTATGTGGAAATGTTGGTATTTTAAGGATGATAATTATTAAAAGAATTGAAAAATAACAAAATCAAGCAAAAAAAAAATCTAATTTAATTTCTGATATAAAAATGTAACAAAAACTGAAGGTGTGAATTTTTGATTAAAGTAAACAGTAATGGAGTATCTGGACATTTTACTCAAGTAAAAGTAAAAAGAAAAAGTACAGTGTAGTAAAAATATTCTTAAAAGTAAATTCTGTTCGACCGCAAAAAGAGTCAGCAGAACAAAAATCAGCAAAACAGAAACAACTCAATTATTTAATGAAATAAAATGCATATTTTTAGACGACCTTTCACTGCCAGTCAGTTAATTAAACAAAAACTACAAAGGAGGGAAATGAGAAATGATAAAACTCATAGAGTTTCATCCTTATCCTTTGTTTATTCTTTGTTCTGCCTTATACTTTTATTTATTCTCTTTTTGTTTAATTTCTTTTTCTCCCTCCATTCTCTACTTTTTCTCCAAAATATCTGACGCTAAATTAATCAATTAGAGAACAAAGAAATAATTCAAATTAGAAAACAACTGCCACGATTAAACGAAAAAAGCTTATCCTAATTAATATGTTAATCAATTTCATTTTTGTTGTGTCACCAGTTGACTGTTCTGTTTTGTTTTTGGATCCTTTTTAATGTATTTCTACTTGTTTGTTTGTGTTTTTTTGTTTGGTTATTTGATTTCTGTTGCCGTTATTTGTTCCATATCTGGATAATTATTTTGTAGATCAATACCCAGTTTTGCTTTTTGTCACTCTGTTTGTTGTATAAACACCTGCTGGTGTTAATAAAATAATAAATAATAGTAGAATAATAAATAAATAAATTCTGCTGGGTGATAAATTGTCCCTAAAGGTAATCGGAATAAGCGTTATTACTGTTGTTTTGAGACAATTTTCAAATAATACAATGATAATAATGTCATAATAATGCAGGAACACATTCTAAAAGATCAATAAACTTTAAATGAACATTTAAGACTGGAACTTTAAAACATTTTAAATATCTAAAATAAGTAAAAACAACAAATAAAGCAAATTATAAAGTCTCTGAAAACACAATTATCCTTCAAAATAAGAGCTGGTTGAGGCCAAAATACCAGACTGGAGAATTTTATCATCCAGTTTTTGGTAGAAAGAGAAAAAATATGAATCATAAAAATGGAAATTCTTCAGTTTAGGTTATTAACTTTGGTTGCCTAGCAACAACCTGCTGGGTATCAGCAGCAGTTTCAGGTTTTGCCTCAAAACTTCCTAAAAAAAAACAAAAAAAAAAACTGGATAAATCAGGAACGATCAGTTTTAAGCATTTCAGATCTATAAAAAAAACTGATCAATAATTATCAACATCGACTGATAGGAAACGTTTATGAAGAGCTCAACAAAACGGTCGACTCCATGATCTTTACTCACAGACCATTGTTGAGGTATTTTTGGCTCCCCTAGCAACGGCAACACGTCAAAACAGAGGCCTGGTTTCTATGGCGACGGTCTGGCAGCTTGGCCGTATTTAAAGCCGCAGGACCGAGAAACCTGAATCATCATTACCTCAGCGAGAAACGAGGTCAAACATCAGAAATATTTAGAACGGCGACTTCCTGCAGTTCAGCCGAGAAAGACGATGATCTGCAGAGTTCATGAAGGTTTGGAGCAAAATGAAAACAGAATAAAAATAAAAATTCAGCTCTGCTCACTAGGAAATGTGTTGCAGGCTGCAGGACCGACATCTGTTAAACCTGTAATTAACGGTTCGATTTGGAAAAGTTGTGATTAGTTTGATCACTTTTAGACCCCAACATTAATCAAGAATTAAAAAATCACATAATCTGTTTTTTTTCTGCTGTTTCTGTTTATCGTCTTGATGCGTTTTTAAATTATTGTGTATAAACTTTTACAGTTTATACACATTTTGCAACATATAAGCAGATTTTTCTAAAAATCAAGTTGGATTTTTCTTTTTTCTTTTATGCTTTTCTTTCTTTTCTGTCTTTTATTATTACTTTTTAATATTGTTTTTACTTTATTATGTTTTTCTACACGTTTCTTATTCTTTTAATTTTTTGGATTTGTAATCTATATTTCTTTGTTTTTTCTTTATTCTATTTTGTTTATTTGATTGTTTTTCTCTCTTTCTC
Source organism: Xiphophorus couchianus (assembly GCF_001444195.1). NCBI lineage: Eukaryota > Metazoa > Chordata > Actinopteri > Cyprinodontiformes > Poeciliidae > Xiphophorus > Xiphophorus couchianus. Next base: position 2,495,725 of record NC_040229.1, read on the forward strand.
TTTTTAGATGTTATTGTTTTTCTTTGTTATTTTCTCTTTTCATTTTATTCCTTTATTTTTATTAATTCTTTTTGTTTTTTACTTTATATTTATTTTTATCCTATTTTATCCTGTTTTCTTTTTATGAAATCTTTTTTCTTTTCTTTTTCTTTTTTAATTATATTTTGTCTTTTGTTGTTTTTCTTTGAATAGTTTTGATCAGATTTTCTAGCAGTAAAGTTTATTTCCTATAACATATTTATTAGATCTGGAGGCCTTCCGCTCTCAGACTGTTATTGTTTTTTATATTGTTTTATATTTCAGACAGTTAAATATTGTTTTATTTATCTCCTGGTGGATTCATGGCAGCAGCAGAGGCGCTGAGCGCGTCAGGCTTCCTGCTGCTGTGATGGACAGGAAGCAGCACTACGACTCGCTCATGGACCGCAGCAAACGCATCATGTGGCAGGACGACTGCTACATGGACCTGCAGTCCACTTCCTGCTGCGCCGCCACGCACACAGAGACGCAACGTAAGAACCTCATCATCACCGCTACGCTTCCATCTTTTCTTTATTATTATTATTATTATTATTATTATTATTAACCACAAGCAAATGAAACCTGGAGATAAAACTGAAGTGACTTTATATTAACTGTGGAAATAAGACAAACTTTCATTTATCATGAAAACAAATGAACATTTTGAGGTTTTTTGATCTGATTCAGTTTGAATAATCTCATCAATTTTTATCGTTTTTTAAAGACCGTTTATTTTATTGTATTTAATATTTATAATAATATAGTAAAGAGAACTAAAACTTTACTGTTGGATCTCAGGACAGAACGGAAAGTTTATGATTTAATTAGAGACAGAAAGTCGACTTATTTAAAAAAATTTCAGGATTTATTTTGGTTCTTACTGAAGAGGATTTAAAGGTTTCACAGTAATCTCTCTGTGGATGCAGAAATGAATCTTTACTGGGAATAAAACATTTTCTGGGTTATCAGAAGCAAACAAAGTGATTCTGCATCATGTTTGTTAAAAAATGGAAATCCGGAGTGGACGGCGGTTACAGGTGTTAAAATAAACTTCTGTTAAAACCAGATGTTTATCAATAACCTGCGTTTATTAAAATTAACTCAGAAATTTCTTTTCATTTTTGAGTCAAAATATAAAAGATATTTCTGTATTTGGTGTTTCTTGTTTAAAGTTAGTCGCAAAATTTTAAGAAAATATTTAACCCCATCAATACATTACATTTGTGTGTTGTACGGAAGTCCTGAAGGGCAAAATTATTTTTAAAGACCCATTTTCTGAGACTGACCAAATTTGAAAGTAGAAAATAAAAATAAAAAATCTTGATTGAAATAATACTTGGTGGATATTTTTCTACCTTTTTTTTAAAGAAAACTTTGTCAGATTTGGAAAATAGATCTTTAAAAAACCCACTTGAAAAACGTATTTACTCCTTTTTGCATTTTTGTCACATTTAAAACTTCAGTTCATGAAATATAACAGACTAAAATAACCTGAGAAAATATAAGATATTGTCATGAATTGTGGTGAGGTTGATGCCGTGGACCCAGTTTATGGAGAAAATGATGATACAAAAATCCAGGCAGCACAGAAGAGCAGTGAGGCTCAAGTCTGGCAAAAACAGCTCGAGACGACGACGACAGACACGACAAGGACCCGACCAGGAGCGAGGAACACAGGTGGGATTAAAAACACAGAGAAACGAGACACAGCTGGGAGCAAGCAAGGGGTAGACAGGACAACACGGAGACTCAACTGACACAGACACCTAAATAAACACAAAGAAAACTCAAATCCTCACAAATATAGCCTTTAAATGATTTTTAAAAACTCAAACTAACCTGAATCCCCTCGTTAAATCATAACTGTGATTAACCTCAATGATGTAAGAAATCATCAGTTTTCTATACCAGCACATCCCTGCCAATTTAGCCATATTTATGCAAATAAAATTACACAAAAGTTTATTATCCTTCTTGGAAAACTCGAGTTTTGCTTTGAACGTCGTACAATTTAACAGCTAGTGTTTCAGCTGCTTTCTGCTCAGCTGAAGCAGCCAAAAAAGTCTCTACTTCACTGTAAAATGACTGAGAAGGATGAAAAATAAGACATTTATGAGAAGAGAAAGGAAAAGGATGTTATAAACCTTGTTGTGTTGAATCGTTTCTTGTCTGAAACACAGAAAAGAACGAGTTCCTTATTTAATATTCCCTATTTGACCATCTGTAACAGCCAAATGAACATCTGAAGAAAAATAATGAAACTAAAAACCAAAAACAGGTTCAGCGCTTAAGTTTGAGCATAAAACAAGAAATGAAATTACATTTGGAGCAAATTTGCAGTGGCTCCAGGTGAAGCAGGAACAATCAGCCGTTATTAGAAAACAACGAGGGAAACGTTAGCATCAAATTCAAGTATGTATATTTTATCTAACCTGTAATTTTGATAATTATTTCAAAGGAACATTTGAAAGTGAATCAATTAAATACATGTTAAAAAGAATACAAAGTGGCTGAATAATATAATTTTTTCCCATGATGTAACAGCAATTTGTTGTGTATATATATATATATATATATATATATATATATATATATATATAATTATATATGCTGTTGTGTATATATTACGTTCTGCACTGAGCTGAACTTTTGCTACAAACGTAAAGTGACCGATGCAGCTGACGATCGTGTTGGAGGCCGTTTAAAGGCCCAGCAGGAGGTCAGCGTGTCTGCGCGCCCTCAGGAGGATGACCTGCGCTCCATGAAGCTTTGTGCATTTAAAATCTCCTTTTAGTCAAACTTAAGTGTTTTGTTACTGTCTAAAATGATGCTTAAAAGAAAATCTGTTGAGATACAATGCCCGGCAAAACTCACATTTTGTCAAGTTAATATTGTAGAATAGTGAAGTTAAATTGAACATTTAACTTGTTCAATTTAATGAAATATTTTACTTAACGACTCAATAATGATCAGAATTTTGTAATTAAAACCGTGTTATGATGTTCAACATACTGTGAAAACGACCAACAAATAAATTATATTAGGCAAACAAAGTAACTACTAACTCTCCTAACAAGTCAAGAAAATCTACGGACACATAATGCGCTAATAGAAGAGCTAATGTTTCATTTAGCACGTTTTGCTAACTTAGCGCACTTAGCTTCTCATTAATAAATTATTCTATATAAATTATAAAGCATTGATTCAGTTGGTTGCAGTGATGGGTAAACGTCCGCTAATGCACTAATAGGCTAGCTAATTTTTCATTTAGCATTTTTGCTAACTTTGAAAACGTTTAGCCCCCTTAGCTTCTCATAACTTAATTTTCAGCTGAACAAAGTTTGACATCTGTGTTGAGGTTTTGGTTAGCTACTGTAAGAAATTCTTAAATTACTTATATGTTTATATTCATGCTCTTATTTTGAAAGGGGTGAAGACTGCACAGCAGTTCTGTTTCCTCTCCTCACATTCCCTTCTATTCGTTTTCTTTAAAACTTCATTGAAATAAATGTAATGAATAAAAAAACAGTGATTAGTGTACATTTACGTAACAGAGTTAGTTAGCTAAACTCAAAAACTATCAACTGAAACCGAGTCAAAGGTCTGCTCAAAAGAATCCCTTCCTGAAGCTCAAACTGTTCATATGTAATAGCAAATGTGACCAAATGAGGGTGATATGTTGGTCAGTCATTGACAAATTGTGGGCATTTACTGCTTTAGCATTAGCTTCTGCTAAATAGCATGTTGTTGTAGCACTTTAGCATCTGTGAGTAGTGCTTTAGAGTTAGCATGGCTAACTTTTTAATTGGTGATTCCCACGACTGCCAAAAGATTTGCACAGTTTTGCAAGGCGGTTTTCAGAGTTTATTAGCAAGTATTTAGTTTTATCATCTTTTACCATTTTAGATTCCTACTGACTGATTTTACAGTGAACTAAGTCAGTGTTTTGTTTTTGCTTTAGAGCCACATTGGATCCAAAAGCATAAAGACCAGCTGCTGAACTTCCTTTCACATTCCTTCCTGGAGGAAATACTTCAGCACCTCAGAAATGTGAACGTCTTGACTTCAGCTGAAGAGACGAGCATTAAGGGAGCAGGCCAGTTACAGGACCAGATTAATATGCTCACCTCCATCACCACTGCAAAGGAAAGCCAAAGCTCGGACGCGCTGCAGGCGTTCATAGAGAGCTCAGACTCAGAGGTTGCCCAGCTTGTCTTAAGCTACGGTAAGAGGCTTTCTGAAACGGTCAGTTCCTTAAATGTCTTATTACAGCTTTTCTCAGTCGCTTTGGTGCGATTCTTCAGTCATTTTCAACATTAGCAAAACAGAAACCATGTTCCTCTAAACAATTTATACAAATCATGGATTACCTGAAAAACCCAGTTTGTTTCTCAAAATTCTTTGTTTGTCTCGCAAAATTAAATATCTGCCAATGAACATTTCAGTACCTCAGAATGACAAGTCCTTGTTTCATTGACAGTCCAATCGATTAGTCAGGTTGACAATAAAGCGGTGTACTCTGAAGGTAAACGATGGCTAAAGTTTTGATGACTGTTGTAAGTTGTAATTCTTTTACTGTAATTTGTGATACAGAAAGGAAAAGACAGAACACTTTTGGGAACATGAGACAGCATCCTTCAGGAAAACAACACATGACACGCTGTAGGAATTAGTCTTCATATAAGTTCAGAGTCAAAAAGTAATTGAGCGCGTAGCATAACGAGATTCAGAATGATTCACAATATGTAGACCATAAAATAACCATAAAATAACAATAACCATAAAAACAAGATGAAAGGAAAAACTCTTATCAGATACCAATCTAACTGAATATCAACCTCAGTCAATAATCATTTAAAACTCCCACCGAATCCAGACGTCCTGGTTGTCGAGGGCCAGTAGCGCCTTGCAGAAGGCAGCAGTTGAAACAGATGGTAATCCGGATGGGTCGCGTCTCTAACGATGTTCCCTGCCTGGGACAGAATACGTCTGTTGGTAATGTCAGACAAGGAAGGAAGAGGAGATCCAAACATTTTTATGCAGAATTAATGATTCTTTCCAGAGCTTTTTTGTCTGGTACCAAATAGAGAACCAAATAGTCTCCACTGTCGATCTGTGAAAGGACTTCATCAGCTGTGGATTTCCGTCTCCAAGCTGAGAGAAATTCCTCAGTGGGGTTAGGGATGAAGAGTAGGAACTCCATCAGCATCTTATGGGTCTCAGATCATATCCTGATGATGTTGGAGTGATGGAACCTGGCAGATGTCCTTGGCCTCTTCTGCCTCTCATTCTGTTTTACCTCCTAACTCCTCTTCCTCTTCTTCCTCTCTGTGGCTGTTGACCCTGTCCGAATCCTTCCCCTCCCATCATCAGAAATGTAACTTCCTGTTCTGCTCTGGCTATTCACACTACATTGTTTCCAGTTGGTTGTTCATGGTACCTTTGAGCCACTTCAGAAAACTGGTTAATCTAAAATGCTTCACAAAATTACCTGCGTTGGAGTAACACAGGATTCACAAGGGAACAACGTACCAATTCAGGACTGGTTTAGAGAAAAGTCTGATGGAAATGTACAGAAACATGATTGACATGTTATGACAACTTGTCCAAACATTTTGCATGTTAGGACTTACGCAACAAACTTATGCTTAAATGATGTAGAGGTCGAGACAATTGAAAAAAGCAACTGAAATGTAGGAAAAAGCAGAGAATTGTATATAATCACTTGGATAATGTACAAAAGCATTTGCGACTTTATCAAAGGAATGAGAAACTGTTTTTTTGGGACGCAATGATTTGAAGATCGAGCAAGTAGTTTTGAGAATTACACCAAAGAGGCTAAGAAGTGTGTAATTGAAAATGTGTGCTCTTGGATTATAACACACTGACTCAAATCCTTTCTCCTTAGATGCCACGGTGAAGAAGCACAAAGAGGTGCTGCTGCAGCAATATGAGAAGCAAAGAGACAGAGATTCAGTCAGCTGCCCCAAACTGAACATCTCCTCAAGGAGTTTACTGATGGTCGATGGACTCTCCGACTTCCAGCAAAAGGAGCACGATCTGATGCAGGTGGGAGTGACTCGAGGAGCGAGGAGGAACCATCTGAGGCAGTTGGGCCTTGCCAAGCTCTTTGAGCCCCTCACAAGGGTCAGCTTGCCTCCCAGAGTGACGCTCACAGTCGGAGTGGCTGGTATTGGCAAAACAACTTGGGTGCGACACTTCATCAGACAATGGTGCCAAGGGACTATGTGTCCGGATATACACTTTGTCTTGCCTTTCACGTTGTGCGAGCTCAACGGTCTGGACAAACTTTCTGCAGAGAGGCTGTTGAAAATTACTTTCCCGCATCTGCCAGCACCCAGTTTGGTCCTAAACGACGCCTGCAGGACGCTGCTCATCTTCGATGGTTTGGACGAATTTCGCAGCGCTTTGAATTTCTCTGATGCAGCTCCTTGCAACGACCCAAAGAAGGAAATTTCCATTGACGACCTTGTAACGAACATCATCCGGGGGAATCTGCTCCCAGACATATCGGTGTGGGTGACTTCGAGACCAGGAATTGCCTCCCTGATCCCAGGCGGATTGGTGGACCGGGTCACGGAGATCCCAGGATTCAGCCCAGCGGACATCCAGATCTTTCTGAACCACCACTTCTCCGAGAACGATTTCGCCACCAGAATATGGGCACACTTGGAGGCCCATAAAATACTAATGGTGATGTGCTACATACCATGCATTTGCTGGATGCTAGCAGAGACGTTGCTGTACATCATGCAGAGCGGGACACAGGAAAGCCTGCCTAAGACCTGCACTGAGCTGTATGCCCATTTCTGCTCCATGAAAGCAGAAGTAGGTGAACCAAGAGGCAGGGAGCCTGTAAAATCTGAGCAGCACCATGCAACCAATCGCAAACTTCTGGGCAACCTTGGACGACTGGCCTTCTACAGCCTCCTGAAACACAAATACACGTTCAGCGAGCAGGACCTCCGGGCCTATGGGATAGACTTACTGCAAACTCAGTGCAGCCTTGGAGTTGGAGTTCTCATCCGAATGGAGTCTACCATACACACCACTTACAGGTTTACACACCTGACCCTGCAGGAGTTTCTTGCAGCTACATTTTATCATGTTTCCTCCAAGCGGGCCATCTTTGACCTGTTCTCAGAGAGCACAATGTCATGGCCCAAGATTGGGTTCCAAAACCACTTCAGAAGCGCCTTTCAACACTCGCAGCAAGCTGAAGACGGTCACTTGGATCTATTTGTGCGCTTCCTGACAGGCTTGCTGTGCCCAACAACGATAAAACCTCTGGCTGGGGTCTTGGCTCTCGGGAAAGACGATGGAAGCCAGAAGGTTTGGGCTGGAGGGTTTTTACAAAGCCTCCTGTCCAGCGTGGGTTCGGTGGTGTCCCTCCGTTCTGTCAACCTGGCCTATTGTTTACAAGAGCTGCAACATAACGAGCTGCTCCGGAGTGTAGAGGAGGACCTACGGCAGGGCAGCTTGGCTGGAAAACTGACACGGCCACATTGTGTGGTGCTGGGTTTCCTCCTGCATGTCTCTCTAGAGTGCAGTGAACAAACCAACCTGACAGGATGTCTGAACTACCCAACGGTGAAAAGTTTACTCCCACAGCTGCTGTACTGCACCCATCTCAGGTCAGTTCTTACAACACAAATGTTCACAAAACCTTTCGGATATATTTCTAGCGTTGAAAAACACAATTTAAATATGGTTGAAAAACCACCTCATCCTAAGGTAAAAACCTTTTGAAATTGCCTCGTTTCCAATAGCACATTTGTTTTCGTAATTCCAATTTTGCGCAGTTTTACAGTGAACGCTTTCTGTTGAACAGGCTGGAGAATAATAACTTCAAGGACGACGTCATGGAGCTGCTCGGGAGCCTCCTGAGCGCCAAAGACTGCCACATCCGGAAAATAAGGTTGGACCAAATCTGGAAAAGTTTTCAGACCGTTGAGTCAGATGATTTGTGGACTGGCTCCTCAAATGCTTGGGATTTTACTTGGACTTAGACAAAATCACTGGTGAACGTCTCTGCTAGAAATAAACAACGAGACGAATAAACGCAGCTTGTTTTGTTCTTCCTTTCAGTTTGGCGGACAACGTCATCAGCAACAAAGGAGCCAAAGCCCTGAGCCGAGCCCTGCTGGTGAATCGAACTCTAACCTCTATCAAGTGAGACTTTTTATTGATATATTCTTCAGGAATAATCATTCTGTGTGGTGATGTAGTGAACCCAAACCTGGAATTTAAGATTTTTAAATCTGTTATTGAAGTGATGAAAGAAAAAATGTGTCTTTATTGGTAAAACTCCAATATATTGGAGTTTTACTCCCAATATATTGGAGTTTTACCAATAAATATATTGGAATTTTACCAACTGGAGTTTTATATTTGATAAAACTTCAAATAAAATATATTTGGTCAAATTTGGTAAAATGTATTTTACCAAATAAATTTGGTAAAACTCCAATATATTTGGAGTTTTGCCAATAAAACTCCAAATATATTGGATATTTATGTGAACAAATATCCATACAGCCTGAAGGGTTTTTATTTTACAATTTGCTACACATAAACTGCAAATATCAATTTATTTTATTACTATTTTACTAAATAAAAGACAATTCAGACCCCCAGGATACAGACCGCCAACAAATTGACTCAGTCAAAGTTAGAGAACTTGTGGAAGGAGTTAAAGATTAGGTTGGTGAAAAGAAAGTCAAGATAAAACATGGAAAAAAGATTCTCAGTAGTTTAAAAACAGGATTTGAGAAATTTTATAGCAGTAAAAATATTTTGATTGATTATAAATGCAATAAATAACTTTGGACATAATAGAATTTATTAGAATATTTACATTGTTTTTGTATCTTTTATGAGATTTTTGTCTTTTTGCCAATTAGAAACAAAAGTCTTTGTGAAATGAAAACCGTTTTAAATATCCAAACGGTGTGAATAATTTTGGATCTAACTATGTAGCGCATAATTACGAAGTGATTGGAGGATAAATGGCTTTTAATTTGTTTTTGGATGAGTAAACTGTTCATCTGCGTTCGTCCTATTTCAGTCTTACACCCATAAATTAATTGACTTTATTTTAAATTCAGCTTAAAGAACAACAACATTGGATCAAAAGGGGCAAAGTTTCTGGCTGAGGCTCTGAAAATGAACCAAGCCTTGGTATCAATCAAGTGAGTATAATTGTAAAAGGTTTTTCTACGTTTACACTTTCAAAATTCACATTTTCCATATTTGTAACTTTGCTTCCTTCGTCAGCCTGCAGAATAACTCCATCGGGGAAGAAGGAGCTCAGGGCATCGCAGACGTCCTGCAGTCCAACCGCAAACTCGTGTCTCTAAAGTTAGATTTGTCCTGCTTACTGTTTAATTTTAATAGTTTTCATGTGAAATATACAGCATGTTCTCTTTCCTATTTGCTTTTTCAGCATGCGGAAAAATACAATCGGTGCAGGAGGAGCCAAGAGGATCGCAGAGGCGCTGAAGACAAACCGAACTCTTACAAAGTTGATGTAAGCGGTTAATATTTTTACTGTAATTTCACTCATTTTAATTTATTTGTCCACCCGAGCCACCAAGTTTTCATCCAGATATCGCTACATGAATGTCAATAAACTTTGCAGCCTGTTAAATATGACAATTGATACTTTAACTTAGATATATTCATTAATAAAATAACTTTTCTAATCACCGAATGTAGCAGAAGCTAATGCTAAAGCGCTAAATTCAACCAAAACCAGAAGGGTAACTCCTGTTGTTATCCAGTTCTAATTGAACATTTTATTGAAAGAAACTAGAGGAAAAATATACAAATGGATTTAATCTGAGGCTAAAAATGTTGACACTTTAATTACAATTATTCCATAAACAACCTGCATTTGTTATTATGTTTGCATTTTAAACAAGTGGTTTGAGTGGAAGGCACCGCTAACTAGCTGTGCTAACCGTAAAATATTAACCATAAACAGCAGTTTCGCTAATGCTAAATGCATAAATGTATCGGAAGCTAATGCTAACGCGCTAAATTCAATTAAAATTATATCTGCCATTGAAAGACTACAACCATCGAGCACCAATTTAATTTTGACATTATTTGCATGTATAACGCCCTTATATATTGAATTTATGTTTATGTCTTGTTCTCTGCTGTTCGTGTTTTATTTTGTTACTGCATGTCTCTTATTTTACATAAAATTATTGGGGGAAAAAAGAGAGAAAACATGAAGAGAGGAAACCAAACTTCTGCATGAACAGTTTTCCTGCACTTCAAAATAAGAGCATGTATATAAACATCTAAATATTTGGAGAATTCTTAACAAACTTTCAACACAAATATCAAACTTTATTCAACTGAAAGTCTGCAAAACAGCCAAGTGAATTAGTGCTTCAGAATTTATATGGAAATAATAATTTAGGGAAAGCTAAGTGTGCTAAACGTTTTCAAAGCTAGCAAAATGCTAAATTAAAAATTAGCTTCAGTATTAGCACGTCAGCAGAACGCTCCCAACAAGGTTCTGTTTAATTGGCTACATTTAGCTAAACTTATCAAGAATCATTCTGTACATCATTAAAACCCCAAAATGAAAACAACTTTATCACAAATGATGATTTATGATCCGTGTGTTTTATTTACCAAGTTAAGGACAAACAACACTGCAGCTGTATGACGGTAGACTAGCATTTGTTTGGTGTAACATCTATTTTAAATTCTCTAGAAGATGGAAATTAGTTTTATTTATATTCAGGTTTGCGTGACAGATTGTGTTGTGTATTCACTGAACAACCAGATTGAATGATGAATATTTGCATTTTCTCTCTGCATGAAGCATTTTACTAATTAATAAGGAAACTGGAAGCAGGTCACTGGCTGAAAATAATAAAACCTTTTCTGTGTCTTAAGGAGTTTTGGGAAACCAGAGAAGAAAAAAAAAGATAAAAATAAACTAGATTTGACCTTTATCTCCTCATTCCTTTCAGACTTTGTTCTGGTTCTGAGGTAGACAAAAACAAAAAGACCATTTATCTTTCAGCGCGACGTTCAGAGACCTAGCCGTTAGCATGTCGGTGATTCATTTGTGTATTTTTAATGTGAAAGCCCCATTAAGGCTGGATATTCTGGAGCGGTGTGTCCTGCATTCACACAAGGTCTCAAAGAATATGTTCTCTTTCACAGCAGCAGAAGAACTTTTTTTTTATTCCTGAGAAGTAAATTTGTTCCCTCCGTTGTGCAGACTCTGCAGTAACCAACTGGGGGACAAAGGAACCGTCGCTCTGGCTGAAGCTCTGACTTTCAACCACACGTTGCTGTCGCTTCAGTCAGTATCCTAACAAAGCCTTCATCAACCAGAAATACCTTCTGCTAATGCTTTAGCAACATAAAAGCTGCATTAATAACAGTTTTATTAATTTCTTCCTCTTTCCACAGACTTCAGAGTAACTCGATCAGCAACAAGGGAATGACGGGCCTGACCAAAGCGCTGAGGCTCAACCGGGGACTCGTCTCTCTGAAGTGAGAACTTAATTTACAGCTGAATCGATTAACCGTGATTAATCAATTGTTGTAATAATCGTTAACTAATTTAGTAATTGGCTGATTGTCAACTACAGTTTACAGACTCAAAATAAACTAAACCAACACTACATAAAAAATCAACATTTTTCATTTGTGATAAAAATAAATCTTCTTTGTTTGTAAAATATTTTCTACCTAGAACTCCTCAAGTGGCAGTATTTCCTTTGCCCGGTACAAATGATGAAAAAAAGCAGCTTTTTCATCCAATTATTGATGATTTCATGTAAAACCTCAGATCAGCTCTGACTGCACTAAAGAAATGTTATTGCATTTCAGGCAATAAAACATTAATATATGTTTTTTACCTTAAAAGGGAATTTAATTGTCAGAATAATCAATTAGTCTGTTGATTATATGATTAATTGGATTAAAAAAAATGTATTTGATAAAAAAATGTGTTATTCATTAGAATAATTCTTACTTATTTTCTACAAATGATCAATGATATTATTGCATTTTAGGCAAAAAACCAAAACAAATTATATTATTTACAAAAGGAATTCAATAATTTGTATTTGTTAAATATATTTCTAATATTGTGTAAAATAAGCTTAAATAGTTGAATGAAAAACCTGCAGAATGTAACAATTCTTTTATGATTTATAATTTTTTAAAATAATATGAATAATCAAGTTATTCTGACAAATAATCAATTATTCATAAGAATAGTTGATTATTTTGATGATTAATTGATTAATCGTCACAATAATGAACTACTACAATAGTAATTTGTTGGCGGTCTGGTTTATTTCTGATTATCTAGATGCCAACATGAATCTTTGTACGTCTTGTCTCTTGCAGTTTAAGGGAGAACTCCATTGGGGTGGAGGGAGCCAGGAACATGGCTCACGCTCTGCAGGAGAACAACTCTCTGCAGAACCTCGAGTGAGTCTTTAACATCGCTTAGCAAGTTCACAGAAAATCTACCGCAGCTGTTTAATTCATCCACTACTTTTATCTAATTAAGGTCAAATTTAGGAAAACATGAAAAAGACTCAAAAATGAAAAAACATTAAAAACACAAAGATGAATCAGGTGGTCATTGTGCAGAAACACCTGATTTTTCTTTTTCATCTCATTTCATTGTGTCAGTCATGAATCTGTGTGTGCCTGTGTGTGTGTGTGGTTGTGCGCGTGTGTGTGTGCATCTCAGTCTCACAGCTAACCTGCTACACGACGACGGGGTTCAAGCAATTGCTGGAGCGATCAGGTTTAATCAAGGACTCACGTCTCTGCAGTAAGTTCAGTTTGCAAAACAAGCAACACATAAATCTTATCAAAGTTTATTCAAACTTTTTACCGCCAGTCTAAGCTGGACCCACATCTGAAATAAAAAATGTCTGTAAGACGTCAGCGTACCGGGGTTTGGAAAAGTATTCACTCCTGTTGTGTTTCAATGTGGTTTTAATGCCAAAGTGGAAGAAAAATGATGCATTTTAAAATAAAATTGAACATTGTGGTGTGTATTTAAATTTAAATGTAAGTGGATGTCCAATAAGCAGCTGCTTAGGGCCTCCGCACCACCAGAGGGACCCCAAGAGCTCTAAGCTACCATGATTAAAAAAATATACACGGATAAGATGCGCTCTATAATTTTGAAGATTTTTACAGAAACTAAACACTGAATTGCTCCTCATGTTTGTCCTTTTCAGCCTCCAGTGGAACTTCATAAAGTCGACAGCGACTAAAGCTCTGGCCCAGGCGCTGCTCTCCAACACCACCATCCAGCTCCTGGAGTGAGACCAGCTTACAAAAAATATTCATTTTTACAAGTCAGGCTTTCAATCTAAAGTCACAGTTTCAAAATAAATGTTTGGTTAGAAGCTAAGTATTTAATTTGAAGCTATCTAGCTGAGCTCAGAGCTAAATATTTAGCTAATATGCAAATTCACTTAGCTAGCTAACTAAATGTTTATCTTCAATCTATAGCTTACCAAATAAATATTTAGGTTATAATTAAGTTAGCTGAGAACTATTTAAATGTTAATTTGCAACTTAAATATTTAGCTAACTAAACATTGAGCCAGTTCAGATGTAATTATTTAGGTTGAAACTGAATATTTAGCTTCAAACTGTAGCTTACTAGATAAATATGTTGCTAATAATACTTATCTTGAAGCTAAACATTTAGCTAGCTCAGAGCTAACTGGACATTTAGCTAGTTAGGAGATAAATATTTCAGTTGACACTAAATGCTTACCTTACTAACTAGATATTTGGCTAGTAACATTTAGCTTCGATCTAAATATTTAGCTTGCTTGTTAAATATTTAGCTTGAAACTGAGACATTTATGAATGAATAAATAACATAGTGAAAATTACCTTGAAAAATTAACTCTATATTTTCTCTTATGACTGAACAACGAGAAGAACCTCGTACCGACTTGAGTTTGAGAGGAATTGTTGCTTAGTGTGTCTTTCTGCTAATCGGGTTTCTAACTACAGACCCTCTCTTGTGTTTGTGTTTTCATCTTTGGTTCCAGTTTACAAGAAAACACCATCGGGAACGAAGGAGTGATTCACCTCGCTGAAGCTCTGAAGGTCAACGCGTCTCTGCGAACCTTATGGTTGGTGTGACAGTTTAAGCAAAATGTTTTATTAGTGATAAAAAGCTGCGTCATGTCTGACAGACGCTTCCTGCTCCCTTCAGTCTGCAGGGAGTGTCAGCGGGGACGAGTGGCGCCGTAGCGATGGCTGAAGCTCTGACGTCCAATCAGACGCTCCAAACATTAGAGTGAGTCTTTCATTCATCTTTCGTTCTTTTATGTCGACTCTCGAATCAGCAAAACAGATTTTTTCTTTGATTTCTTGTCATCTTTATTTATTAGTCTTCAGACAACATGCAACAAAACTTGGATTAAATTTCCAAGTGGGAAGTGAAACTGTCCGGATTTAATTTTTATTTCCATGTGGATTAAATCTGGATTATTAGCACTAAATTCTTCACACACTTTATTTGTACTATTCCATCATTTACTACCTTCTTTTAACTATTTTTATTCTCAAATTTTAGACATTAAACCTGAAGAATGTAACTTTTATCAAAAATATTTTGTTTCTTGTTACCACTGGGAGAATGTGAAGGAGCTTGATTTTTGTTCACAGATTATCGCCATGAGATAGTGACAATTTCAACAAATATGGAAAAAGATATTTTTTGTAAAAGTTACACACTGCAGCTTTAATAGTACGCAGATAAATTTACCTTCTGCTGACAGATATGAGATAATTTTCTTCTCTGAAATCTGTAACATGAACATCTGAAGTTAACCATAACTAACTATTAGCCAGTGATGGGCACCGCTAATGAAAGACTAGCTGCACCAACGATAAACTTATAAAATAATGTATTATTATTATTAAAGCAATAATCATAAATATTTGTTCAGCTAACGCTAAAGTGCTGCACGGGCATGGCACTTAGTAGAAGCTAACGCTAACGCGCTAACTTCAGAACATGTTGATACCCACCAGGTGTCATGAGGAGGACATGCAGACATGATTTATATCCTTTTTTATGTATTTTTTTAAATACATTTTCTGTGTTTTCTGCTGTTTGTTGTCAGTCTGCGTGGGAATGCGGTGGGAATGGAGGGAGCCAAAGCTTTGGCCAACTCTCTGAAATCCAACAGAAGCCTTAAATCATTAAAGTAAGTCTGAACTGTTCAAGTCTGGACCCTTTTTGAATTTCTACTGTTTTATTTAATCTCTTAAACCATTTCCACGGTGTTGAATTATAAATTTATGATTTTTCTTTCTTGCAAATATGAACATACTTCACTAGGAACCAATGGAGATGATTTAAATATCCATCTCTGCATTCAATAAGTTCTTCTTAATATTAAATAACACCAAACATCTTTTCCAGAAACATCCCTCCACGATTTGACAATTGTTTTCTTGTTTTTTATTTTTTTGTCAATCAAAGTCACAGATTTTGTGGTGCTACTTTAGAAATATTCACAACAAATTTTGCAGTATTTGTGCTAATATATGGCAGTAAAAATGAGTGGAAATCTCATAAAAGTGAAATAAAATAAACGTTATGCTATCTCTCAGTCTGCAGGAAAACTCGTTGGGGATGGATGGAGCCATATTCATTGCTACGGCTCTGAAGGGGAACCACCAGCTGGCTTACATCAAGTGAGTTTTTCCTCCAGAAAATGTCCCATGTGATTGCTGCGCTGGCGTATTACGGCCTTTATACACAAACTCAGACATTTTAATGTTTTCTGGAAGATTTCTGAGATTAATCTAAAAGGATGTTTGAGTGTTTCCTAAAATGTTCAACTTTTAAAACTCAGGCATTTCCTTGTTTTTCTAAAAAACTGTATGTGATGTTTTGACAGAAATGTGCTCCAATTGTGCATTAATCAGAAACAATAAAGTTTTTTTTCCTCCAGTTTGCAGGGAAATGGAATCGGTGAATCCGGGGCAAAGGTCATATCTGACGCGATAAGAGCCAGCGCTCCGGGCTGCGTGGTGGATATCTAACCACGAGCAGAAAACTGAAGATTTTCAGTCTTAATTTAGTCAAACTATCCATGTAGAAATTTATCAATAACCTTTTAATAATTATTGATCTCCATGCTTTCTCTTACTGACGGCTGATTCAGAAACCAAATAAATATCAACATATAAAAGACGTTTTTCATAAATTGGACGTTAATATTTTTTATACATACTGCATATTTTGTGTATTATAGATGTAAATTGCCACATTAAGCTAAAAATAGTTATTTATGTGTAACTGCTTCTTAAAATCTGAGGAAAAGAAATAAAATCTGTCAGACAAAGCCAGCAGTTTTACCTCATTTATTTCTGTAAAAACAAGTTAAACATGAATCAATCATGTTATTAAGATTCAGATTTTACTAAATACAATATTTAGGAATTTATAGAACTTTCTTCCATTGGGATTGTGAAATACGTGAGTTTAACTACAATTAGAGAAACAGAGGAGCCACAGACTAATGGTGGTATTAGATGCACTTTTAATGTTTGGGGTATTTTATTATGGTCTGTAGGCATTTCCACTTCGGTTAGCCTAAGTTGTTCCATGTGGTTTTCTTCATCTTGATTTATTTTATTTAAAAGGGGATCTATTATGTAAAATTCACGTTTTGCATGTTTTTGTTCTTCCATTTGGATCTAAACTACCAGTACTTAAAAAAAAAATTCAAGCACTCAAAAAAAAAAAACACCCGGCCATTTTCTGGCAATAAGTTAATGTTTAAAAAAACTCCCGATAGTTCAATCACATTCGACAGGAATTCCACCGTTACCTAGCAACCCCGGCAGAGCCCAGCCCCGTTACCTAGTCACCGTTACCTAGCCAGTGTGAAGGAGAAAGAAGAATCATCTGTAGAAATGCAGGTGACCTTCCTCATTCACCTGAAATACCGTGTGGAGTTGCTGCCACATGCTGTTAACACAGACTCAGACTGAAAATGTTATTTTTTGGCATATATTTTCATTTACTATATTCTTACATACATATGCATACCTGTGAGTATTTCATATTCAATATTTTATATTGAAAATTCTTATTAAATCTTTATTTTTTTGTTAATTTGTTCATATTAGCCTTTAAATACCAGAGATGTCATTTAACTTTATGCATTTTTTCTGCTATATCATTATAAAATATTGAATCAGTTGTTCTGATCAGTTATTCAGAGTAGACATTTTACCAAATACTTTTTTTACTTTCACTTCAGTAATTACTTAGATGAATTCTTTTCACTTTTACTTCAGAAAAATAAGTTGAAGAGGTGCTGCTACTCTTACTTTAATATCATTTTTGTGTCTTGAAATGTGATTGGTGTTCGTTTAGCTTTATAAACTTCACTACCCAGAGTTCCCTTCGGCGCTGCGTCATTACGTCAAGCTAACGTTGTTGTCGTTGGAGACGGCGCAGGCTGAAGCGGGAAGAGAGAAATAAATGCTGAAACCAGTGAAGAAAAGTTACGTGAAGCGTTCCCACCGCGTCCGAAAAGCTGGATATGTTCATTTTTATAAAAACATGAATCAGAAACATTATCATTTTGTGGGCTAGTAGGAGAATGAGCTTTTCCCCGCTTCTTCTATTGAGCGGCTGTTTGCTTGCTAGCTAAAAATCAACAGGTTGACAGTTGATTTGCGGCATCCTTCAATGGCTTCGACAGGTAAGGCTAAAATACGTCTACCGGGCTTGTTTAATGTCGCCAATTTAGTGTTGTTTAAGCTCGTAGAGTAAAGTCTGCCCCGTGTGATGTTCTGGCTGTGATTTGTGCAGGTTGGCAGCATCCTTACGTGAACATTTTCAAACATGTTAAAGTTGAGGAATGGAAAAGGTCGGCCAAAGCTGGAGATGTGTCTTCTTCTATGGTAAATACATCTAAATAAAATCACAAATTATGATAATTATGATAATCCCTCAGATGAAACTCAGGTTTATGTCTGTTTGACCGGACTTTGCAGGACCGGACTCTGAGGTGTCCGGTGTTTTCGATCAAAGGTCCAGTTCCCACCAACAGTTACATCCTCGTTCCCAAAAGCAGCAACCAGTCTCTGGGCCTGACCGGTCGATACTTCTACCTTCTGTTCAGACCCACGCCTGGAAAATACTTCATGGTCCACCTGGACGTCGCCGTGGAGGTACTGCAGCTTACCGTGGCGGTTTAGTCCGGGTTTGGCTGTGGATCTAACTCGTGTTCTGGTCACTGTGTGCTGCAGGAGGGCCAAGTTGTCCGGATCTCCTTTTCCAACATGTTCAAGGAGTTCAAGTCCACGGCTACTTGGCTCCAGTTTCCCTTCCTTTGTGGAGCTGCGAAGGATTCGGTTTATGAAAAAACCTCGAGCTCAGCGAGGCAAGGTAAAATTTATGGTCACACCTTAAAGGTTTCCTTAAGGTGTTCTTCAGTTAATCAATAATTAAAGGAAACCTTTCGTTTTCCAAGCTCTTCAAAAAGACACACAGCAGTTTTTTGGCAATAGCTTCATGTTTTTTGGTGTCTGGAAAAGGAGCTGTTATATTACGTCACATTCCACGGGCACATTGCGCTGTTACCTAGCAACCCAGCTAAGGCCAGCCTGTTACCTAGCAACCCTGCTAAGGCCAGCCTGTAACCTAGCAACCCAGAACTCCAGCATGTTTTGTCTGCTGGATTGTGTTTTTTTGAGTCTGTATACTCCAGTTAATGATTATTTGATTATTAAATTAGTTGACTATTGTTGTTTCAGCCCTGAGGGGAAGTGTTAGTTTTTCACCTCGCAGCAGAAAATAAACTACACTGGATTTAATTTTGGGTTGTTGGCGTAACGGAGAGAGAGTACAAATGTCTGACACATTTCAGAGTTTGATTTGTAAATAATCGTTGAAAATTAAACAATTTTGCTTCCCCTTCACGAGTTCAGCATGCACTGTTTGGTGTGTTTCTATCACAAACAATCTGATAGAAATAGATAAACATATAATATGTCGTTGTTGACATGTGATCAAATGTGAATATTTTTGCCATGCAGCAGAAAACATTGAGCTCAGTGGGTTCCAGTTGCAGCTCTGGTTTGTTTGTGCCGCAGGTCTGGTGGGTCCGGCTCCGGACTCAGTGCGTTGGACCTGCCTGATGATGGACCTGTGCTTCACGCTCACCTTCTACCTCAACCGGCACCACGCTCACCTGAAGAGCGTCAAGCTCTGCGCCAACATGGCTGTGAAAAACATGTTCACCAGCGACCTGCTGCTGGACCCGGGTGAGAGCCAAACCACCAAGGGAACAGTTCCTACCCAAGCTTTACTTCATTTACAGACTCATGTAAAGAAACACTGAGGCGTTTCATTGTGTCAGGAACTCAGAGTGGCATCATGTTAAAATAAGAAAAAAACATTTCTAATATATACTGAATACTGTTGGCCCTGTGAAACTGGGCCGATCATTGACCTATAAAAAGCCTAAACTGCCAATTCCAATATTTTTTGTCTGAAAAGTTATTAAATATAGCAACTCTGTCACTATATTTAGTGACCTTTCAGAATCCTATACCATCTATTTAAAAAAAAAAACCAAACAAATCTATCAACTTTTTTCTGTTATTAGAAATGTTTGTTCAACATTTTAAATACAATAAGACTAAAACAGTAGCTATGTCTCCATCCAATTGTCATGCAACTTTTGTAAGAAGCAAAATGCGAGTTAGCTGTGTTTCCATCAGCTGATTCAGAGGAAATCAGTCAGGCTGTGCTAAGCCTGATTTGTCAGATCTTGACGCTACGCATGGCTGTAAGAAACAGGAAGTAGCATTTGCTAACTAGCATGAAGCACATGTCAGAAAAATGGAGAATCCTCCCCTCCCAGCTCGATGTTTGAACTTGGAAATTTTCCGGATTTTGTGCCTTTGGTAAGGCACAGAGCGCATTAGATTTTTGCAAGATTTAGAAAATTATTTGTAATATTAACGTTTCCGTCAACAGTTTCTAATGTGATTCTTCCAAATCTTATCTTAGCACCAGACAGGCATTTAAAAAACAAATATATCAAAATCAGAATCAGAAGTTTAGGATTTTTAAAAATTGGTCATCAGCCTGAAAACTGCAATCAGTGCACCAACCAGAACTTTCTTATTTTCCCTCCACAGCAATGACCTTCAGGGAGGCGAAGCTCCGAGGTCTGTCCGCCTCACAGGGAAAGGGTCCGATTCCCAGAGAGATGTCCTTCCCGGTGCCGAAAGGAGGCTCCTGGAATGACTTTTATGATCACATCAAGTACGAAACTCTGAACTGCTTTCACTGATACCACGACTGTGGATCAGCGGAAAGCTGCGGGTTCGATTCCAGCTTCCTGCTGCCACGTGTCCAGTGTGTCGGTTTGTGGTTGGTTGGTATGATTAGAAAGCGTTTTAGAAATTCAGTCACCATCAGTAAAGGGGACATGTTGGGCAAAATTCATTTTTGTTCTTCTATTTTGGTCTCAACTGCTTGGAAAATCTGGAAAATGAGCCGCTTCAAAACCTCTCATAGGGCAATGTGCCGTTACCTAGCAACCCCAGAGAAGCCTAGCTCGTTACCTAGCAACCCAATCTGAGGTCTAGCATGTTTGGTCAGCTGGTTTTTCCCGCTGTACAATGGCTGCTGGAAAAGACAAGTGTTTTATTGTTGACTTATGATCCAGAAACCTCCTGCTGAATTCTGGTTGGTTGTGCAGGAGACGCCACTTCTGCTTTTCAAAGACATACGGTTTTATAACTGCGCATCTTTTCATGTTTTCACTTAAAGGTTGAGTTGGGGGCATGGCCAGCAGTAGCTTATTTGGATTTAAAGTGACAACACGCCTTAAAGCATCTCATTCTGAACGGAGCTGAAATGTGATTATCTAATAATTATTAAAGTAATGAACATGTTTTGTATAGGCCACAGATCGATCCTAACCCGCTAAAGGAAGCACAACAGGTCGCCTTTAAAAAGCTTTATATGACACCAGTAGCTGAGCTGCTCATATCAAGACTGCAAAAGGAATTAAATGATGTTGTTTTGCTCTACAGGTTTCCCTCTGATGGGACTAAACTTCCCTTTGACTCCATTCAGAAACCGGATCCAGCGGCTGGTAAATGAACACATTATTTCACAAAACAAACCTCAGACTCTCAGAAAAGCTTTTCTTTCTCTAACAAGCCAACGTGTGGTGCGATCAGAAACCGTGCAGCCATAGTTTACCTGGTTTTCCTGGAATTGCTTGTAATCACCAGATCTGGCCATCCGTCTCTGCAGCTCCAATTGGATCAGAAAATGTTCTGACCGAAAGGTTCTGTGCCGTTTTCTTTTTGTCTGGTAATAACTAAATGTTGCAAGGTGATGCTGTTTGCTCTGACGAAATTACTCAAAGCACAAATTGGAATAATGAGTTCATTGTTGGCGCTGAGGTTTGTGTTTCCTGAACAAAAAGCCTCATTTTCAGCTTGGGTCGGGTTTTCATTTCTCCTGAAACGGGTTATTGTCCAGACGGATAAATGAAGCTGTCATCCAATCTTCAGTCCGCAGGAAAGATGATATTTGTACTTTTCTTGTAATAATTGTAAAAACTCTTAAAATAATTTTTCTGCCACTGATTTCCAGTTCATTTCTTTCCAGGAAGTCCTTCATACCAGAAAGATGAGACTTCCGCCGCCACAGTCAGCGACCCGGTTCATCACCGAGTTTCTCTCTGTCAGCCGATCGCCGCCTCAAAACTCGTAAAAGCAGATTCAGATCCTTACCTTTAGTTTTTATGTTTTCAGACAAAAAAAGAATCTAAACATTGTTGCATTCTTCGTTTTGTCTCCTCAGCTCCCGAGGAATCGAATGTCTGTGGTGTCCAGCGTTCCCGAGTTGAGTCCGTCTAACGCGACGGAGGCGGAGGACCCGCTGCGCAGCGACGCAGGAGTTCATGTGTACGCGCATCCCCAAGACGCTCTCAGCACGCACGGAGACAGCAGCGGAGATGAGGTGACGCGACATGCTGCCAGCGACTCAATCACAGCTGTCAAACTCGAGGCGTGCGGGCCAAATCCGGTCCGCCGTAAAGTTTTATGTGGTCCAGAGGAACACTAGAATAGAACCTGCAAATAACCGTTCTATGCTTAAATTATACTTTATCAGTCAAATGAAAGCAGTTTTTAATGGAACAGGATTAAGACCACAGGAATAAAAATCTGAATTTTTCCTAGAATTTTTACTTTTTTCCTTTTATCTCAGAATTTACCAGAATTAATCCGACTTTAATCTTCTAAGATCAAAAGTTGTAATAATGGAGAAAAAAGATTTTGAAAAAATAAGAATTCTGAGGGGAAAAATAAATTCTGAGAAAAATTCAGAATTTGAGGAAAAACTTTCAGAATTCTGAGAAAATGCAAGAATTTTCTCAGAATTGTGACTTTTGACTTGAGAAGATTAAAGTGAGAATCTTATTTTTTCAGTGGCAGTAATATTGTTCCATAATTTCATAGGTATTCTGCCAAATTGCATCAATGTGTAACGATGTCAGTATCATTTAACTCTATCATCGAGTGCAGAGGCGGCTACTTACTCAAATTTAGAGGTTTGTTTTTGGGATTTATCAAAACGTTCATAATATCAATATTTCCCAAAATAAAAATGAGTTCGACGGTCTTGGACTAAATTTTGCTCTGAATTAAATCTAAAGCATTAAGGAAATCTACAGTGATGTGATTTAAATAGACCAGATACTTTCCCAGTCTTATTATTTCGCTGCTGTCTGTTGTAATAAAAACAGTTGAACTTGTTCTTCAGGTGTTTTGCACTTCAGTGTTCAAAGAGAGCAAGCAGCAACAGCAGGTATGTTGGGTACAGAAACACTTCCTTAGTGACTGAATGATGAATACTTTCATGTAAAACGTCTTTTCCTGTTGCGCTCCGCGTTGGAAGCTGCTGCCCGACCCGATCCTGCGACTCAGCCGGATCATCGGCTTCGGAGGAGCCACCACCAGAGATGTATGATAATCGCTCTTCAAATGAAATCTGATTTGATCTAGAGGTTTATTGGCAGAACCTTTCCATCCTGCAGGCCCTGTGGACCAAATCAGGGGAAGAAGTGGTCTATCCGTGCCACGCGATCATTGTTTCTATGAAGATTCTGTCCCGCAAGCAAAGATTCTTCACCGGCCACACGGATAAGGTATTTTATTTTAGCCAAGCCCCAAATCAGCTTTCTTAAACTGAACTGGTTCTTAAGGCTCCTGTGTTCTGTGCAAATTTGTTTAAATCTGCAATATTTGTCCTAAAACTGCATCAGTGCTGCTCTCTTTTGGTTGAACTGTGGTACTGCAGGTGAATTTTCCTATTGGTTCCAACGGTACAGCATAGCTGATGCTACGTCGATCAGCCCTGCGTTTTTGGAACTAAATTTATAGATTTGTCTCCTACCAATCTTCCATTCGCAAAAACATTTTTTTTTGCTCGCTAGTCGAGTTTTGGAAAAAAGTCACAGGTTTTCCAGCTAGTCACTTTTGGAGAAAAATTGCTAAATTTGTCACTAGTTGCTTTATTGTGTGGAAAAATGTTGCTAGATTTGTTGCTAGTTGCTTCTTTTTTCTTTTTTTTTTAAAAAAAAAAAAAGAAAAACAGTAGCTAGATTGGCTGCTAATATCTTTTATTTGGTAATTGCTGCTTAAATTTGTCGCTATCTGCATTTTTGTAAAAGCGCAGATAGCTTCTCCAAAAGAATTTATCATTTGGATATAAAAAACAGGTAAATTTGTAATGAATCTATTTTTTGGGGAAAAGAGTTGTTAAATATGTATTGATGGATAATTAACGGCATGGACGGACTGATTTCCTGTATCTTCTGTCT
Organism: Xiphophorus couchianus; assembly: GCF_001444195.1. NCBI lineage: Eukaryota > Metazoa > Chordata > Actinopteri > Cyprinodontiformes > Poeciliidae > Xiphophorus > Xiphophorus couchianus. The sequence continues at coordinate 2,519,679 of NC_040229.1, forward strand.
GCAGATTTCTGCGCTGACCTTTAACGGCAGTACGACTCTCCTGGCGTCGGCGCAGAGCGGCAACAACAGCGTCGTGCGGCTGTGGGACTACAGCGCAGGGACCTGCCTGTCCATGTTCAGGGCTCACGCTCATTCTCTGTCCTGCCTCAGGTGAGTTCAGACCTGAACAGCCTCAGCTTCAGCTTCCTTTATTTTCCTCTCATTAACCTCGTTCTGCCCTGAAGTTTCTCCTATGGAGGCGGCATCCTCTGTGGCGTGGGGAAAGACAGACACAATAAAACGGTGAGCAGGTTGTTGCTTATTTCTGCAATTAGTAAAAGCTGCCAGGAAAAATAAACTGACGTTACTAACAGCAGCAAGCTCAGCATGGCTGCTGCAAAAAGGCTTGAAAATACTAGACTACTGCTACCTGTCCAACCATCAAAGAGCTTCTCCACACAATGAGTGAGAGTTGAGTAGAAATTAGTTACATTTACTTGAGTGACTTTTGTTTTTTACTTTCATTATGAAGTATCTCTCCTCTTACTCCTCTTAACCAAAAATCCACCAGACAGACACACACCTGCAGCGTTTGTTCAAGTTTTATACATTTTTTATTGAAAGAAACTGATTTGGAAAAATTTATTTTGTCTGATTTTGTTATTTTTTGTAACTTAAATGAATTATTGTCATTTTGGTTCTTAAAATACCAAAATTTCCACTTTACTTTCCACTCTTACTTGAGTAATTTCTTGGATGGATACTTTTTACTTTTACTTGGGTAAAAGTAGTTTTACTTCTACTAAGGTAAAACTTGGGTTTTACCTCTGTTAAAAGCTAAGTGCTAAGCTGTTGGTGACTCGTTTTGTTTTGTTTTGGTATTATCTGTATTTTTTAGATGGTGGTTGTATGGAATACGCTAAACGCTGCTAAAGGCGGAGAGGGAACCATCTTGGCCAAAGCTCACACAGATGTGGACATTATCACCATGAAGGTCACTTTCTTTGATGAGACCAGGTATCCTGCTTATTCCTGCAGCTGCTGCTTACACACAGGGCATCTCTGCGTAGTGGAGACCATTTTCAGACATCGGTTCCTCATTTTGTTGGAAATGATATACAGAACCATCCACCGTTATTTGCACTATATAAATCTGATCCGGTATTGTAGAAATTATTTTGTTAGTTTCTTTTTTGAAAAAGACTGTTATTTTCCTCGCCATCGCTGGTCGCGCTGCTGCGGTAAAACAATCCCGCTAACTAAATGAAACCTGGAGATGAAGGTATTATTCATTCACTGCAGCGCCCCACAGCAAATGGAAAAATAGTGCAGAAAAAACTTTAAAGACCAACTCAAAACTATTAGCTATTCTTCTTTTTTCTTGCTCTCTGTCGGCTAAACTACACAGACTCGTTGCCATAGCGACTGACTGACAACGGCATAATATGTTTCAGGATTTAACACCAAAACAGTAACAGTAACAGTAAAATAAAACCTTGATGCTTTAGTCTAAATTTAAAGAATAAATGCTTTCAGTAAGAGCAGTTTCTAGCTGGGACAGGGCCAGACCTGCTGCAGTAAATCAATTCATCAATTAATCGCATGATAAATGAAAACAAACTCAATAGTTTCCTTTTGAATTATTTCTTATTTTTCTATTTCTTGTGTTTACAGAGACTTTATAATAAATTGTATTTGTTGTTTCTGTTTTGTTTATTTATTTTGGATATTTTAAGTGTCTTGCCGTTCCAGTGTTAAATGTTCATTCAAAGTTAAAGTTTATTGATAGTTAAGAATGCGTCCTGCATCATTTGACTAGAAAATGGTCTAAAAACTAAAATCTTATCGTTTATCGCAGTAACTTAAGAAATGTTTGTTATCCCAGCATTTAGGGTAAAGTTGCTTTCTGAGTGTCACGTTTGCTTCATGTGAGTCAGAAACGCTGCTCAGGGTGTGTTGAACAGCGTTGATGTGCCAACCTGAGCTGATTCATCGTCAGGATGGTGTCGTGCGGCCGAGAGAACGTCCGTCTGTGGCGGGTCCGGAACGGGTCGCTGCGGTCCTGCCCGGTCTACCTGGGCGAGTTTCACTCCCTGGACTTCACCGACGTGGCGTTCCAGGAGGGCGGCGCCTCTGACCAGCAGGTCGACGATCGAACGCTGTGAGTGACTTCGCTGTTGTTGATGCGAGTCCAGGAGCGTTTTCCCACTGAAGGCATTTTGTTGTTTCTCCTCCTCGCTCAGATTCGCCAGCACTCGAAGCGGCCATATTTTAGAGATCAACTACAGCAGAGTGACGGTTAAAAACGCGAGGCGGCTGATGCCTGCACAGCAGCAGCATGCAGAACGCAGAGAGAAATGGACTTTCAACACCGGTGGGTTAAACCCCACAGGGCTTTCTGGGTTTAACCAAATATATGAATCTAATTTAGCTTTTTTAAATGTACAATTGAATAACAATAAAGTCTGTCTATGTCTAAGTATCACTGTATAACTAAGTATCACTAAGCTGCTACATTTTCAGAGAAAATATGGATTAAACTTAAAATAATTTGGAATATATATTCCATATATCCACAATGCATGTGAAAAAATTGATGCAGCTGAAGTAAACTAAAGCAAATTTACAGACGTTTTAGTAAAAAAAAAAAAACGTAGACAAAATCTATTAAACTCTGGATTTTCTGTGCTTTTACATACTAAACTTATTTTTATATTTTGGATATTTATTTTTAAATATCAATATTTGTGTTTTATGCAGTTATAATAAAACCATAAGAAATTTTTACATTCAACTCCAGTTGAAGTTTATTTCCTGGAAATCGACCAAACAACCAATTCTGTTTTTGAAAACTTTAAAATTATACAACATTTTTAGAGCTTAACTGAAAAATCTTTGGTGGATTCTTGTTTTTGATGTTTTTTAAATACCAACATTTATTTATTTATTCATTTATTTTTGTCCAATTATAATAAAACGATTAGAAAAAAGTCACAACATTTGTAGGCACATTTTACTGGAAAGCCTTTTTTTTTTTTTTTAGAAAGACACCAAAACATGCAAATTTTTTGGCACTACCAGAGCTCCGTACAACGTCGTCTTGATGAAGGTTTCTGGTCATTGATGTCTGACCTGCAGCCAAAACGCTTCCTGCTCAAATTAAAACGCTCAAATGGTTTTTATCAGCTTCTCGCCGAGAGTCTGACGTTGCCATGGTTACCGAATATGTCTCTCTGACCTGATTGGTTTAACAGATTTCCAGATTTCGGTGTGAACTGTGCAGCTCAGTGTCTGTTTGTATCTCAGGTCCAGGGATTCCCATCAACAGCATCAGCGTGTCTTCGTCGTTCTGCGCCACCGGCACCGTGGACGGATTCCTGCGGCTCTGGACCCTCGATTTCTCTGCTGTCATTTTGGAGGCGGGTAGGCACAGCGGGGGGTGGAAATGGTTCTACCTGCAGTGAGCTAACCGTTGCCCACCGGTCCAACTCTACAGGCCGTCATTACATCCTGAGGCCAAGCATGCTGCGATTGACATTTTCTCATTACATCTTCATGATAAGTTCAGTTGAACTTATCCGGTTTCAGACATTAAGATGGTTCAGGTTAGGGATTCACAATACATCGGCACCAACATCGATATCAGCTGATATTAGTCATTTTTTGACATATTGGTATCGGCCCGATGAATTAAACTGGGCCGATAATAACGACTGATATTTATTTCCGTCTTGTTGCTGTCAGTTTCTGGTCGTTTTTCCAATGGTGTCAAAACAGTAGATAAATAAATATAATATTGGTAAATATTGGTTATCGTACAATATTGATATCGGGCCAAATTTTCATATCGGGGCATCCATAGTTCTCATTATGGGCGGGAATATTTTACTATCTCAGGATTTGATTCAAAATCAATTTTTGATTCAATATATCGGTGAAAGAAATGATCATGTACGGAGAGCCAGAGGTGGCAAAATTAAATAAATAAATAGTCCATGAAATACATATGCATAAATCTCCCATTTGTCTATTTTCTAGCCTTTATTTTATCAGGTTAAAAACCCTTTGAGATTAAAAACTTGTTTTTCAGGAGATTCTTGACTGCAGCACAGACAAACACAGTGAAATCTACAAAAACACAGGTGCATTTCATAGAATCAACCTCAAAAACTTTAGATTAGATTTAAAATGAAATTTATTATGAAATCATTAAAAGCAGCTGAATCTGACAGTTTAAATTATGTCATGATGACAGATGTCTAGGACTAGTTTTAGATTATTGTTGATTTTTAATGGAAATGACAGGAGAATCTCCCTGTAAACTTGGATAAACTGATGATAAAAGTTTCTGTTTATGTTTTCTGAACGTGAAGCGTTTCAGTCCAATCCTCGCCGGTTCGTTGTCTTCCAGAACACGAAGGCCCGGTGACCGTGGTGTCGGTGTCGTTCGACAGCCTGCAGGTTCTATCGGCCACCTTCACCGGAAACCTGGGCTACCTGGACGTGAGCAGCCGCGGCTACAACACTCTGATGAGGTCGCACACCGGCGACGTGCTAGGCTTCAGCGTGGACGGCATCCGCCGCCACCTGACAACCGCCTCGGCCGACGGAACGGTGCGCGTGTGGAACACGGATTCCTTACAGCAGGTCAGCCAGCCTCCGGTTTAAAGTTTTGGTTTTCAATTTACAGTCATGAAAGTATCAGGAAACTCCATTAAACACACTGATCTCCATACGTCTGTTCAACGTTTTGTTTTCTCAAAGTGATTCCAATAAATGGAAATAGACACTATGAAAACTTTGACTACCACAGATCTAAGTTATTATAATTAACTAAAACTAATGAAATAATAAAAACTGGATTTATTATTAAATAAATTGAATAAAAATGGTAATTAAAGGGAAAAACTACAGCTGGAACTTTATTGTGCTTTTATAAAACTAACTAAAACATACTGAAATTAGAGATATAACACCCTTTGTGTATATTAATCTATTTATTAGCCTTTCAAACTGATATGAAATTGATTTTTTATTATTGCTGTTTTTTAGCAATAATTTAATGTTTATTAGTCTCTGGAAAGTGAGCCATTTCAAAAACCTCCCAATTGTTGTCAACGGCTACTGCACCGTTTGGGTTACCTAGCAACTGCAGCAGAGTACTGCCCGTTACTGAGCAACTGCAGCAGAGTACCGCCCGTTACCTAGCAACCCAAACTGAGTTCCAGCACATTCGTTGCAGCTGATTTTACTACTCTGTGTGCTGTACTATTACAGTGTAGGGATCATACTTAAATAAATACATAAATAACATTATGAAAAGTCGTATGAAAGTAAAGCAGAGATAAAACGAGAATAATATATTCAGAATTTATAATATCACAGGAATAAAGTTAAAATATTTTAACTGGGGCGTGCCGTGGTGGCGTAGGGGATAGCACGACCCATGTTTGGAGACCTTGAGTTCTCGACCCGGCCGTCGCGGGTTTGACTCCCGGACCCGACGATATTTGCCGCATGTCTTCCCCCCTCTCCGTCCCCCATTTCCTGTCAGCCTGCTGTCATATAAGGGACACTAGAGCCCACAAAAGACCCTGGAGGGGTAAAAAAAAAAGTTATAATTTTTACTTTAATCTCAAAATATCATGACTGTCCTTATAATAATATTTTTTTATTTTTTTATTGTGGCCCTTATCCTCCATCGTACGGTACAATGGCTGCTGGAAAAGACAAAGTGTTTTGCTGTTGACTTACCATCCAGAAACCACTTGCTGCATTCTTGTTGGTTGTGCAGGAGGCTCCACTTCTGCTTTTCAAAGACAAACGGTTCTGTAATTGTGCGTCTGTTTGCAGCCATTTTATCGTGTGAGTGTAAACATTGAGTTGGGGGCGTGGCCAGCAGCAGCTTATTTGAATTTAAAGTGACAGAAGCCCTAAAACAGTTCAAAATTGGCATCTAAGATGATTTTGTGTACAAAATGTTTTGTATAGGCCATAGATCTATCCTAACCTTTCAAGGAAGCAGACAGGTCACCTCCCTCCTCTACATCAGCTGGGTTCTGTGTGTTTTTCGTCCTGCAGTTGTATGATTTCGTGTCGATGGACAAGCCGTGCTCCGTGGCGTTTCATCCACACGAGCCGACCTTCTCCTGCGGCTTCGGCTCCGGAACCGTCAGAGTGTTTGACATTTCCAGCGCCAGGCTGTTGGCCGAGCATAAGTACGCAGCTTTCCCACGTCTGCTGACAGCAGCTGGCTCAGACAGACGGCGTCACGGTTCTGTTTTCCTCCCAGGCAGCACAGAGGGGAGGTGATCGGTCTGGCCTTCTCCTCAGACGGAGACTTGATGTACAGCGCCGACTCTGAGGGCTCTCTGGTGCTTCATGACGCCTCAGAGGAGGATCACAGCGTGATCAGAGTGGCATGTATGCATGCCAACGCTCCTGGATTACTTCATTACGTCACTTCCTGCAGACACACTGCTGCATAATGATTCAAATCTCAAAATCAGGAATGCTTTTAAATATCACATGATGACGAATGAGGAGGATTTTATTTCAGTAACGCTTTATTTGAACATAAATGAACATAAGACTGACAGAACAGCTGATATAAACATGAAGGAGTTTTGATTAATGTTTATGACTGTTCTCATGATGTGTCATTCTGTAAATAATGGATTTTAATGCAACTTTGCTTTAAAAGTGTAATTATTTACAGAATAATAACTGGAAATAACAGCAGTCAAACATTCGTAAAGACTAACCCAACATGAAGCTTACGTCTCTTTAGTCATACAAATACTACAACAAATGATCCTACGGTGCCTGTTAAAAGTATTCACCACTCTATACATTTCTTCCAAAATTTGGCTTTATTGTCAAAAAAAGGCTGCGACTAATGATTATATTAGTAATGCATAATTTATGTTTATTAAATAATTAATCGGATACAAACATCCTGCAGGTTTTTCATTTAACCACGGGGGTTTTTTTATACAATCTTAGAAATACATAAAAAATGAACAAATAATTAAATCCATTTTTTAAATAAGAAAATAAACATTTTATTGTCTAAAATGCTATAACAGCATCATTTTGGGAAGAAGAGATTTCCAGACAAAAGTTGGTTTTATTTTAAATCAGGAAGTAAAGTTTCATTTAAGTTACGTTTGATAATATAAAGCGTCGTTAGAAGCAGATCTGTCAGAAATGAGGAAGCTTTGAGTCTTAGGATGCTTGTTTGTCTCTAGATCTACCTTTACATTACAGTTCTACTCTCTCTGCATCTCTTAATTCAAACTTGTTACGTCTGTTAAAGTCAGGATCAGTTTTCATGTTTTTCTGCTGCTGCTGCTAAAACATGAACTTCCTGTTGGCAGGCAACGTTGTGGCTCGCGGCACTGAGCGCGCTCCAGACGCTCTGGCGGTCAGCGGCGACAGCAGCCGGCTGGCGTTCGTTGGTCCGACGCCGCATATCGTCACTGTCGCTGACGCTCGCTCTCTGGACGAGGTAATCTGACCTTTAATCCCCTTCCACTGCTAAACTAACACCTTAATTAAAATAAAATGTGTAATTACCTTATTTAAATTGTATCCCAGGGTCCCTCTAGTGCTAAGGGGTTCAAAATGCAGTCCGGGGGCCATTTGTGGCTCGTGGACTGATTTTTGTGGCTCCACCAACCACAATTCAAGAATGAATAAATTAAATTAGAACAAAACTGCAAATTTTATATGAAAATCTACTTACAAAGATGCCAGATGCAAAATAAAGAGACCATCTTTTCCAAACTTTGTTTTCCTCCACACCAACTTTAAAAACGGCAGAATTCTGAGGGAAAAAATTCAAAATTCTGAGAAAAAATTTAGAATTCTGACAAAAAGTCACAATTATTAGGAAAAAAGCCTGAATTCTGGTGGAAAAAATCTGAATTCTAATATAAAAAGTCAATTCTTGTTTAAAAAAAGGCAGAATTTGAGAAAAAAAAATCGAAATTCTTAGAAAAAAAGTCTAAATTCTGGGGGGAAATAAATCAATTTTCCAGAAAAAAGAGAATCTCAGTAGATTAAAAACCAGAATTATTTTTTTTCCCAGTGTTCTTCCGTAATCTATATATGTGTTCTGCCAAATTACATCAGTGTGAAATGAAGTTCAGTATTATGTTAACTGTACTCACTGAGTGCAGAGGCGGCTGTTTCCTAAAGTTTTAACGGTTTGTTTTTGGGTTTGTGCGTTCCACCGCAGCCGGCCCTTTAAGAATCTTGATACCCATAATCTCGATATTTCCCAAAGTAAAAAGAGTTTGACGCTCTTGAGCCTGAAGGTGTTGTTTTCTGCAGCTGCTGCATGTCGACGTCAGCGTTTTGGACGTGGAAAGCCCCGAGTTGGATTCAGCGCTGAAGGTCCGCTTCTCTCCGGCCTCGGCTGAACATTTACTCGTCGCTACGTCTGCTAACAAAATTCTGTGGATCAGCACCAAGACGGGCCGTCTGCTCAGACAGGTAACCACCGTTATTTACCTTGTTAATGGTTAGTGACGTTTCTGGTAAGGCATCATATAACTCAACCTGTTGCTGCCATTTTGTTTCTGTGACTCAAACCTAAACTTACAACCAGTTCTGAGGAAGGAAACGCCTAAAACACTGCAAAACACAAAATCTTACCAGGTATTTTTGGTCCACTTTCTGATGCAAATATCTTAGAATGCTTGAAATAAAACAAAACTAGCAAATAACTTTTTTTTAAAAAGCTACTACTTCCACTGGCAGATTATTTCACTGATGACATTTTCCCATATTATAAGTCAAATAATCTGCCAGTTGAATTAGAACTTTTTCATCAGTATTAGGAAATTATTGACTTAAAACAAGCTCCTATGATTGCTTTTTCTTATTTATATTTAGTTTTGTCTTATTTCAAGTATTTGCACTAGAAAATGGACCAAAACTACTTGGTAAGATTTTGTGTTTTTGCAGTGTGTTTGTTTATTAAGCTTTTGGGACGTATTTTTAAATCCATCAGTAATTTTGTGGCAGTATCACTGCAAAAACACTAAATCTTACCAAATATTTTGTCTAGTTTTGCTGAAAACAAAACAAACTTCAAAGTAACTTTTTAGCAAGACATAGGAGCTTTTTTAAGTTAAAAATTCCCCAGTGTGAGTCCCACTCACAGATTATTTCACTTCTAACATGGGAAAAATATCTTGTTATAAATAGAACTAGAACTTTTCCATCAATATTTTTTTTAAAATTATTGACTTGCAGCACACTCGTATGCTTATAAAAGTTCCCTGTAAGTTAGTTTTGTCTTATTTTAAGTGTCATAAACTAGACCAAAATACTTGGTAATATTTTGTGTTTTTGCAGTTGTTTGATCCCCTTTTCACTTCAAACGGGAGTTTTTGCTTTTCAGCCACGTTTCCGTCTCTGCAGGTGTCCAACGTCCATAAGCGTCCCTGTTCCTCTCTGGCTGTGAGTGAAGACAGGCGCTTCCTCCTCACGTCTGGACACAACACTGTGAAAGTGTGGGACTACAAGAGGACAAACCAAGTTAACCCACAGGTAGCTTTGGATTCGATAGTTTTAGGGCTGCAATCGGTGGTTTAGGTTGTTGATTATTCTCTATTATTCGGTTAATCAATAGTTCTGACGATTAATCGGATAAAACATGGATACTTTCTGCAGATTTTTAATTTAACCACTTAATCTTATTTTCTAAAATATTAGAAGTACATTTAAAAATGTAAATAAACAAATAATATATATTTTTTATATTAGAAAATAAACATTTTATTCCTTAAAATTCAAAAACAGCTTTCCTTTCTTAAATGTTTGATCATTTGTATCAAAAGATGCATCTGCAGCTAAAAATATTTCTAACATCAACATGTAAAAGTTTCAGTGTGACAATCATCTGGTTATTTATTTATTTTATTCACCAATTAATAGGATTAATTAATAATCAATAGGAGTTTTTATTTTACAGAACCTGGTAAATTTACAAATAAATTTAATTTATCTTAAATGCAAAATGTATATGTTTTTTATTCAGTTTTAGATTAATTATTTGTCTTACTGTGAATATTCCAGAGAACGATCTAATTATTTCAGTAATTGATTAATCAAGATAAATTGTTTCAGTTTTATGACCTTTTCATGCTTTTAAAAACAATTAATTACATTAAAACAACAATCAGAACAAATAATGATCAGTTTGCTTATTAAATATCTATTTTTTTTAAATGTTACTTTTTTATGTTATGAATTTGAATGTAATTTGTAAGAAAACCATCATTTCATCTGCAGTTGATGAATATTGATTGAATGTTTATTAAACATGCCTGTTGGTACCAGATGTACATCGGCCACAGTCAGCCGATCCGCCAGGTCAGCTTCACCCCTGACCAGCTTGGCGTCGTCTCCGTGGGAGACGCCATATTCCTCTGGGACTTCCTGGCAGAGCCTAATGAATGTTTAATTGGCAGCAGGTAAGACGTCACTCCGTTCGTCTGCTACAGATTCAGCTTCAGTACCGAAGAACCAACTCCTTCTGTTCCTACAGATCCCCGTTTAAAGCTAGCTACATTTCTCTGCCACCAGGTACGGCTTTAGCTCAGCGCTAAAGTAGGTCAGGCTTAAATTAGCAGATCTTAATTTTGGAAAGGATCCATTATGGGCTTAATTTCTTCCCTCGGTTATTGCAGACGGTAAAGTGAATGCAGCACAGCTGTCCAATGGGATGCCTCGGCAGGCGGCGCCGCTCCCCTCCTCACAGCACCAGCTGGACGTTAGCGCCATGGACCCAGAGATTCAGGGAGGCATGTTGGTTTTAATTATCCGTTTGGTCAAAACTGGCTCTAAACTGTTTTAAACACGCGATAAAACATGTTCATTTACAGGTAGTAGTGGTGGGGACTGCTAACTAAACGGTTAGCTGCACTAAAAGTAAACACTAATCACCAACATTAGTTCCTCTAATGCAAAATGGTAAATGGACTGAACTTGGCTTTTCCAGTCATTTTGACCACTCAAAGCGCTTTACACTAGAGTCACATTCACAAACACACACACATTTATACACCGATACGCAGATCGGTAGGCAATTTGGGGTTAAGTGCCTTGCCCAGAGGCACATCGACATGTGGCAGGAGGAAGCTGGAATCGAACCTACAACCTTCCGATCGCAAGACGACTACTCTACCATAGAGCCACAGTCGCCCCACAAAATGAAGCGCCGTTCCAAGATACCCTAAAGCGCTATGCCAACATGGTATTTAGCTGGAGCTAATGCTAATGTGCTAAATTCAACTGTGTTGATACACACCATAAGTGGACTAAAGGATTAGCTGTGCTAATCCTTACATACTGGTTGTAAACATAAGTTCTGCACCTAGTTTTGAACCTGGGCATGTTATCTCAGGTTTGAGTCACCTGTCGGTTTGTGACGACGACCCAGCAAAACCAGTCCAACCCACTGGTTCCAGTCAGAGCCCCGACCACAGACCTGTCGTCTCTTTTCTCAAAGTCACCGATTTGGACAGCGCTTCTCCTGGGGAAACAGACAAACTGGAAACCAGTAAGTCCTCCAGTCCTTTTTATCTGTACCAGGGAACTGACCTCATGTGTATTTAATTATGCTAAATTTAAACTTTTTGTTGTAAACGTTTGTTTTCAGCGGAGTTGGGTCAGAACAAACCGGACCATCCAGACTGCTATAAGCACTTCATTCCCCGTTTGAAAGCCTCGTCTCTGGATCAGGTAGTTTGTATTCAGAATCAGCTGCAGTTTGTAACTTTTATTAAAAAAAGAAAAGTTTTTTACATATTTGTTAAAACTGTCACCATGTTGTTACAGTTTAATACGAGACAGATAATCTGTGAAAAGATCGACCTCCTCCCCCGTCTCCCCGAGCGGCTATAACCGTTTGACACATTGACCAAAAACAACCAATCAGAGCTAAGAGGAGGGGCCTAGTGCCGCAAATCAACCTCAGGAAAGCGCTGCCAAATGTGCTAATGACGGAGAAACAACTTACAGTTATAGGAAAACTGTTTATACGCCATCACCGGTGGCTATGCTAACTAGCCTTAGCATTCATTACACGCTATGCTAGCGGCAGCGTAGCAGAGAGCAAGGTTTTAACTATGCGTTTGGTCATCTCACCGACTCTAAACCTTTTCGGTTTAGAATGAGAAGCTGCTCTGAGGGGTGATTGACAGCGCTAAGACCCGCCTCCTGGCTCTGATAACGACTGTAACGACATGGTGACAGTTTCAACAAACATGTTAAAAGAAAATATTTTTAATGAAAGTTAAATACTTTAAAAAAATAACAGATTTAACTTGTTATGTTGCTAATTCAGTCCGTTTCAGTTCCTCGACCTCAAGACGAATGCATAAAGCTGAAAGCAGTGATTGGCTACAACGGCAATGGCCGAGGCAACATGGGCTGGAGCCCCGATCAAGGTCAGTTTGGGATTTATCTTCATCTGACAAACTTTACTTTAATTCATTAAAACCATGAACTCTGATTATGGCTACATTGTTCATTTAACTTAAAGGGGCAGTGTTCTGTAAATTTTACCCATTTTTAATCTTCCCATCATGTTTTAATGTTTTTTCTTCATCAAAAACAAACCTGCAGTGTTGCTTTGATTCCTTCATGCATGTTTGAGAACTCCTTTAATCTCCATGGCAACCATTCAGTTGTACATAACACCTATGAGGACCTAGCCCCGCCTTCCTGGCAAACCTCCTCCCCCACTCAGCTCCTTCAGACTAGCCAGCAGCAATTAGCAAACATCTGCTGAACTCATTATAGGAGCTGCTGCCCAGTGCAACGCTGGTAAAAATATTAAAGGGTTAAAAGAGGAGCCATGTTGGGACAACTTCCTGGAGGCGGAGCTTCAAAAAGAGCAGGAGTTCTTAAAGAGACAGAGGCCCAATTTCAAGGAGTTAAATCAGAAAGTAAAATTAATTTTAAGTCACATTTCTTATATGTAGTGTTTTTATAACAACTGAAAGTAACATAGACTCTTGATTGTGCTATAAAATGTTACTTTACCTAGAAAACACATGGTACCGCCCCTTTAAGATGAAAATGTCTGTGATTCTGTTCCGGTGCTGCAGGTTTATTTGCGTACTCTTGCGGCGGCGTGGTGGTGTTGGAGCATCTCCACACAGGAACCCAGAGTCACCTGCAGGGCCACAGCGAGGAAATCTCCTGCCTGGCCATCTCTAATGACGCTCAGGTGCTTCTGAGTTTTATCCAGGCTGTGATTCTCAATGTTCAGGGTTTCAAAATGCTTAGGGCAGAAACGATTAATCGTGATTAATCGTTTATTGAAATAATTGTCAACTAATTTTGTAACCGATTAATCGTTAACTGAATACTTCAGTTAAAAAGACAGATTTCTGAAAAAACAACATATGATATAAAAGTAATGATATAAAATGCTTATTTTATTATTTTAAAACAAAGTTAAAGTGTTTTCTTTGTATTTTTATGTATTTCTAATATTGTATGAAAGAAGCTAAAGTGATTAAATGGAAAATCTGAAACGTGCCAATTTTTTGGTCCGATTAATTTATTAATATCAGATTAATCAATTAGTAAAATAATAGTTAGTTGCTGAATATTAAAAAAGATATACATCATTATTATAATAAATTTTTACAAATGATAAAGCATTCATTAAAGGAATGTTTATTTTTTTATTTAGAAATATGAATTATTTGTTTTTATATATTCTTAAAAAGACTTTAATGTAATTTTTTAAATTTACATATTCATATTGATAAATTGATTAATCAGTTTATTGGTGGACAGATGGATGTTTACTGTTAACATCTTTGGTTTTATTTTAAGTTTAGACTCTGGATAGTGAGGAATCTATTCAGAAACCATCATTTTTTTCCTTTTCAACAATATTTAAACTGGATACATTTGATCTAATTCCTGCTTTAAACAACAAACATTCAACATGCACAGCCTGAATTACACTGATGTAATCAGCCAATATTTTTTGCTTCCTGCTTGATGCTTATTTTTTGCTTTTCACGGTGACATTGTGATGCAGAACACAAGCAAGAAAACCATGAAATAATACATTAAAAACAGCTGAATGTTAAAATCAGTCCAAACTGTGTAAATATATCATTTAATTGAGCGTAAATGTTTGATATTTATGCTGCATATTGTGATAAATTCCAGAACATTTGGCGTAGCTGTGCTGTCCTCCATCTTGTTTTTTTCCAGACGTTGGTATCCGCCGCTGGCAGCAGCAGGAGCCTCGTTTCCGTCTGGGACGTTCGGACCGCAGCCTGCCGCGGAACCGCCTCCCACCACAAGGGGGCGGTGCAAAGTCTTGCCTTCTCCAGAGACGACCTCTTCTTCCTCTCTGTTGGTTTGTCAAACTCATCAGATTGTTGTCTGCTCACAAAGTTTAGCTGCAATTATGTGTTTTCTCCAGATATCCTAAATAATTAATGATTGTTTTGGCGTACAGGAGATTTCTTTGATCCGGTTCTGGCGCTGTGGAGTTCGGAGTCGGTCCAGTTGCTCTGCAGTGTCAGCATGTCGGCGCCGATCCATGACGCGGCCTTCAGCCCCGCAGCAGCCAGGCAGTTGGCCTGTGTGGGGAGCGAAGGGATCCACTTCTGCCTCATCCACACACGCGCCGCAAACACCGACATCAAGGTCAACGCACAAACATTTATTTATTTTATTATTTATTTAATTTTATGGATTTATTGTTTGGATTCTTGTTTTATTTCCCCTGTTTTTAAATTATTAGTTTTATTTATTTTCATTATTTATTTCACCCATATATTTTTTTAATTGTTTCCATTTCTGTGTATTCTGTACCACATTATTATTTGTGTAAATCTTTTTTTTAACTTTCTGAATTCAGTTATTTTTAAATATTTATAATTTCAAGTAAATATTCCTTTCTTGAGTTATTTTTAATTTTATTTATTTATTTTTATATGCTTATTTCCTTTTCATTTTAGCTCTTGTTATTAATTGCATTTTTTATACTCATTTCGTTTTTCTTCCGGTTTTTAATTATTATTTCTTTTATTTAAATTTTTGTTTTCTTATTTTAGATGTCAATTTAGGACTAAACATTTTTTTTAGTTATTCCTTATTTTCTTATGTTATTTATTTTTGAGATACTCATTTTTTAATTCTAATTTTTTATTAATTTTTGGGCAATTCATTTCTTTTCTACCCATTTTTTAATTTTCTTTTTTAGTTTTATTTATTGATTTTCTTTTCTCTCAGTTTTCTGAATAAATGAGCGTTGCTCTGCTTTGTTTGCCTCCGTAGGCCTGCAGGGTGTCGGCGCCGTCAGAAGTGGGCGACGTGGAG
This sequence comes from Xiphophorus couchianus, assembly GCF_001444195.1. NCBI lineage: Eukaryota > Metazoa > Chordata > Actinopteri > Cyprinodontiformes > Poeciliidae > Xiphophorus > Xiphophorus couchianus. The sequence continues at coordinate 2,535,030 of NC_040229.1, forward strand.
CTGACCGCTCTCTGCTACCACATGGACTCCTTCCTGTTAACCAGCACCACCGGCGGACATGTTTGTGCGTGGGACGTAAACAAGCAGCGCTGCTTCATGGTCTGGAGAGCAGATGAGGGAGAAATTGGTACTAGACGGTTCTGAGCATGTAATATCGGGTTCCTCATTTCATTTTGTCCCTGTTGAGTTGAAAACTGTTTTGCAGGAGTTCTGCTTTGTCGAGAGAATCGCCTGCTGACGGGCAGCGCCACCGGCCGCCTGCAGTTATGGCAGATTGAAGTGGTTCAGGGCATGAAGTCTGCTGAGACGACCGGCAGCATAAATGAGTAACGAGACGCTTTTCCTTTCATCTGCCCAGCATTTAATCTAAACTGGAACTGCTCTAACGTTTCAGTGCATTTTCTATCCAGATAGGAAATCATCCTTTTACATCTAGTTTCTTAGGTCTGCACCATTTTTCCATAGTTACAGAAGAATTTCCTTACAGAAGTAACCCAAAACATTCCTGATGGCTTCAGGCAGAAAAACAAAACTTAGAATCTAAAATACCAAATATATATTTTAGTTTGTTTAGTTTCTACTGCAAAGATCACTTGAAATAAGACAAAACTAACTTAAAAGAAACTTTACAGAATAAAATAAATAATTCCTCAATATTGACGAAAAAGTTCTAGTTCCATTGGCGCAGTTGCCTAGCAACCCCAGCCAAGCCCAACCCGTTGCCTAGCAACCCAGCAATAGTTCCACTGGCAGGTTATTTCACTAGACAAGACAAGACATGTTTTAAGTGAAGTAATCTGCCAGTGGAACTAGAACTAGTGGAACTTTCATTAATATGAAGAGAAAGCAGCCCCACAGCATGATGCTGCCCCCACCATGCTTGACACTTTGTTCAGTGTTTTTCCTCCAAACTTTCCCCTGTTCACTGGAACTGCTTATTAATGTGTTATTTGAAGCTGTGAAAAACGGATTCATGACGTCAGATTTTCTTGTCAGTGTGACCCTGGGTGGGTCGAAGGTCGTGGTGGAGCAGGAGGTCGTGCTGGACGGGAAGTTGGTCAGCGCGGCCTTTGATAACTCCATGGAAATGGGCATCGTTGGCACCACAGCGGGAACGCTCTGGTACATCAACTGGTCAGACAGCAGCATCATCCGCCTGGTCAGCGGACACAGGGCAAAGGTAACCCTACTGGAAAACTCATAAAGGCGACCTGCCGTCCTTCAACAGGTTAGGATTGGTCTATGGCCTAAACAAAACATCTTCATCACATGTAAATAATTCTTACATAATGAGATTTTCACTCAGAATGAGCTGCTGTAGGGCCTCTGTCACTTTAAATCCAACTAAGCTTCTGTTAGCCACGCCCCCCAAGTCAATGTTTACACTCACCCCTGAAAATGGCTGCCAAAAGATTAGACAACCACGCATCTTTGAAAAGTATTAGTAGAGTCTCCTGCACAACCAAAAAGAATGCAGCAAGTAGTTTCTGGATGGTAAGTCAAAAACAAAACACTTTGTCTTTTCCAGCAGCCATTGTACAGCGCATACATCTGGAAAACCAGCTGACCAATCATGCTGGAGTTCAGCTTGTGTTGCTAGGTAACGGGGCTGGGCTCAGCTGGAATTTTCCAGACAGCAAAAAACCGTTAACTTTTCATAAAAATATGGCTGCTTCTTTTAAGCACTTGGATTGTTTTCATAAGCAGCAGAAACCCAAATGTAAAAACTACAATGTGCAAAAAGTCAGAAGTCGTAGTTCAGGATTCGTGCTGCCAACACCGCCAGGAGTTCTCCCTGTTGACGCTCTGCTCTGCCGCTCAGGTCAACGACGTCGTCTTCAGCCGCGATGAGAGCCGCTTCGCCACCTGCAGCCAGGACGGCAGCGTGAGGGTTTGGTCGACCGGCAGCTTCGAGCTGGTGGTCCAGTTCCAGGTCATCAACCAGGTGGGAGAACATTAGCGGCTCTTTATGTCCTGCAGCTGCTGTCAGGTCACACTTTACTCTGGTAAATTAACAACTGTACAGAAAATAAAACCAAACAAAATACCACTTTACAAACCAATAGTTTACCAAAAGAGGATTAGGCTCATCGACTCAGCAGCCTGCAGTAATGAAAGTTACATACACAAATATCATAACCCTCAAAACTGCAAAGAAATAAAAATACAACGTGGAGAGAAACCTGTGGATAAACGCCAGCGGTATTTCAAATATTTAAAACAAAAGACTAATCATAATTATCGATATCGACTGATATGAAACGCATTTATGGTGATAAGTCTTTCAGGTGTATCGTCCAGCCCTGAGTGAACCTTGACCTTTGCTCTGTATGCTGCTCAGGCCTGCCACTGTCTGTGCTGGAGTCCGTCGTCCAGCAGCGACGGCTCGCGGCTCGCCGCCGGCTACGGCGACGGGACGCTCCGGATCTTCCAGCTGGCCTCCACAGAGATGGAGATGAAGCTGCGTCCTCATCAGGAAGCCATTAGCGCCATCACTTACTCGGCCAGCGGTGAGAAAACGCTGCGTCACGCTCACTAATCACGACCAACACCGACCTGGACACAGCGATGTCCAAACCGTGGCCCAGGGGCCTTCTGAAGCCCTGGAAACTGATTCATTTTTGGTCGTATTTGGTCGTTCTTGCTTGCGGGAACGAACGGATTCCTTTGTGACGGTTCTGTCTCTCCTTCAGGTCATGTGATCCTCTCAGCAGGAAGTAAGGGTCTGGTCGCCGTCAGCAGCCCGATCAGTGGAGCAACGATTCGAGTCATCAGGGATCACAAAGGGGCAGCGATCAACTCGATCCAGAGTGTCAGCGAACAGGTGTGAACTGAAACCAGACTGACTCCATTATGAAGGGATTAAAACACCAGAAGGGTCATAAACTGACCTTTATTTTAATACTTGTTTCAGTTATTCTCACGTTTAATCGGGTAACCAGATGAAAAAAGTTTATTTTATTTCTTAAATAAAATGCAATAAATCCAAAGTACACCAAAGTTAAATCCAACACCAACAGTTCATAAAGCGTTTTGTTTCAGTCAATATCAATAATCACTGAGTAATTTGTTGTTTTTAAATATCTGAAATCTACCAAACTGATTCGTAATATTTCCTGTTTTATTCGGTTTTCTCTCCTCCTCATTGTTTCCTTTAGTCAGTTACGGTGGCGAAACTTTAAACTTCTGCTGTGTAACTGACCCAAAAAGTCGTTGCTAGGTAACCAAAGTTGGGGGGAACTTGAAACTGCTGCTTACCCAGCACGTTGTTGCTAGGCAACCGAAGAGCGAGAGAGTGAGTTGAAGCAAATAACCTGCAATATTATATTGGATGTTAAATACCGGTATGTTAAATATTCTGATAAATATTAAATATATCAGATGTATTATCTATTAGTATAGGTTGCGTGTCGATCACAATATATATTATTGATCTATTGTCGAGCCCTCTATCTAATAATCAAACTGTATGTAAATATCTGGCATCTTTTTAGACATTTTAAAGTTAAAATTGGTTTAACAAGCAGAGTTAAACTTTAAAAACAGTTTATTTGATCCTGTTTTTAGTTTTTATTATGAAGTTTTGGACTTTAGCTAAAATCTTGTGGCTCTTTTTCTCTCCGTCCTCAGTGTAAGCGGTTTGGACTGGAAGGAAATGAGATGTTTCTGGTTGCCGGCGCCGACAGACGGGTCAGCGTTTGGGCCGCCAACTGGTCCAAGGAGAAGTGTGACCTGCTGGACTGGCTGTCGTTTCCCGCTCCGCCCAGCTCAGAAGTTCGGCTCCTGCTTTTATTTTTACTTTATCTTTCACTGATTTCCAAGGAAACACAAAATAACTGATTTTATTCATATTTTCACATTATTGATGCGCCTTTATTGAACAAGCAGTGATAAAAAATGGTGAAACCAACATTCCCAACAATTCGGACAGTTTAATTGTATTCAAACATCTTTAATTGAAATTTATCATAACGATAAATAAAAATTTATAACCATAAATGATACGATAAGTATCCACCACTAACCTCTGGCTACTTTCTGACAAACTGTTTCTTGGAAAGGATTATTACTCCTTAGATCTTCCCATGTTTTTAAAAGTAAATGTATGTAGAAATTTTAAATCAGTGTTTGGTTTTAATTCTTAGTATTTATCTGTTTGGACTGAACGTCAGCAGTGACAGGAGGCAGTTTCACATGTTTAGGATTGATTCTTATTTTAATTCTGTAGTATAAATAATCCCAATCTGTCACTCAACGTGTCAGGAGGAGAGTTTGCCGCCCAGCCTGGCTGCTTTCTACCCAGCAGACCCCAGCCTGCTGCTCTACACCGGCTACGGCCTGAAGAAAGAGCTGTCCTTCTACAGCCTGACTAAAAAACAAGTATTACACTCCACTTCCTGTCTCCTGTTGTTTTCCTCTGTCCAGATTGGGAGGAATAACCGTTACACCTTTTGTTTTCTTCACCTCAGATCATTAAGAAGATTTCCCTGACCCACTGGGCCACGTGCATTAGCCTGTCTCCCAGGGGTCACCTGCTAGCTGTGGGGTGCAAAGGTGAGGACTGGTAACAAAGATGGCGACTCAAGTTTGGGACTACAGTGAACCTTCGTTTTTCGCGAGGTTACGTTCCAAAAAGAACCTTGATATGCCAAATCCGCGAAGTAGGAACCTTTATTTTTTTACAATTATTATACAATAAAATACTCCATAATACATTGAAACCAAAGAACAAAACCTTTTTACAGGCCCAAACATTTGTTTAACAAATAAAAAGTACTGTATAAACATTTTTTATTTTTTTTACAAATAAGTACTGTACTGTAAAATAATAATTTTAATATGAACTGAAAGCGGATTCCCTGCCCGAATTGCGGAGATCAGCGCCGCCCCACCGCGACCTGAGTTATTGGATTAGAACGGGAGAAAATAAAAAATGATTATGAAAAAAAACAAAACAAAGTACAGTAGGACAAATAGTGACTCATGTGTATCACTGCTCTTCTGACTGAGCCGCTGCATCCTGACTCCGCTCTGTAGCGGTTTTTTCTTCTAAAGCCCGCGGTGCAGGTGGGTTTCTACGAGAGAAGAACATAGTTATCGGTGGTTGTTGTCGCTCTTTTTTCTTCTGGGCAAAAAGATTCTTATAAACCGACATGCCACCATCGATTATGTTAAATATGGCAAGCTGTTTTACGTATGTGTACATATTAAACCGCAACGTTGTTGACACACAGGTAGAAAAGAAGCGGAGAGACTGTTTAGCCAATCAGAATGCAGAGCACAATGCACGATGCAAATACGCGAAGCAGCGATATAGCGAGGGTTCACTGTATTACTGTCAAAATAACTGTAGACTAGCTGCAGCGTGACATCACGCCTCTCCCAGCTGGAGGGCAAAAAGCTGCTGGCTAACAATGACTAGCATTGGTTTTAGCTGTTAAATTGTCAATATAAAATGTATGCAGAATACATAAAAGAAAAAAGGATGCAGTGCTTTGATACTAATTGTCAATACTATGAGAACTAAATAGCAAGGTCAGAAAAATGTTTTAATTAAGAAAAGAATAGCGAGGGAGAGGGAAGAAGGTCAGTTATGCTAGCTTGACTATGACAGCTGTGACATGTAGATGTGCTGTGGAATTCTGTGTTTCGGTTCAGTTTAATAATTTTTTAAAAGGCGACCTAAACACCAACTCTGACCGATTGTCAGGAGATCAGGTGTTTAAATGAGCTGATCAATCACCGCTGTGTTCACATGATCACTTATTAGTAACAGTCAAATAAACATCAAGCCTTAAAACATGAAACTAATGGACTGGATGTTCTGTTCTTTGTGTGGGAAACGTTTTGGTGTTTTTTGATGTTGAATCCTGAAACATAAAGTTGTTATGGCAACGAGTGTGTGTAGCGAAAAGCCGACACAGAGAGCAAGGAAAAAAGAAACCGATTTATCGTTTCATCCCTAGTGCCAGAAATATCATGACTGATTTTTTCCAGGGCTTCTACAAAAAGCCTTTCAATGTGAACCAGATCCTCATGTGGTGCCTGTCCTCCCATCAGAGCGAGTCCTGAAGCTGATCAAGTCGACCAGCGGACGGTTCCAGGACTTCCTGCTGCACAGCGACGCTCTGCAGACGTGCCGCTTCTCTCCGTCCGGGTCGCTTCTCTTTTCGGTCGCGTACGACGAGGTTCTGCTCTGGGAAGTGCCGGGTCTCTGACCGAACCTCTGTTTCTGTAGATTTATTTATTCATTTATTGTTCCATAGACATTTTATGAATCTAAGTTAGATTTTTACGTGTACGGTTTTAAAAATAAAGCCTTTTTATGGGAGAGATTCTGCTGTGTGGCTTCTCAGTTTCAGTGTTCGGGTCTTTGGCTTAGAATCGTGATTTTTGTGGAATTCAGCGCAATTCATGACATTAAAGCAAATATTCTTGGAAAAAAACTGAGTGAATGTTCCTGCTGAAGCACAATCATCCGTTAAATGCTTTAGAAACTGCTAGCTAGCTGTTATTATGAGCCCCACCTGACTGCTGTAACTGCAGCATATCAGCCATTTTTACAGACGCAGCCTTGCAAAAATATTCAGATTTTTTACATTTTATCCCGTTACAACCATCGACCTAAAGGTATTTAAATGGGCCCTTATGTGGGAAACCAAAAGAATAGTGAAAATTCACATTTTTAGACAAATAACTGCTGGAAACTGGGGTTTTAACTTTGACACTCAAAAATAAAATTACTAAAAATTGGAGAAAAAAAAACTACGGCTGCAACTAACAATTATTTTTAGTTATCAAATAATCAATTATATCAAAGATTAATCAGATAAACAAATTGCAGCATTCTGCTGGTTTTTTATTATACCTTTAGAAGTACATTGAAAGGTACAAATGAACAATTAAATCCTTCTTTAGATACGAAAATAAATAATTTATTGCATAAAATGCAATAATGATGTTCCTTTAGTGAATAGCCTGGAGGTTTACTTTGAAAATACTAAATAAAGCTGTTACGCTAATTAATATATTTTAATTTGAACTTGGATGCCTATTTATGCTCTTTCGTTGATGTTTTTATAGATTTGCTGTTAATTATTCATTAAAATCACATTATTTCAGAAGTTTTTTATAGAACAAATTATTTAGAAGTGTTTCTTGTGTTTAAAAACTTTTTTATTTTGTTATTCATTTGTATTGTTTTCTTTAAAAAAACAGAATTTGCACGTTATATATATATATATATATATATATATATATATATATATATATATATATATATATATAGTCTGATGGCATTGTAAAATTAAAGTCACATTATGATCAGGCAGTTCGTACTCTGCTTGAGTATATTTTTTTTACCAATACGTTTTTAGTCTTGAATAATTTTTTAGTTGGCTACTTTTTGCTTTATTTACCAGTATTACTGCAGTTTTAGTTACATTTTTGGGTAGCCTGCCACCTCAAACAGGTTAGAAATCATGTTACACATTTTCCCCCTATGCGCCATATTGGATTGTGGTAACCACTTTGTCCAGCAGGGGTCGTAGTTCTGCTCACTCCGCTTCGTGAACCGGAACAGTAAACGGGTTTCACCTTGGCTGAATATCGGCGTGAAAAGGCGCACGTTTGGGTTTATCTTGAAATTTTGACGTTCAAATGAAAGATAAATGTCTGCGTAGCAGCTCGGCCCGCCTAGCTCTTCTTCCCAGAGTGAGGAAGCATGAAGCAAGACGTCAGGATACTTTTACTGGGGGAACGTAAGTATCCAACTGACAGCTGACAACAAGCTACACGGCTAGCAAATATTAGCCGTAGCAGCTAACTAACTTTGGTTATTCCGGAAGCTGCATCACTTAGTATTTCTGAAACGGTTCCACATTTAACGATAAAATTATGCTTTGGCAAATTTGCTGTGTTTAAAGTATTAATTTCCTAAATGGCAGCTTTATGAGTTTTAGCTTCAAAGTTTAAACTGATAGTTCAGCTAACTGTGTGCAAACCTTCAGCTATAATTACTGAAATCCACAGATTTGTAATAAATCAAATCTTATACACAAATTAGTTTACTTTAAGATTCAAACATTTTCTAATTAATCCTACTCATTTGCACATTTCTTCTGGTTTGCTTATACTATTTTTAATAACTGTACAGTGTAACTTTTCCTATGTTGTAAATTTGCTGTTTTTATATTTTTACCTCAGTTTGAACATGCATTGTCTCACTTTATTCTATGTTGACCTGTGATTTAATTTGTGAAAAATAATCTAATTAGACTAACAAGTTTAAGGTTATTTTCTAATTCTGTTTTTTCAAAGAAGAAAATGTGAAATGAGTAAAATAGGGGCAAAAGAAACATATTTCCAAATCAACTTTTTTCATAACGAGTAGTTAAAGCAATACATTTACTTAAAGTATAAATGTTAGAACAGGGTAAAATACCTCCAGTGACGATAAATATATAATGTGTTTACAGTACATTTCCTTGACCTCCAAATGGTGCAGAAGTCTGGGCAGAATAACAAAGCTGGTGTATTAACAGGAGGTCTCACTTCAATGTAAACTGCTGGTTTACATATTTTGCCGCATTTTGGGATAAAATGTGTTTTCTTCATTCAGAAATATGTAATTATAGTTTTAATAGAATTTATTAAAATAAATAGCTGGTTACTACATCAGATCACGTCTTAACTGTACTGTTATTTGGGACTCACCGTTCTGCATGCTTTTATATTTTACTTGTGATGATCTATTGACTCAAAACCTTTTCTTTTTTTTTTTTTTTTAGAAAAAACAAACTTGCAGAAAAGTCCATTTAAAACAAACTCTTAGGCTACATATTCTAGTTTTTGCATCAACAGAGTTGAAATTATGCAAAAATACATTTCAAAAGAATATCCACCGGTGTCTGCCATGTTTATTCCATATTGTATTTCAATCCATATTTCTACAATAATGTGAAGAGTATTTAGGTTTTTTTAATGCAATGCCTCACTGTTTCTGCAGCCAAGGTGGGGAAGACGTCCCTCATCATGTCTCTGGTGGGAGAAGAGTTTCCAGAGCGGGTAAGTGTCACTACTGCTAGGGTTTCACTTAAAAATGCATATTTCTGACAAAAAGCACGTAATGGACTTACCATTACGCCCAGTGAACTCCAGTTCATCTTTAAAATGCATTTCTGGTGATTTTTAATAACTTATTTATTAATAAGGCATAAAAAACAGAGAAATTGTAGCTCAGTTGTTGTTTTTAAATATAAATACACAAACAACTTCAGTATATTTTGTAAACATATTTTTACTCTTTTCATGCTTGAAAAATAGCAAAAATATATCAACATTCAGTGGTTTTTGCTTCGACTTTCTTCCGTATTGATTTGAGTTGAACGTCTCTTTGGTTGAATGTTAATGGAATAAATGTGTGAAAAATGTTTGTATTTCCAGTTTTTATTCCCAGTTCTATTTTCTAAATGTTTCGTTTTTTTGTTTAATCAGTTTAATCTTAATTAATCAGTTTCCTATAAGGCTGAAATGTTTAATTGATTAATAGTCATTAATTATTAATCATGTTAGTTGTTGACAATTAATTGGACAGAAATAGTTTCAAGTTTCCAATCTTTGCCTCAAAACTGCTAAAAAACAAAATGAAGGGAAAACTGGATAAAACAGGAAAATCACAACAACAGTCTGACTGTATTTCAGATATTTTAAACAAAAAAACAATCAATAATTATCAATATTGACTGATATGAAACGCTTATATCGTGATACGTTTTTCAGCCATGTTGTCCAGCTTTGCAATGGACTGAGAACTCTGGCATAACATTATGACCTGAAACATTTGTCTGCTTTTATTTTGAAGGTTCCACCCAGAGCCGAGGAGATCACCATCCCGGCCGACGTGACTCCTGAGAAAGTTCCCACTCACATCATGGATTACTCCGGTACCGAACCAGCAGTGTTAGCTGCTGTTAAAATCAAATTATCTTCTGAATGTCAATATTTTAAGTTTTGTTTGGTTTTCTGTTGTTTCCATCAGAAAAGGAACAAAGTGATGAAGTTCTCAGAGATGAAATCGTCAAGGTAAATCCACGCGATTTATTGATAAATATTAGAAAAACTCATCCAGCATGTTTCAGTGGTCCAATAGGAGAAACACAAAGGTTTACCAAAACAAAGTGCAGCAGCAGAAAATGTGTTTTTATGCGCTAGAATACAGACAGGAAGTGACTTAATTACCCAATCATTAGCTGTGTTTTTATTTTTAAGAGAAACAAACTGTGTTGACATTCCGCAATTTTGCAGTTGTGGTGCTTTCATTAAATAAGAAACATAAGTAAAAATTGTACTTATTAAAGTTTGTGTATTTAAAAAAAGTAATCCTATAACCACTTCCTGTCGTCTTCTCTGTCGTCTCCACCAGTAGTAACATCCATCCGGCTGTTAAATTGATAAATTCGAGTTCAGAGTTAAAGTTTTTCATTTGGGCCATCAAAACTTTCCTCTGTCAGGGAGTTGAAATAAAAAAAAAAATGTTTTCTTTATTATTAACTTCAAGCTACTTTAGTTTTTAGGGTTTATTTAACAAGATAAAACTGAAAACAGACTTTAATTGTCGATTCAAACTTTTTTTCTGGTGTTAAAGTGACGTTGGTGTGAAAACACGTCAGTAGCAGAAAAGTAACCAAAAAACACCAACAAAGGTTATATTTACCATGTGTTGCATCATGTCGGGTCTCTTCCTGCTTGGTGGACATTTTTAACATCTTAAACCTCATAAGCCGCCATCTTGTTTTGCCCAACCTTCACAGGCCAACGTAGTTTGTGTGGTGTATGATGTCACCAACGAGGACACGATAGAAAAGGTAACCACTGGATATTCAGGTTATATCAGCTAGCATCACTTCATACTGTTTATACTTTAAAGGTTTCTTGTTTTCCAGATTAAAACCAGGTGGATTCCTCTCGTCAACGGAGATGCAGAGAAAGGAAACAAGTATGTGTCACAATGGGAATTCATTGAACTTAGACTGTTGTTGGGAAAAGGGGCGGAGCTAGAGGGGAACACCAGGTGGTCGACGGGTCGCTACAGCTAGCGTTGAAACATTAGCTATCGAACAGAGTGAAGACGAAGACGGACAGTTTTACAGGATATGCGATCTTTGTAGTTAGAAATGTGTCAGGAATGGACTTCCTGTTTAGATTCTTCTGCTGCTGCAGGATGATTTTAGAGAGACGGAGGAAATTTTTTAATCTGAATAATTGTCAGATTTATTGATAGAATTCAAATTCAGATTTAAAAAGAGTTTATTGATTCCAAAGGGAAATTAAATGTTGTAACTCATTAAGATTCTTCACAGAGGTATTGTAGACAGTGATGGCAGGAAGGATCTCCTGTAGCAGTCTGTATTACAGCGAATCTGAAGAAGCCTCTGACTCAAGACGCTCCCAAGAGACTCTGATGAAGAATAAAATACAATAACATTTTATTAAAATAATTGTTAGTTCCAGTTTAATAGCATTTGTTGCTGTTTACCCTGTTCCCCCCCTCTAGTCCCCCTTGTACGAAAGTCTAGCTCCGGCCCTGGTTAGGAAAATATCGTTAATTGTTGCGATGATTTGAGTTACATGTAGAGCATCATATGAATGTTTTAGCCGTGGACTGGATCCACTCTGTTTCTGATCGTGTCTGTCAGGGTTCCCATCATCCTGGTTGGGAACAAGTCCGACCTGCGCAGTGGGAGCTCCATGGAAACCATTCTTCCCATTATGAACCAGTTCTCTGAGATCGAGACGTGCGTTGAGGTGAAGCTGCTCACGTCCTGCTCCGATATTCTGCTTTAACTTTCACTTTCTGACGCCGAGCGTTTCCGTTTGCCTCCCAGTGTTCTGCGAAGAGCCTGAAGAACATTTCTGAGCTGTTCTACTACGCCCAGAAGGCCGTTCTCCACCCCACCGCTCCGCTTTACGACCCCGAGGACAAACAGGTCTTTTTCTGCTGTCTAAAATAAATGTTTCATATTGCAGAAGCTTTAACGGTCTGTTTCTCCTGCAGCTGAAGCCAGCTTGTGTTCGAGCTCTGAGCAGAATATTCTACATTTCTGACCAGGACAACGATCGCATCCTGAGCGACGCTGAGCTCAACAGCTTCCAGGTTCAGAATCACTTTCAACGTCTGTTCAGCTTCTGCCTCAAGTCAGTTAACTTAGTAATAAATTCATCATTAAATGGAGGAAACAGACTAAAAAAATAGATTTTCTAAATAAACAACAAAAAAACATATAGGGACCTGTAAACTGTACTATATATATATATATATATATATATATATATATATATATATATATATATACTGTATATTAGGCCTGTAGCGATAAACGATAAATCAATTAATCGTACGATAAATTAAAACTATCGACGTCATTTTAATTATCGGCATTATCGTCTCTTCCGGCCTTTTTCTTTTTCTGTTAATGACACTGAATGAAAAAAGGCTCAACTCCAGTGCTCTCCACTGACCCTCCCTTCCTCATTTCCTTAGTGTAAAGCCCAGCGCACACAACATGGCTGATTGTCGGCCCATTTTCAAACCCTGACAGATCACACATTAGCCGACAGAAATCCTAGTTATAACGGTTCGATCGGGTTCGGTCCTGCCATGTGGTGTCCAACTATGGGCACAAAATAATGGCTGCAAGTTCAGTGAACTAATTTTAAAACCAGGCATTAATCAATGCTTTACTACAATCTACCTGCAATGCATGTGGCTAGTGTCAGCCGTAAAGTCCTGACTGAATGAAAATCATTATAACCTGTTTACGTCACGTTAACGAAGAACAGCTGAAAAGTTACCGGGTTTATCAACTGCGGTAGCAATTTAGCTCCAACTCCTCCTCTTGTCATTTCTGTATTCTTTGCATGTAGAATAAACATTAATGTTGTTTCCACGTCCTGGACTTGGGGTTGCGCCTGTCAGCTGTTTGGGATTCCCCGAGGTAATTTCCCCTCAGAAAACACGGAGGAGAATCCGTGCTTTCTGATTGGCTACCTGTCACATTGAACAGGTGGAGTTAAAGCTCCCAGTCGGGGAAAACCCCTGATTTAGATCGGAGGGCAACAACGATCTACCATAACACACCACACAATCTTAGAAAGACCAACGTTCTAAGATTGTTGAAAAATAGGAGCAAAAATCATGTAGTGTGAACTATTGCATCAGGTAGTCGATGTGCCCATCTTCTCTATTTAAATCTAATTATTACTGAAGGGCAACATAATATACAGACTCCATAATCTGCACTCTTTTGATTGAATGCAGTATTTATTTCCACTTTGTCTTTATGTGGTTTAGTTTTTATCAAGTACATTTTTTGTTAATGGAGACTGAGAATCCATTTTGTTTTTGGTTATTTTGTTTATTTTGTTTATCAGTTCCAGTGTTAAATATTCTTTTGAAAATAAAGTGTATCTATCTTTGGCAAGAAATCGCATGCATTATTACGTCATTTACATTAAATCAGTGTAAAAATGTTTTCAAACAATATTATCGTTTATCGCAATAATTTTTGAGGCAATTAATCGCTCAGCAAAATTTGCTATCGTGACAGGCCTAGTATATTTACATATACATTCACACTCACTCTTTATTCAAGATGAAAACAACTTTGCCTGTAAATATGTTTTCCCCAAAACTGCAACATGGCTGAAAACTATAAGTTTCATATTGGTCAAAATCAAAAATAATTATTGATTAGTTTTATGTTTTCAATATCTAAAATACTTGCAAACTTGTGGCATTGCCTTTCCTGTTTTATCCAGTTTTTATTTCACAACGTTTTTTATTTTCTTGCAGTTATGAAGCAAAACCTTAAACTGCTGCTGCGCCAGTTACCCAGCAGGTCGTTGCTAGGCAACCCAGGGATTTCCAAACGTTTTGTGCCGAGGGCCAAAATCCCTCAGTTGAAAGTATTCAGGGGCCAAAATTTTCTTTTTTTCCTCCAATTAAAGACTCAAAATGTGGTTTATTTTATTATTACATGCACGACAATAAATAAGACTTGTAATGTTTTATGTTTGCCTTAATGTTGAAAAATATTTAACTTTTTGGGCTTATTATTTTCTTTCTTTTTTAAAAAAAAAAAGTTTATAAATGTTTTAATTTATTCCAAAAGACAAAAAATAAGAATTTTCCTCTACAGTCTCTGCTGTAATCAGCCAAATATAATGGATGGGTGTTTTTCAGTAAAAAATCTCTGGATGTTTGTGGCACAACTTATGAAATAAAAAGGTTAACTAAGAAAGAAAATTGTTGTTGTACTTCACATTTTCCGTTCAGGAAAATATAAACTTGTGACGGAAAATCTAATCCTAAAACAATTACAAAAAGTCTCAGAGGGCCAAATTTGTGACGTTATTGAATTACAAATTAATCAAAGGGCCACATTAGGCCCCCGAGCCGCACTTTGGACACCCCACAGGTAACAGAAGTTTTGGGAGAACTTGAAACTGTTTGCTATCCAGCTGGTTGTTGCTAGGCAACCAAATAGTGAGTGAGTGAGTTAGCTTAGCTAGCTGTGAGAGGTTGAACAGCTGATGTCTCTCCTCTGCCTACATCTCCCAGAATGCCGAGCAGTTCTGGATTATAGTTCAGTGAATATTCTGTCTGATGTATTATCTGTTAACATTGATCATGTGTCTGACACAGAGTTATTAATTTATTGTCCAGCTGTTGTTTAAATCAAAGTTTTCATGCTAACTTGTTAACATTTCAAATTTTCCGTTTAGAAATCGTGTTTTGGGAATCCTCTGGCTCCTCAGGCTCTGGAGGATGTGAAGACTGTGGTGTGGAAAAACACCAGCGACGGGGTTCAAGACAAGGGCCTGACCCTGAACGGTAGGACACATCACATCCAGGTTTTTATTTATCTGGTGGCTTCATTTACAGTCACGGTTTCTGTTTTTCAGGTTTTCTGTTTCTAAACACTTTATTCATCCAAAGAGGCCGGCATGAAACCACTTGGACGATCCTCAGGAAGTTTGGTTATGACGACAACCTGGAGCTGACTGACAATTACCTGTACCCTGAGTTAGTGCATTTAATACATTTATTATTATTATTATTCTTTTTCTAAAGATTTTATGGCTCGATAGACAGAAAAGGGGCAGAAAAGATAAAATCAGAGCTAATATTACGTTAAATTTATTTTACTCTGCATACAAGCAGTTTAGAAAAGTATTTAAGATGCACTGGCTTCTGGTTAGACAGCCTCACATTTCCTCCAGTTTTTCTCAGAAACTGGATGAGTTTGCGGTGAGACTGATGTGAGCGCATATATCCATGTAAGCAAATGAAAATGTGTTTGTTTAAATTTCACACAATATACATTCTGGTACTTTGATTAAATCTTTCTCTGCTTGCTCTTTTTTCAGTAACTTTCTTTCGTAGTTTTCATTTCTATTTTGCCAAATTACGTCAATCTGAAATGACATTCAGTATTTAACCTTATTCAAATATTAGCCGTTTGTTTTTGGGTTTTATTGTTACGTTTTACCACAGCTGGCCCTTTAAGGACATCCACAGTCGAGATTTGGCCCAAAATAAAAATGAGTTTGACTTTCCTGATCTGTAATAGCTCTTTAACGCCACCAGATGTTTTAGATATCTAGACAAATATGAGTATTATCAGAATTTCTATTGTATAAATTGATAAACTTTGATTATTTGTGTTCGGAAAAGTAAAATAAGTTGCTCTTCTCATTCATCGGCTGTTTTATGTGTTTTCAGACTCAGAGTTCCTGTGGGCTGCAGCACAGAGATCAACCAGTTGGGCCACCAGTTCCTCCAGCAGCTGTTTGATAAATACGACGAGGCGAGTCCCAGTCACAGGAAGGTCAGCCGGTAAAAATCGTCTGATTTTGCTGAGTCCGGCTGTTTTTCTGCTCAGGATCGGGACGCCGCCTTGTCGCCGGCGGAGCTGAAGAACCTGTTCTGCGTTTGTCCCTACATGCCGTGGGGCGCCGACGTCCTCCTGGCCGTGCCGACCACGGATCAGGGCTACATCACCAACCGGGGCTACCACTGTCAGTGGATGTAGGTGACCGAAACGCTCAGAGTAAAGCCGAGTTCACACAGCAGGACGATCTGCCCTCATTTCCTGATTCCAGATTATCTCAGAGCAGATTATCGGGCCGAATCTTTACGATATCCGATAATCCAAAAATTATACTCAAGTAGGAGTAAAACTACTTCAACATGTTTTTACTCAGGTACAACAAAAACGTAACTATCTTATAAATTATCATCAGATGAACCAATATAAAAAAGAAATTTTGGTATTTTAAGAACCAAAATGACAATAATTCATATTAGTAACACAAAATAACTATTTCAAACCAAAGAAAAAATTTTCCAAATGACTTTCTTTCATTATAGAAACTTGTGAAACTTTACCTGAAACTGCAGGTGTGTCTGAGTCATGTTTGTTTTTCATTCAGTGGGGAGAAAATCCAGAAATTTTACTCAAGTAAGAGTAGAAAGTAAGGCATAGTAAAAATACTCCTAAAAGTACATTGTTTCAAAAAAGTTACTCATGTAAATGTAACTGAGTAAATGTAACTAGTTACTTCCCAGCTCTGGTGAAGACTCATCGGGTCGAATCCTTCATTAAACGCCGTTTCTTTTTGGTTCGTCTTTTAGCGCCGAGTTAAAGTCCACAAACTGTCTCTGTTGCCTCTAATTGTCGGCCATGTTTGTTTGCTCTGAAGTGGCGTTTGGTTTGATGAGGTTTTACGTGATTTTCTGTCTGGGATCTGAAATCTGTTCGATTTAACCTGTTACACCGAAGGTTGTTGATGGTTTTGAAATCCTCCGTGTGAACGAGCGTTAGCTGCTCTTTTTCTCTCTGGCTGAATCTTTGGCTTGCGGTTTCAGGCTCTCTGCGTACCTGGACGTCCATCGCTGCCTGGAGCACCTGGGTTACCTGGGATACCCGATCCTGACCGAGCAGGAGTCGCAGACCGCAGCCGTCACAGGTGAGGGACGCACCTGCTGGGCAGCAACCGGTTACATTTACTCTGTTACATTTACTTAAGTAACGTTTTTGAGAAAATGTGCTTTAATGATTATTTTCTCTCTACCTTTTACTTTTACTTGAGTTATTTTATTATAACGTATTTCTACTCTTGAGTAAAATTTCTGGATTTTCTATCCACTGAATGAAAAACAAACATGTTTTAAATATTAAATGATTGATAATTACTCAGCACTTTTTACCAAATACTTTTTTACTCTTAACTGAGTCATTTCTTGGCTACTTTTTCACTGATGTGTTTTCAAGGCTTGTAAAGTGCTTAATATTCAAACATCACAGTTTGGTAATAATGTTTGATTAAAAGCCTAAATTTGGAAAGAATTATTTACATATAATCGTGAGTTGAAACTGTCTTTTTTTAGTTGATTTGTTTTTATCTCCAAAGTTTGAATTTTTAAAGAAGGAAAAAAATGTTTCTAATCTATGCCGCCTTAATTTTTAAATATGTTTAGGCCTTAATGTTGAGGTTTAAAACCAATTTTACATATTTTGCTGTTTATTTGTTTCATTTTTTTGGATGCAGTGACTCGGGAGAAGGATGTGGATTTGAGAAAGCGTCAGACTCAGAGGTCAGCGTTTCTCTGCAAGGTGATCGGACCGCGCGGCACCGGGAAGACCGCCTTCCTCCAGGCGTTCGTGGGCCGCAGCGTTCTGGTTTGTCGCCGTCTGAAAACATAAACGGTGGAAAATGAAAACCCATTTCATGCTGTAAACCGTTTCATTTCCTGGTTTTTATTTATCAGAGTAAAGGAAACGCCAGCAGTGCCTTCTCACCCTATGTCATAAATACAGTTCAGATCAGCAACCAGGAGAAATACCTGATTGTAAGTATCAGACCTGCTGCCCTTTGACCTCTGACCCCAGCCTGACCAGCCTCTCTCCTGTCCTTCCTGTGCAGCTGAATGAGGTGGATGTGGAAACGGAGTTCCTCAAGGCGTCGGACGCCGCCTGCGACGTTGCTTGTCTCATGTACGACGCCAGCGATCCCCATTCCTTCGACTACTGCGCCAGCATCTACAAGGTCAGTGTTGAGGTCAAGGTCAAGGTCGCGGCGGTGAAAGGTCGATGTCCAGGTGTTTCTCCCTGGTTTCTGGGTTCAGCTTAATAAGATCAGAAAGATCAACCAAACTAAAGTTATGCTTTAATGAGTTTGTGTTTCACTTAGCGCATTAACATTAGGGTGTCAACCTTACAGCTGTTAGTTATTGCCATTAGTTTTGTCCGCTTTAGCGTTATCAGACTTAGCACAATCCCCATTTTCATTAGCAGCTTTAGCATTACCCCCATTAGCATTTTTAGCATTATCAGGGTTAGCTTTATTGGAGTTAGCGTTGTCGGCGTCAGCATTATTGGTGTTAGCAAGAAATGCGTTTCTTACAATTGCAAGATTGCCGTTAGCGTTATCGGACTTAGCGTTATTGGGATTAGCGTTAGCCGTATCAGCAGACGTTGGTAGATTTTTACACGTCAGTCTGATCAGTAAAGCCGAGTCGATTTTAACAACCGATGTTGGTTTCTATTTTGTTGCCTTTTCACTTCTTTCCTCAGTAACTTTTCTTCTTTCCTTCGTTGAAGTTTTCATTGTCAACTCCAGTATTTCCTCATTTCAAATTAAAAATAAAGATCTGTGGAAAGTTGCTTCTGGAATAATCTGAAAGTTTAACATGGAAAATCTAGAGCAGGGGTCTCAAGCTCCAGTCCTTGAGGGCCGCAGTCCTGCAACTTTTAGATGAGCCTCTGCTGAACCACCTGAACAGAATAATTAGGTCATTAAGGTTCTGGAGAACTGATCTACACAGGAGGAGGTAATTAAGGCATTTTATTCCAGTGTTTGTACCTGTGGCTCATCTAAAAACTGCAGGACTGCGACTGGAGGCCTGGAGTTTGAGACCCCTGATCTAGAAGCTCTGACTTTAATTCAAATATCAATTTAAAAATGTTAATTTTATTCTGATTGAGACTCAGCAGCAGTTCCAACAGAAATGCTGCATTAAATAAAAATAATTTTTATGTTTGATATTTTCCTGCTTCAGTCAGACGATAGAAACTGAATTTATTTTGCTCCTCGGAGGAGCAGCCAGTCAAAATGGCGGCTGCTGACTGAATTTTCTCTGTGTCCTCCATGTTTAGCAGCATTACATGGACGGCAGCGTTCCGTGCGTTCTGGTCGCCTCCAAAGCGGACCTTCCTGAAGCCAAGCAGTTCCACGGCATGACGCCGGCCGAGTTCTGCTACAAGCACCGCCTGCCGCCGCCGCTGCCGTTCTGCGGCCTGACGCTCGACGCCGCCGGCAGGAGCATCTACAGCAGGCTGGCCTGGGCCGCCATGCACCCGTACGTAGCAGAACCAACACCAGAACCAACACCAGAGCCGTCATGAAATAATTTTGCTTTGGGGTCAATAATGTATTTTTGAATATGGATTTGAAATATTTGAGACAACAGGGCTGGGTGATAAATAGATTTGATTAATCAAACTTTTTATTTTTTTTAGTTCTTGTAAAATCTTTATTTTTCCCACGATGCATTCCTTGGGTTTCCATAGTTCAGAGTGATGTCAGGGCGGCCATCCTGTTTTACAGCTTTTATTTATTAGGACTTGAATTCAGGTCAACAGCATGATGTTTAGAGCCAGGCTACAGTTTTTTATTTTAATCATGAGAGTAAACCTGTAAAGCTAACAGGATGAAGTTGTAGCGATTCGAGAAAGGATTTTGTAAATGAGAAAAAAAAGAAAATCACAATAATTCAGGATAAATGTCATAGAAATATGAGAATAAATTTTGTAAAAATACGACTGAAGTGATAATACAAGAAAACATTTAATTATACGAGAATAAAGTAATATTTAGAGAATGAAGTCGTACTACAGGAAGTCACAATAATATAATAATGTTGTAGTAATACAAGAAAAAATTTGTAAATTAAGTAATGCAACATTAAGTCGAAATAAAATAAGAATAAAGTTGTTATAACATGAGGACAAAATGTCATAATAATAAAAAATTAGAATGAAGGATGTTGAGCATCTTGTGAAGTTATACTTTGATATCTTTTTACAAATAAGGAAACACTTTATGTTTTAACACATCAGAATCAAATTGTTCTGATAACATTATGACTTTGTTCTCATAGTTAAACATACATTTTTGTAGCCTGGGCATAACATCCACTTTTTAAATACTTTTTGTCATTTTTTAATTTTTGTTTAGTAAAAAAAAAGAGGAAAAAAAGTATTTAAATCAGACCTGGTATGAAAAACATTCTGGTATTTCTCATCCGTCTCGGCTCTAGCGGAAACCGCTTGTTGCTTTGTTTTTCACGGATGTTTTTTTGTTTTCCAGCCACCTGAACGGGTCGGACCTGAGCAGCGCCTCCTTCTGGCTGCGGGTGGCTCTGGGCTCGGCTGTGGTTGCCGTTCTGGGTTTCGCCGTCTACAGAGCCTTGGCTCGGCTAAAATGACCCGCCGATTATCTCCATCCGTCACGACCAAACCCAGAGGCCGAACTGTTTTCCATTTGTCCTGCTCTCTGTCTGACCTCTGACCTCTGCTGGAGGTTATTCCCCCCGCTGCTGCTGCCTTACGCTTCACCAGGCTACGTTGGAGCTAGCCTGAAAAGCAGCTTCTCTTCCTGAACACCAAGGTGCTTTCATCAGGAAGATGTCCCGCCTCCTGCTGCCCCATCAGGAGTTACAGATCATCTTCTGCATGCAAGCAGCGCGTGCAAATGAACATGATGCCAAATTATTCCGAATCAGAGCTGGACGTTCAAGCCAGCTGCTACAAAACGTCATGAAATCCTGATATGATTGCCAAATAACTGGTGGAACCTGGTTTTACCCTAAACAGGAAGATTTAGCTTCACAAATCATTCACCGCGGTTTAAATCCTCTGATGGTGAGGTTGCTTCTGTTGCATGAAGACATTTGCTTTTATTGAGGAAATGGACTGTTTTGATTTTAACAGTGTTTGCAGCAAAGTATTGGGGAGGTAGATAGAAAAAAATTAGTAAATTTCAGCCAAAGAAATCTGAATTTTTCTAGAAAATTTCTGCACAAGTCCCTCTTGAAAATGAGATATGGATCTAAGTGGGATTTTACCTAGTCAAAGCCAAGTAAAGTAAAATTCTCAGTTTGAAAAGTAAACAAAATTTCAAGAAAAAATCTGAAATTTTATAATTAATCTCAGAAATATTCTAGAAAAACAATTTTTTTAGCTTCAAAAGTCAACATTTTTCAACTTTTGGAGTTTTCTAGCAAATATGTGAGTTTTCAAACTCAGAAAAAACTCATATTTTTAGAAAATAATCTCTAAACAAAAATGTCGAAATTTTGGATTTTGAAAAGGCGAAAAATTGCTGGAGAAAATGAAAAAACTTTGAGATCAATCTCAGAAAATTTATAGAAAAAAATAGGAAATTTTAGTTTAAAACTTGCAAATTTGCTAGAAAAAAACTTCAAAATTTTCAAGAAGAAACATGAAAACTTCCAAAATATCTGGGTGTTTTTTCTGGAAAGTTTCTGAGACAAATCTCATTCCTGAGAGGTTTTTTTTGCATTTTTTTTCCTAAGAGATGTGCTTCTTAATTTTTTGTATTCCATCTACAATGTCCCTGACACGCCGTGGTGTCCGAATGACTGAAGGAAAACATGCTGGGATTATCTGCCTCCAGTTTCCTCTCCTCACCTCCAGGTTGTTTTAATCAGACTGAAGCTGGCCCGTGTTTTTCTGTTCCTCTGCGCCTGACTGACCCAGTTACAGAACCTGCTGCTGGTTCCTGTTGCCCATCACCAATCAGTTTGTGATTAAGCTGAGAGGAGGATGGTTCTGCAGGAAACATTTTTGTGACTTTTCAAAAACTTTTTTCTTACTGAAAGTGAACAGATCCAGATGCTTAATAAAAGATCCAGATGCTTAATAAAAGATCCAGATGCTTAATAAAAGACCCAGATGCTTAATAAAAGACCCAGACCGGAGAGGGTGCAACGAGTCGCGATTCTCATTTTACTACTGTTTTAAATGTCCCAAAATCTAGCAAAAATAGAAACAAATCTGCTGGCCTCTATTTAGTAACTAGGCGGGACGTCCTGACGTCCTGACGTCGTCACGCAGGCGGGACCGGAACGTACGCATGCGCGCAAAGCACCAAAACAAGCAGGAAACCACAAAAGAGAAAAAAAAGATTCAACCGGCCCGCCTTCGTTTGAAGGGAAACATTTGGACTAATTTTGTTTTTTACCGACTTTCCGGGAAGACCGACTTTGACATTAACTTCACTATGTGCAAAGTTCGCGAAATGAAGATTGAGAACTTCGGGAACACCGAAAATGCGCTAAGCTAAGCTACATCGGAGCTAACGGTACAGAGCGCTGTGTGATTGGTCAGAAGTTTAAATTTGTGTTTATTAAAAATGTAAAACGGAGTATTAAGGCCAGACTAAGATATTTTTTACGGAACTAAAGTCATAATATTACAGGAATAAAGGCACAATATTACCAGAAGAAAATTACTAGAAAATCTTAGTCATGTACAGTACAGGACACACCTTTTAATTCAATGAATTTCCTTTATTTTCATGACTATTGACATTGTAGATTCACACTGAAGGCATCAAAACTATGAATAACACATGTGGAAATATGCACTAAACAAAAAAGTGTAAAGCAACTGAAAATAGCCCTTATATTCTAGTTTCCTCAAAGTAGCAACCTTTTGCTGTGATTACTGCTTTGCACACACTCTGCATTTTCTTGATGAGCTTCAAGAGGTCGTCACCTGAAATGGTTTTCACTTCATAGGTCAACCTGCCCTGTCAGGTTAATAAGTGGGATTTATTGCCTTATAAATAGTCATGAAAATAAAGAAAACCCATTGAATTAGAAGGTGTGTCCAAACGTTTGGTCTGTACTGTAGATCTGACCGCCCTTCTGTTATTTGTTAAGATTCTCTTATTTGTTAAACCGACACCAAATTAAAATTTCACAAGATGCTCAACATTTAATTTTTATGTGGGAGTTACAAAATTACTACTTCATTCTACTAAAGTTGCGACTTTATTCAGATATTTATTCTTGTTCAATCTTTACCTTTATTTCATGAATATTTTGATGAGTTTCCGTCATAAAATGTTCTAATGTTACGACTTTATTCTCATTTTTTTTCTCATATTATTGCGACTTGATTTTTCATAATGAGTTTATTTTTGTATATTTCTGACTATTGTATGACTTTGTTCTGATAATATTATGTACAATGACGTATCAGGGTCGCTGTACGTAGAAAAAACATGTCAGTTTCCGTCAGAAAAACAAAACAAATTTTGAGATTTAATCTCAGAAATGTCCAAGTCTTTACTAGAAAATTTCGAAAATAATCTAAAACAAAATTTCAAGACATAAATGGAACACTCTGGGCTCTAAAGTTAAAAATTTGCTATTTAAAAAGATCTGAATTTTGGATTTCTCTTCAGGTAGCTTCAGATATTAAAATTGTTTTGAAGGAAAACGGCACCAACGAGGTGTAGTTAATTAATGAACGGTGATTCTGTTTGTGCATTTGAAGTTATTTGTGAAATTGTTTAGTTTTAAGAGCTTTCACTGACTTAAACATGGACATTTTGTGTTGATTATTAATGTCGTTATATTTAACATTTTTCTAATCAAGTTTCTCTCCAGGTTTTGTTTCTTTTTTTAGGATCCATTAACAGTTAGATAATCTAACTATAGTATTTTTAACACTGACTTGTATTTATGTGCCTCTTGTTTTTCCTGCTGTGAAATAAAAAAGGCGCCATTTTCCTCTGCTACCACAAGGTGGCAGTATTTGTTCGTCAGGTGTTTAGCAGAACATTTAAATATGGGTGTGTAGAAAAACAGATTTCCCTTCAATCATCTGCTGAAGCTGAAATGATGTTGGAAAAGAGCTCTCTTGCACCTGACGTTTTCAAATATAATTATTGCTTTTATTTAGCCTTGACATTATTTTAATTAATTTAATTTCTAAAATCACCTTTGGTGTCTGGGAAAAGTTAAAATGAGCTGACGCTGCATTATTGGCTTTTTGTAGAGTCAAAGTCTAACTTGCATAATGATTTTTCACTTCCTAGGTCTTATTTACTCCACAGGATTCATGCATAATATTGCTTTAAACAATATACATGAATCCACTTGAGTTTTTTTCTGTTTATGTTAATATGTTTTCTTTTTTGTTCCTCATAGCGTTTCTTTCTGAGGGCCTGTCACACTCACTTCTGATCCAGAATCACATATTTTAGTCTAAAATATTAGGAAGTCATGTTTATTTTCTTGAGTTAAAAATGTGTTTCAATATGTTAAAAAATTCATACTTGAAAATATAAATTTGCAGAACAAAGAATCAGAAAATAACAGACCTACATTTTAAGGTTCACCATAAAAATGTACTTGAATAAAACTATTCTGTGATGATTTTCAGTGTATCTCCTGTTTTCTAATTAAAATATATATTTTATTTACTTTATTTGGGTGGATTTAATCATTATTTCTGCATAGCAGTGAGATGTTTAACTGCAAAAAACTTTAATTCCATACATTTTTTAAACTATTTTTTTATTTATTCATTTAGGATCAATAAAGTATTATTTTAATTCATATTTATTGATTCCTTTCCGATCAATAAACAATTTTTGATTTGAATTTAATCAACGTATCTAAACCAAACTGCAGTTAATGTGCAGTTTTAAATTTCGTTGTTTTTGTGACAATGACAATAAAGATTTATCTATCTATCTACATTAATCTGTATTAATAAAACTTCTGTCTTAATCTGTATTTACGAGTGGAAATTATCCTCATTTAAAATGTATTTCAATGTCCACCATTAACTTGAATTTAAAACATTATTTATTTTGATTTTTGCTACTCTTATTCTCACCCCCCCCCCCATCTGGCCACCCTTAGAAAACTTTCTGGATGCGCCCCTGGAAGCAGATTTTTCATCAAGTTTTTAACAGCTTTTAATTTTTCTGGTAATGTGACGCTAATGCGTGCTGTTAGGGAAATATGTTAAGTTTTAAAGCCGTAAATGTTAAAATAAATGCATCTTTCTGTAATATTTGTGTAAAATGAGGACAAGTTGATGTTGTTTTTATTGACATACATTGCAAATAGTTTTTAACACGTTGGGATGTTTGAATAGTTATTGTTGAGCACCAACAATAAGTATTCATTAGTTCAGCTGTATATTTTATATATATGTATAAATGTACACATTTTCCTCAGACTTGAATATCAACAGAATGAAAATGTCCACAGTTAGTTTTACAGTCTATTGATGCTGCAACGGATGGAGGAAAAAAAAACTACAAGTATAAACAGACTTTTTGCATGAAATTTTACAAAAATAATACATATACGAAAAAAAATCCTCAAGTATTTACAGTGAGTTTCAGAAAGAGTCCGTTCACTTCTTCTTGGAAGTCTTCGCAGCCTTCTTGGGTGTCTTGGCTTTGGGCTTGGCGGTCTTCTTCACTGGTTTCGCCTTGGCTTTGGCCGCTTTGGGTTTCTTCGCCGGCGCTTTCTTGGTCTTCGCAGGTGTCGCCTTCTTCGCGACCTTTTTCACTTTCTTGACGGCCGCCTTCTTGGGTTTCTCGGGCGTCTTGGTCACCTTCTTGGGCTTGGCCGCCTTCTTGGGTTTGGGTTTGGCCACTTTTTTGGGCTTGGCCGGAGTCGGCGCCTTGGCGGGGGGTTTTTTGGAGTCCTCCGGCTTGGTGAGCCGGAAGGACCCGGACGCGCCGATGCCTTTGGTGTGGCGCAGCATCCCGGACGCCACCAGCCTCTTCAGGGCCATCTTGATCTGGACATCGGCGTTGTCGCCCACTTTATAGTTTTTCCTCACGTACTTCTGGATGGACTGACGGGACGCTCCGTTCCGACTCGCGTCGTGAACAATAGCCGCTTTAATCATGTCCGAGTACTTTGGATGCGACGTGGGTTTCTTTGGTTTCGACGCCCGTTTTGCTTTGGTTGGAGCGGCCGACGTCTCTGCCATTGTGTCTTCTTCAATTCTCCTTTTAAAAATAAAGTTAATCAAAAACTCTTGGAGGTGTAATTTCCCCGCCGCTTTTGAACGCCTCACCGGTAGGAAAAAAAAACAAAAACAATGCGAAACAGTGTATCCTGAAAGCAAAACGCCAGAAAAAGCAGTTTCGGCTTAAGTGTCCAAAAATGTTTTTAAAAAGCGCGTCTTCAGTGTCCGGGTTCACTTTAAGTGTCTTATTCCACAGGCGCTCCATTGAGCCTATGAAGCCTATCTGCGGACGTGATTGAGAACACCAACTGCCAGCAGCTGATCTAGCGGACTCCGTGGAACTGGCGCCGTCCCGTTTGTGTTTCTTCATCCTCCATCTGCGGTCAAATATTAAACCCACGCATCCTCCGCGGTCCGCCGGACGCGCCGGCCCGGTGGTGGAGACATCCGGCTTGCCGTCCGCCAGCTCGGCCGCCTCCATTTCCACCGGCGAACAACTTTTATTCCGGGAAAACCCGCTGGAAGTAACGCGCGCCACCAACAATTTTGCCCAATTCCCGTCAAATTGACCCGAACAGACGGAACCTTGCGGGATGACACGCAACACACGTTAAAATTGAATCTTTAACTGATCGGATGCGTGAAGTTCCGACTGCGCAGGTTTCCGTTTATCCTTTTAATACTTCGATACGTTTTCCCAACTAACACAGCCCGGCCATTGACTTTGAATGACGTGTTCGAGATTATTTGCTGTTAAACCCACAATAAATCAAATGTCACGACCTGGAAGCCGCAGGTGACAGCCGGGACTTCATCGGGGCTTTATTCGGGGCGCAGTGCAACCTTTGTGTTTGCGTTATTTCTCGCTTTTGCGCCAGATTTGCTTATAACTATCGCTATGGCAGGCGCCTCTGGTGCTCCATTGTCAGGAAAGTTGCCAGTGCCTCCAAGCATCAGGTGAAGTTAAAGGCTGCTGGTTCCGGTTGTCACGTTTGTTTTTGACGGGGATCCGAGCTGAGGCAGCGGGGGGGCTTCACTTCAGGTGCGGGACCGGCTGCGTGAGAGGGGAGGGTGCGGGGGTTTGCAGACTGGAGCTGGAACCAAAGTCCTTCAGTGCAGGGCGCAGTGATGATGGCTGTCTTTTGTTTAGACGCTGGCGCATCAGAACCCAATCATTTCATCTTCTTGCTGGTTTCTTTCTTTATTATGATCCCGAACGCATCGATTTGAATTAATAATAAAAGTTTGACCTCTGTTTGCGCAGCTTTATTTCTTATTTTTTATATTTGCGCTGATGTCCCTCGCTGAAACGCCATTTTGATTCAGTCACAGACACAAGAAGAGCTGATTTCCTCCGACTTTTCTGCCGTAATTATTAAGTTATTGGAGCCGCTTTTTGGATGGTGACCCAGTTTCCACCTTCCTGCGCGTCACATCCACAATCCAGACTGATGCAGGATTCAGATCACTTTAAGCACTTTTCAAAAACATCCCATTTAATTTCAATTAAGCTTCTACTTGATGTCACCTGCAACCATTTGTTGTTATTTTATGTGTGAGGCTGTTTGTTTACAATAAGGTGGAGTAAACGGGTGGATGGATGAGTTATTGGTGAGGAAGTAATAAGCTTAGTCGGGTTTTATGAATAGAAACATTTAAATGTAGAAACAAATAAATAATAAAAGAAAGAGGAGAACATGGCGCATTGTTTATTACTCTGGCTGTGCGTAAACAGGTCGACTCAGATCTGCTGGGAAATAAATCCTCTGGTTTTTATTGATTACCATCTTCATTATCATTTATTCATTCATTTATTTATTAGATGGTAAATGAAGGGGGGTGAGGGCAGACGTCGGGCCGGGTTTGGACTGCTGCTCGCGGCCTCCGACAGAGGGACCTCCTCCCTAGAAACTGGACCTGGTTCTGTTCGGATATGATGCCTTGCAGGTCCCGACACTATTAACCAGAAAATATTATGTAATAGTTAACCTGCCATCTTTAGACTGTGCTGCTTTGATGCCTCTCTGCTGGAAATAAATAGGTTTAAAGCTCCTTTTAATAACTTTATTGCATAATTTGTTGACTGTTTATCAGCTTGAAATATGATTTATTTATTCCACCAAAATAGAGCGTTTATCGCTATAAGGCTTCCTGGTTTAAAAATAAATGAATAAAAAACTTACATTATAGCCTCTGGACTTTCTACCACTTTGATTCGCTCCCGCAGAATTTCCAGCGAGCCAATCAGCGAACAGAAGGAGAAGTTGTGAATGATTACGTCATTTTCTGGTCACGTCATTTTCTGGTCAGTCTGTAGTTTTAGCAATGGCGGCAGCGATGGAAGTGAACTAAGCCGTTCAGTCCGTGTTGGCCACGATTCCAAATATTGGATTAACAACAACAGCCATCTTGGTCTGCTCGTCTCTTCTATACAACTGTGAAAGATGATTTCTTACAACTCAGGCAACTTCCGGTAAGCTTCATAGTGTCAAACTTGGGAAAACGTGAGCAATTAGTTAAAATTTAAAACATCAGGAGAGTCCAAGACTCCAGGAAGCAAACATTTTTAGAAAGCCAGAGTCCAAACCCTCTGGATGACGCAGGCTGGTTTTTACCAGGCTAGGTCCCTTTTTATTAAAAGGAAAATATTAGGCGATCTGCCAACTTTAGCATGTGCTAAGGCTCGTTAGCATAGCCACCGATGACGACGGATAAACGTCTTTCGTGTAACTTGATAAATATTATTAGCACATTTAGTTAAATATGCTAATATATGTCACATTTAGGTAACGTTTCTCAACATTTAGCTAAATAACATTCAGTTCCATTTCTCAACATTTAGCTAAATATGTTCTAAATGTGCTAGTATTCAGCGCATTGTGCTAGGCCGGTTTCCTGCCTGTGATTTGAAAAGCGGTACATTTCTTCAGAACACAATCGGAGCTCAGGGAGGAAGAGGAGGAGATCAATCTTTTTCAGATTATGTGCCTGAAATTACACCATCACCACATGGTGGCAGTACAGGGAGGGTGGGAGAGTGGGGGGGGGGGGGGGGGGGGGGGTGTAAGAGTTACTGCATTATTTTGTTTATTATATAATTTGACTGTTTTCCTTTTCAGTGTTTTTTTTAAATCTGTATAGTGATTTCCAGGTAAATTAAAGGTAAAAGAATTGGGATGTTGTTAAATCTCTTTAGCAGATTTTATAATCAGTTTTAAGAATTACTCAATCCACCACGTATATGCAGGGGCGGTCCTGTCCTTTTTGGTTCCGCGGGCGAACATCCTCTCCATCCCCCCTCTACATTACCTTGTGCCAACGAAGACACTCAAAAAAATTAGTTTTTTTAGTTTGAAAAATGTGGAACAAATTAGAATACAATAAACACGCATTGAAAGACAAACATAGTCTATGCCATGAAGTTACAAGTGTACAATGCAAAAGGTGCAATACACAGGGTGGCAACAGCTATAGATTTGAATAATACTTTTTATTCATTTATTAATCAGTTATGTGGTTCCATTTCAAGCCCTAATTAAGGCTACAGTTTGTAATTTTTATTAAAAACAAAATTGTTTTTTTTTTATTGTTGTGATAGTTTAGTATGAGACGGATAATCAGTGAAAAAATCAGGCTTCTCTGCCTTCTTCCAGTGCTAACAAGAAACAACCAATCAGAGCCAAGTGGAGGGCCTTAGTGATGTCAATCAAGCTCGTGTACTTGCTGCTCACAGCCTCCTCCTTGCTCTCTGCTACGCTGCAGCTTCTTCCAGATAGCAGAGAATGCCATGAATGCTAAAGCTACACTGGAAAAAGAAAACAGGTGTTCCAACTTAAAAATTAATTGAGTTAATTTCTAACAAGTAATCAAATTAAGTTTGTCCAAGTAAATGTGCTGAATTTATTAAGTTGTCATGTTAAAAAAGAAAATAAAGTAAGTGTGGAAAACTTAATTTGATTACATGTAACAAATTAACTAATTTTTTTTAAGGTGGAGCTCCATTCTCTTTTTTCATTGGAGCATGGTCACCCTTTACGGCTGGTAAGTGGTTTTCCTGGAATCTCTTCCAGCGCATACATTATCTTGATTGATAGCGCTAAGCCCTGCCTTTTGACTCTTGATTGGTTGTTTTTGGTCGGGAGCGGTTGCATTTCTTTTCCCAGATTCAGTCTATTACTGTTTCTACTTGGAGAAATATGTAAAAACATTTTTTAAAATAAAACTTACCTACTACACCTTTAATTTCAAAGGATGACCAGTTATGTGTGAATAGTAGACCTGAGCTTAGTCATAAACTCCTAAAAGTGAAGCTGAAAAGCTCCTGACGAAATGCAGAGATGTGTTTAGGTTGTGCTTATTTTAAGAGGCTCGATGGTCTCGGCCCTGCTGCTTTGTTTAAACTATATATGGTTATTCACTTGTTCCGCTCTCTGACTCTTTGAGCTCTCGCATCACGCCTGAGGAGAACATATATGCAGCTTACATAACGCCTGACCCACTTATGGCTTATTTCACCTGGAGTCAGGCGCAGCAGAATATTATATTATATTATATTATATTTCATGTGTATTTAAAGATGACGCTACACCATCTACGTGGCTGGTTTATTTTAGCGCTGCAGCTCTAAAGCTGGTTTGTAATTTTAGCCGACCAAAACGCTCTGAAGTCCAATGTCTTTCCCAAAGTATCCAGTTTGTCTTCCATCAGTGCTGAGTTCAGGCTCATCCTGCGATAATCTCACGCGTTACGCTGAACGCGCTCCTCCTGCCCTGTGCACGCTGCCGTCCAGCCTTAAATGATAAGGTTGGATTAAATCAGTTTGTTCTGGGTTTGCTTTGGCGGCCAAACGAGCTGCGGAAAGAAAAGAGACAAGATAAAACTGAACGGAAGAGAGGACTAGCTGAAATTTTATGAAATATAATTTAAAAAGTAGAAAATCTAACTGTTGAGTCACTTTCACTGTAAATAATAGAACGCCCTCTGAAGTCAGATTTCCCACTGGGAAAATGGGAGCAACAGTTCCGACTTGTACGGCAGACATTGCATCCCAAAATGGCCGCTCCGTACATCAACATTTATAATGCTGCATTCCAGTTATTTTCCGGACTGGGAAGTTTCAACTTCCCAGTCAAAAAAATCATGAGCGCCCTCTGAAGTCAGATTTCTGTCTGACTGGGAAACTGAGAGCAACTTGTACTGTGGACCATGTGTTTCAAAATGGCTGCTTCTTGCATCAATATAATTTAAAAAGTAGAAAATCTAACTGTTGAGTCACTTTCACTGTAAATAATAGAACGCCCTCTGAAGTCAGATTTCTGTCTGACTGGGAAACTGAGAGCAACTTGTACTGTGGACCATGTGTTTCAAAATGGCTGCTTCTTGCATCAACAGTAGTAATGTGGTTGTACATTAGTAGTAACTTTGCTCCAAACTTGGAAATTCTGACTTCCCAGTCCAAAAAATCAACGGGAACACCATCTGAAGTTCTATTTCCTGTTCCAAGATGGCCGCTCCGTGCATCAACAGTAGTAATTCTGCGTTCCAGTTGTTGTTTCAGTTTTATCCACAGTTATTATTTTTTAACAGTTTTGAGGAACTGTGGGGAACTTGAAACTGCTTCTGCGCCAGTCACTCAGCAGGTCGTTGCTAGGCAACCAAAGAATGAGTGAGTTGATTCCACCAGCCTACAATATTGTAGATATTGAATAATATTTTATCAGATGTATTATCTATTGATATTGATGATGTATATCTCACAATATACATTGTTACTGATTTATTGTCCAGCCCTAGAAACGACTCTAGCAGCTGTTCAAATTCACAACAGGATTTCTGTTATTGAATTATAGGCAATAAAAAGATTACTTTCATTTTGAAAAAATAATTTTGTTTATTTTAATCTTTTAATATTGTGTAAAAACGCCTTAAATGGTTAAATGCAAAATCTGTAGATTGTGAACATTTTAAAAAAGAAATTAATGAATTGATTAATCGTCAGAATAATCAATTAGTCATCAGATTAGCGGATTAATCATCAGAATAATCCATTAATCTAACAATAACTACAGTAATTGTTAGTTGCAGTCGTGTTTAGGGTGCAGCTGAAGGCAGGAGGCAGGAAGTTGTGGTTGCCGGTTTGGACAGTTGGTTTTCTGAGCAGGTGGAAATATGGGACTCCACCAGAACCGATCCGACATCAGTCCAAAAACACAGCGCTCTTTGTGGACACGTCAGAACGACTCAGCAGAATAAAACCGTGTCAGCTGTCCGAGTCCCTGTCACCTGACCGGCAGACGCTGGCAGCACCTGGAGGGTGTCAGTTGGACCGGCACACACCACGGACTGCTGCGTCCCTGGAAACGCTTTCAATAAAAACGACTCGACTGTTGAAAAATATTAAACACAACGCAGATCTGCTGACTATTCACAACCTTCTGCAGCTTAAAGTTTAAATCAGTTCCTGCACAGAAAATGTAGAAACAAGGTCTAGTTTCTAGTGTTAATATCTTGAAATAAGACAAACTAACTTACAAGTAACTTTTCAGCAAGAAATAGAAGCTTGTTTGTCAATAATTTCTTAATATTTATGAGAAAGAACTTGCTATAAGTGAGGTTTACAATACAATTTATAACATGGGAAAAAAATTGTTCCACTGGAAAATATATTCTCCCGGTGAATCAAAACTAGACCAAACATCTTTGGTAAAATGTTGTGTTTTTACAGTGCATGAGTTCATTTGTTTGACAAATTTTGCTTCTTTTTATATTTTAAAGCACCTTATTTTTTTCCAACTACGTTCTGTTTTCCCTGTTTTTACTGAATGCACTTGCTTCTCTCTTGGTTGCTTTCACATGTCGCCACAAAAGTCTCCAGTAACAAAAAAAAGTTGCTAGATTTGTAGCTTTTCACTTTTTGGAAAAAAAAGTTGCTAGATTTTTTTTTTTTTGTAATAATGTCAGAAAATCTGTGAAAGGAAGCAACAAAGTCACCAAGCTAGCAACAGTGCCGCTCCACCTCCTCTGCTCATCCCCACTGTTGGCCACGCCCCTTATACATATTGGCTCCGCCCACTTTGTGAAATTATTATCTTTTACATTTTTCTGTGGTGGGCTTTGCTTTTACAGGGCAATAGTTACAGTTTAAGGATTTGAACGACCTGATGTAGTCATAAAATTCTGCCCTGTTGGTGGTTAATGTTGGAAAAAACCTTAAAATTAATAAAAAATGTACAAGTTAAAATAAGCAGTGGAAGCTACAATGACTGCCAATAGTAGATCAACCATTTATAAGTTAATCACTTTTTCCCACTGGGACAGTTTGGTTTTTGTTTCTTTAATAAAGTAGTTCATCATTTGAAACATTTATTTTGTATTTATTTATGTTATCTGAAGCAAAAACAAGCATTTATTCAGCACTGCATCTAAAGCTGTTCTACAATAATGTAATTATTTAAATGTAGAAATTGAGCAACCCTTTGTTCCACAGCCTAAACAAACCCAAACAAAATGTTGCAAAAGTCTCAGTTTTATGTTTCTGAGCCTGAAAACGGTGACTGATGGATGTGGCAGCCGAACCC
Source organism: Xiphophorus couchianus (assembly GCF_001444195.1). NCBI lineage: Eukaryota > Metazoa > Chordata > Actinopteri > Cyprinodontiformes > Poeciliidae > Xiphophorus > Xiphophorus couchianus. Next base: position 2,568,703 of record NC_040229.1, read on the forward strand.
ACTGGACTGGTTGTAGCTGTTGTGTCTGAAGTCGTTAGTATTTAGGTCAACTGTCCATTGGAAAACTACAGATGACGAATCAACAGCCAGCTGTTGATCCCTGCCTGCTTTTCCAACCAACCGTCGCGCATCGTTTAAATTGAAATTGGCCAGCGCACCAACAATGAAAATGTATTTTATTTAAAAAAGGTGGAAATGTGACGCAGCTCTGGTGTTTAACTGAAGCACAGAATGAAAGCCGTGTGTTTACAGTGTTGTACGGAAGACAATTAGTGCCACTGAAAACAAAATTAAACTTTAATCTCAGAATTCTAACTTTAATCTCAAAATTCAAACTTCTCATCTCAGCAGATTAAAGTCAGAATTCACAGATTAACGTTAACTCATCTATAGTGTTGTTTGGACAAGGAAATGTACATTATATTCATAGATATTGGCAGTATTAATGTTGCCTATCAGGCCACGTTTTCATATCTTTCATCCCTTTTTAATGAGCTATAAAATTGTCGCCATTGCAGCCAAATGCAACAGCGTGATTACAGCGAGCTAACATAACTTTCCTGACTAATGTGAAGTGACTATGGTTCTGTTATGCTAATATAGCTAACGACTAAGATATAAGCAAACAAGCCTACATGTATTTCCAATTCTGTGAAATATTCAATGGGAGACCAAACATGGCCTCTTCCTGTTGATGGCTACTTAACCCAGACCAGGATACATCACAAGTTCATTAATTATTGTTTTACTTCCCATGTTGTAGTTTAGTTTTAGAAGAGTTTGAAGAAGTTTAGTGCTGAAGTTTAGTGAATTTTGATATTCTGTTACAGCGTTATGAAGTCGAACCTTTGAAGGACAAACAGTATGTAAATCTTATTAAATACCTTGTTGAGTAATGCTGCATTTAGCCCTAATCCTGACTTTGACCTTTGCCCCTTTAATACGCAGAGATTTAATGGAGTCCAAGCTGTTGCAACTAGCAACCGCTAGGCCAACACCAAGTTCTGTAGAAACAGAAACCGTTTACTTAAAGAATGGAAAACTTTAACTTTATTTAATTTTTGAAAATTGAGGAAAGTTTTCACCTGGCAACTGCATTGACTAATGAAGAATATTAAAAATACATCAGTGACTTTACATTTTCTTTCCTCTGAAGGTTTTCTGTGGTCTCAAGATTTACTTTAGACACTTTTCTGATTATTTTGTTTTAATAATGAAAACATTAAAACCTGAAATATGATTTTTCACCAACAGAGGGCAGTAGTCACTACCTGAAGGACAAATAACCAAGCTGCCTTGTTACATTCACACTTTATTTTCAAAACAAAACCTTCACACATTACTTTTAATGACACTTATATGAAGTTTTCTCATCTTTTGTAGCTAAAACTCCTTCATTTTTTCTAGGAAATATTTCCACAAGCAAAAATTCATACAAAGAAACACTTTATGTCAAAGTAAGACCTCTTGCGTTTACACAAGCTTTGTTGTTTTGACGTTATTTTCATGCAGTGTTTAATCAACAAAATACAAAAAGCGAGTGTGAGATAGTGCGCACTAAGACAGTTTTCTTAATTGCAACAGACGTGATGCCTTTTAATACTTTGAAAAAATGCTGCAAATATTTGACACCGAGTCCAAACTGGCAGTGGAGCCTGTTTGAGTCCAGTGATAAAGTTTAGAGACTTCATAATCCAGTCAAGTTATGGTTTGTTTATGTATTCTGGATATTTAAAATGTTTTCCAGTTCCAGTGTTAAATGTTCTTTAGAAATTAGTTTATTGATCCTTGAGACGGTTTATCTTATGCCATTTTCATGCTATTAGATAAATAGTGATGTGTGATAATAATAATAGTAATCCCTTTCATTTGAGTAACTCTTTTCTAAACACACGGAGACTTTACAGGAATTTAGTAAAATTACAAACAACACTAATTACTTATGCACTGTACAATGGCTGCTGGAAAAGACAAATGTTTTATTGTTGATTTACCATCCAGAACCCACTTGCTGCTTCTTGCTGGTTGTGCAGGAGGCTCAACCAACAAAGATGTAAGGTTGTATAATTGTGTGTCTCTTTGCAGACATTTTAAAGTGCCAATCTAAGTGTTGGGGGCGTGGCCAGCAGAAACTCATTTACATTTAAAGTGACAAGAGGCTCTGAAACGGATCATTCTGAAAGAAAATCTCATTGTCTGTAATAACAGGTCACCTTTAATGAAGCTTCAGAAACATGGTGCCTTCTCTGCAGTGAGGCAGCATCGCCCACAGAAAATATCAGCAGATTTTTTTATTTCTAATGTATTTTTCATTTTTTCTCTTTCTAAGTTTAGCTGTAACTCCTTCCTGTTTTGTTTCCCCGGAGACGCTGTAAGTGGGCCGGTTTGGGATGAAACTGTGTCACTCAGTGACCCGATTCCGGTGATTCCCCGTGTTGCACAATCACTGCTGCAGTATCTGTTTAAATGTGAATGAGTGATGGTTCAGGAACTCCCCGAAGAGCCTTCATAATCCAACTTTCATCTTTTTAGCTAATTTTGTAGTGAATTTGTTTCTGTTTCTGCTTGTTTCTGATCACACTCTGACCGTGGTTCCACCCAGAAACGTCCTCAGCTGTTTATCGATGCGACTCCAGAAACAATCCAATGAAAAGTCCTTTCCTGTTTTTGCTTTTTGTGAAGGAGGAACTTTCCTCCTTCATGAAGGGAAGATTTCTGCTTCACACTGCAGTTTAAGCTCACAGAACTCCAGCAACGTCATATAATTTGGACAAAATAGGATGTTTCACAAATTCAATAAAATCGCTTATATAATTCTCAACTTGCATTATTAAAAGATTTGCTGAAATGTTTGGTCAAGATGAAGGATTTTCTAACAGATTTATTTTTCTTTTGCAGACTAGCAGATCTACTTTACCTTCAGAAATAAGGTAACTTCACAGTTCATTTTCCATTTCTGGTCCTCATTTCATTTATACCAGGAAAAAATGTTTTGTTTACTACTATCAGTTTATTTCTCTTAGTAATCATTTTGCACTGCAAAAACCACAAAATCTTACCAAGTGTTTTTGGTTTAGTTTCTAGTGAAAATATATTAGTACACTAAACATATTTTAAAAAAATCCTACAAGTAAAATTTCATCAAGATACAGAAAATTGTTTTAAGTCAATAATTCCTTAACATTGATGAAAAGCTGCTAGTTCTACTGGCAGATTATGTCACTTAATTCACGAGTGAAATAATCTGCAGGTGAAGTGAAGTAATCTGCAGTTAGCTAGCTCCAACCGTCACTAGCTAAATGTTTAGCTAACTTAATATTTAGCTGAGCTTCAGACTAAATATTTATCTTACTAGTTTATTTATCTTGGAGCTCAACTAAACATTTAGCTCCATACTAACTAGCTAATTTAGCGTGCAAGCAAACTAAACCAAACTAATTTAGCAAACTAAATATTTATCTGGCTATATATTTCTAGTCATTTTTTGACAGTAACTTTACAAACGGCATCCCAAACATTTCAGAGCACACAGTTAAAGAGCTAGTTTGGCCCTTTTCACCAGTTTTAATTTTCCGCCCCTAAAGATGTCGTCCCGTCTTCTCTGTAGACTCCAGGACCAACATGGACGCTCCTGCTGTAACCGGGCTGCAGCAGATTTGCATAACAGAAGGTGACAGAGTAACTGTCTGGCAGCACCGCCATGCTGAAGGTGTATTATAACACGGCTCCAGTTTAAACTTTACATCCACTCACCTTGGACATGATGGTCACATGCATTTCTGATTCATTTATGTCTTTAGAAATCTCAAGCTTGTTCAAAATACATTTGAAATTTATAGTTGATTTTTTCTAATTCTATGCAAACAGGTTCAAATGCAAGGTTTTACCTCCATGAACTTTAATAAGATCCCATTTTTGACACTAAGGTGTTACTGTGGCTTCATCTCGGTTTCTGATTGTTTATGGGAATTTCTGACCGTTTTCACAGGGAAGTATTTATGAGGTCAGACAGTGATGATGGCTCACAGTCTTTGTTCTAACTCAACCTAAAATATGTTGGTTTCCTTCCACAGGCCTGGTACTACAGCAAATATTTGGATTTGCTTCAAGAGACACATTCTGATATCGGGTGATGTTAGCATGTTAACATTCAGTTTGTACTGCAAACAGTACATACAGTATAACTTAATATTAATATTCAACTCAATATTTATAGATAATACTGATTTAATCTCTTTATGAGGACTGGGTGAAGAATTTGGAGGCAGATTGCTAACTTTATCTAGCTTTGCTAACATCACTCGCCTTATTTGTACTTTCTTTCTAAGTGAGGATAAAAGTTTGACATCTCTACAAGCGAAGAACAATTTACAACCAGGCCTGTAACACATTTAATTTAACCCAGAAGTTATTGAGATAAATTATAATAATTGTTGTTTTCAGACCATTTTCAAGTTTCAAGTAATATAATCATAATAATGACAAGATAATGCAGGAATACATCCTCAAAGATCAATAAATAATTCTAATGAACATTTTAAATATTCATATTAAATGAATAAAAGAGGACTAGTTGAGACCAAAACACCAGACTGAAGTGTTTCTACTAACCTCTGGTTGAAAGAGAGAAAAGTAAAAAATGTAAGAGTGGCGATTGGTGACAACGTGAAAAAAGAAGAAGAAGAATTACTTTATTCATCCCAGCAGGGAAATTATTTCGCAGTTACAGCAAGAATGTTTTATACACAGATTAACACACACACGACAGGAGCTGCGTCTGCAGGCAGCCAGCTGAGCCGGCGCCAAAATACAGGATTAGTATATTTAGAGTTATTTGGAGTATAATTAGTTACGTTATTGAATTAGCACCCAATATAATAAATATATTATATGTTTTCAAGTATTTAATTATTGATGAGTGTATGTAAACTTCTGACTGCAGCAGTGAAACTTTGTCTTCCTCCAAAAGGATGAAGATGATCAGATTCTCGTTTTAATTCATGAGCTTAACAGCTTTTTGTCTTTATTGGTCACTAATAAACAGAGCTAGGCAGTAACTAGTTACATTTACTTGAGTAACCTTTTAGAAAAAATTTACTTTTGGGAGTATTTTTACTACGCTGTACTTTCTACTTTTACCTGAGTAATTCTATTCTGAAGTATTTCTACTCTTGAGTAAATTTCTGGATTTTCTTTGCACTGAATGAAAAACAAACATGTTTTAACCACCAGACAGAAACACACCTGCAGTTTCTGTTAAAGGTTCAGAAGATTTTTATTGAAAGAAATTCATTTGGAAACATTTTATTTTGCCTGATTTTGTTATTTTTTTGTTACTTATATGAATTGTTGTCATTTTGGTTTCTTAAAATACCAAACTTTCCACTTAAGTTTATATTTTGGTTTGTCTGATGATGTGATTTTTAAATATTAAATGATTGATAATTTGATCAGTTACTCAGTACTTCAGTAAACTTTTTAAAAACATACTTTTTACCCTTGCTGGAGTAAACATACTGTATGTTGCAGTAGTGCTGCTGTTGCGTTTTGGTTCCTCGGCTCATAAATCAGAAACCTCTCAGCCTCTTTGACCCGGAGTCGTTTCTGCTTCCCCGCCTGCCAACGTCTCCATCTACATTCAGTCGCACTTTAACACTTTTGTTTCTTTTATGAGTTGAGGTTTATGTTTCCCCGTCCTCGCTCGTATCTTCACTGTCCCTGGGAAAGGAGGTCACTGCGGATGTGTGCAGGAAAAAATCCCGTTTTAACCAGAATACAGAGGCAGAGTGATAACTTCTCCTTCCTCCGTCACTGAAGTGCTGTGATCTTCCTGCTCTGCTCCCTGCATGCGGTCTCATTATTTTTAGCTTATATTCATGTATTACTTGTTATATTAAGGATTCGGGTCGTGTCTCTTTGCTGTTGTGGGGAAAATTTCAGCTCAGTAGTGGATGAGGAAGCCATTCAAAGTGCCTAATTTAATTTAATGTGCTTGGTGTAGAAATTTAGAGTACATTTGATCAGTGTGAAATTTCCCACAGCATAATTATAACAGAGACGATGTTGGTAAAACTGTTGTTGATGAAAACGCCTCACAGATTTCTTGTTTTTCCTCTTTTGTCGCTTAAAAGTTTCAGATAATACCAAGGTATTATTAATCTGAAATAATACCAGGGTATTATTTCAGATAATAATGTTCAGATAATGTTTTTGGGTTAGTGGTTAGGTCTGTGATAGTTAGGGTTATGGTGGGGGTTAGGCTGTAGAAATGAATGGAAGTCAATGTGAAGTCCCCACAAGTGATGAAAATACAACTGCGCACGCGTGTGTGTGTGTGTGCGCGCGCGTGTGTGTGTGTGTGTGCGCGTGTGTGTGTGGTCTGTAGTAGTAAAAGCAAAGCTGCAATGGATCCTCTCCCTGAGACGCCTTGCTTGCAGTGAGAAGAGCCGCAACCCCTCGCCACTCCTTCGCCTCCTGCAATTGGAAGAAGGAGGCCACCTCCTCCCTCCCCCCGCCTCATCGGCATGCAGGCGGCGCAGTGTGTGTATGAGGAGAGAGGCGAGCGAGAGACGTAGCAGTCAGTGCGATGGGCTAGAGGAGAGCGAGGAGGCGGAGGAGCAGAGTGAACCCTGGATCTGCCTTGCCTTGCCTTCGCCTGTCGTCTGCCTGAAGCTGGGTCCGCGTCGCACCGCACCGACACCGAGCAGACCCTCAGACCTTTCTGAGATTGGTGGGTGCTGGTTTGGGAAAACCCAGACACCACCAGGCTTCCTCCTCCATCATCATCATCATCAGCAGCAGCAGCAGCAGAGCGGCCTGACGCCACAGTTCGGGCACCAGCTGCTACCAAACCGCGTCTCCTTCCTCCACCTCGCCGCGCCGCTCCCTATGCCCTTGTCCTCGGCGGCTCCTCTCACCTCCCTGGCCAGTATATGGATAGAAGCTCCCTGTTTCAGCTCATACAAGAGCAGGTAAGCAGCATGCTGCGGCGTGTGGCAGAGGTTTCTATGGTTACGCAGGCTCGCCATTCGCCTCGCCGTCCGCCTCGCCGTCTCACCCGCGGACAGAGACGTGGAGGACGTGGTGAGGGCTGATGGCAGCCAAAGCTGGATGAGATGGAGGTGAGATGGTGGAACCATAATGGCCTGGAGAACAGAAGGTCAGACCCAGCAGCAGGGGTGGGAGGGGCAGCATGGCTGGTTCTGTTCAACTGATGATGAAAGGGAAGCATGAGGCGGCTGATGGATGTTAACGTTGGCCAGGCCTGGCACCAGGAAGTTAAACCATAATATTGTTGCTTTGACTCCATTTTACTGTAATATAATGGCATAATAATACAAAAACACATTTTCAAAATCAATAAACTTTCAATTCTAATGAGCATCTAACACTGGAACTGGAAGACATTTTAAATATGCCAAATAAATAAAGCGACAAATAAAATGATGAAGTCTCTGCTGATTGAGGCCGAAACAAAAACTGAAAACTTTTATCATCCTTTTGGTAAAAAGAGAAAAACAATAAATCACACAAATTGAAATTATTGCGCTTGTTTTGATTTATCATGAGATTAATTGATTTATTGCAAGAAGTTTCTGTGAATTATTATAAATTATTCACTGCAGAGATCTGAAACGTTTCGGTCTGATGGAGAGTCTGCGCCCCAATACACACATGCATACATTATCAACTAATTTAGTAACTGATTAATCATTAACTGGAGTTTCAGACTCAAAAAAACCAACAAACTCAGAGCAGCAATTAATACAAAAACACAGAAGTTTACAAAAATATATGCATTTTAAATTTAAGGTTAAAAAAAACTTTTGTTTGGTGTCGCATCTGCTGGGGATCTACTGGTGTCGTTCCACCACATGCAAGCTTCTGACGACGTTCCTCTCTACATCTGGTTCTCTGGTTCTCTAGTTCTCTGGTTTTGTAGTTTTCTGGTTTTCTGGTTTTCTGGAAACTTTCGTCCAAAACTGCCTTTTTAACCTCGCAGTCAGATTTAGCTTTGGTCTTCCACGTCCAGAATTAACAAACCCAGACGGACTTGTGGGGACGACCCGACCCAAAGCGAGTTTATTTTTAGCTAGAGACTCTGGAAAACAGTAACGGGACATTTATGAGTTTTTGCAGCTCTGCAGGGTTTGATGTTACTGATTTTAGCCGTGCTGCTCTTGGCTTGGATAATGAACGGGCCTGTTGGGGTTTGGGCTGATTGGCAGATTTATTGGGTCGGTCATTTTGGCGTGGAGGGAGACATTGATTGGGGCGGCTGCAGGAGGTTCAGAGGTTCTGAGTGACCCGTCAGCAGCATGCTGAACAGACCCGAGGGACTGCGGCTCTATGTGATTGCAGACACACCAGCGTTATTTCAGGCTGTGTGTGTTCATGACACACGGGGCGACTCTGTGAGGATGTGCACACACCAGCATCGTTTCTTCTGTGTTCGTGAAATATGGGTTGGCTCGGGTTGAGAGGATTCTGTCTGGTGATGCTCCAGACGCTGAGCAGATCCGGATCCCTTCGCCCTGCGTGAGTGAGTCTGACTCATCTGTGTCAGGATCAGTTGTGATGTGAGGCAGAGACTCGGAGACATGAAGCTGTTATTTCCAGGTTGTAAACTGCTACTTGTTTTATTGATCAGCAGGCTTTATTTTGCTTATGCCAGGACGTTCGTACAGACAGTTTGTTAAAGCCACAGCTGAGCGGACCGCAGTCCTATTAAGCTCAGGTCCGAACCTAATCAATCTCTCAGGGTGATGGCGGACTTTTCCGTCTATTTATGGGACTCCATGTGGCGGCCTTTGATTTGCAGAAAGGTCTGCTTAATTGGACCAAAAGGAAATAAAATGTGCCAACAATCTGCTGCCTGGCCGAACCTTGGACACTTTTCCTCATCCTTTTCCCAGGAAAACATTTTCCAGATCAAAGCTTTGTTGTTGCAGCTCTACCCTTCACATTTCTATTCTTTCACTTTTACTGGAAGCATACCACAACACACACACACACACATTTATATTTCTACCTTTATTAGGGCATTGTATTGACTTCCATGCACTTTAGTTTCTGCCTTTATGCCTAACCCAGACATTTTCCCCAATCATAACCATCACTGTTATATTCCTAACCCTTTGCCTTCCTACATAGTTCCACTCAATTCACATCTACCTTCAGTGCTTCATCTGGGATTTCTCCCTTTGAGTTGGATTTCTCCTGTAGATCAGTGAACAGAAAAAGAAGTAGTGAACAACAACGTTAATTTTCTGCGCTGTTTTAGTGTCGTAGTCTGCCTGTAGTTTCAGCAGTGGCAGCAGAGGAAGTGACCGAAGCCGTTCAGACCTCGTTGGTCACGATTCCAAATATTAGCAGCCATCTTGTTTGGCTTAGCACTTCTCTCATCGCAGTGGAGGATGGTTGTTTACAGTGCAGGTGATTTCCGGTAAGCTTCATAGCGTCAAAATGGCGCTATGAAGCCGAACGTTAGTGATTGGGTAACATTTAAAACCTCCACAGAATCCAAGCAACCAATCACTTCTCAATAGCCGTGGGTCCAAAGGTCCATTCCCTCTGGACGACGCAAAAGGCGTAGACAGGGGCCTGGTTTCTACCAGGCTATTCCTAAACATAACCTTTAACCCTAAACAAGGGGGCACACCATATCAGGACAGGGATTTGGTCCCAATAGGGTCCATTGGTCTTCTGAGGGTTCAGACGATACATAACAAACACACACACACACACACACATCAATAGCCCTAAAACATTGCTACTTTTCTCATTTCCATGTGTTTTCTGTCATTGGAAAGCTTAGAATCAAAACTTTGTGAATCTAAATATCACAAAACGTGTTCATGGCTTCATTGTGGCCAAAACAGCGCAACCCTTTACATTAGGACAAACAAAGACAATGAGTAAAGACACTAATGTTTTCATTTCAGGTTGTATAATTGTGTGGGTAAATTTCTAGTTAGGTGGTCTGTGAGTGTTTGTTAATGGGGTCAGAGGTCGCCTGCCTGAAAAGATTTGAGAAACGCTGCCCTAAACCAGGAAGCAGACGGACTTATTGGTTCTTATCTTGATAGTTTTTATGTCTAAGCTTATTTTATGTGTTAAAGGTAGCAACCTGGAGTGCAAGTCTTTCTGAAACGTGTCCTTTAAACCAGAGCTGCAGGTCTAGAGGAGGACAATTGCTGTGAAGCACATTGTGGCGCTGAAAGCAGAGAGGCAGACTGAAAGCGCCACATGACGGAGTTTGTTCTCTCTCTCTGTGAGGTTCCTGTGCTGAGCTCAGGGTATTTCTGGCCTTTGTCAGCTCACACATTTTGCTCTTTACTTTGCAGCACTGCTGACAACATGACAAACATCTAAAGTTTGCCATAAATAGATGTGGGACTATCTCCATCTCCTTGAGTGTGGTTTGGTTCTTATCAGGGTTATTTCTGTCCCATCTTGGGTTTTCAGGGTGTTTTTGACATGTTCATGTTGAGCAGTGAGAGCTCTCCTGTCTTTAATCCTCCTGCCTGTCTCTGTCCTGTTTAGAGAAAACGTGTTGCCCTGTGATTGTTTGGGTTGTGGAAGCTATAAGTAGGAGTCTGTTCAGTCGTCTTACATGAGGTGAGGGAGTTGTTTGGATCTTTGGCCCCTCCTGTTGCACAGACACATGCAGAACCTGCTCTGTGATTATTACAGTCACTGACCCTGTTGTTGGCGAGAGCTAAGGGCTGCAGAGACAGCGCTCAGGGTTTTTCTGTTCCAGTATAAACAAGGTGAACCCTGTAAATACCACAGCCTGCTCCACACACAGCATCATTCCAGCTTCAGTTCACTGAGACCAAAATACTCTGCAGTTCTGCCGCTGAGGCCGACAGTGAGGCGTTGTTGCCTATTTCAGATTTAGAAACCTGTCAGAAATCAGTCAGATGTTGCTTTTACTTTGCAACACAACAATATAATTATAATTTTTCCCCAAAATAATAAATGAAAACTAGAACGGCAAGCAGTTACCAATGGGTTCCAAGCCCTCCCAGTAAGTCTGCCCATTGAACCCAGTAACCTGTTGACTTCTTTTCTACTTAGCCTAAGAGCTAACTGGCTGAAGTGTTTTGTGTATGAGTAGGTTGTGGTGGCCGAAAGCAAACATTTACACACAAACAGAAAAAACACTGAAAACAATCACAGAAAACAGAAGCAAAAACTGACAATAAAAAAAAACATTGCAAACAAAAAATGCTGCAATAAAGACAAAATCCAAGACAAAATTGTATTATAAGAATGAAGACTATTCTCCGTTTTATGCTGTTCTGAAATGCTGCAGCCACAAGAAAAAATGCAAAAATATCTCAAACAGCATATATAAAACACTGCAAACTCACTCCACCAAACGGAAGTCCTCCAGGCCACTAGGTGGAGCCTGGAGGAAGTAATATGACCGACATAAATATGCTACTGAAAAAGACACAAATGCTGCTTTCCAGTTCTACTCAGAACTGGAAAATTCTGACTTCCCAGTTGAAAAAATCCAAAGTCGGATTTATCTACTGGGAAACTGGGAAAAACTGCGACTACGCCCAGTCACAATTTTTAAGGCTGACATTGCGTTTCAAAATGGCCGCTCCTCACATAAACAGTTGAAAGCTGTAGTGGAATCTGAAATCCGTGATACATGAACTCAAATTAAAAGTGTTTGTATGAAAAGTAAGACGTGAAACAAAGTTGTGTTAGAAACCAGGTTTATGGACGTCGCCATGTTGAAATCCAAACTTCTTACTGGAACGCTGTGACCTTGGTCTGACCTCGAAGGATAACCTCTTCTTTCTTCCTCCAACTCTTTTCTGGTCGTCATTTAATATTTAAAAATTACATCATCAGATGGACCAAAATATTAAGTTAAGTGGAAATTTTGGTATTTTAAGAACCAAAATGACAATAATTCATATAAGTATCAAAAAATAACAAAATCAGACAAAATAAATGTCGAATCAGTTTTTCAATAAAAATCCAGAAATTTTATTCAAGTAATAATTCATAATAAAATTACTAAATTAGAAGTAAACAGTAAAAGTAAATCTTTTCAAAAGCTCATTAAATGTAACAGAGTAAATATAACTAGTTTCTGCACCAAGATGTTCAGTTTCATTCAGAATCTGAGTTTCCAAGTTACTAGTTATAGATTCAGTCTGTGTGATTTCTTCATGCAGAGTTTCCTCCAGGTGTTGTGACCTTTGACCCACCTGCTGAATGTTTTCCAACGGCCTCAGGTTTCAGGTCTGCTGTGAAACGTTTGTTTCTGACGTAATGTTGACGCTGAGGGAACGTTTCCGCCTCACTCAGCAGGTCTCTGCTCTCCTCCGACTCACGAACACGTCACCATCCGTCTCCTCATCCATCCGCCGCCCCGCCCTCCTACCGATGATCTCCCACCGCCGTTTACAGCTAAACCCCCCAAAACGGCGTCTCTCTTAAGCTCCATCCACTCCCTTTTCTCCTTCCTTCAATCTTCTGAAGGCGGAAAATCTTTGGTTTCTTTGCTTCCGCCTCTGGGAAGCCAATATGTTGAAGGGAGATCATTGGTTGGGGGAAATGCAGCCGGTAACCATAGCAACGTATGCGGCTTGCCTAAAGTGTTGCCTTCGCTAGTGTTGAATTGCTTCAATAACTGCTTCCCTCTCTCTGTGCTGTCTCTGGTTTCTATGGCAGGCAGTTTTGGCATAAAATCGGTTTCGTCTGATTATCAGTGATTCATGTTCCAGAAATCTGAGAAAGCATTTCGACAATCCTGAATGTTTATTTAATATTTCTGCATTCACATTCTCAGAACTCAATATCGCTCCAATTTTGTTGAGTCAAACTGTCTTTCAAGTTATCTAAATTAGCATCACAGTTTGAAAACTTACAATTCAAGATATCTCGTAATTACAATGAGTCAAAATCCCATTTTTATTTCTCTCAGCTGTCCAAAGTTGTCAGAAACCACAACACAGAAACTACAACACTAATTCTGTGAATTTGGAGTCTTTGGTTTAAAAATCTGCAAAAAATTATCATTTATTCACTTCCAGCACATGCAATGGATTTAAGAACAACTTTAAGGAGCAAAAGTGTGACTGTCAACCCATTAACAAACAGAAAATTAATTCTTGTTTAAAAAGGTTTTTGGCTCGGGGTCGGCGTGGCGTCGGCCCTCCGGTGGTGATCAGCTGATCTCTGTCTGGTCTCTGGGACGTGCAAGCGGACCGCTGAGTGTGGCACACCTCGCTGCAGGCCGACGTCCTCCTTACCGCCGTCGTTTCTCATTCTTTTCATCAACCTCCCACACCCATTTTTCCCATTTTTCTGCTTCCTGCCCCCTTGTCCTGCTACGCCGTGCGTTACCGACGCTGCAGATATCTGCACCGCGCTGCTCGGCTCCCCTCAGGGGAAAACAGGGCCGCCTTTCAGCAAATACCCACAGACCTCGGAGTAAGAGGGGGATTATCTAAAAATAGGCCTGGGCTTTCTGCCACCTCAGTTCGTTTTCACCCTCTGCTTTGACTTCATGTGGGTTTTAGGATCACAAATCACTGATTATTGTCAGGAATATACAGCAGGTTTGACTCTGGTGAGAAAAGTTTTCACATCTGATAATCCGGTAGATTCTGTTTGATTTGGGACCCAAACGGCAACATTTGTTTCATTTTCAGTCAAACCAACCAAACCCTTTGAACAACCTGTTCCCCTCCTGGCCTGTGGGGGCGCTGCACTAAGAACCACTAAGGAAACAACACAACAATCTCTGAAGACACTGAGAGCAACTTCCTTCTTCACAAAATGGAAACAAAATGGAGGCATCAGATTTTGCAGATTTCTCTTTAGTCTTTGGCTGAATCCAACAAGCCATTTCTCCCGCTAGCGCTAGGTTAACACGTTTGTTTTGGCTCTTTTTACCCAGAATGCTCTGCGCTGTAGTCCACTTCCTGCTTTAGGGCGCTAACATAAGCTGAAAGAAAATGATACTGCTCACAAAACAACGTCCAGGACGTCATTTCAACACAAAAATAAGTTTCTATGACTATTTTTTGAGCAAAATCAAGGTAAAAATTTTCTTATGTTTCTTTTTTAACTTTACAGGAGTCACATGTGTGGGTAGTTCTGATGCTCATCATGTTTCTTAAAAGCATAACGCCATGTAGCAGAACTAATGTTTACGATTAGTGCTTCACAGTTAGCGCATCTAACGTTTAGCTAGCAGTGCCCTCCACTGATTTCTAGTTAAAGGGGCAACATCATGTAAAATTTACTTTTTTTTTTACTTTCCTTCATGTTTGAATGTTTTTTCCTCATCAGAAACAAACCTGGAGTGTTAATTTGATTCTTTCATGTTTGAGAAATCCTTTAATCACCATGGCAACCATTCAGCTGAGCAAAATGCCTGGGTGGACCTAGCCCCGCCCGCCTTCTAGGCAAAGCTCCTCCTCCACTCAACTCCTTCAGACTAGCCAGCAGCAACCAGCGAACCAAAGAATTTTGTTTTTATAGCAACTAATTCATCTGCAGTGAATTTTTTCTGCAATTGTAAGAATCGTGTTAATCTGCTAGTTGCTGTCAAACCCTGAAATTTTCTTTTTCTTCACTGATGTTTCTAGAAATTTCCCACAAAAATTTCTAGAAACATTTATGTGGGAAATAAATGTTTCCGACATAAGTGAAAGGAAGCAGAGTGGGTCCTGATTGGTCGGTTCTGCCTTCACGCTCTGCAGCTTAACGCCCCTATCGTCATGCCGCCCAGATGAGATTCCTCTCCTGGAAATGAGCAACAGGGATCCTACGTGACTGGATTCTCCGTCTGGAGCAATGCTGCCCAACGAGGCGATTGCTTTCAGGAATTGCTGAAATGAGAAGCGGCGATGGCGGCGATGGCGGCGATGGCGGCGATGGCGGCTCCTCACCCTCAGTTTGTCCTCCGGCAGTTTTTAGTCCGCCGAGGAGCGGCTGGGTGGACTTAGGACAGAAAAAGAGAAAAATTAATAATCTGCTGCTGCTGGTCCTGGATGATAAATCAATAATATGTATAACAAGATAGACACGTACAAATATTTGTCACAATGTCAATTCTTTTATTCTGACTTTATTCTAAAATTTTATTTTTTTTATTGTGGTCCTAATTTTCCACTGCAAAAAAATAAATTTGATTTTATGATTAAAAAATTATAACCAGTTTTATGTGAAAAAATTCATTTAGATTAGATTTTTCTATTGTTCTCATATTATTCCGATTTACTGTCACACAACTTTTTTTCTCGTACTATTAGTTATTCTGAGATTATTTCGACTTTCTCATAAAGTCGAAATAATCTCAGTTTCGTCATATTATGTTTTTTGTTTCCTTTTTTTTAAACAGTATTATGACTTTATTCTCTTATTTATTTTCTTATTTTGACCCTGTAACCTGTCATAAAAAACCAGATTGTTTTATGATTTATAATTTAAAAACTATTAGATCCAAATGTTCTTATTTTTCTCGTATAATTTTGACTGTATTCTGTTATTATTCCGATTTACTGTCACACGACATTTTTTTAATGCTTATTATGACTTAATTCTCGTACGACTTTTTCTTGCAATATTCTATTTTTTTTTTTTTTCAATATTAAGACTTTAATCTCAAAATATTGATCCTGTCCCTAATAATCTGTCATAAAAAACAGAGTAGATTTTATGATTTATCATTTTAAAAATCTTAGATTCAATTTTTTTTCTGACCTTTTTTCTCTTCTACTCTCCCTGCCAGCGCACCCCAGTGGCCCGCGCCCCACACTTTGAGAAACACTGATTCATTTTTTTTACAGAAAGATGCAACACTGCAGGTTAACATTAAGTTGGTGTGTTTTTCCTTGCAGTTGGACCCAGAGAACACCGGTTTCATCCCAGTGGAGAACTTCACCAGCTTGGTGGAGCACCATGAGCTGCAGCTGGACCCGTCCAAGCTGGACATGCTGTTAGCGCTCGTCCAGAGCAATGAGGAGGGCCAGGTGTGCTACCAGGAGCTCATCGAGCTGGTGAGTCCAACACAACAATTTGACTTCAGGGAAGGTTACTGCATCGATTGAGTTGGAAAGCTCCCGGATCGTTTAGGCGGCCGTCTTGCGAAGGAGGATCAATCTCAGTCTGTAAGGCGTCGATAAATCCAGACGCTTAAACTCACAGGCAGAGGAGCAGCGAGAGCCGCTAAACGGCCCGGCAGCCGGACGGGAGCTGAATTCAAACCGGGGGTTTGATTAACAGGAATCCAGCCGGTTTGGAGTGTTAGCTTCAAACTGCGGCTAAAGCTAACAGCTAAAACATCTTTGGATGTTAATATTTGTAGATAATAAAATTAGAAAAGCATTTTGCATGATATTAATGTCAATAACTATTGGTTTTAACTCTGCTTGGTTTTTACAAAATAAAACTGATTTGATAACTAACTGTTATCAAATCAGTTTAGCATTTAGGTTTCACTACTTTTGGCTCAATTCAACAAATACATTCTTCGTGTATGAACGGAGTTTGGGTTACTTTCTTTCAAAACACTGAAAATACAGGAATGTACGGTGGCCCTGAGGCGCAAACCACTTCAGCAAATTAAAAGCACAATTACAAATTACAAAAGCGCTACGACATTAACCAAAGCGCTACGACATTAACCAAAGCGCTACGACATTAACCAAACGCTACGACATTAACCAAAGCGCTACGACATTAACCAAACGCTACGACATTAACCAAAGCGCTACGACATTAACCAAACGCTACGACATTAACCAAAGCGCTACGACATTAAGCAAAGCGCTACGACATTAACCAAACGCTACGACATTAACCAAACGCTACGACATTAACCAAACGCTACGACATTAACCAAACGCTACGACATTAACCAAACGCTACGACATTGACCAAAGCGCTACGACATTAACCAAACGCTACGACATTAACCAAAGCGCTAAGACATTAACCAAAGCGCTACGACATTAACCAAACGCTACGACATTAACCAAAGCGCTACGACATTAACCAAACGCTACGACATTAACCAAAGCGCTACGACATTAACCAAAGCGCTACGACATTAACCAAACGCTACGACATGAACCAAACGCTACGACATGAACCAAACGCTACGACATGAACCAAAGCGCTACGACATTAACCAAAGCGCTACGACATTAACCAAAGCGCTACGACATTAACCAAAGCGCTACGACATTAACCAAACGCTACGACATTAACCAAACGCTACGACATTAACCAAAGCGCTACGACATTAACCAAACGCTACGACATTAACCAAAGCGCTACGACATTAACCAAAGCGCTACGACATTAACCAAAGCGCTACGACATTAACCAAGCGCTACGACATTAACCAAAGCGCTACGACATTAACCAAACGCTACGACATTAACCAAACGCTACGACATTAACCAAACGCTACGACATTAACCAAACGCTACGACATTAACCAAAGCGCTACGACATTAACCAAACGCTACGACATTAACCAAAGCGCTACGACATTAACCAAACGATACGACATTAACCAAACGCTACGACATTAACCAAAGCGCTACGACATTAACCAAAGCGCTACGACATTAACCAAACGCTACGACATTAACCAAAGCGCTACGACATTAACCAAAGCGCTACGACATTAACCAAACGCTACGACATTAACCAAAGCGCTACGACATTAAGCAAAGCGCTACGACATTAACCAAAGCGCTACGACATTAACCAAAGCGCTACGACATTAACCAAACGCTACGACATTAACCAAACGCTACGACATTAACCAAAGCGCTACGACATTAAGCAAAGCGCTACGACATTAACCAAAGCGCTACGACATTAACCAAAGCGCTACGACATGAACCAAACGCTACGACATGAACCAAAGCGCTACGACATTAACCAAAGCGCTACGACATTAACCAAAGCCCTACGACATTAACCAAAGCGCTACGACATTAACCAAAGCGCTACGACATTAACCAAAGCGCTACGACATTAACCAAAGCGCTACGACATTAACCAAAGCGCTACGACATTAACCAAAGCGCTACGACATTAACCAAAGCGCTACGACATTAACCAAAGCGCTACGACATTAACCAAACGCTACGACATTAACCAAACGCTACGACATTAACCAAACGCTACGACATTAACCAAAGCGCTACGACATTAACCAAAGCGCTACGACATTAACCAAAGCGCTACGACATTAACCAAAGCGCTACGACATTAACCAAAGCGCTACGACATTAACCAAAGCGCTACGACATTAACCAAAGCGCTACGACATTAACCAAACGCTACGACATTAACCAAACGCTACGACATTAACCAAAGCGCTACGACATTAACCAAAGCGCTACGACATTAACCAAAGCGCTACGACATTAACCAAAGCGCTACGACATTAACCAAACGCTACGTGTCCCAGTGGGAGACCTATGAAATCGCTGACTGGACTGCAGCTCGTTTTTACTTTTGAACCGGATGTTATTCTGGCTTTAATGTGTTTTTTAAAAACATGAATGTTCTCAGTGATCCACTTCAGAGCTCCACATATTCATATTTTCTTCACAGCAGAAACGTTATATTTCCTCTAAAAGTCACGTTTTAAAGCTATTTAGAGCCCAAAGTGCAGTTTGTTACCTGTCAGCATCTCAGCCTCCACTCCAGCCTCCAGCCGACGTTTCCGTGTTTCAAACAGCGACTTCGATGCACTTTGCCTGAGTGTCTGAGAGCGAAGGTTTCTTTTCTGAGCCATGATTAAACCATGAAGCAACGGTTTGGTCACAAACTGCTGAGGGGAAAAACAGAATGGAGCAGAGTCTCATTTTAAAAGGATGTGAGAAATGACCTGTATGTGGGTCAGATCCACTGATTTAAGGTTCTGAATGCATCAGATGGAGGTTTGGGCCGACACACTACTCATGAATATAATCGGGAACGCCGACACTTTAGTCGGGTTGTTTTGAATGTGTTTGAAACTCTGCAGCTCTTTCCTTTACATTTAAGCTTTTAGCTTCAAAATGTTTGGCCCATTTGGCAGACATTGGACCCCACCGGTTTAGATTGAATGTATTCATGTCTTAGGATGGCCAAGTCAAAGTCTGGAGTCAAATTTAATTGAAAAACTCTGCAAAAACTTTAACATTGATGTCCACAGATGTTCAACCTTCGTTCTGACTGTCAAGGAAGAATAATTTTAAAATTAACTTTGGACAAAACGTTTGGCTCTCTCTTCCTTAAACTTCCGGGTCCTCTCAGCGGGCGACGTGCAGCCACAAGGAAAACAACAATGCGTGTCGACGTCACAGAATCACAGAGTTTAATCCCATACAAAGCAACGTATGAATCAACAACAAAGCTGCAGAGGAACAGAGATATACATTCATTACCTTAGACAGACAAAGACAAACAAAAAAACAAAACAAAGACGCGTCTTTGGAGAGAGCCGATGCAAAAAAGCAAAATAGTGGCAGCTCCCTGAATTTTTACTCCTGTACACGAAGTCTTATACTGAAGGTGTGTCTTTCTTTTTTAATATATTAAATTAAGGCGTACCTCCGGTTGACCAACTGGAAGCTACCTTGGACACTCAGAGAAACTTAGAAACTCCCCCTAATTTACGCCAAAGATCAAAGGCCATTTGCTCTCTGGTAAAACAAAAGAGCCAACAGCTGCGTCCTGACCCCCTGTGGTTCTACGGTCATTTTGGGTACAGAGAAACATGAGATAAGATTTCACAGATGCCTGTGAAATCCGAAGTCTCTCCCGTTATCTCCCCCAGGCTCAAGTAATAGTGCCCTTGAGAAGATGATAATTTTACGGCCTCCTGTGGTCTGAATGCTTGCCCATCTGGTTTAACTTTAAATCCTTAACACAAACCTGTTCAAAATTAAGAAATTTGTTCAAAATAAGAGTGTTCAATATACCTTTTACACATGCCGTAAGATTAACTGTATTAAGCACTAAAAATAATCATTTTTCCTCAACATGACAGAGAAAATCTATGTAGAGACGATTGAGCCAAAAGTTCAGTTGGTAGCAAAGCTGCAGGAGTTTTGTGTTTTCCAGGCACAAAATTTTTTTGTGCAATTTTTTAGCACAATCAAGCAACTGATAACTTCGGTTGTTATAAAAATGCTGTATATATGAAATATGACTTAATAAAAATCTTACTTTCCCATTTAATGCTGTGAAATTGGGTCTCTGTCTCTTTAAAACTCCTGCTCTTTCTGAAGCTCCGCCTCCAGGAAGTCATCCCAACATGGCTCCTCTATTAACCCTTTAACGTTTTTGCCAGCTTTGATCTGAGCAGCAGCTCCTATAACAAGCTCAGCAGTTTCACCAGCTGGTTGCTAATTGTTGCTGGCTAGTCTGAAGGAGCTGAATGGGGGAGGAGCTGCGCCATGAAGGCGGGGCTAGGTCCACCCAGGCGTTTTAACAGCTGAATGGTTGCCATGGAGATTAAGGATTTCTCCAACATGCATGAAAGAATCAAAGTAACACATGAAACATAATGGAAAGACCAAAAAAGACAACAGATTTTACAGAACGCTGCCCCTACAGACATCGTGTTTATAGCCTCAACATGAATTATTCCTCATCAGGGAACCTCCAGTATTTCTCCAGCAGCATTTTTCTGATGCTGCGTGTTTATTCTCAGTGCAGATGTTTGTGCGCTGAAGCCGCCGGAGGTTCGGGGCCGCCTCGCGTTCTGTTCGCCGTCTCTCTCCTGTTGTCACTTCAAAAGGCCGCTAATGCTCGCTTTAGAGGCGGCGGCGCACGTCGAACACGGCGAGGCGGAGTGACAGCTATGCTAAGCCGTGTCTGCAGGGAACAAATCTTCACAGAGGCAACATGAATGGGAGGGAGCAGCAGGTTGCTGTCACCCAGCCAAACCTACGGCGAATAAACGCAGAGGAGACAGGAGGCGCAGCAAAACAAACACTTCCTGCTTCAAGATTTTAAGTTAAAGGAGAAAAGGGTTGATGCATCACAGAGTGAAAAATTAACGGCAATAATTTGGGATATTTATCCTGTCATAAGAGAAAAAAGTCATATTTTCATCATGTTATAAATTTATATATATATTTCACAGTTTGAACCTGAATATATCAATTAGCAAGCTAAATATTTCATTTGGAACTCAATATTTTGTTTAGAAAACAAATGTTTACTGAGCAAGTTTCAAAATAAAAATGTTGCTCTGATCTAGCTAAATATGTAGTTTGAAGCTCAATATTTAGTTAGCAAGGTAAATATTTAGTTTATAAACTAAACGTTTAATTCCAAACTAAATATTTTGTATAGAAAAACAGGGTTCAGTTTTTAAATGTTAATATTTATCTAACTAATTAATTGAAATGAACTCTAAGTCCCGACTCTTGCTGAAATATGAAATGTGGGAGAAGGAAGCCTGGTGAATACTTTCCAGTTCTGCTGTAACGTTTATCTTCTACTCTGTTGAGTTTTTGCTCATTCATTCCACGTTTCTGTCCTCCGGTGCCTCGTTAACGGTACCGATTCTGACCCGCCGTTCCTCTCCAGGTTGTTGTTCCACCTCTCCTCCTGCCTCCTTTCTCCCAACTCGTCAGTTTTTCTCAGCGAGACGTAAAGGTGGTTGCTTCGTCAGCTTCCTGTGAGCCGCATTGTTCAGCTGAAGTTGTCAGCCGTTGAAAGGATCCCCGCTGTGCTGACAGAACCTGCATTTTGTAACTCGGCTGAAAGGAAATGTCAGTGTGTGAATCCACCGCGGCGTTAGGACGGTTTTCATCCTAAGCCTCTATAGCTCTCATGTCAGTCATTCTTAATTTGGGCCGTATTGAGATTATGAAAGTCCTTAAAGGGCCGGTTGCGGTAAAATGTTGATAAAACCCAAAAACAAGCCAATAAAATTCAAATTACTTGATGAGTACTTCTTAAATTTAAATAATACTGAACATCATTTTACATTGGTGTAATTTAGCAGTTAGCATATGAAAACTATGGAAGGAGATTACTGCCATGTAAAGGAAAATTCTGGTTTTGATAGTATATTTAATAGGTGAAAAATCAAATTTCTGAGAATTTTTTTTAGAATTCTGAATTTTTTTCTCTGAATTTTTTAATTTTTCTCAGAATTCTGACTTTTCTCAAATTCTGAATTTTTTCTTAGAATTGATTTCCCCCAGAATTCTGAGTTTTGATTGCAGAAGATTGGAGTCAGAATAATTCTGCTAAATTCTAAAAGAAAAACCTGATTCTTTTTCTTCTGTGGTCCCAATCCTCTTCTGTTGAAAACTGCTTTCATTTGACTGATAAAATATTATTTAAGCATACAACAGTTATTTTCAAGGTCCATTTTTTTTTTATTATTATTTTTTTTGATGGGCCACATTAAGTCTTTATGGTGGGCCAGATTTGGCCCGTGCGCCTTGAGTTTGGTACATGTGCTCTACAGCAGACCTGCACTCTGTGAACATAAGAACTCTCACACTTTATCCCAAACCTTGGAAAACGTTCCTGTAAACAAAAAGCACCTTTCAGTGGCGTAAAAAGCCTTTAGCAGCCGTTTCCAGTGAATCGCTGCTGCTGGCTGCCAGCTTCATTCATTTCATCTCAATCAAAAGACACTTATGTATTTTTAATCCATTTCTCTTCATGAATATTCAGCAGCAGTTTTGTCGAGTCTCTTGCAGCTAAATTAAATCAGTAACATAACTTTGATATTAATATTTCATTTGATGCTGAAATATGAGGAAAAGCTGAACTTATTTCCTTCCTTGGTTTAATAAATAGAAAATTTATAAAAGTTTCTGTTTGACCCTCAAGGTTTTTGCTCCAGAATTAATAAAATGTTGATATAAAAGTTTTTTTTGTTTTGTTTTTGTAAATCTGCTCAGTCAGCATTTCTTTCTTTTTTTATTATCAGAAACTAGAGCTGACAGAATATATTTTTTAACTTTCTGGTTAATCTTTCTGAATAATTTCCTTAGTGATTTAGTTTTGTGTAAATAATTTTGTGTAAACCATATGGCTAAAAAACGTATCAGGAAAGAAGCGTTTCATATGAGTTGATCAATAATCATTGATTAGTTTTTGTTTTAAATATCTGAAATACAACCAAACTGGTGGCGTGTCACTTCCTGTGTTGTTTTTCATTTTTTTAGCAGCTATGAGACAAAGTGGGGAAACTTGAAACTGCTGCTGCTCCAGTTACTCAGCAGGTCGTTGCTAGGCAACCGAGTAATGAGAGTTGGTTGATTCCACCAACCTGGATTATTCCATATATTCAATAGTCTCTCAGATGTTTTATCTTCTGATATTAATCTTGCCTACAGCGATATACATTATTGATTTATTGTCCAGCCCTTATATAAATCATTTCATTTGGATCAAATATTGACCAATTTGCGGAGTTATAAGCTCAATGGAATCACAACTAGTGAAGAAAACGACATGAAAACCTTTTTACCTTTTGTCTTTAGCTAAAATCCACAAGCCAGTTCTTCTGCTAGCGCTGGGCTAGCATGTTAGTTCTGGTTGTATTTACCCAGAATGCCCTGCGCTGTAGTCCACTTCCTGCTTTTGGAGCGGTCTGTGGTCCGCTTGGCGTTCACATTCAAACCGATCCAGAGTTCACTTCAACCGAACGCAGACCAAGGTCTGGAGGACCAGAGTTTGATTAGCGTTCACACCTCACCAACCGAACCGGAGTTGGAGTAAAGCGGACTGATGGTTTCCATTTTTAATTGAAAGAGTTGGACCAGAATCATGTCGGGTCATGTGTCGGGTTATAAACAGGTAACTGTTTTTCTTCTGTCCCTCAGATGAGCAGCAAGCGCTCCAGCAGTTTCCGGCGCGCCATCGCTAACGGCCGCCGCACCCTGCAGAGGGAAATCCTGCTGGACGAGACGGGCCTCGGACTGTACAAACGCTTCGTCCGCTATGTGGCCTACGAGATCCTGCCATGTGAGACGGACCGGCGCTGGTACTTCCACCAAAACCGCCTCTGTCCTCCGCCCGTCTTCATTGCCGTCGTCACCATCGTCCAGGTGAGACTCCCTCTGTCAGCGCTACGAATAAACCAGGAAGTCAAACTCATTTTTACTTTGGGGCGTGTCAAGCCGTTCTTAAAGGGCCGGTTGTGGTAGAATGTCTTGATAAAACCCAAAAACAAACCTCTAAAACTGGAATGAACAGTTTTAAACTCTGCACTTGGTGAATACTTCTTAAAGCTAAATGATACTGAACCTCATTTCACCTGAAATTTGGCAGAATACATATGAATACTACGGAAGAAGTTTTCATATATATTCTGGGGGGAAAAAAAGATTCTGGCTTTAATCTGCTGAGATCAAATGTCAGAATTCAAAGAAAAACTCAAAATCCAGAGAAAAAAAATCAGAATTTTGAGGAAAATATTGGAATTCTGGGGAAAAAGTCTCATTTCTAAGAAAAATTAAGATTATCTTTCTGTGCCCCTAATCCTCTTCTGTTGAAAACTGCTTTCATTTGATTGATAAAATATTATTTAAGCATACAGTGGTTATTTTCAAGGTTCTTTGGGCCACACAGAACTCTACTGCGGGCTGGTTTTGGCCCGCGGACCTTGAGTTTGACACGTTTTCTAAAACAATAATCCTGTTTTTCTGAGCTGCTCTCAGGACGCCTGTTTGAGGAGATTTCCTGCCTTTGATGGCGCTCACATTGAGCCGCTGCTGCTTTAAGCTGAAATCCTCCTCAGGAAAAACTCATGCAGGAAATTCAGCCTCTGATGTCGGATCGTCACCAAAGATGCATTAAAGGATGGATTCGTTTGGGGAAATAAAAAATACTTGGAATCTGTCGCGTTATGACGGCGCATTAGAGCCAGTTATTTTTTTTACATTACAAGAATAAAGTCATAATATTATGACAATAAAGACACAATATTACCAGAGAATAATAGTTTTAATGAGAGTAAAGCGGCTCGTCTAGTTTCTTTCTTCAAAGTAAAGTCAGATTTTCTTCAGTCGTTTCAAATTCCTGCTAAAGAAAATAATTTCACTTCCAAAGTGGCTCAACAATCCTTAGTTTAATTTTTAGGGTCTTCTTGTTTGATTTCCCATAAAATCTTTTAAAACTTTATTCTCATATTAGGACTATTTGTCGCACAACTTTATTCTCGTAACGTTTCATCTTTTTATCTCGTATTATTGCGATTTTATTCTTATATAAACTTTTGTTGTACGACTTGGTTCTCATACTTTTTGTCCATCCATCCATCTTCTTCCGCTTTATCCGAGGTCGGGTCGTGGGGGTAGCAGCTTCAGAAGGGAGGCCCAGACTTCCTTCTTCCAGCTCTTCCGGGGGAATCCCGAGGCGTTCCCAGGCCAGCCGAGAGACATAGTCCCTCCAGCGTGTCCTGGGTCTTCCCCGGGGCCTCCTCCCGGTGGGACGTGCCCAGAACACCTCACCAGGGAGGCGTCCAGGAGGCATCCTGACCAGATGCCCAAGCCACCTCAACTGGCTCCTCTCGATGTGAAGGAGCAGTGGCTCTACTCTGAGTCCCTCCCGGATGACTGAGCTTCTCTCTAAGGGAGAGTCCAGACACCCTACGGAGAAAACCCATTTCGGCCGCT
Organism: Xiphophorus couchianus; assembly: GCF_001444195.1. Classification (NCBI taxonomy): domain Eukaryota; kingdom Metazoa; phylum Chordata; class Actinopteri; order Cyprinodontiformes; family Poeciliidae; genus Xiphophorus; species Xiphophorus couchianus. Next base: position 2,594,349 of record NC_040229.1, read on the forward strand.
TGTATCCGCGATCTCGTTCTTTCGGTCATGACCCAAAGCTCATGACCATAGATGAGGGTGGGGACGTAGATAGACCGGTAAATCGACAGCTTCGCTTTTTGGCTCAGCTCTCTCTTCACCACGACGGACCGGTACAGCGCCCACTTAACGGCAGACGCTGCACCAATCCGCCTGTCGATCTCCCGCTCCCTTCTTCCCCCATTCGTGAACAAGATCCCGAGATACTTGAACTCCTCCACTTGGGGCAGGACACCCCCCCTGACCCGGAGAAGGCACTCTACCCTTTTCCGGCTCAAGACCATGGCCTCGGATTTGGAGGCACTGATCCTCACTTTTTGTCATACAATTTTATTCTTGTATTATTGCAACTTTATTCTCATATTACTTTTTATCATACGTTTGTATTATTATTTGTATTATTGACTTTTTTCTCTTATTGCATCTCATAATGTCATGACTTTTAGTTCATTCTTGTACAGTGAGTTTCTTGTATTATTTCGACTTTTCTCTTGTAATATTTTTTTTCTCATAATATGACTCTACTATCATGATTTAGTTTTTTTCTTAGCCTGGTTCAGTCGTCTGTTGCACCGTCTGAATAGTTTTCCAGGGAAAATAACCAACAAAACTTCCTGGTTTCCCTGAACTCATCAGAAAGCCGAGTCGTCTTCAGTCCCCTCTGAATGGCTGTAATGACAGCGAGAGTCTGATAATAACTGTTCACATCCATTTTAATTCACGGAGACAATAAGCCATTATCCTATGAAAAGAAATTAATGGAGCTGAACCAGATGTATCTTTTTTTTCCTGCAGCGGTAATTGCCTCAATTCTAGCTGAGGAATACAGAAAAAGACCAAAACGTCTCAGAAAGTACAATGAGTTTTCATTTGGCAGGACGCCTGATCGTCTTTCTATCGTGGTCATGGTGTGTGTTGTGTTGCAGATAATCGTGTTCATGTGCTACGGCATCATGCTCAATAAGTGGGTCCTGCAGACGTACCAGCTGGACTTCATGAAGAGTCCGCTGGTCTACCATCCCGGCCACCGCACACAAGTCTGGCGCTTCTTCAGCTACATGTTCATGCATGTTGGGTATGTTGAGCTGCTCCTCCTTCGTCCTGCTGACCGTCTGTTTTTGGCTGTGGCTGCTGCTGATGAGACCAAATGAAACTTTTCCTCTCCTCAGTTTGGAGCAGCTGGGATTTAACGCTCTGCTGCAGCTGATGATCGGCGTTCCCTTAGAGATGGTTCACGGGATCTTACGGATAAGTTTGCTCTACATGGCAGGAGTTCTGGCCGGTGAGTTTCATTCTGGCATACTGACATCAACGAGCTTCGATGGTCCAATTAAAGGGGCGGTACTGTGTTTACCGGGCACATAGAGCCATTTTATAGCACAAGAAAGCAACTGTTACCTTCAGCTGTTATAAAAATGAGCATGTCTCTTTAAGAACTCCTGCTCTCTTTGTAGCTCTGCCTCCAGGAAGTCATCTCAACATGGCTCCTCTATTAACCCTTTAACGTTTTTACCAGCATTGCTCTGAGCAGCAGTTTCTATAACGAGCTCAGCAGCTGTTTGCTAATTGCTGCTGGCTAGTCTGAAGGAGCTGAGTGGGGGAGGAGAAGGCGGGGCTAGGTCCATCCAGATGTTTTAACGGCTAAATGGTTGCCATGGAGATTGAAAGATTTCTCAAACATGAAATAATGAAGTTTGTTTTTGATAAGGGAAAAACATTTTATCACGATGGAAAGATAAAAAAAGTAAATTTTACCAAATACTGCCCCTTTAAGAGAGAAATGATCTCATGATTAATGAAACATTGTAGTGTTTGAAAGCTTTATTTTTTTTAATTTAAGTGACTTTGTTTGCTGTTTTTGTGTTCAGCCTGTTTTCGTTTGGTGAGTCAACATTCCCAGAATGCATCAGTCGATGTGTTTTTGTCACAAATGTGTGCAAAACTTTGTCAATATTCCGCTGATGTCAGAAAAACAATCTCACACTTAAAGTGTTTCTATTCAATAAGAAATGCAGTTAAAATCAGACGTGAATCATTTTTTTTCACGTAATAAATGATTAAAAAACATCATCCTCTTACCACTTCCTGTTGTCTTCTTTGTTGTTTCCAGCAGTAGTAACATCCGGCTGTTGATCATGTGACTCGTGATGCTGGCCACAACAGAGGCTGCATTATTCTACATGTTCACTCTCTAATCATGCTACTGCATTTGTTTTTCCCTGCCAGGTTTGTCAGGCGAACAGTGAAAACAGACATATTGTAATATTTTGCGGTGGATTATGTATTTTCTCTCCTCAGGAAGCTGAACACAAACGGCTGCTTGTTTTCCTCGGCTCTGTTTGTGAGGGTTAAACCAGACTGCAGGGTATCTGTAGTGACCTACTTTATTTTGTGGTTATTATTGTTTACACTCTTGTTTCTTCCTCCGTGCTCCACTGATGTTTACTGGTTTCGTTGGGATTGGATTACTGGTAAAAAATAAAACAAAAGAACTGCTTACATTTTTAGACGATCAAACTGCTTTTTGCTGCTTAAACCTACTAAACTACGCTGCCTATGCAAACATGTTCATTACATTTCTTATACAAAATTATTCTCACATAATGAGATGTTGGTTTATTCTGGGCTCCTTTCAGAGTGAGCTTTTTTAGGGCGTCTGTCACTTTAAATAAGCTGCTGTTGGCCACGCCCCCAACTCAACGTTTAGACTTGCACATGAAAATGGCTGCACACTACAACTATTGTAGATGGACAAAAAGGACCGACTTTCTGCCAGAAAATTCAGAGGTTTGGAGATTAATCTCAGACATTTTCTAGAAAATATTAGAAATTTTTGACTTTTGAAACTCAATTTTGAAAAGTTGAAAATGTTCAAATTTTGAAACTTTTACATTTTTAAGTTTTTCTAGAAAATTTCTAATATTAACCTCAAATTTCTTTTCTTTTCTAGCAAATTTTTTGACTTTTCAAACTGAGAAAGTTCCAAGTTTTTTTTTCTAGAAAATTTTCAACTTTTCTCTTGAAAACGTCTGAAATTAATCTCAACATTTACATTGTTTTTGGCAGAAATTGACTCCTTTATTTTGCTCCGCGTGTGTTGCTAGGTGACGGGTTAGGCTTGACTGGGGTTGCTAGGTGATGGGTAGGGCTTGACTGGGGTTGCTAGGTGACGGGTAGGGCTTGACTGGGGTTGCTAGGTGATGGGTTAGACTTGACTGGGGTTGCTAGGTGACGGGTAGGGCTTGACTGGGGTTGCTAGGTGACGGCAGAGTTCTCCTGGACTCCGTTCAGTTTATGTTGAAATGCTGTAATTTTCCCTGAAAACAGCAAAACTACAGTTTGGGGGCCGCACAAATTCAGTCGAGGGGCCACATACTTATACTTTTCTTTTCTTTTCTTTTCCACTTTTGCCCAAATTATCTGCGACCTTCATTTAATTATGGAATATTAGAGAACAAGTAAATGATAATAAAGGTCTTATTTGCACTTATTTGTCATATTTGTTAAACAATCTCATTGTTTTTTGTCCTGAGCGTATCCATTTTAATATAAACTTCCTTATTTTGTGTTTTGTTTACTTTATTTTGGTTGATGTTATTTATTCTCTTCTCTATTTATTTATTTTGTAGACCGAAACCTCGTTTTGTTAGTCGTTAATGCCTGTTTTATATACACTAATTGGTGAATAAAAATAGAACAATTTATTTTAAAAAAATAAAGAAGTCTGATTACAGTTGCATTTAATTTCATTAGTAGCATGAATGACTAAAAACAAAAGTTGGATTTTCTGAACATATGCTGCATCTGCAGCTTTGCTTTGTTTTCCAAATCCAACCTCCTCTCTGCTAATGGACGTTATAAATTACCCATCACTTTGGATTACGTTTGATTTTTCCTTCCTCCCTCCTTAAATCGGCCGTGACTCGCTCATGTTTTTATTCATGAAGACTTTCACGTCGGCACGTTGCTTGTTATTTTTGTAGGTCAACATGGCTTTCAAGTTATTGCTGTAACTTTTCCTGAAGCTCCCTCCAGCAGGAAGTGCTTTAAAGCCAAGAGAATATACGTTTTTTATTAAGATTCTTTAAATAACGTGAAAAGTTTGTATTCATGAGGATGAAGGTGAATGTCTGTGTGGAAAAAGACGAGCCTGAAGCCGTTTCTCTCTGTGCGTTAGCTGCGGACGCGGAGCGAGTCTGGCCGCTGCGTCCTTGACTCTGTGCTGACAGAAGGAACGGTTGTGTAATTAGTTTTCAGCGTCGCCGCTGTAGAGCGCGCTCCTTGTCCTTGATCATTTGGCATCCACTCAGCGGTCCTTCATAGCTCTGCAGCGCAGCGAGGATGAGGAGCGCGGCTTGTGTTCAGGGAACAATTCGACTCAGAGTTTCTCTCCTTGTGGGCGAAAATGAATCTCGATTGTTTAGTTTTCCACTTTTCTGCAGCAGCACATGAAAGACGAAACAGAAGGTTGTTTATTTGTCTTTATCTGTTATGATTTCATCCCTAAAGGTTTAATAACATCCTTTATGTTTATTTACGATGATCCAAATTCTGGTTGTTCTTAAAAAGCCTGTTTTACTAGACGGTGTTATAGATCCTCTGCATGTTATTGTTTACAACAAAATCTTGCTCCTGCGCACAACGGGCAAAAAGACGATTATTTTCAAAATATAAAAATAAAAATATTTTATTGATCCCAAAGGGAAATGAAATCCTGCTTTAACTCATTAATTCAAAATCTTCTAAGTTATTGTAGACAGGAAATGGCAGGAAGGTTTTCCTGTAGCAGTCTGTATTACAGTGAATTTGAAGAAGCCTCTGACTAAAGACACTTGGTCTCATGAAGAGGATGGTCAGGTTTGTTCTTAGTTTTCTTGACCTAATGAAGAATCCTCCTGGCATCATCAGATGCTCCATCCGTAGCTGCGTCGCCGCGGTAGAACAAGAACGTTAACAAAATAAAACCTGGAGATGCAGCTGTTACTATTTAGTGCTGTGCGCCACAACAAAGGGGAAAAAATCAATAATGCAGAAAAACCCTTATAGAACGACTCGGAACCACTGGTATTCTGTTTTCTCGCTCTCTGTGTCGGCTACGCTACATGCAGACTCGTTGTCATAGCAACCGGCTGTAACAGCCTCACAAATGTTTCAGGATTCAACACCAAAAAACACACAAACATTTCCCACACAAAGAACAGAACATGCAGTCCGTTACAGTTTCATGTTTCCAGGCTTGATGTTTATGTTGCAATTATTAATAAGTGATCACTGTGGCAGATTAGCTAGCTGCTATTAGCTAAGCTAACACAGCGGTGGTTGATTAGCTCATTTAAACACCTGCTCTATTGATGATCTGTCAGAGTTGCTGTTTAGGTCGCCTTTTTGTTAACTGAACCAAAACACTGAATTCCACAGCACATCCCCATGTTTAGGTTGTCATAGTCAAGCTAGCATATCTGACCTACTTCCTGCTTCCTCGCTGTTTTTTAAATTAAAACTTTTTCCTCACCTTGTTATGTGGATGTCGTAGTGATTAGTAGCAACGCACTGCGTTCCTTTCTCCTTTTTCTGACAAGCATACATCGAACGCACCGTAAGGTTTACAGCTGCTAAAAAATGAAAAACAACGGCTAGGAGAGAAAACTGGATAAAACCGGCCAGGCTATCAGTTTGGCAGAATTTATCATATTTAACACAAAAAATGAATCAGTTACTAATATCAACTGACATAAAGCGCTTTTACGATCTTACGGTTTTCAGCTAGGCCAGTCACAGTAAGTAATAAATCAATTAATCGCATGATAAATTAAAACAAGCTCAATAATTTTCATTTGTATGATTTAGCGTTTTTTTTCTCTCTGGATGATAAAAGTTTTCAGTCTGGTGTTTTGGTCTCAACTAGGCTTTTCACTTATTGCTCTTCTTGTTTTTGTTTATTTATTTTGGATATTTAATATGAATTAAATATAATTTAACATTTATTGATCTTTGAGAATGTGTTCTTGCTTTATTACTATACCATTATTGTTGTTATATCATAGCAAAATGGTCTCAAAACAACAATATTATCGTTTATTGCTATAACTTCTGGGCCGATTTATCGTCCAGCAGCAGTTGTGATGGTGACAGGCAGAGCCTTGTGGTCGTAAACTCCTTCAGTGTTTGTCTGTCTCAGGACATCAAACAGGTGCTAAAACATGATGTTTTTCCTCGTAACCCAGCGACAGCCGCCGGGCGTCTGCCTTTTTTCACGCTTTTGACAAACTGAATCTTTCTGAAGAGCAAAAGAAACTTCTGGAAATATCCTGGATGTGATATCTGGGCTTTTTCCGCTCATCTTTCCCCTCCTGCCTGTCAGTTTCTGTTCCACCGTCTTTAATGTGACGCGGCTTAGATCTGGGGTAAAACTTTCGCTTTGAATTATCTGATGTTTGTCACCCAGTTTATACTTGAAAGAGGAAGCGTTGTCGTCTCAACAAGAGCTCATGACTTCACAATGAGTCGGAAGGAAAGGTCTGTAATCAAGCGTGAAGGCCCCTTAGCAACAAATTAGAGGAGTTATTGAACGTCAAATCTCCTGCTTTCCGGTTGACGCTCAGTGCTTTATTTTAGTTTCCTGTTGCCAAAGTTCTGCAGCCTTTTTAATAAGGATTATATGAATTGTAATAAATAGATATCTATAAATGTTCTTTAAGAAAATGTGTGTGGTAATGATATAAACTCAGGAAAGCAGAAAAAATGATATAAATGCGTCTATTTTTACTAGAGCTGAAATTATTAGTCCTTTCAGTCGTGATTATTTGATTATTTACATAATCAGAAACAAATTTAGTGATCGATTAATCAATAACTGGAGTGCATAGACTCAAAAAATAACACATTCAAAACCGTAATTAAACCAAAACTGTACAAAAAATATAAACATTTTGTGTTTAAAATTTTAAAAATATACCTTATTTTAATACATAGGCAATAAAATGTTATTTTTTTATTTATAAAAAGAACATATTCATTTATTTGCATGTTTTAAGTCATTTATTTTATCATATAAAAAAGAAAATAATGAAATCTCTGCAGTGTGGCAGTTTTTTTTATTTGTTTAATCAACTCTTAAATGTATACGTGAGCTATAAAAGAAAAATGGACGCAGAGCTTTGCTGCTAATTATCAACACTATAACAGCTACATTGGAAGTAGCTCAGTTATGCTAGCTTGACTATGACAACCTTAACATATAGATGTGCTGCTGAACTCTGGTTTTAAGAAAAAAAGGCGACTTAAACATCAACACTCATCAGAACAGCAGGTGGTTAAAGTAGCTAATCTACCACCTCTGTGTTAGCTTAGCTAATAGCAGCGAGGCTAATGTACCACCACAATCACTTATTAATAACCACAACATAAACATCAAGCCTGAAAACATAAAACTGTAACGGACTGAATGTTCTGTTCTCTGCGTGGGAAACGGTTGTGTGTTTTTGGTGTTGAATCCTGATACACTTGTGGAGCTGTTGTCAGCCGGTTTCCATGGCAACAGGTCTGAGTGTAGCGTAGCCAACACAGAGAGCGAGAAAAAAGAATAACTAGTAGTTTTGAGTTATTCTTCTACAGTTTTTCTGTGTTATTTTTCCCTTTGCTGTGTTGCTTATTCAATAATACCTACATCTCCAGGTTTTATTTAGTTTATTGATTTGTTCTAGATGAACTGAAGTATCTTCATTTTGTCCTCTATGGGTCTAAATAGCTCCTCAGATTTCTTCTCCTGTGTTCATGTTGCTGCTACATGAATGGAGATGGTTTGATAAATGCGCAGAGTGCATGTTGAGTGGAGGTCAATTGATTTTATCTGCTGTTGGTGAGAAAATGGCTTTGCTGTGTGTTGTTTGCTAATGTTTAGCTCAGACACACAAGCTATGGCTCTTCTGTAATGTCCAAACAGATAAATCATTTCTGATTCACTGGCTCAACGCTACAGCAGGTCAAACATTCACAATAAAACACAAATTTGTAAATATGTAGATTGAAAATTGGCTATAAATGCTAAATGTTTGTATTTCTTCACTAGTTTTAGTTGCTGGTTTTGATGTGATTTCCTCAACATCATAAATCTGCTTTGTCATCATGAGACGGTAAAAATATAAACAGTTTTTCTGAGGATTTTGTTTGTGGAAAATGATAATTTTATCCCTCAGTTTGGCAGTGATGTCTAACAGAGTCGGTTTTACCTCCAGTCCCAGAATGCCTGCGCTGATTTCTCATTTTTGTCGTGGTTTTAATATAATTTGTAGTCATCACTAGAAAACGAGCTTTTCTAGGTCGGCAGTTGTGTTGAGGAAAAACAAACGTTTGTTCATATAGAGCGCTGTTTGTGAAGTTACACTGTAAGAAATTAACTGCATCCCCAGGTTGAAATAGCTTATTTATTCACAAGCTACTCCATCCGAAGTGTTAAATATTAATAAATATATCAAAAACGAAGTAAGCAATAATCATTAAAGCACATAAACAATCACTCTGTAATTAATCTGCATTAGTTTGACTTTTTGAATAAAATTGCTTAAATAAAATATCTTTGCAGTGGTTTTGTAAAGTATGGCGATGCAGAAAGCGTCTCTGTCTGCGTTAGCTGCAGGATCTGATGGCGTTAGCGCAGACAGTGTCACAAATCCTCATAAGCTCACTCTAACAGTTTCCTCCTCTTCTAATTTGTGCTTAGTAAATAAATCTGGTCCGGCGTTTCCTCGGTTTATTAGTCAGCGGAGACGGCGCCGTGACTGCAGAATGCTGACGGCAGCGCATCTCCAGCGCAGGGCCGCTTGATTAATGCAACGCTGGAGCGAACAGGAAGCTAAAGCTCGGAGGGAAACATCCTCAGTGGTTGAGCTGCAGGTTTCTTCTCCTCATGGAATGAGAGTCGAGGCAAATTATCTGTTTTCCTTATGGCAGTAATTAGATTTTTTTCTAAAATAAGTCTCGATGTTTGTGGTTGTTTCTGTTGGCACCCGAATAAATAAACAAACACATACTGTCCTGAATGATGTATTGGCTGAGAAACTAACCTCTTAGCATATTAATGTCTCCCACCAGGAATTACAGAATAATGACAATCAAAGAAAACAATCAGGCGTAAGATTATGACCACTGACTGGTGGTCATCCCTTCAGCCGTCAAGCAGATCCTGCATGCTATCGCGCAGAAGAGAAAACATGAAGCTGCCCTGTAGCCTCAAGGCGGTCTGGGATACAGGAGTACACTGCAAAAACACAAAGTCTTAGCAAGTATTATTCTCTGGTTTTTAGTACAAATACCTTAGAATACTTGAAATCAGACCAACTGACTTACAAATAACATTTCAACAAGAAACTGGAGCTCAATAACTCCTTAATATTGATGAAATAGTTTTAGTTCCACTAACGCGTTATCTGCCAAGCCCAGCCCGTCGCCTAGCAACCCGGCCAAGCCCAGCCCGTCGCCTAGCAACCCGGCCAAGCCCAGCCCGTCGCCTAGCAACCCGGCCAAGCCCAGCCCGTCGCCTAGCAACCCAGTTCTAGTTCTACTGGCGGATTATTTCACTTATAACAAGACATTTTTCCTAATTTCTAAGTGAAATAATCTGCATTGGATCTAGTATTTTTCATCAATATTAAGGAGTTATTTATTTAAAATCTATATCCTACTGAAAAGTTAGTTTTGTCTTATTTCAAGTGTAATAAGATATTTTCACTAGAAACTAAACCAAAATACTAGGTAAGATTTTGTGTTTTTGCAGTGTAGGTTCGGTTTGCAGGTTTTAGAAGCTGTTAAGAAAATTTAAGGATCTGTTATTTAAAAAATACAAATTTGAGCTGCTCATGCCAGAAAGTGTTGATAAAATCCCATCAACAGTAAAAATGTTAATAAATAGTTTTATCTGCATTCAGTAAATTCTTCTTAAGATTAAATAATAAATAATTGAACATCTTTCCACACTGATCAGTCTCTCCAATCCAGGTTTAGTTTGTTTATTTACAGTGAACATGTTACATGTTGTCGTAAGAAAAGTTTTGAATGAAAGTGAAAGTAGAAGAAACAAATATTTAAATAAAAGTGTGTAATAATCTTCATCGTGTTGCTCATCATCAGTAAACATTTGAGCTGCTCGTACTTCCGTATCTGCGTTTCCTAAATTAGCTGAACAAAACGTTTTCCGTCCAACCGAGTGGATTTTAATCTCATCACTTCCTCTGGTTTGGCAGGAAATATTCTTCATTTAGCTTCTGTTTTCCTCAGATTATCTGCTCTGTGTGTGTGTGTGTGTGTGTGTGTGTGTGTGCGTGTGTGTGGGTGTGTGTGTCTTCATAACTGCATGTGAAGATCAGCTGATGTAGTGAAAACTCAGAGTGAAAGCACTTGGAGGAAGGTGACTCGACTCGTTATCTGACTGCCATTGTTTTTGTCCCTCACCGCAGAAAAATGCAGCTCTTCCTCCTCTCTCTCTCTCTCTCTTCCTCTCTCTTTCTCTCTTCCTCCTCTCTCTCTCTCTCTCTTCCTCTCTCTCTCTCTCTTCCTCCTCTCTCTCTCTCTCTCTCTCTCTTCCTCTCTCTCTCTCTCTTCCTCTCTCTCTCTCTCTTCCTCCTCTCTCTCTCTCTCTCTTCCCCTCCTCTCTCTCTCTCTCCCTCTTTTCCTCTCCTCTCTCTCTCTCTCTTGTCGTTTTCTGATTCCCTCGTTTCTCCCTCTGCTCTCTGTCCTTCAGGCTCGCTGACGGTGTCCATCACAGACATGCGTGCTCCGGTGGTCGGGGGATCCGGGGGCGTCTACGCTCTCTGCTCCGCGCATCTGGCCAACGTCGTCATGGTAACAGCCATCATCACCATCATCATCAGCAGCAGCAGCTTTGTTAGGTCTGAAAAGCGACTTTTCAGAGCAGAAACGCCGACCAACCAACCGACCCACATCCTGTTTCTGCAGTTTTTTCAGCCAATCAGATCGCAGCGATGTCGGTGAGGTCATCGCCAGGGTTTGGTGTGAGAAGGTCGTCAGATAATAGAGAACAACATCTTGTCATTGTTATCTGTTCATAACTTCAGGTGGAAGGAGCGTCTTTAGTTTTTAAGTCCAACCAAGGACTGAGTTTGTAAACGAGCCTCCAGGCCAGAAAACGTTCGTATGAAACCACGACTCTGATTAAATAAACTTTTCTTAGAGCCGTCAATCCGTCTGTTTATGTCACAATTACAAATTTTACTGGACGATAAACTCGCAAAAATTATTGCGATAAATGAAGATATTATTATTTAGAGACTGGACAATAAATCAGTTCAGGTTCATCTGCGGCTTAAATCAAACGTTTGTCTTTACATTTTGCATGAGGACGTCTTCAGGGCCATGCAGAGACCTTTGCAGCTGCAGGGGCTCGGGCCCCCTCTGCCCCCCATGTGCCTGGCCGTCTTTGTCTTCCAGCCGCGGTGCGAGAGCGTAGAAACGCCGGCGGCCGGTCGCAGTCGCTCTGCGTTGGACTTCAGGAAGAGTCGCTGCAGTTATTCATCCTCTGACATAACGGTTTTAAAACGGCTGGCTCCTCTGACGCCGCAGCCGTTATTTATCCCACATTTTCCTCTCAATGGTCACAGTCCTAATGACTGGAACCAGTAATCGCTGCTTTCACTGCCTCCTCCTCTCTCTCAGATGTTTATGCTCTAATATGTCTGATGTTCGTTTTTTGTCATATTTCTGCACTGACTTGTTTTTTTTTCTGCTTTGTGTTGCAGAACTGGGCCGGGATGCGCTGTCCGTACAAACTGCTCCGCATGATCCTGGCGCTGGTCTGCAGTACGTTTCCTACACTCACGATAAAAACACCAAACAGTCGATAACCAAAACTTCAGAACAGATGTTGAACTTTATTCCGCTGGAAGTTTACAAAGTAAATTAGTACGTCAGAATTTAACTGAAAATAATAATTATGGGAAACTAAGTCAGTTTTCTAGAAAAAAACAAGGACATTTAAAAGTTGCAAATTTTCTAGAAACAGCTCAGAAATATTTAAGAGAAAAACATAAAATTTTGAGTTTGAAAAGTCAAAAGTGGGCTAGTAAAACTGACGAATGTTGATATGCAAATTTGCTGAAAAGAAAGAGGAGATTCTGAGATTAATCTCATAAAACTTCTAGAAAAACAGAAATTTTAAGATTAATCTTGGAAATTTTAAAACATGGAAAATTCTCAGCTTGCAAAATAAAAAATTTTTGACTTTTGAAAATTTTTCTGGAAAATAGTTTTCTAGCAAATTTGCAATTTTTCAATTCTCCAGTGTTGTATAAAGTACTGAAATCTCAGAGTCAAGTAAAAGTATAAGTACCTCTCCAAAATATGACTTTGGTAAAAGTCCAAGTCACTGACTGAAATGTTACTTGAGTAAAAGTCTTAAAGTATCTGAAACTTCTTGTACTTAAGTATGGAAATTACTGTAAAAATGGATGTACTCAAGTAATGTAATGAAAAGTACAAGTAAAAAGTAAAACAAAGCAAATGCAGTTTGAATGACATTTTTTATATTTTGGTAAACTTGTCAAATACACTTAAAATAATGTACCCAACCAAGTGCAGGCAAAATTAAACCTGCTAATAGATATACCTGCAGGCATCATTTAGTTAAGAAAATTAGGTGCTTTACCTATAGCACAAGGTTAACTTAACCTGCTTTACAACTGAACCAGCTTCTTAGTAAACCCTCCAGGACAGAAAATACTAAGTTTTTGTAAGCCTTAAGTTTTCCCTTCAAGTAAGGTCAGTGCTGAAAATGAGAAAAATAAATAGTACAGAAAATGCGGCCAACATGAAGAAAAAGAGCTGTTACGATTACTCTACTTCACAAATCAGTGAATCAGTCAATGCTACAGTCAGTAGGTGGTGCACACAACTGGTCATTATGCAAAAGAAAAAAAGAATTGGGAGGGAAATGCAGCTTATTGGCATCTGTAAACCTGGTTTTGAACTTGCATGCCTTTCCTATATTCGTTACATTTAGTCTAAATTGCTATCGCTATGGCTTCTGTCCCCCCTTGAACAGAGGAGTCTAGGTAGCCTGCTACAGTCAACATTAGGCCTAAGCTAAATACACCATGTATGGAACTGAAACGATGCCAAACAAAGTTCATTTATGGTCAACGTTTCACAATACAGTAGTGCCTAGTGACCAAGCTATAGTTACTGAAACAGGAGGATTATAACCATTTCATAAGAAGTTACCTCGATGTGTTTCTTCAAGTTGGACGGGGAGTTTTTGTAAGATAGAATTTCCACATCTTCGGGCAGGAATAACATAAACTGCATGCGGTATGACGAATCTTTAACACCCACGAAAGAGTATATTGTGTTTAAATAAGGCCATGGGCTCTTATCACCAGCTGGTGGTTCCCCTGGAGCCGTGTCCGACGTAGTTGCAGTCGTTGGTCTCCGTCTCCTCCTCCATGTGGCTGCTGCTGATTGCGAGACTTGCTTTGTGTTTAATGGGAGAAGCGAAACAGGTGTATCCTATTGGTGGTGATGAACAAGCCCAGGCAAGCAGGCTACGGACTTTGTTCGGTAGCCTACTTGCTACTTGCTAATCAGTAGGTGGGGTCAAAACACTTTGTTTCTCTCTCTCGCTTTTTTGTAACGAGTAACTAAACCACACATTGAAAATGTATCGGAGTAAAAGTACGCAATTAAGTTCGGAAATATAGTGAAGTAAAAGTGAAAGTCATCAAAAATTTTCATACTTGAGGAAAGTATGAAGTACTCCAAAATATACTTAAGTAAAGTAGTGAAGTATTTTTACTTCGTTACTATACAACACTGCAATTCTCATCTTTCTGATTGGCCGCCATTCAAAGTGATGAAGCTGCTTTGCTCCTCCAGCTAGCTTAGCTAGCGTAGCTTAGCTAGCGTAGCTAGCAGTGCTAAATGTAAAGTTTCTGACCGTCCAGACGCCCACAGGTGGAAAACATTCCTGCAATAAACCTTGAAAACTCACTGGACCCAGAAAGCATGAGGCAGCATTGATGTGAAGGAATGTGGTAATGATAGCGGCTAGCGGCTAGCGCTGCTCAGCAATATGTTCCCTCCATCTGTCCGGCCGCTCCCGAGCCCGGCTGGAACAAACAGCCGGCGGATCGTCCAAAACAAAGTCTGACGCTGAAACTGAATCATGGCTCCGTTTGCTGTGTTGAGCCAGAGAGACGTCTGGTGAAACCGGAGCATCAAACTGAAGAAAGACGCTTTTAAATCCGTCTTCAGCTGGAAAAAGAAACATCTGAACTGTAACGCATTAAATTCACTGTAAAATATAGTTTTCAGTACTTAAAAACCTGGAATAAAAGAAGAAAATCTGTTCAAATAAAGACTTGAAATCCTTTGATCTCCTCAGAAATGTCTTTGATCCAGGAAAAAATATGAAATTATGAGAATAAAGACAAAACATCAGCAGAACAAAGATGTAATAAAAGTAGTAGAACGTTGTAAAATTCCAAGAAAATTTTTTTTCATGGTTCGTTTTTCACAGTTGTAATAAAAAAATAATAAAGTTGTTATTTTACCTCAATAAAGTCGTGATAATACCAGAATATGACCAGAATAAGGGCCATATTATGACGTATATCAGCAGAATTAATTTGTAATTTTATGAAAATAATTTCTAAAAATAAAACGAGGAAAGTTGAGCATGTATTTTGCAGTCCTGCTTTGGTTTCAGTTCTGCAAATAAAGAACTAATTCATCTTTTCACCATCTAATTAATCTAAATCTCTCATTATTATCAGTAGCAGGGTTTTGTAGTGACATTTAAACTAGAAAGTTGATTTTAATAAGACGCAGGGAAAGTTAGCTGAGTTGAAACTGCAGAGCTTCATAACTATTGAAACTTTTTCTTATTAAAATTACTTTTCTATTCAATTTACAACTTTCATCTTTATTCTGTTATGATTTTATCTTGTAATATTACGACTTTATTTTTTGTATTGTTATATGAGCTCCTTTCAATGTTTCTTTTACTTTGATAGAAATAATCCAGCAGATTATTTCACGTATAATTAAACTAGAAGATTTTTCTTATCAATTTTAAATAAGTTTTTCTTGTCTCCAGTTTGCTGAGACGTTTCCTCTGTAAACCAGATTAAACTACTTGTTGATATTTAGTGTTTTTCAGTGTCTGGCCCGCAGCACCACTAATCTCTGGGTTTCGCCTGCAGTGAGTTCGGAGGTGGGCCGCGCCGTCTGGCTGCGCTTCTCGCCGCCGGTGCCGTCGTCGGGGCCGCAGCCCAGCTTCATGGCCCACCTGTCGGGCGCGGTGGTGGGCATCAGCATGGGGCTGCTCATCCTGCGCAGCTACGAGGAGAGCCTGCAGAAGCAATGCTCCTGGTGGGTCATCGTCTTCTCCTTCATCACCTTCCTCCTCTTCGCCATCTTCTGGAACATCTTCGCCTACGAGCTGCTGGGCGTTCAGATCCCGCCGCCGCCATGATGGCGGCTCCGCTTTGCTCCCCATTTCCACCAAACTAAAAAACAATCCAACCAGAATAATCGGTAACTCTTTAACTGCAGGGCGAGCAAGAGACAAAACAGCCGACATTAACATGAAGGAGTCTTTATGTTTGTCATTCAGAAAATGATGACACTGTTAAAGTTGCACTAAAAGTTCATTTAAAGTGTAAACTTTGCATTATTCTGTAAATTATGACACTTTTAGTCCAAAGTTGCACCAAAAGTTGAATTAAAAGTCCATTAAAAGTGTCATTATTAACTGAATGACATTTATTAACAGCCGTAAACATTTCTGCAGACTCCTTCATGCTACTGTTGTTTATCGTGTTTATGACGGCGTTTCCTCACAGCTGCGCTCGGCCCGTCAGATGAAACGTTACCGAATCCTTTTTTACAGAAACTTTGCGAATCAAAGAAATGTTTCTCTTTTATTAAAGAGGGATTAGAGTAGCAACAGCTGGAAGCTCCTCTGAGCTTCCTGTCGTTTTTATATGAATATGTAGAAAACCTCATGCGCATCAACCTGCCGTTTGTTTTCCATTTGCTTCATTCATGCAAAGACCTCAAACAAGAAGATGCTGACATCATCATATGTGCCTCTGGAAGGAAAACGTTTCTGGACTAAAAGGCATCAGTGATGTGTAAAAGTTGGCAGGTTTTCCTGCTGTAGCTCTTAGTTCAAGTTGCCAAACTGAAAAACACGACAAACATCCAGAAAGTGAAACGTTCATTTATTTAAAATAGATTGGAGATGCACCGACCAGATTGGAGTCGGGACGATTTTCAGCACAAAGTCACCTAAATTAAAAAAATAAAGCTTCCAAACGGCATAAAATTTCACTATTCGTGTGATAATGTTTACATGACACCGCCCCTATAAAAGAAAAATTATTTTTGATCTTTCCGTGTTTTTATGTTTTCTTGTTTAAAACAAACTCGGAGTGTTGCTTTCTTTCTTTAATGCATGTTTGATTAGTCCTCTAATCACCATGGCAACCATTCAGCTGTTAAAACGCCTAACCCTAACTGAAGTTATTAACATAGTTACTTGATTTTGCTATAAAATGGCCGCCATGTGCCTGGAAAATACATAATATTTAAAAATCAAGTTTTTATTTCTGCTTCTTTTATTAAAGAACCTGCGGCAAATTTTTTTCTCATTTTTTATACTTTTAATTCTTAGAAAATAAAAATAATTGATCAGATTTAAAATCTGCCAAAAAAACATGTAAAAAAGAAAAACATTGGAAATCGGCAGCAGCAGGAAACGTCAATCGGTGCATCTCCAGTAAAGATCAGTTAGCATCCTTTAGCATCAGCTCATCCAACAACATTTTTCTGCATTTCTTTGGTTTGTCATGACACCTACACTGTGGATACAGAAAATAGTTCACACACACATTCACACACGCACACACCCATTCACACACACACACACACACACACACACACACACATTCACACACACACAACGCAAAGCGACAAAGTCAGAAAAAGAAAAGTGACTGTAATCCAGCGATCGGGCGCCTCTCCTTTGCGCAGCCGCCATGTTTGTACTGACGTGTAAAATATGCCATGTCATGCTCTGTGGTTTCCACGACAACACTCACACACTAACTCACACACACACTCGATGCTCTCCGGTTTCTTTGAGAGTAACCGCTGCCTGATTCTGTCACCGTGAGCGAACCGACGTCGACGTGCCTCGGATCGAAAGCTGAACTCAGAGGCGACGCCCGCCTGACCTTTGACCTGCGTCAGGCCGAGTTAATACCTCAGTTTCTCATTCTTCTTAGGGACTGTAAACATTTGTAAAGGAATGTAACTGTAAAAACAAAAAAAGACGAAGTGTTAACCTGTTGTCCCCGTTTTCTCCTTCGATGTGTTCCTGTTTGTTCCAAACCATATTTATTGGGATTTTCCCGCTTTGAAGGGAAAAGGAGGAAAAATTTCAAATGGTGCAAAAATATTTGGTCTGGTTTTCCTGATGAATCCCGATCGGCTTCGGTCCGGTTTGTCAGACAACCACCAACCAGATTTTATAAATCTTTAGTCAGTGCTTTAAATATTAAGCCATAGGAAACAGTATGGAGGGTCAAAAGGGCCACAATTTTTTATTTAAATTATTAAATAATTATTTATTTCAGATGCTGAATGAAGTTGGAAATAAACATTTTAAATAGATAAATCTATTCCTCATCATTTATATGATGGAAAAGACATTAACAGTTGAGAATTATTAGAAATAAATTGATTTATTCATTTATTTAAATATGTCATTTTTTTAGATACCAAAACAATTTGTTTCAATTATTTCTTCTTAAATATAAAATTCCCTTTTAACTCACTTAAATAATAATGAATTGATTTGTTTATTTAATATGTTTATTTCCAGTTTTTTTTAGTGCAGACAGATGAATAATAATCTAAATTATCTTACATATTTATGTGATTGTGGGGCTTTTTACCCGTCATACGGCCGATGAGGACGAAACGCTTGTTGGTTTGAAACTTTGTAGAAATGTGTGACTGCGTGGATGTTTGAAATTATGTGAAATTGTTCTGATTTGTTCAAACCTCTGAGATGCTTTCATGTAGCTGAACTCATGTTGTTTTGTTTACTTCCTGTTCATAGAGTAGCAGCATTACTTAGCAAGCGCCCACACCTCCAAGTTGCCCCTACGCTCTGCCTGAACGCAGCTTCGCCAACAACAAACTGGAAATATTCAAGTTTCTGATGGTGGTAACATTTACTGAATGCTTCTGGATAATTTAGTCCAAAAGTTCTCTAAAGGGATTTAATTTATGTTTTTGAGTTTGAAAGTCATGAAACTGTCAGCAGGTACAGGAAGCATCTCATTAAAGAGGCGGACGAGTTCGAAGCAGCTTCAATAAGCCATTTTCAGATCAACTTCAACAGGAAGAGAGCTGCCAATGTTTGGCTATGATCGATCTTTGACTGGAACTTATCAGGAAGTGTTTCACTGAAGGCCTTTAGCCTGTAATGAGGTTAATGTGCCTCTTTAGTCTAAGATTCAAAGGAAATCAGAAGGAAAAAAGGGCTAATCAGTGGATCTGCACACTAACTGTGAACTCAACGCCGCCTGTAGCTTTTTGTTAGCAGATAAAATCTCACGGTTAACACTGACAAAAACCGAGCCTAAAATCAAAATATCTTCAGATTGATTTGAATTTTCTGTTGCTGTTTCCAAAAAAGCTGTTCTAGAATCTGTATTTAATATCCAGACGCCAAACAACTGTCCCAATACGTCTCATGCCATCTTATAGAAAACCCAGAAAGAGACAGAGGCGAAGTTTCATTTGTGATTTTGCAACTGGTTCGTTCTCCGTATGTGACAGCGAATTAGAGCCATTTCAAATTTAAAAAATGAAAATAGAGAAAAAAACTGACATTTTGAGATTAATCTCTGAAATTTTCATGAAAAAGCTCAAAATGTTCCCATTTTAAAAAGTCTAAAATTTCTGACAAAAACTCAGAACGTCTGAAATTAATATCAAAAACGTTCTAGAATTTTTTTTTTAACTTTCTCAGTTTGAAAAGTAAAAAACTTGCAAGAAAAAATTCAGAAATTTCAAAATCTATCTCAGAAATTTCTAGGAAAAAAATGTGGAAATTTCTCAGTTTGAGAAGTTGAACATTTGCAAGAAAAACTCAGAAATTTTGAGATTGAATTTTGGAGGGTTATTTTCCCAGAAATGTACTTTTTTTATGTACAATGTCCCTACTACGCCGTGGTCCTCCATAATCCTGTTCTGAATCTGTCAGAGAAGTTAGCCGTAGCAGTTGTTAGCCGTAGCACTAACATCTGTAGCTGCTCTGTGCCAACAAGCCGCGCCAGGTTGCCTTTTCTTAGCGGTTAGTTCTTAGACTTGGGTCGCTCTCAGTGCAGGACAATTATTCAGGCTTCTGCAGCTCCTGAAATCAAATGTATTCATAGACAGGAAACATTTAAAATCTGCTTCTTTAAGGTTTTCAACTAAGTGCTTCATTTCCCACCAAAATATCCACCATCAGGTCTCATTTAGATGCATTTTGAATCAAAAATTGGCATCAATGTAAACAAAGCAACTCGTTTTCTGCTTTTTTCATCTTTCTTTTCCAGTTTCTTGGTTTTGCTGCAGATTATTCACACGTTCACAACAACTGAGCAACTATTGGCCATGCAAAATAAAAAAAGAAACTTTACAGGTGATTCTGAGATTAGCCAGACAAACGTCATGCCTGCGCTGCTGTGGTAGTTTTTCATGAGCTGCTTTCTTGTATCGATAAAATGGTGCCAAGCTTACGAGGCTCAATCTCTCACACCAGAGAAGAGGTCGTGCCCAAACAGCGTTTACAAAAAAAAAAAAAGAAAAGCTATTTTTCTCTGGGTCAAAACTAAAGGAAAACTAAATTTACGAGTGGATAATTTATATCCAAATCCTCATGAATTACTTCACAAACTATTGTACTTTTTAAATGTTCTGAATGGAACCATTTTATATTGTATATATATGAATATATTTTGTTTTACTTTGTACTGTTCATTGTACTTTGCTTTAATTTAGAAACAATATAAATAAAGAATAATACTGTGGCCACATGGTGCTGCTGATTTTCTCATTTTTACTAAGTGAATCTTAAACACTTTACTTCCTGTCGGTAACATAAACGCTCCCCATCGACATTAATTTTAATTAAATTTGGGGTTTTATAATTTATCGTATAAATGCGAAGGGAGCATTGAGCCTAATTAACGTATTAACATATTATACATGTGCGTATAAGTACAATATACTGTATATCCCGATCCTGCTACTATTGTTTATTGCTAGCTCTCGTGCTAACGCTAACATAGCAATACGGCTAAAGTAAGCATTTAGCTCATTTTTGACATATTGGCGACGTTTAGTTTGCTGAATACAGTAGATTTATTTTGGTCAACATGCACATCATATACATATGTATATTTATGTCTGTGCCGCACATAATATTGAATACATTTTAGCTAACTTTAGCATTGTTGCTAATTTTCTGCAGCAGATCCCCTGGCTTGATAAGCTGACATGTTCTAGTTTTAAGTGTTCTTTTCTCCATGTGAATTGATAATATAACAAAGAACAAAATCATTTATAAAAATAAGAACTGGATGCAAATTTATTATATTTAATCAAAATTCTCAGGCTCTATATATAAATATACTCACTAATGTCTGGTTGGATGTTTACAAACCTTTTAGGTATAAAGAAACTTTGGTTTGGATATTAAACCAGTTTTACTTGCAAAGCTGGTAAAATAAATTTAAATTATTGCTGCTTGATGTCAGGAAACTATTTAACAACAATCAATACTGATATCAATAACCTCTGTTTTTTCTACCACTTGTTGATCACTAAAAGTAAAAATGATTTTTTAACTGCAACACAAAATGACAATGTAACATCTTAAAACAAATTGTATTTTTCTGTATCTAATTTTAAATATTACAATAAGAAAGTTAAAACTGAAATCAAAATTGCTTGCGGATGCATACTTTCTTCCATAAAGAAAACTTTATTCTTTCTGCAAATATAAAAGATACAAAATTAAAAACCTTTAGACATCCTTTACAGTTTGGAGATTTGTAAGTGTGGTTTGTAAAGTTAGTCAGAAATTAAATAATTTGGGTTATTTAGCTTTTAAAAAAAGAAAAAATCAGAGTTTATTTTCCACCATGTAATTAATTCATTTATAAATGTCAGTTTCAAACTAAATACTTAGCTGCAAATAAAACATTTAGCTAGCAAGCTAAATATTTCGCTTCAAACTAAATATTTTCTTCGCAAACTAAACTGTATAAATACGTAGCTAGCTAACTATTTAACTAAATAGTGAGCAAGCTAAATACTTAGCTAACTTGAGCAAGGTGAATATTTAAAGAAACATTTATTTAGCTAACTAACTAGTTTACAAACTAAACATACAGTCAGCAAGATAAATATTTAGCTAACTAACTTCAGTTTGATCAAATATTTTGTTTGGAGCAAAATATTTAGTAAGAAAGATTTGGCTCCACAATAAATATTTAGTTTGTCACCTAAATATTTAGAGTGTAAATGGAGTATTTAGTTAGAAACTGTGACTTTTATAAGTGAATAACATTGTGAAAATATGGATTTTGTAAAATGAATCCTCTTGTATCAGGCTAAATAACCCAAATTGTAATTTACTGACTAACTTCACAAACGTCGCCGTGTTTTTAAGCAGTTTTAAGTTTCTTGGTTGGCCTCTGGTCGCAGTCTGAGGTCTGCGTGTCGCCGCCCTTCAGATCCTCCAGAACAGGAAGCTGCAGCTTGGTCGCCGTCGCCCACAAACACAACTCCAGCCTGTGAGGCGTCCAGTCCTGCTGCGGATCCACTGAGAGCAGAAAGCAAAGCCGCAAATCTCCACCTGCTCTTCAACAAACCCTCAGCAGCTGGGCGTCGCCTCACCTCGGTTTAGTTTGGCAGCCTGGGCGGCCATTTTGTCCAGGTAGAGGGCGTAGTGCTTGGCGGTGTACTGGACGGGCTGCAGCCCAGGAACGCTCTCCGCTGCTTCATCAGACATGAACGCAGTCAGAGCCGGAGCCGCTGCTGCCAACACCGCTGCAGCAAAACAGCAAAACACTCAACGTCACTCTACTTACGCAGAAAAATACGGGGCTTTCTGCAACATTTCTGAAATTAATTTCAAAATTTCAGAGTTTTTTTCTAGCAAATTTTTGACTTTCAAACTGAAATGTTATTGTTTTTTTTCTCTAGGAAATCTGTGGCTTCAAATTCAGGAATTTCCGTTTTTTATGGAAAATTTTGGTTTGTTTTTTTTTTTCTCACAAATTTTCAAGATTCAAAAACAGATTTCTGAGATTTTTCTGGCAAATTTTTAGACTTTTCAAATTCAAATGTTCTTGTCTTTTATAGAAAGAGATTTTTTTTTAAATAAATTTTGTAATTTAAGATTCAGGAATTTTCTTATTTTTACAGAACATTTGAGATTTTTCTAGTATTTCTTTTACTTTTTAAACTTAATTATTTCTGATTTTTTCTAGAAAATGTTTTTTTAAAAGATGTTTCTTATCAAATTTCTGAGATTTTTCTAAGAAATGTTCAACTTTTAAAACTCAGAAATTTTGTTTTTTATAGAAAATTTTAGATTTTTCAAGCAAACGTTGAACTTTTCAAATTCAGAAATTTCCTTGTTTTTTTCTACAAAATATTTAGAATTTTCCTGTGGAAATTAACTCCTTTTATTGCTGTTTTAATATCTACATCAGCCCTCATACGCTGTTAAGCGTCTCTGTGTGTGGAAGGTTTTAATTTGATGTTTGTGTTTTATGATTTCATCTTTGAAAGATGTTGAACAGTTTTATTTCCTTGCTTGCAGACTGAGCCGTGTGGAGGCATTAAGATCAGATCCTCCGTCTGACGGTTGAGTAAGACTCTGAACTTATTGGGAAATCAATCACCCAGACTACCAGCCATCGCTGTGAAATATTGAGCTGTCTGCTGTGATTTACCACTGCTGTATTCATGCAGAGGGGAGTGAGAAGATGGCAACCTGAGGCTGTGGCGGGGCCGACGCCTTTCAGGCCGCTGAGCTCAGCGATGGCCGCCGGAACGTCGGGCAGGAGGCCCAGCGCCGTTCTGGAGCGTTTCTGGACGGCGTCCTCGCCGTTGGAGGCCGCCAGCTGCTGCAGCCTCGGCCTGAACTTCCCCCTCTGGACGGACACACGAGACACACGCTGCCTTTACATTATGATTGTCAGCAAAACGTCGTCTGTATTACACTAGCAAATGCCAAAATGTAAAGTTGGGCAATTCTATGGTCAATGGAAACGCAGCTGCTGTGATTATTGCAGGAGTTTGTTGCAGAAGAGAGTTGCTGCGTTTCTAATTGAGATTATGGAAATTAAGGCACAAATTTCGCAAAAACTCACATTTTTGATGGAACGTTTTCTGCATGAGGATGACATGGGTTTTTGGGCCACACTGAAATTGGTTTATTTCACAGAACTACAATGGAAACAACAGGATGTTACTACTGCAGGAAACTACAAAGAAGATGACGGGAAGTGTAAGGATGAAGATGTTTTCTAGTGACTTATCACGTGAACAAACAAATTCGCATGATTTTAATTTCATTTCTTATTTAGTGGAAACACAGCAGTGGCAAAATTGTATTTTCCAACATCAGCAGAAAAGGTTCTGTGGACATTTGTAATGGAAACAGCTAGCAGGGTTAGCACTTACCGTTAGCTTCCACTCCATTAGCATCTTCAGCTCTGACAGAGTGATGTGTTTGTCGGGTCGACTCAAAATCAGCGCCGGCAATTCCTCCTGGTACCTGATCAGACAGCTAGCCTTAAAGCTGCAGAATGTAACTTTTATAAAAAAATGCTTTTTCTTTATCATATTTGTTGAAACTGTCACCATGTGGTGACAGTTTGATATGAGACAGATAATTTAGGAGCTTGAAAAGTCAATAGTTGGATAGAAAAAAACCCAGACACTTTGAGATTAATTTCAGAAATTTTCTAGAAAAACATGGAAATATCTGAGTTTCAAGTGGAAAAATTTACTTTTAAAACTCAAAATTTTCTGAGCTTTTTCTAGAAAATATTTTTAGCCTAATCCCAAACTTCTGAGTTTAATCTTGCAAATTTTCAACTTTTAGCTTCAAACTAAATACTGTATTTATTTTATTTATAATAATATTTATTTATGAATAAATAGGAAATTTATACATAAATTTCCTATTTTGTCTCCAAGATCTCAAAATAATAAATAATCTCAAAACCTTTTTCAATTTTTTCTAGAAAATATTTTACTTTTCAAAGTCACAAAATTATTTTTTTAAATTCTAAGAGTAATATCAAAATTAGTCGACTAAATATTAGACTTTTTAAATTCAAAATTTCCCTGATTTTTCTAGCAAATTTCTGAGATTAATCTCAAAATTCCAATTTTCTTTTGTAGCAAAATTTTGACTTTTCAAACTCAAGATTCTTGTTTTTTATAGAAATTTTCTAAGATTAATTCTAAATGTATTCATATTTTTTCTACCAAATATTTGACTTTTGAAACTCAGAAATTATTTTTCTTTTCTCTTGAAAATTTCTAAGATTTATCTAAAAAAAAATTCTACAAAATGTTCCACTTTTTAAATTCAGCAATGTCATGTTTTTTTCTACAAAATTTCTGAGATTAATCTAAAAAAGAAATTTACTCCTTGTTTCCTTCTTTAATGGCGCTGATGTGGTTTTGTGTTACGTTCAGGGCTCAAAAACAGAAGCTACCATTTGTCAAGCTGCAGTAGTTTCGGCTTCTTGGCTTTGGCCGTCGCCTCTACCACGTCCCAGTACTTCTCGTAAACTCTCCTCCATACTTCCGCTTCCCCGCAGCCGAACAGGGCGGCCATATTGGAGAGGTCACGGCTTCAACTAAAAATCACGGCAGAAGGATGTTTGCTTAAACTTTCAACATAAAACACAAGACATATTAATAAAAGTATTTCAATTGAAATCATCTCGATTAGATTCTTGTTCTTCTGTATGTTTTGTTGGCGGTTTACAATCGCAGTGTTTTACCGCCATCTGCTGGACAAAGGGCGTAATCCACTAAATAGAAAATTTTAATTTTAATAAACTTACAAAAATAAAACATAATATATTATCTCAATTAATTTTGTGTCCTTTCAGCACTTTATTAGTCCTTTAGCTGTTGAAAATGATTTATATGTACTTAATATATTGATTACAGTTATTGGAAGTCTTATTCTATGTAAATTGAACATTAACCAACATATTTTATGTGTATTGATCATTTTAATTTGATAAAATACAATGTCTGTTACTGGTTTTCATAGTTGTTGACTGTAAGATGTGTTTATAATATTTTTATGCTTTCATGATGTAAAGCACTTTTACTGCCTTGATGCTGAAACATGCTATTCAAATAAATAAACTTGATTGATAGATAGATATTCTCTTGTGAATTATCTACATTTCACTCTGATGAATGTTTGCCCGTGATATGTAAATCACTACTTAGAACCTCCATCATGTTATCCACCCCTCCACTCCTATTAATTATCCTTTTTTTATAAATAGATGCCTTCTTTATTCTGTGTACATCATTTTTCCTGCCAAATTGTATTGATGTCATCTTTAATAATTACTTTAACCTCTGTTTTACTCAGTTACAATTTGCAGGGATTAAAACAATTGATAAAACTTCTTTAATGTTATTAATAACCAAAATATTTAGATACCAGATTTTCTTCCAGTTCCAGTTGAGAAAAACGGTCATCTCCTCCTTCGGAAGGTGAACGGGGCCGCTTTGCGTAATTCTCGCGAGATTATAGTGAAATAGTATTTCCGATGTTGCAAGCAGTTAGCAACAGCTTCAGAACATAAGGTTTGTAGCTTAACACCGCTTTATTTTACTTTATTTAACTTTATAAACTTTTTGGGGGGTTTTGTATCACAGTTGTTCACAATTTTATATCTAAAACGTTTTCTCGCCTGTCGCGCTTTCTGTCTGTAGGTTCTGGTGGACCGGCTAATGTTAGCATCATACTGCGGTCTTGTTTATGGTGGAAGTAAGCGGAGCCTCCTGCGAGCTCAGCTGTTTTCTGTCTAACTCACCAGCAGAGCGAGGAGCAGGAAGGAAGCGAGCTGTTTTGGATAAACAGATTGAACAGAAATGAACCTGCAGCGGAGCGGCGAGTCGGTAGAAGCTCGTTAGGAAGCGGGCAGCCTGGCTGTGGCTCTGTTAGCACATGTTGCTCCGGGGATGATCTTCACGTGATCACCGAGAGGCTCCTTATCAATCAGGTAATAAGAATATACTGTTTTTAAATCTTTATTTAATTTCCAACTATGTTAACACTAAAAACAACAACAAACATACAGCTATACAAACGGGTATCACAATAAATGCAAAAGCAAAACGTTTTTAATATTTTTAACATAAATTACAGTAAAATATTTCTCTGAAATTGATTAATATAACATTTAATTCCACTCTACATGGTTAATAAACATTACTGTTAACTACTGTGCTCCGGAAAAAGTTGCAGTAGTTTTCCAAACTTTTCTAAAGATCATTTAAAAGACGTTTGAGTATCTGGTGGCTCAGTGTCAAAACACTGATTATTCTTAATATACAAAGTTGAACATTCAATCAATGATTAGTTACTTTCTATCGTATCAAAGCCCCCAGAAAGGCAAAGGTCATATTCTCAATGCAATGGATCATTTTTACTCACCAGTCTAATCGTGAATCTTTTACAACATATTAACATTAAGCAGAAATTTTCATAATTAAATATCCTAATTATACTACAATCTATTTGGACATAATTGTCCGAATAGATTGTAGTATAATTAGGATTATACTAATACTACTATAATATAGTACTGGGATTATACTAATTATGTCCGAATAGATCTATTCGGACATAATTGTCCGAATAGATTGTAGTATAATTGTAGTCTTGAATATTTTTTCACTCATTAGCATTGTTTGGCAGTTTTTATTTAATAAGAAAGCATAACCTTTTAATTGTACAGTTTCTCATGATGCCTTGTAGTTTGTAGTTAGAGAAGATTTAAATAAAATTTTTTTGGGAGTCATCCTGTGAAACGCTGACCCAGATGTTTCTCACTCACAGGCTGCCTCTCATGGGAGGAAACTGTCCAGCTGCAGAGATTGATGAAGCCATCAGTTCTTCACAAAGTCAGTACTGCAGCTGATATAATTATTAATATCTCTAGAGTTTATTTATTTATTGTTTCTGCTACAAACTAAGGCTCTAATGTTGTGTACTCGTTGTGAATGCCAAATGTTGGTAGAATATGTCACTTTTTTATTTAAAAAAATGTTAAGTTAATTTTTTAACATTTCTTTCATTTTACTTATTTTTCTTAGATATTATTTAAAACTATTCTGTAAGGTTTTATACTGAATCAAATTCCATCAGTTTATATAAACAATACTGGTGATAAAATCAAGTTAAATGGCCAGTATGAGGTTAGCTGCCTTTCTTTTTCTTAAACAAAAAAATATAAATTATTATTCAAAATACATACAGTGAGCAAGTGGATGTGTAAAACTCAGTAACAGGAGAAGGGAAGACGTACAACTTCATTTTTAAATCCATTTTTGAGAATTTTGAACAGATTAAGAATTCCCAGAACTAGGAATTATTATTATTTTAAATGTATTTTTAGGATTTATTTGCACTTCTACTCTTTTTTTATTTATTATTTTATGTATTTTCTTTATTTATGGATGTGTTGCTTTAATTTTTAACATTCATATTGTTGTTGTTGTTTTTACATATTTAATTAGTTTTTTATTTATTGGTTTATTTAAATGTTTCAATTTATAGAATTTTTAAAATTTATATTAGATTTTTTTAACGTATTTTATTAATTTCTTCATTTATACTTAAATTCTTATTTGTTGGTTTAATTAATTTTTTATATATATATATATATATTTTTTTAATGTATTTCACAGATAGTTTTTTCTTTAAATAATTTCTTTTTAACTCTTTACTGTTTTTTCGGCAGCAGGAAGATGGAGAAAATGTCTCGGGTCACGACGGCCCTCGGCAGCAGCAGCATCACCGGCCGAACCATGTTCTGCCACCTGGACGCTCCAGCCAACGCCATCAGCGTGTGCCGGGACGCCGCCCAGGTGGTCGTCGCCGGGCGCAACATCTTCAAGATCTACGCCCTGGAGGAGGAGCAGTTTGTGGAGAAGCTGAACCTGCGCGTCGGCCGCAAACCGTCGCTGAACTTCAGCTGCGCCGACGTCATGTGGCACCAGATGGAGGAGAACCTGCTGGCCACGGCCGCCACCAACGGCGCCGTGGTCACCTGGAACCTAGGCAAGCCGTCACGCAACAAGCAGGATCAGCTGTTCACGGAGCACAAACGCACCGTCAACAAGGTGTGCTTCCACCCGACGGAGGCCTACATGCTGCTGAGCGGCTCGCAGGACGGCTTCATGAAATGCTTCGATCTGCGCAAGAAGGAGTCAGTCAGCACCTTCTCAGGTAATCCCAGCTCAACTATAGAATACAGAATCTAGATCAACGGGAAACATGATTAAAAGACATTTAACAGTGATATTAGAGACGTTGCGATCATAAAACATCAAAATAGCAGAAGAACAAAAAGTTTCTCAGCAGCTTTAAACTGAATTGCTTTAATACTAATAAAGATTTTACAAATAACAATAAACAATATTAACTAAAGATGAAGTAAAAATGTGACAGTAAATAAAATTTGTCTAAAAGAATATAAAAATGTTGAAAAAACGGAAGGAAAGATCTCCTGTAGCAGTCAGTGTTCAAAAGCCTCTGACTGAAGAATTTCTGTTGTTTGAGCGTCTGATGAACGGATGCTCCACTGCAACTTACTGAACTTTGAAAAGTAAAATTTTAGTGGTAAGAAAACCTGTTGGTGTTTTTTCTGGCTGGCGTTTTGGTGCAGGTCAGTCGGAGAGCGTGAGGGACGTCCAGTTCAGCATGAAGGACTATTTCACCTTCGCTGCTTCCTTTGAAAACGGGAACGTCCAGCTGTGGGACATCAGGCGGCCGGATCGCTACGAGCGGATGTTCACGGCTCACACCGGCCCCGTGTTCTGCTGCGACTGGCATCCCGATGACAGGTACAACTACGAGGTTGATGCAACAGCAGCAGATCTTTCAGCCGTTCAGTGATTTATAAACTAACTTCCTGGTTTTAGTGTCTGATTCATTTATACAGACCTCTGAAGACAGTGTTGCAGTCAATGTGACTAAGGATTTTCTCTCGATCTTTCTGTGACATTACTTCTTTAATCCCGGAAATGTTCTTCAGCTGATAGAAGACTGATTTTGTAACCGTCTTTATGTGACTCTAAAGGTTCAAGTCAGAGTTTTGTTTTAGAAACCATCTGCTTTCCACTCTTCTTGTTTGTGTCTCAGGGGTTGGCTGGCCACTGGCGGCAGAGACAAGATGGTGAAGGTTTGGGACATGACCACCAACCGCGCCAAGGAGATCTACTGCGTCCAGACCATCGCGTCGGTGGCTCGCGTCAAATGGCGCCCGGAAAAGAAGTTCCACCTGGCCACCTGCTCCATGATGGTGGACCACAACATCTACGTATGGGACATCCGCAGACCTTTCATCCCCTTCGCCACCTTTGAGGAGCATAAAGATGTGACCACTGGGATCGTGTGGCGCCACCAGCATGACCCCCAGTACCTGCTGTCCGGCTCCAAGGACAGCACGCTCTACCAGCACATGTTCAAAGACGCCACGCGGCCCGTGGACAAGGCCAACCCCGAGGGCCTGTGCTTCGGCCTGATGGGCGACCTGGCCTTCGCCGTCAACGAGAGTCTGGTTAGCAGCGACGGCGGCAGGAAGCCGTACCCTGGAGGCGACCGCCGCTACCCGTTCTTTTCCTTCAAGAAGCCCAACCCGACGGAGCAGTTCGCCCACGTGTCCAGCGCTCTGAGCGTTTTTGAGACGGACTTGGACAGCAGCCGCATGGACTGGTTCGTAAAGACGGCACAACTCTACCTCCTCAGTGGGAAGCCGTTTACGGAGCTGTGTGACCATAATGCTACGGTGGCCCGGGAGCTCAAACGACCGCAGGTAAGACCGGTCAGAACAAAAGCATGTCCTTTTGGAACCACTAAAGTATTTTTTTTATTTGAATTTGAACTGCTTCAATACGCTTTTATCCCGTTTAAGTTAATTTAATGTTAATATTCACAGAAGTGAATATTACTTTATATTCATTTAATTTATGTTCTTTAAATTTCCCCGTTTTCTTTTGCTGCAACCAGCAACTAAAGCCAATAAATTCATAGCAATATACTGTATATCACAATAGACGAGCAAAGTTAGTGGCACAAACTAACTCACTGTTCTCAGGTTGCCTAGCAACAACCTGCTGGGTAAGAAGCAGTTTCAAGTTCCCCCAAACTTTGGTTGCCTAGCAACAGCCTGCTGCATAAATGGCAGCAGTTTAAAGTTTCCCCACTTGCTTAAAAAATTAAAAACAAAACGGAGAGAAAACTGAATAAAACAGAAACACTCACAGAATCAGCTTGGCAGGATTTCAGATATTTAAAACAAAAAACCTAATCAATAATTATTGGTAGTGACTAACTGTCACAAAAAATAAAAAAACATCTAATTGTGTCACCACAAGTTTTCATCTCCTCGTTGGTGGATCAACTAAAAACAAAACCACCTGAAGTCAGCAGGAGTTTTTTTATTAAGTTATTTAAAAGGTCCATAAAGATTTTCTAATGCAATATTTCAAAATGCCCACTGAAAAAGAAATGCTGACAGAAACACAGTAAATAGCCACGTTTCCAGTCAACTGTCATGCAAATTATGAACAAATGTTAAAATGTGGCAAAAATAGAAAAAACTTTGAATCAATTGGAAAACCACTGCTTCCCATTTCCTGTTAGCGCATTAATTAAGAACCATAAAAACCCATCTCAACCGGACAAAAACTTTTCTTTGCAGAATTTTATTTTTTTTGTGAAAAAAAAAAAAAATTGTGGGGAAATTTTTGCGAAAATATAAAATTTTCTTTAATTTAAAATGCCCATTTAAAAATGTCTATTTGAGCACAGTTACTGTTTCCATCCAGTTGTCTTGCATTTTTTGTGCAAACTTTAAAAAGTTGCCAAAAAATGTAAAAAAAAAATGCAAAGTCGGCCAATGGATCAGCTCACCACTAGTTTCCATTTTCCTTTAGTGCCTTAAATAAAATGTTTGTCATTTTGAGGAAAAAAAAGGATTATTTTGTTTTTTCCATTGAAAGATAAGGTTGCAATATTGTGAATAAAATATAAAATTTAAATTTCAAGAATAATGTTGAAATGATGGGAACAAAATAAAAATTTTAGAAAATAAAAGTCAAAATATTAGAAAACAACGGAAATAATATCTTTAAAAGGGAAAGAAAGTTTTGACATCAGATGTCTGTTGGTATTTTACATAAAATCCTATTAAAATATAAACCTTTATTTAATCGAAAGGTTTCAACAACATGGACGATGCTGAGAATCATGTTTTCTGACCCGGCACCCGGTCCAAACCACAGCCTCAGTAAACTGGGCGGTTTACCACTAATGAACAGGTAATCTGATTCACAGATTATAATCCGGATTTCTGGAACAGCAAACCTGAATGTTTCTGCTTCCAGTTTCAGCATGAAAGAAATGGGTCCGGAGAGCAGACTGGAGCGCTGCAAAGGCGAAAGCCGGCAGGATAACATCCACCTGGAGCCGGGCAACTCGCACATCAGCAACAACAACGAAGGTAAAGTTGCCGCTTTGCGCCTAAAGCCGGGGATTCAAACCGTCGTCCTGTGAATCAATCTGACTTCATTTCCAGAGAACGAGGAGACGGAGGGCAGCGACGGCCCCACAGAGTACATGTTTGGAGACGCAGAGCTGGATGACGACGACCTTTACCCCCTGGAGCACGACAACCAAACGGGTCAGCCCAGATCCCATCAGTAACCAGCAACTCACCCCAGCAGTTTGCACTGGGCACCGATAGCTAAACAGCTAGCTGCGCTATTCCTAAAGCAATAATCCTAAACATTAGTTCTGCTTTGTACCAACATCATATTAGGCGGAAGCTAATGCTGAAGCACTAACTGAAAATTAGCTCCTCTGGTAGCGTATTAGCCTGAAGTTAGTTTTTAATCCTGCTTCCTCTGCAGTGGCGGAGGAGCCGATGTACACGCTGCCTCCAGAGGCCTTCCAGCTGCGCCACGAGATCATCGACAACCCGTCGGTACCGGAGCACCTGCAGCAGGACAAGGCTGACTCGCCGCACGTCAGCGGCAACGAGGCGGAAGTCGCCTGCCTGACGCCCATCGAGTCGTTCTCGCTCATATCCATTTCCCAGCCACTGTACAGCCCGCACTTACACGCCAACTTCTTCTGCCCCATCGTGCGCGAGATGCTGAGCCACTACGCCGAGCGCGGCGACGTGCAGATGGCCGTGTCCGTGCTCATCGTGTTGGGGGAGAAGATTCGCAAGGAGATCGACGACCTCACTCAGGTCAGGAGACGCAGCAGCAGCGATGATTGGCGTTTTGTTAAGTGATTGGACAGTTTTTGAACCTATTTGCCCCCGTAGGAACACTGGTACATGTCCTACATAGACCTGCTGCAGCGGTTCGAACTGTGGAACGTTTCCAACGAGGTCATCAAGCTGAGTACCTGCAGCGCCATCACCTGCCTCAACCAGACCTCCACCACTCTGCACATCAACTGCAGCAACTGCAAGCGGCCAATGAGCAACAAGGGATGGATCTGTGACAGGTACAAACATCAAAGATTAAATTTCTGCCCTCTTCAGGTGTTTGCTTTTTCTAAACTCTTCACTTTCTAGATATTTCAGATAAATTTTACATTACGTACATCTAACTTTTTAGTTACTTCCTAGAAAGATTGATTTTCTGCTAATGCGCTAATTGCAGAGCTAATTATTTGTTTACCTCTTTAATATTTTTGCTAACTGAAAAAGTTTATTTTGTGCACCTTATTTAAAAACCAAAGTATAAGTAAGCGTGTGTGCGTCTGTCCTGCAGGTGTCGCCAGTGTGCCAGTGCGTGCGCAGTGTGCCACCATGTGGTGAAGGGACTCTTCGTCTGGTGCCAGGGCTGCAGCCACGGCGGACACCTGGAGCACATCATGAACTGGCTGAAGAACAACTCTCACTGCCCTGCGGGATGCGGCCACCTGTGTGAATACACCTGAGACCCGATCGCACACCTGAGGAACGTTTTCACGCCTCGGAGCGCTCTGCTGCCCCCTGTGGCCTTCATGTGAAATCACACCAACAGGTCAATCGGACCCCCGCGTGGCTCCGGTGATTTCTCATCAGCAGAATGTAAAACCAGCGATTGAAATGTTCAACATTTTACAGTTTTCAGATCTGAGTTACTGTTTTACATATTAACACTTATTTTGAGCAACTGTAAATAATTAACATTAATTTATAACAAGGAAAATGGCTTTGAGCGAAACATTAAAACACTTGAGATGTTAAGTTCTGCTCCAGAAGCCCGTTTGTCTTCACATTATTTACATCAAATAGATCAGAAAGACAGAATTTTAAAAAGTTCATTTCCCTTTCATTTATTTATATTCTGTCACAACAAAAATAAACTTTAATTTGGATTTTTTTTTTCATATCGGATGCAATTTTAGTCATTTCTGAACCTTAATTTAAAAAAAACAAATTACAGGAAACATTTTTATCCTGTAAGTTTGGAGTATTGAGGCCAAGTTAT
This sequence comes from Xiphophorus couchianus, assembly GCF_001444195.1. Classification (NCBI taxonomy): domain Eukaryota; kingdom Metazoa; phylum Chordata; class Actinopteri; order Cyprinodontiformes; family Poeciliidae; genus Xiphophorus; species Xiphophorus couchianus. The sequence continues at coordinate 2,628,219 of NC_040229.1, forward strand.
GAGAATTTTTGTTTAATTATGAGAATAAAATATTAGCAAAATAAAGATGCAATTTTACCTGGGAAAAAAAGCTTCTAGAGTTAAAGATTTAATGTGAGCAAATACAGTTTTTTACTTTACTCTGGTATTATTTTGACTCTACTGTCATACAATGCAAATACACAAAATTTTACCAAGTATTTTTGGTTTAGTTTCTTGTGCAAATATATTTTTACAAATTAAATAAGACAAAACTATCGTATAAGCACATTTTTAACAACATGTATAACAGCTTGTTTTAAAAAGTGAAACAATTGGCAGATTTCACTAATAAGACTTATTAAATGTCTTGTTACAATTGAAATAATCTGCCAGTGGAATTAGTACTTTTCTAAAATCAATATTAAGGAATTGACATAAAACAAGCTCATATCTTACTAAACTTTTACTTGTTTTGTCTTATTTCAAGTGTAATAAGACATTTGCACTAAAAAACAGGGAAAATGCTTGGTAAAATTTTGTGTTTTTGCAGTGTAATACTAAGTAATATTGCGTCTGTATTCTGCTAAAAAAAAAAATCTTATTCTGGCCTTAATACAATTTAGTCTATGGGCTGCCATGCAACAAAAACAGTACACTTCCAAGTAAAAAATCTATTTCTGAGATTAATCTCAAAATTTGTGAAATTTACTTTTTGCCATGAAAACAGTTCATGTTAACCACAAGAGGGCGCCACTGGGAACAGATTTCAGATACAGTGAACCCTCGCTATTTCGCTAAACAGTCTCTGCTTCTCTACCTGTGTGTCAACAACGTTGCGGTTTAATATGTACACAAACGTAAAACAGCTTGTTAGATTTAACATAATCGATGGTGGCATGTCGGTTTATAAGAATCTTTTGCCCAGAATAAAAAAGAGCGACGACAGCTACCGATAACTATGTTCTTCTCTCAAAAAACACACCTGCACCGCGGGCTTTAGAAGAAGAAAAAAAAAAAAAAACCGCTACCGATCGGAGTCAGGCTGCAGCGGCTCAGTCAGAAGAGCAGTGATATACAGGTGAGTCACTATTTGTCCAACTGCACTTTGTTTTGTTTTTCATAATCATTTTTTTCCGTTCTAATCCAATGACTCGGGTCGCGGTGGGGCGGCGCTGATCTCCGCAATTTGAAGCCTTCAGTTCGTATTGATGATTAAAATAATTATTTTTCAGTATAGTAGTTATTTGTAAAATAAAAAAAAAAAAAAAAAAGGATAAACGTTTATACAGTACTTTGATTTGTTAAAAAATGCCCTGTAAAAAAGGTTTTGTTGAATATTTCATTGCATAATAATTGTTAAAAAAATAAAGGTTCCTACTTCGCGGGTTTCGCTTAGCACGGGTTCTTTTTGGAACGGAACCCCCGCGAAAAACGAGGGATCACTGTATAAGAAAACAAATAATTTCATTCAAAATCAGCAGGACTTTCACTAAAACTAGAACAAACAGATTACATTTAATTTTCCATCATTTCTTCCTCCTTTTCTTCCTCTCTGTGCCTTTGCACGCTGAGCGCAACACACCAGTACAAGCGGTGAGGGTCATGACCTCTTCCTGCCTGCTTGTCGTTTCCCTGCAGCAGCTGAGTTGCTCCCGCCCTCAACTGGGCAAGCGCAGGTCCTTCAGCCAATCAGAGGCGGGCAGCAGGTAGCCAATCAGAGGCAGCTGGTGCTGCTAGACTCGCTACGGCGCAGTGACTGTCTTCCAGCGGCGGTTCTGGGTGGTTGGCTCACCCTCCGTCAAATATTCACAGTAACCCTTTACAAAGCAGCGGAGAGAAGCTGGTTTCAGTTAATTTGAGATGAAGACGATAATCCGTCAAAAAAAAAAAAAAAGATAATACGTCATCCAGCCAGAAGAGACGCAGGAATGCTAGGAGCTAACTAGCAGCAGCTAGTTAGCGGTAGCCTCAAATCACAGAACGCAATGAAGATGTCTTGAAACTTAAAAAACTGTTTTTTTAAGCGCTTGGGTTGTTTTTGGAAACCCAAAGGAAAGTACTAAAATGTGCAAAGTGTGAATTTGGCATAATAAGTTCCCTTTGAGTCTTTGTGAGGCTGCGTGGACTGACTTTGAAGCAGGTTACCTTATGACCTTATGAAGCAGGTTAGGGGCGATCCCAGCTGTCTGAGACCTTCTCCGGGGCGCTCAGCCGCCTCAGGCTCTGCTGCAGGGTTTCCACCGTCCCTGCTGTAATCACATCAAACGTCAGAGTTAAATCTTCACCATTTTAATCTGAAGCACTGAACTCAGTGTACCCATTTTGTCCTGAAAGGACTCCAGCTTCTTCATGAGCTCCGCCATATTGGAACATCTCAGCCTCTCTACAAGTACAAGAAAAAAATAAAGAGTCACTAAGTTTTGCTAAAAATAAATGTGAGATTTAACATCAGAACTGTTGTACCTGCCGGGTCGGAACCGCTGCTCCGGTCGGGCGTGAAGCAGGCCAGCAACTCGGCCCAGCAGGCCCTGGCCTTGGTCAGCGTGGCGCTCATGTCCTGAGCCAGCCGGTGGTTCTCCACCAGCTCAGACTGGACCTTCTTCCAGGCCTTTTTGTCCTCCATCAGGCAGCCCTCCATCACCGTCCGCAGCTCCTTCTCCTGAGACACCTGGCTCTCCAGGCTCTCGATTTCCTCACATCGCTGCCGGCGTTCAGGCGGACAAGAAGAAGCTCGGCTGAACCAGAGCCACTCGTTTTATGGGAACTATAACTACACAACTTCAATCTGGATTTATTCTGGACTGGGTGAGCAAACTTCCACTAATAGCAGAGCTTGTTTTATTTAGTGCTTTTGGTATTTTTGCTAATTTTGAAAAATGTTTAGTGCTATTTCCAGATCAAGTCTAAAGCTCTAATTTACTCGGCTGTAGTGGAGGGCTAACTTCTGCTAATAGCAAAGCTAATTTTTCATTCAGCACATTAACATTTTTGCTCATTTTGAAAATGTTTAGTGATGTTAGCTTTCCCTAAATATTTTTTTCTGGATAATTCCTAAAGCACTAATTTACTTTCCTATTTTGTAAACTTTTAGTTCAATGAAGTTCAACATCTGAATTTAACTTTTTGTTATTGACTTTAGAATTCAAGTATTTACTTTTATATTACTGCTTTTATTTTGAAGTGCAGGAAGACTGCGCAGCAGTTCCATTTCCTCTATTTCCTCCCAATGACTTAATTAAAACAAGAAACATACAGGGACAAAACCTGATGTTTGTTGAATGTTTTAGGATTAGTTAGCCGTGGCCAACACTGATTCTGGATTTTCTTTTCACACATTCAAATATAGAAGCTTCTGCTTGGTGCAGCGTTATAAACCCAAATGGTTAAAAAGTGTCTCTAGAGGCCCAGAAGTGATTTAATGTGTGTGAAGCTCTGATCCGCTTTGGTCACCTTGTGGAGCTGGATGGCCATTTCCTGCATCTCTGCTTCCAGCTGGTCGGCGTACGCTTGCTCCAGGGCGTCGCTGGGCGGCGGCGCGCTGCTGTGCCACCGCGCGATGGCCGACGTCATCTTCCGTTTGGGACCAAACAGCCTGAAAAACACAGAGCCTCTCAGAACCGCCACAAAGCAGAGACTGGAGTTTAAATGGACGACAGACACACCAAGAACTTCTAAAATTATTATTACAAGATAAAGTCAAAATATTAGCAGAATAAAATGCAGCATAACCAGAATAAAGTCGTTTGTTGTATTATTACGACTTTATTCTCGTGTGATCTTGACTGTCAGTTACTATGTTATTCTTGTATTACAACTTTGTTGTATTGCTTTGACTGAAAAAGCTAAAAATGATCACACATTTATTTTTATAGTATCACGACTTCGTTCTCGTATTATGACTTTATTCTAGAAACTAAAAATCTCTTAGCCTGGCCCTAGTTCTCCGTAGTAAAAGAGCAAAAGAAATTCTCACGTAATCCCGATTTCCTTCAGATCGTTCTCCGTCAGCGTGAGAAATATCCGCAGGTCAATGTCCTGTTCTTCCAGTAGCGGGAGATATTTGGAGAAGCCGATTTGCTCCAGGAACTCTGCCAGATCCTGCAGGGAAACAGGAAGTGAAAAACCAAACCAACGCTAAATCGAAGCGTAACCCGGAAGTAGCCTGACCTTCGGACCGGAGTAAGATGGCTGCGGCCCGCCCTGTGCGTGTTTGCTGCCGTTTCCCGTCCCGCCGGACAGAGCCGCGTCACTGATGGCGTGCCGCGTCTTTCCTTTGGAGTGACTCTTATTTGTCCGGCGGGAGCTGCTCCTCCGGCTCTGATCCGAGTCCTGGTGGAGGAACATGAGCTTCAGCAGCTAACAGGAAGTCAGAGTAAGTCAGAGTGGCGAGGCGAACGCACCTCGTTGCTCTCCACGGATCCTTCCCAGCTGAGTCCAACCGCGTGAGGCAGGCCGTCGCTGCTGCTGCTGCTGCTCCTCATGGTGGGCATGTCGCTCTCAAAGAACGGGCTGTCGTCTGCAGAGACATCCAGCTCTTCACCAACACCAATCAAACACCGGCTTACCTCCTGGGTCTGACCTCTGACCTCTGCTGCTGTGGCTCTGACCGTCCAGCTCGTTGATCGGTGATGTCACGTCCCGGTAGCAGATGCTCTCGCTCTGCTCGCCGTACGGCGTGAAGCCGGGCAGCGCAGCGGGCGGTTCTGGAGGACGGGAGGAAGTCCGGTAAGAAAACAAACAGAAATCACATCTTCAGAGATTAGGGCTGAAACGATTAATCACGATTAATCGATCTTTAAATAAACAATTAATTTTGATTAATCAGAATAATCAAATAAATAATTAACCACAATTAATCAATTATTGAAAACAATGGTGATTAACAATTATTCAAATAGCTAATTAATCTGAATTATTGATTACTGAACAATTAATCATGATTCATTGATTTTGAAAAAAAACCCAATTGAGATTAATCAGATTAATTAAGAATCTTGGTAAACAAGATTAATTCTGATTTATTGATTCTTGAAATGATCAATCATGATTAATGATATTGAAATAAAGGATTAATCTGATTAATCAATAATTGAAAACAATTAATTGTGATCAATAACCATGAGCTAATATAGTAATCGATTGTTAACTTTAGTACTAAAGACCATTTGCTGAAAGAACAACAGACTGAATTAAGATGAAAACTGAAAAAAAATAAACATTTTGCATTTAATATGAAGAGAACAAATGTTTCTGCATGTTTGTTCTGTTTTATCTTCACTGATCGGAGAACAAACATGTTTTAACTAGAAATCAACCAGACAGAAACACGCCTGCAGTTTGTTTCATAAATTTTATTTTGAAAGAAACTGAATTAGAAAAATGTTTCTTTTGCCTGAGTTTATTTTGTAACTGTTATTTTTTACATGTATTGTTTTAATTTTGGTTCATCTTATAAAGTAGCTTTTAAATATTCAATAATTGAGGTTTTGATCAGTTAGTTGCTTTTTACACCAAATACTTCAGTATAATTTCTGTGATCAGTTCAGGTTAGGGGTGTGAATACGTCGGCCATATTTAACGTGACCCACCGCTCGGTTTGCTCTTCCCTCCCACTCTGAACTTGGCGATGGCCTGCGGCCCGTCGTGGATGCTGACGCCTTTGACCCGGCTGCGGCCGGACCGAGTCCTGGGCGGCGAGCCGTCCGAGTCCTCCGAGGAGCTCAGGTCTCCAAAGTGGCCTGACGAGTTTAAGAACAGCAGAAAAATGATTTTTATGTTTTTATTTTTCCAATTTTGAACAGTCTGTACGCTCCAGTTAACAGTTAGTTGACGATTATTTTAATAATCGATTAACCGTTTCAACCCTGGTTAAAACCTCCAATAATTAAATGATTAGAGCAGGACGATATGGCTGAAAAACTTGTGTTTTGTATCAGTTGATACAGATAATTATTGATTAGTTTTTTGTTTTAAATATCTGAAATACAACCAAACTGATGGTGTGACTTTTCATGATCATCAGTTTTCTCTCTACATCTTTTTTTATATTTTAGTAGTTATGAGGAACGATGAGAAAACTTGAAACTGTTCCTGCCAGTAACTCAGCAGGTTGTTGCTAGGCAACCAGAGAATGAGAGAGTTAGTTGATTCAACTGAATATTCTATCAAACGTATTATTTGTTGATATTGATCAGGTGTCTATTGCGAAATAGGTCGTTATTGATGTATTGTCCAGCCCTGATTTTAGTTTTTAAAAAATAAAAAGAAACCTGGTTTAATTCTTGGAGATCGAGAGTCGATGAGGCCGACGATCTTGGTGTAGCCGTACATCATGGCGAGGGCGCGCGCCGTCTCTCCTTTGGCGTTTCGATCGCCCACTTTTACTTTCTGAAGCAAAAGGAGAAAAGTTTATAGAGTTAAATCCCTTCAGCCACCAGCAGGGGGCGTTATCATGGCCACTCACGTGATCCAGCAGGTATTGAACGATGATTTCGTGTCCAGACGCAGTGGCCTCCATCAGAGGAGTGAACTCTGACCCCGGTTCCCTGCCAGATGAGGGGAAAACAGTTTAGAAACATCTGGGTCAGATCCGCTCTGGTTCTGGTTCTGAACACCGACCTGACGTTGGCGTCGGCGTTGTTGTCCAGCAGGAACTTGACCATCTGCTGGTGGCCGGTGCTGGTGCAGTGAAACAGAGCCGTCCAGCCTCTGGCGTCCCTCAGCTCCAGCTCCGCCCCCTGCTACAGGAAGAGACGACAAACCATCACACACTGGACCGGTACAATCAGAACCACCGCCAGACACTGGACCGGTACAATCAGAACCACCGTCAGACACTGGACCGATTCTTTACAGTTAATCAGAACCACCGCCAGACACTGGACCGGTACAATCAGAACCACCGTCAGACACTGGACCGATTCTTTACAGTTAATCAGAACCACCGCCAGACACTGGACCGGTACAATCAGAACCACCGTCAGACACTGGACCGATTCTTTACAGTTAATCAGAACCATCGTAAAGACGCTTTACTAAAGACTCCAACTGCTTTAAGATACAGAAAATGGAAAGAAAGAAAAGAAACAGGTAGAGGAAGGAAGAAATGGAAAAAAGAAAGAAAACAGGGTGAAAAGGAAATTAACATTAAAAAGTTAATTAATGTGCGTTGTCCCTAACAAATAAATTAAATTAAACAGAATATAATCTGGATTAATTATTATTATTTTTAGCAGGCGGATGCTGTACCTGCAGCAGGAAGTAGGCTATGCTTTCGTTCCCGCAGCTAGCTGCTAGCATCAGAGGCGTGAGGCCTTTCGGCGTGGCGGCGTTCACGTTCACTCCGGCCTCCAGCAGCAGGTTGGCGATGTTGTCATGGCCGATGTAGGCGGCGTACATGAGCGGCGTCCATCCGCCCAGGTTCTTCCTGTCCAGGTCCACCTCCCGCCTGGACACAGACACTGAACTCAGCGTAGGAGGAAGCCGACGAGTCACAGAGATGAAAATATCTCGGTGTTTATTCGATTTTTAGGGTCACGATTCGATTTTTGTCGTATTTTCAGTTATTCTTGTAATATTACACACTGTTCTCCTATTATTGCGATTATATTGTATTACTACGACTATTCTGGTAGTATTACAACTTTTGTGTCATACTACTTTGTTCTCTTATTATTTCAACAGTTCTTTTATCATTACAACTTTATTGTCGTATCATCGCGACTTCGTTCTCGTATCGTTATTATTTATCATATTATCACAACTTTGTTCTGGATTTTGTTCTCATATCGATGTGTCTGGTGAATTTTTGATTAAAACACTTTTTTTCATTCAGTAGGTAGAGAATCTAGAAATTTTACTAGTAGTAGCGATAGGTCATAATAAAATTACTCAAGTAAAAGTAAAAAGTACAGCGTAGGAAAAATACTCTTAAAAGTAAATTTTTTTCAAAGAAGTTACACAAGTAAATTACTACCCAGCTCTTGTTGCCTCTTGTGATAATTTCAGTAATTCCTGTAATGTAGATAGATAGTTTTAAGGGCTAGTTGGTGCAGATGCTCACTTTTTGATGCACTCCGCCACCACGTCGTACTGGCCGATGGAGCAGGCGGTGTGCAGGTCCAGCGGGACGTCCAGCTCCTCCGGGCGCAGCAGGGAGTCTCCCAGCCAGAGGGAGAGGCTGGCCCCCAGCTGCTCCGACTCGCTGGCCTCGTCACTTAACTCGGACATTTCCCCTCCTGAAACCAAACAAACCGGCTTGAAACGACAGAACCCCGGTCTCAGAACCGGTCCTGTGCCAGAAATCGAATATTATTAGCGAGGCTAGCTTAGCGGAGAAAACCGTTATCTCCGCCCGGTAAAGCTTCGTAACCTGGAGACACCGGAGTCAGGCGTTTAACGGCGTCTAAAGGTCAAAGGTTAAAACTTACAGCAAACTAGAAAATTCTTTAAGCAACACAGCAAACTTTTCCAAATTTAAAAAACTTTTCCCTTTCTTTGCCACACTCAATTGTGCTCGTGTAGAAACACAAACCGCCCCTTCCGGTTCTTTTCTTCTTCGTGGATTGCACGCAGAACTTTGAGTGTGCATTACCGCCACCTTCTGAATTAGAGTGTGAACGCGGTTAAAAAGGTAAAATCTTAGAATAAATTGAAAAAGACGCCCCATTTAAAATGTGGTCGAAATTTAAATGAAGTAATTAAACTTAATTAAGCCGTTTTTCTCTCTGATATCTTATATATTCTGCCAGTGGCGCCTCCCCGGAAAATGTTCACATGGGAAAATGCTCACATGGATGGGTAGACAGGACAGTAACACATTTTAGGGAGGTAAAAAATACAAATAAAACAAAAGTTATACAAATAAATTATATGTATGTGTGTGTGTATAGTATATTTTATTCTTCTCTTGTGAAGTGTCTTTGAGTGTCCGAAAAAGAACTATAAAAATTGGATGTATTATTATTATTATATATACTAGTAATTCAACTTTTCAACATTTTGTCAAACAAATAAAAATCTACTGAATATTATCTCTTGCATCTTATTTCTGTATATCAGCCTAAATATTGAACTCTGAAGTAAAAATAATATAACCTGGAATACTTTTTCACCCCTCTGCATGTCTCATCCTTTTTTGTGCATTTTTATTTAATTGATATTAAAAAAAGCTTCCATCAAACAACAAAATTTAATTGCCCAAAAATGATGTTTTTGACGTTACCAATTACAAGAGAATACAGTTGCAATAACAGGAAAGCAGTCGCAATTATAAACAGAGCAGCTATTATACAAAAAGAAAGTCGCGATTACAAGTAAACAGAGTTGTGATAATACATAAACAATCGGGATAATACGAGAACTAAGTGGTAATAATACAGTACTCGAAATAAAATAATGTACGAAAAATACAACAAAATTAAAGACACGATGTTGAAATTGTGAAGAAAATCAGATTTTATTTAAAATTGATGTAAACAAACAGACCAATGAAAGCCTTTTGGATTTGGACCATTTCCACACCAAATCTTCTCTTTTGAGTGTTTTGAATAAGCGTTGCTCATTTCAGTTCATGGAGGAACTCCATCTTTCTTTCAGCCCAGAAACATCAGAAGAAATTGAAGTGAAATTCCTCCTGGGATGGAATGAAGCTGAAGGCCGGCGTCTCTTCCTGAGTCGCAGCGCCGCGCGGTCCGGTTTCGGTCTGCTGCTGCTGGGCCTGTGAGGCTCCTGGACCGGTACTCGCCTCAGCTCTGCGGTGGAAAACAAACTTCTTCGGGGAATCCGACACCACTTTGACCTGAGCCGATGCGGTTTCTATTGAGACGAGAGGAACGTGTTGATCAAAATGGCTTCAGAAACAAACGGCGTTCACTGAAACAGTTCACTCACCGCTCTGAATGAGCTGGAACTGCTTGTTCTTCTCCTCCTCCATCTTCTTCCTGTAATCCCCAGTCAAGGCTCTCATCAGCTGCCGCTTCTTGACCAGAGGAGCTTTGGAGCTGCGCAGCGTCTTCAGGGCGCGGGAGGCCTCCTCCTCTACGGGGAAGAAAACATCTAGAAACTCAATATGACTAATGATGTGATGATGCAAACCTAAAGCACTAATCATGAACATTAGTTCTGCTAATGCTAAAGTGCTACAACAACATGATATTTAGCAGAAACTAATTCTAAGGTGCTAATGCTAACATGGTATTTAGCGTAAACTAATGCTAAATGCTATACCAACATGGTATTTAATAGAACCTAATGCTAAAACATTACACCAACATGATAGTTAGCGTAAACTAATGGTAAACCCCTAAAACAAGATGGTGTTTAGTAGGAGCTAAATCAATATACTAACATTGTATTTAGCAGAAGCTGATGCTAAAGCGCTACACAAACATGGTATTTAGCGCACGACATACTTTCTTTTCTTCTTCTGTGGACGGTTTAGAACTCAGCACTCTATCGCCCCCTATGAGGCAAACTGAGAAAACAGGTGTTTAATCTGTCTTCCCCACAGTTTAAACTGGTTTCTTTTTGAATATTTTTGCTGCTTCCTCTGGTGTCAGTTGGAGGTTTATTATTATTTTGCAGTCATTCTGTTTCTCCAGGGACGTTTTTTGTCTCATTTCGGTCGTTTTGCATCTTTTTATTTGGAGCAACATGTTTCCTGTTTTTGTCACTTCTCATCTCTCTTTAAGCTCATGCCTACATCACACCTGCAGTCATTTTGTTTGTCTTCTTGTTTAAAATATAACATCTCTTTGCTGTTCCACCTGACTTTGCCACTAAAGGAGTAAATGGAGTAAATTAATTTGCATGTAGAACAGGTGAAAACCTTTCTGGGGTGAAAACGTGACACCCTGTGACTCTGCATGATGTGTAGGTGAAATAATAACACTAACTCTGTTTTGGCGTTCCCTTCTGGGACTTTATTCCCAGCTCCAGCTGCTCGATGCACCAGTTCAGCTCCCTGTTCAGCTGCTCTTCTGGGCTCTGAAACAAAGCCACAGTTAGACATGAAGAAATGAGGATCATTCCTCACAGTTCCTGTTGCACATTTTGGTCAGAAATAACCCTAACTGACACTTTAAGAGTTCTGTGTAAATATATTTACAGACAATATTTATTTGCCCATTTCCCGATTGTACAGTTTTGGATTCTTCATTGCTGCTCTGAATGTGTTTTTTAGGCAAATGTTTGTTTTTTTTGTTTGTATACTCCAGGTAACGACTGATTACTAAAGTAGTTTACAATAATTTTAATAATTGATTCATCACAATTAATTATTTCAGCCTTGGTTAAACCTCCACTAACGGTGAGATTAGTGCTGAACGATGTGGCTGAAAAACTTATCATGATATCAGCGTTTTACATCAGTGGATGGCAAAAATTACTGATTATTATTTTTGCTTTAAATATCTGAAATACTTCCAAATTTTCCCGTTTTATCCGGTTTTCCCTCCATTTTGTTTTTTATTTTTTAGCAGATATGAGGCAAAGTGGGGAAACTACTCCAGTTGCTCAGCAGCTTGTTGCTAGGCAACCATAGAGTGAGTTAGTTGATTCCACCAACCTGAAATATTCTGTATATTGAACATTCAAAATTCCATCAGTTGTTTTATCTATTGATATTAATCTGCAATATGTATCGCGATACGTATTGCTATTGATTTATTGTCCAGCTCTTTGTGTTGCTATCAGCATTTTTTTCATATCAGTGGAAGCGACGGCAAATCTTTGATACTTCTGAACTCATAGTGGATATAATATCGTGGGGGTGTATGTAAACTTCTGACCAGCTCTTCCTCTTTCTGATTCTCTTCTGTCGGTTTCTGCTGAGTCTCAGAGTCAGATGGCTTCTTCTTCCCAGATTTCTTCTTCTTCTTTGTTTTGGTCTGATCTGACACTTCACATGCAGTGACGCCCCCATGTGGACGAGAAGGCCCTTTCTGTTGGTTGCCTAGCAATGAGGCGGGTTTTGCAGCCTCTGTTGTGTCCATGTCTTCTGAAGGAGGGATTTGAAAGTTGAAAGCAAAAGCTGAGCTCTGCCCTGAGAAGGACAGTGATGCGGCTGCAGGCGCTTCCTCCTGCGGCGGCGGTGGCGGCGGCGCGGCTGTGTCGGTGTCCGTGGCAAAGTTAAATCTGAAGGAATTATCACTGGAGGTCCAGAGCGACCCACTGGTCTCAGCTTCAGATGCCGGGGAGATCTTCGAGTCTCGAATATCTGTCGAGGGAAAATGTTGGACGATATGGCTGAAACGATTTTGGCTTCATGTGGAAAAGAACAAGTACTTAACATAACACTGAATACACAATCCTCACTACTAAACGAGCTTAAAACTGGGATGGTTTAGATCAGAGCAGAATCATGGGTTAGAGTGGCCTAGTCAAAGCCCAGACCTGAATTAAAGAGTTAAAAACTGATATTTATTGATGCTCCTCATCACGTTTGATAGAAATGCAGCAACTAAATGCTTCCAAACTTTTCAGATTTTTATTTGTAAAATAAAAATCATCAACAAAAGCATCGTTATCTTTTCACTTTTATTACACAATTATGCGGCGATTTAAGTTCGTCAAGTAAAATCCCAAATTAATAAATGAAAGTCTGAGGTTATAAAGTGACAGAAAGTGAAATAAATGAACACGTGTGGATATAAATAAATGCAGCAGAATGATGCGTACCTAAGAACAGCAGCGTTTCCTCGGTCATGCTCTCCTCCAAACCTCGCTGGTTTTCAGCTTTAAATTATCTTTCTGCTTTATTTCACTCAAACCCGACGAGTGTCAAACACCAGCGGCGAAATACCTGTTTACTAAAACTCTAATACAGATATTTATACTGATTAACCCATCAAAATGTTCAAAAATGTTACATACAAACTTACTGCGAGTGTCACTCTGTATTATGCCCGTCTTTCACGCTTTCCCCAAAGTCAAGTAGTTCCGTTTCCTCACGCCATCTACTTATTTTAATCTGTGTTAAAATAACACACAATGCTCTTTAACTGTTATTTTTGTACCAACGGAGTAAAATCATATTTAGAAAAGAAAAATAATCCCTCAGTAACTGTTTTTGTGTGACATTTCACATGATCGTCCTGTTCCGATCAAAGATATCGCTTCATTAGATTAATCTAAGCAAATGTCCAACATTATGTTGGGTTTTTTTTTTAGAAAAAAACACGCGGAAGGAGTGGTCTCCGTGCGGATAAGACAGTGACAGTGAGGGGATTTGAAAAAGTGGCGGGCTACTCTCCATCCATTTCCCTCCTGTTTCAACAACCACAAAGGATTCAGAGGAAGATCTGTCCTGAGTTTAGAGTTAACATTCCGTCTCTTTACAACCACTTTCACAAAAACCAGAGTCTGACTGAACACAAATACTGCTTTTTAACTTTTCCTGTTAAGAAACATTTAATGTTTCAGTTATAAAAATGGAATATTGTTTGTAAGAAAGCTATTTTTCGCTTTATTGTTTTATGCAATAAAAAAGTTTTATGCAATAAAACAATGTAGCCCTCGAAAGAAAACGTAATCCTGTGAATGAAGTACGAACAACAGATAGCAGTGGAAATAGTTTTATTTGCCTGAATTGATCAGAAATCCCTCTTCGGATGCTTGAAAGACTCCATTCATACCTTCTGTGTTTCATGGGAGTAGACGAGGATCCTCATTGGCTCCTTTATTGGTCACGTTTCGTCATCAGGGCAGTTTCGACCAATCGCGTTGAACAAAGGGCGGGGCTTAGACGTCGGCTCCGGTTAGCTTATAAAATCCGCCTCTCGCCGCCCCCACCAGCATTGAAGACGGACGACGTGAGAGCAAGAACTTCAGCAGCGACGTGAGAACAAACCAGAACGGTAAGTCCTTTAAATTACCTTTCTTTTAATTTTTTTTACTTTTTAATATCAACATTAATCGATTGTGTGATGTAAGTTACCTTTAATGCGGCTTCCGGCCAGTTGATAAACGTTGAAACCGTTAACAATAAACCAACGCGCGCCATGCTCAGTTAACTCTATTGTGGTACCAGTAAAATCCTGTTAAATCACGCTACGTGGTGTAATACTCTATAAATATGAATTTGTAATTTTCAATGATATACCATACTTAAGTGGTTTTGGTGTTAGCGGTGTTTATATATATATCTATATCGGTGTTTATATATTACATATATCTTACTAGCTTCTTTGGTAGCAAGCTGGCGCCATTTTATAACCGTCTTTGCCAGCTTCTAAACTGGACTGTAGGCGAGCAAAGAAACGTGTGTGTCCTCTGTAGCTTAATGGTGGCTCCACTGAGGAGGCTTTAACTCTGAATACACATAATGTGGTCTTTTAAACACTAGGCGCCATTTTTCCCGCTTCTTGTAGACATTACTACTTCAGTAGCGTTTATTGTTTATATTCTAGAGCTCCTTCCCCCCAATGTATGCGGCCAGATGTTATCACCTCCCCTCTGAGGTCAACCGTAATGTGTCGTTAATGTCGCCTATCTTGAGTTGTATTCGGACGATTTGTACATAAGGATAATTAAAGTAAAGTTTTATCAACATTTGTCTTCTTCTCTCCCACATTTCCGACGTGTAGTTTGTAAGAAATGGCTCGTACCAAGCAGACCGCTCGTAAATCCACCGGAGGAAAAGCTCCCAGAAAGCAGCTGGCGACCAAAGCAGCCAGGAAGAGTGCGCCCTCTACCGGCGGTGTCAAGAAACCGCACAGATACAGGTACACTCGCTTTGTCCCGCACTGGAATACAGATAAATACTATTGGCTGTAACGTACGGCGGCGCGTTAGGGTCATTGGAGATGGACGGAAGGAGTCTATTTTTGCCTCAAACTCTAGGAAATTTGAGTTTGAAAAGTTGAATATTTGCTGGGGAAAAAACAATTTCTGAATTGTAAAGTCACATTTTTCTAGAGAGGATTTTTATTTTGAGATTAATCTTAAGTTTTTTATGGGAAGTTTACATTTATATGTTTAAGTTCATATAGGAAATTTTCTAGAAAATACAATCAAAACTTCTCTGAAAATGTTTTGACTTTTTGAATTACACCTTTGTAATTATGCATATAACTGCTGCTGCGATGCACCAATCAGTTTATTTGATTCCCTTTTTTAAATAAAGTCTTCAAGATAAAACCCACACATGAAAGTACCCTGTCAGTGTCTGGATTTATCTCAAATTGTATAAAAAAAAAAACTTGTGTTTTTGCTGTCGATCAGATGTTTGATAAATTTGAAATGATTAATTTGCATCCACCTTTACTGTAAGTTTAAGTTTGGTTATTAAATTCACTAAGCTTAAAGAATGAAACAAACTTTTTAATTTGTGTATGTTTATTTTATTGATGCTGTTTTTCATATTAAATCAAAAATGTTTTTGGATTAAAGATATGCCTAACAACTATAAAATTATTTTTGCTGAACAGCTTCATGAGCTCCTAATCCATTTTTTTCAATATATAATCAGTTTACCAAATTATTTATTTTTTTAACAATCGTTCATCCTGCAGTGTTTCAAATACAGGAGTACTGATAGATCACTTTATTGTATTGACATAGAAGATTTTACTTCCTGTTTCACAGAAGTAATACTTTTAGGGTAAAATTTATCATTATTTACATAATGGCATACTGTTCACTATGTGTAGCCGGGTTTATCATGTCCAAACTTTAAATATTGCTTTTGATTTGAAGGTTTTAATCAGGAAGTGTGTGTGTGTTTCCAGGCCCGGTACCGTTGCTCTGCGTGAGATCCGTCGGTACCAGAAGTCCACTGAGCTTCTCATCAGGAAGCTGCCGTTCCAACGCCTCGTCAGGGAAATCGCTCAGGACTTCAAGACCGACCTGCGTTTCCAGAGCGCCGCTATCGGAGCACTGCAGGTCGGATATTTTATTCTTGTCTCGTTAATAAATCGGGGCTTGTTTGTTGCTGAACGGCCCGTTTCCCTCCGCAGGAGGCCAGCGAGGCTTACCTGGTCGGCCTGTTTGAGGACACCAACCTGTGCGCCATCCACGCCAAGAGAGTCACCATCATGCCCAAAGACATCCAGCTGGCCCGACGAATCAGAGGCGAGCGCGCGTAGAGGAGCTGGTCAAACCTTTTTACTGGGCGGGGGGGCGACGTTTTGTAAATTTAAATTTAACAGCATGTGTGGTTTTTATTTGTAGTTTGAGGCGTGTTTTTGTACTCCACCGACGTCTGTTCAACACTCAATGTTTGCTAACGTGTTAGTCTGAACCTTTGCTATCCTGTCTGCATGCGATGGGATTTTCTTGTGCTGTAAATAAACTTTCTGCTACCTCACTTTGACCGCATTTTTATTTCCAGTCCATTTTTAGCTGAAGTTTATCATATTTATATTAAATCCTGAAATGTGTAAATTTCACAACAGAGACGGTTCTGATAACAGTTGACTGACATTTCATGAATTAGAGTTTAATGGAACTGGAGGGACAAGAAAATAAAATGTCAAATTTAGTTGTTTTTGTAGGAAAGGGATTTTATTCATCATAGATGAAAAACTTTAGAAAGATTTTGCAAATTGTTTTGAACTCGTACAAATTTTATTCAGTCATAAGAACTGGATTTCTTTCAAAATGTTTGCTATATTTAACCAAGTTTATTAAATTAAAGGCTAAGTTTTTTTGCAACAAAGTTGAGTTTTAGTACAAATTTTAGATATAAAATTATACTTTAACATTTTCCTCTGTGCTTTTTGAGTTTGGCATAATTAGATTTCCTTCCCAGACTCCACTGAAAACTAATTTTACTCCTAAGCATGAAGGTGTTAAAGAGGCCAAATAAATAAAGTGATAAACATGCAACATATTAGTAGATAATAAAGTTATTTACTAGCAACGATTTGCTGGGTAACTGGCAGCAGTTTCAAGTTTTTCCGCTTTGCCTCAAAACTGCTAAAAAATAAAAACTTTAAGTGAGAACTGGGTTAAACAGTTTAGGTCACACAAACACTTTGGAAATATTTCATTTATCTAAAATCTAAACTAATCAATAATTGGCTAGATTGACTGATATGAAACGTTATTCGTTTTTCAGTCATATTGTCCAACGTTAATCTGAATGCTGAAGCAAAGAGGCTGCATTTCTAACAGAAACAATTATTTTAATTCAAGTTAATAAAAGACAATCCATGACCCAACATACATCATAAAGTAAAGGGACGGGTTCATTAAACTTTAAATCAGTCCACATAATTTTAACAAATAAATATCCACCCAGAGCTAAACATCACTCCTTCCCGCCCTCCTCCTGGTCCGACGTCAGGCCGGGTAAACGTTCGTACAGCTGCTTCTCCAGCTGAGTGTCGACGTCCGTCTCCAGCCTCATGACGCACCACAGCAGGAAGGCAATGATGGTCAGGCTGACGGGCACCACCTTCCACCAGGGCCGCTCGTGCTGGCTGCCCAGGGACCGGTCCACCCTCCAGGTCCGGTGGCTGGCCTTGCTGGTGGAGAACTTGATGGGTTCGCTGCTAACCGCTTCGTCGTCTGACGACGGTTTGGACCGGGCCGGCGCCGGGGAGGTCAGCGATAGCGACCTCAAACTGTCCAGGGGGAGAAGGCATCTCGTTAGCAACATGCTAATGCTGCTCATTAGCACCAGTTGGTTAAAATTGGGTCTCTGTCCCTTTAAAAACTCCTGCTCTTTCTGAAACTCCAACAGGTGTTTGCTAATTGCTGCTGGCTAGTCTGAAGGAGCTGAGTGGGGGAGGAGCTGCACCGCTGGAGGGGGGGGGGGGGGTCCACTCAGGCGTTTTCCATAGCTGAATGGTTGCCATGGAGATTAAAGGATTTCTCAAACATGCATTAAAGAATCAAAGCAACTATAACTGGAAACAAAACCAAGATTCCATTAGTGTTTATTTCCTGTTTTTATTTAAAGGATGCCATGTTCTGGTCCATACCTGACAGTTACTGACGGAGTGTAAGCTGCAAAATCTCAGTAATACCTCAGAGGAATGTTAACAGACTACTGTTTCCAGACATAATGATGGAAAGTTGAGTGGAAGGAAGAATTGTGGCAGAAAAGTTATGTCATCCAAGAATCTGGTTTATAATGTTCTGGCCAGGAAGGATCCTCAGTAGCAGTCAGTCTCGCAATGGATTTGAAAAAGCCTCTGACTGAAGATTGTAGATTTATGAGGGTTTCATGGTTATTATAACATGCTAGCAGCTAATTTTCTGAGCAGGAGAGACGATATTCCATAGAAACACGTCCTGGATCACTTGTTAGCTAGCTCTGCTGATCCACCTCCTCTGCTTTTGCCGATAAGCTTTAAACATCTGCCTGGCTGTATGGTTATAAAGATGGGCAAAGTGAGGTTGGAGTTGGGGAAGAGATGGCTTCAACTTCATCCAGTTTTAACTCCGCTGGGATTTGGGGTCAAAGTTCAGGTATTATTTGAACTTTTGAGATGCTAACCAGCTGCTCTTGTTGCAGTGGTTAAGCATCAGAGATACAATTTAAGGGATAATAAACAGGCTTGACTGCCAAGAAACGTAGAGCAATAAGAAATAAAGCAGAGGAAACATTTATTTCTCTACATTTTGTCGCAAATGAAACGTGAATCATTCATAACGCTTTGATTCATTCAAAGCAGAGAGACTGATCCGAATATTACAGTCGATTAAAACAAGAATTTGCTCGAACTTTGGTAACAAAACCCATATTTTATTCAATATATACTTGATATTTTTCCTTCAGGTTAAACCTCAGTAGTGTGAGGGTCATTGAGGAGGCGCTGAGCCCCGGTCACAGATTTTCACTCACCCTACGGAAGCCGACGCGTTTTTAATCCGCATTCCTGTGCCAAGGATCCTAGAGGTGAAACCACTGAGAGCTCGTCCTGCTGATGGAGACATGTCGGACTAGTGGGCATCACACAAGCCGCTTCTCCGGCAACCCACGTTAGGTCATGTAACACTGCATTGTGCAACGCTGAAACGCTTCCGGGTCAGCACCGTGACTCCTGCTTCGAATCGTTCCGAGACACTCCATCTCTTCTATTTTCTTTCTTTCTGTTTTAGCTTTGGATAATTTGTCGTGATTTCTTTGAAGATTTTCTGAGGTGTATTGACTTAACTGTGTTTTTTTTAAATTATTTATTATGCAACAAAATCATGACATTTTTATGATTTACGTGACAACCTTTAGGTGAAAGACATGTACAATAGTAACAACAATAATAGTAATAATAATAATAATAACAATGTGATTTTGTTGTCTAAATAACAACAATATAATCCAATGCTGAAGAACTTTAAATAAGCAAACTTATCTGGAACCAATGGAAATATTTGAAGATTTGTGCCACTCTGATTCAAAGAGAGAATCTCACTCCTTTTTATTTTTCTTCTTTCACTATACCACTAAATTTTTGTTTATGCAGTATATAGTTTTGCAAACTGTGGTTCGAGAGAAACTTGCCAAAACTGGTAAACTTGTTTAATAATTTTACGACAGCACCTAAATGCAACAACTAGTTACCTGAAACAATGTGTGTGATTCTTTTTTCTTTTTCTTTGTTTCTTTTTTTACTTTAACTTTTTATGACTTGACCACTCATTAATTATTAGTTAATTATCAAGCGATATAAAAGAACCAAGACAAATCCGGGTCTTTTATTTCAGGATAGGACTTTTCAAACTAAAATAAATAAATGAATAATCTTTTAGTTGTAAAGAATTTCACATTTAAATGTAAAATGGTTTATTAAAAACCCTCCACACGTTTTCGGTTGACGCGTTGTAATCCTCAACCAATCAGAACGCACGTAGAGACGTCTGTCCAATCACGTTCAAGCTGCTCTGGTTCGCTTCCTGGATTCGAAGTGCACGTTTTCTACTCGCCACTTTTTGATTCTCCTCCAGAAACAACGAGGTAAATTCAACATTAACAGGTTAAAATGTAGTTTTTACTTTTACTGTTTCGTAAATTTCCGTTCGCTGAGATTTTAATCCATTATCGGTTTTGTAACATTTTGGTTTGCATGAATCAGCTGATGGCAAAGGACAAGTCTTTGAAAAAAAATCCCCCCAAGGGAAAGAAATCCAGCTTTAATGAGGGAGAAGAAGCCATGGAAACTCAAACCAAGAAGAAGAGAAAACACGTGGAAGTAGAGGTGGGTGGAAGCCTTTACACTCTCTGACTTTTATGTGTTTTATTGGAGTTTTACAAGTACTTTATTTATCCCAAAGGAAAATTAAATGTTGTCATAACTCATACCGCATGTCTCCAGTAGCAGTCAGTGTTGCAATGATTCAGCCGAAGCCTCTGACAAACTGTGTGACAATCTCAGCTCAGCACAGGAAGCATGACACAAATTACATGTTCTGGACGGTTTCAACATGATGAAACGTGAAAAGGGATGTGAACACTTTGGCAAACAATATAAACTCTATATAAACTCTTCTATTTGTTGATTTTTGTTCAGGACTCTCCAGTTCAGATTCCAGATGAGAAAACGAGCAAAAAGGACAAAAAACTCAAGAAGAAGAAGAAGGCAACAAGAGAAGCTGACTTGGATCGAGTTGAGGTGAGGAGCTGAACCCATCAAACAGTTCTGGTGTGTTTAGCTCAGTGGTGGCTACCGCTAACTGAAAAGTTAGCTTTGCTAACCTTAGTCCTTATCCACTAGTCATTAACATAAGTGTGCTAAACATTGTCAAAGTTAGCTAAAGAACCAAACATGGAAAAGCAACACGCAGCTTCTATGCACCACAAATCTGCAACAGACATCCAGAAAACTGCAAAACTGCTGAAATACAGAGTTCCTTTAAATCAAGACTAAAAGATTTTAGTTGTTTTGGAACCATAATAAATCAAACATTGACCAACACATTTGATTTGTGTTGATAGTTTTGATTCTGGTGCTCATCAAAATGCAACGTTTGTCCTTTTTGTTAAAGTCGCTAAAGGAAAGATTAGCGCATTAGCTTAAATGTGCCCAGCACAGGTTTTACTTTCAGCACACATTGAGATGCCATCAACTGTTGGATTTTTTTATGAAGCATTGCTCTGAAAACTTTGAGTTTTATTTAAAAATAAAGAAATAATTCTCAGTTTTTACATCAGTTAAAGTCCTTGCTTCCATTTCGTCCCTTAAAGTGCTTTTACATCACAAGGCTTTTGCCTCCGTTAGAGCTGGACTTAGTGGAGGGACTCCATGTGTCGCATGTCTTATGCTGACATGTCGGTGCAACTGGAGCATAAATGTGTTTTTCCGAAGCGAACCGTTGCAGCTTGGCGCTGCGGCTTTTCTCCTGGAGAAACAGCCTCAGCTTCTTCCGAAACGTTTCACCCAGGAAGCCGTAGATTAGCGGGTTGAGGCAGCTGTTGGAGAAGGCTGCGAGCCGGACGGCATGGCCCGTCAGCGGGTAAAGCTCCCACAGCGTGTTAGCGCCCGCCGTGTTAGCGCCCGCTGCGTCGGCGCCGCTCAGGAGGTGAACGCTGATGAAGACGTTCACTGGCAGCCAGCAGACGAAGAAGACCAACACGGCGGCGGCGATCATGCGCAGCGCTTGCTGCCGGCGGGGCCGCTGCTGCAGGTAGCACCGATGCCTCTGGCTGTGCCGCAGCACCTGCGCGATCCTCCAGTAGCACACGGCCAGGATGCAGAGCGGCAGCAGGAAGCCCAGCGTCACCTCCAGCCACTGCACCTGGCTGACGTTGGCGAAGCAGAAGTTGAGTTCGCCGTAGTGCTGCACCTGGGCGATGGCGAACGGCAGCAAGGTGAGCATCACTGCGAACGCCCAGATGAGGCAGCAGCTAAGGCAGGCGTGTGCGGTGCACGCGCCGGCGGCTATTCGGGTCAGCGCCACGAAGCGGTCGATGCTCATCCAGGTGAGGAAGAAGACGCTGCTGTACAGGTTGACCTGCTGGAAGAGGTTCATGAAGGTGCAGAGGCCGGCGTTGTCATAGTAACCCTTCTTCAGGTTGAACACCTCGATCAGCGAGTCGGCCACCAGGATCAGGTCGGCCGCAGCCAGGTTGGCGAAGTACAGGTCTGGCGCCGACAGCCGGCCCTGGTGGGCCAGGTTGACCACCAGGATCAGGAAGTTCCCCACCAGGCCGACAGGAAACAGAATCAGGGTGTAAAACCCAGACAGGAAGAGGTTGATGAGGTAATGCTTGATGTTCTCCGAGGCCTGCTGGGGCAGGTTCGGCGGCACCGTGAGGTTCTCCCCAGCTCTGGGATCCGTGAACATGTTTATGTCCATATCAGGCTTCATAGCCTTCCTGCGACCTCTGCATGACCTTCACTTCCTGTTGAGCTCTGAAGATGGAGTCGGCTGTGGGACAGAACAGGAGGAATTTTTAAAGATTCCTACAGCGCATTTAGATCTGGACAATAATCAATAACACTATAAATGATAGACACCTGATCAAAATCAATATATCGTTCCCACAAGTCTGAACTGGAAGTGACCCACGCCATCTTGGTAGGCAACGGCAGCACAAATCATAAACGAAGCGTGGCGTTGAGACCAACACAAAGGAAATATGTTGACCAATGTGAGAAAGATACATGAACAAAATGGCTGCCGTTGGGATCGACCCAAAGGAGACGGAGAAGGAAAACATGTCAGACGATGTGAACGAGCTGCCTCCGACCTCATGCTACGATAACGTTAGCTACCTAGTGAACAGGAAGAGTGCGAACAACATGGAGGAGCTTCAACTGAAATCCATACAATCAATGTTGAAACGGATTTGTAAAAGACGTACGAACTCTTCACATGAATATCAAGGTTCTGGTGACTAGCAGAGTAAGTGCATGCAGTAAGAAACACGTAGGCTAAAGCTACATTAGCTAAGCTAATTTAGCTAGTTCTGCAGTAACTACTACAGTAAATATATGATATTTATCTTAGTATTACAAAGATGGGAATAGTACTCAAAACTTAGTAATAGCTGTAATGCTCGAGAGCGAGTTCAAATCTTGTGACTTGTTTGTTGTCGTCATAGCAACTGTCATGTCAGTTACTTACAGATACCTACCAAGATCGCTGTCGGATACAAAGTTAAGGTCACATGAGAACTATGTATAGTTGATGCGATTGATAGAATATTCCATATTTAGAATATTGACTGAACTCTGATCCAGAACCGCACAGCATTCTGGGAGATGTAGGAAAGACTTTAGCTGACCAACCTCTCATTGCTAGCAAAGCTGGATTGGTGGAAGCAACTGACTCACTCGCTCTTTGGTTGCCTAGCAACAACCTGCTGGATAACAAGCAGTTTCAAGTTCTACCAAACTGGTTGCCTAGCAACAGTCTGTTAAGTAACTTGCGCAGCAGCAGTTTCAAGTTTTTCCTCTTTGCCTCAAAACTGCTAAAAAAATAAAAAAACAACAGCAAGGATAGAAACTGGATAAAACAGTTTGGTTGTTTT
This sequence comes from Xiphophorus couchianus, assembly GCF_001444195.1. Classification (NCBI taxonomy): domain Eukaryota; kingdom Metazoa; phylum Chordata; class Actinopteri; order Cyprinodontiformes; family Poeciliidae; genus Xiphophorus; species Xiphophorus couchianus. Next base: position 2,651,599 of record NC_040229.1, read on the forward strand.
TCAGATATTTTAAACAAAACACTAATCAATAATTATCAATATCGACTGATATGAAACGCTTGTATTGTGATACTTTTGACAGCGATATCGTCCAGCCCTGATATTAGATGTTTAAGTTTTCCTTTTTCTTAAGGTTGGGCAACATTAGCAGCTCTAAGCCGGTTTTATTTGGTGAGACTGGAGTAAAAAAAAGTCTGTTTGGATTGTAAATGATGCAGATCCTTTAGATCACAGCAGATTCATGTTCTAGAATGGCCTAGTCCAAGATCTAAACTCTGTGTAGATCGTTGGACAATTAATCGTTTTGTCAGAAGGACGGGAACTTTTATCTGCAGCTGCAGAGAAACGGAGAATCAAAATGGACGCCATTCTTCTTTTCTTTCTGCTTCAAAATGAAGAAAAAACAAGAAAAACCTGAATCTGTCGGTCCAGAACTTCACGGATCGGATCAGAACTCCAGATTACTGGACCTGATTTCCTCCCAGGTTCTCACATCAATAATCAATCTAATTGGAAGCTAATTTACTGAGTTATTCAGTTAAATTTTCTTTATTGGCTCAAACTTGCTTCATAAAGCAAATACCGATAAAGAACCGGGTCAGGCCTACCTTTGGGTCGGTTCTGGACGTGACGGTGAACCCAGAGAAGTGACTGCAGGTGATCATAGGCGACATGACACTAAAGCGTTTCGGTGTTTATTAGCAACACCACGGCGGGCGGATCCAGCAGAACTTTCCGCTGGTTCTGGTCCAGTTGGGACTTTTAACCTCTCCTCTGGTGAAACTTTAAACGTTGAAGGAGATGTAAATACAGGCTCCGTGTTTACAGGCAACAAGATGGAGGACGGCTCAGGATAATTTCATCCCATCTTTTAGAAACTTCCAGTTTCTTCCAGTTTCATGTTACATCAAGACTGAAATTCATCACATTAAAAATCCATAAACAATCAGCATAAATACAATATATTATTCTCTTCCCAAAAAAAGAGATTAATGATAAATAAAAAAGCATTTTCTTAATCTAAAATTAGAATATAAAGCCGTTCACCACAATACAAACAATACCTTAAAAATAAAAACATTCTATAGATTCACATGATCAGTGTTTGCATGTGGTTCAACAATAATTAAATACATTTTTAATGGTATTTTCTCTTTACCCAATCAATGTTTACATAATCATAATACTTTAAACTTTTTGAATTATGCATCTAAAATGAACCAAAGTATGAAAAAATAAAACTAAACTAAAGATTTAGTTAATAATAACTAATGAAAACTGGAAAACACATTTTAAAAACTAAAGCTAATTAGACAAAATAAAACTGAACTCTAATGAAAAAGTTAAACTATGATAACCCAGGATGTTGGAGCATAAATGAGACCCGGTTCTGGGTCCAGTTTGTGTAACGGGTCAGCTCTGTTCCTGGAACCGGCCCGGCTTCTGGAAACAAACCGGTTTCAGGACAGAGCTGAACTCACCGTGACCAAATGTTTCCAAGCTGCACAGATTTTTCCTGCCGTTTCTCTAAATGGGCCTTTTGTGTTCAGTTTCCAAGAACCAAACGGTTCTGAAAGGTCGGTTCTGTTGTCGGGCTTCGAGACCCGGCCGGGAGTCTTTGTTTCGAAATCACGTCTGTCAGAGAAACCAGTTAACTTAACCAACCATGGATTCCCACCTGCTTTAACCCAGCGCCGGTCCATTTGCCCAGAAGGTCCGGTTCATTTTGGTGAGCTGTGAACGCTAAGCTAACTCTGGTCCTCCAGACCGCGGTCTGGGTTCGGTTGAAGTGAACTCTGGTTCGGTTCGAATGCATATATGAACGCCAAGTGGACCGGAGACGGATCTTCATTAGGCTCCTAATAAAGATCTGTTTACATAAAAAATAATCGCAGCAACAAATTCTGCAAATGTTCATCATTTGTTTATTTTAATAAACTTTTAAACAGCAGAAAACATCTTTGAGATTTTTCAATCTTTCATGAAATGAAAATAAAAATGCACGCATAGCAAGTCAAAGGAAACATCCAGAGTGTTTAATCTTTTGGATCTCGGTTCTGATTCTGCTTGGATCAGTTTGCAGAATCAAGGTAACAGCTTTCCTACAGCTTACACCTTTAACAAGCCCCTCCCCCTCCTGTTGCTGCCGGAGTAAATAGCAATAAACTAACCAATCGGCTAAAGTTAGCTTGTTTAAAAAGAGGAACCCGGCGCCTGTTTTTCTAAACCAAAGATGTTTTCATCTAAAGCTTCGTTCACACAGCAGCAAAGGTCACCAACACAACTAAAGTCTTTTACTTCCTCATGTTTAACTTTGATCCCTTTGTCTCTGGCTTATATTTAAGTGGATTTTAAATCTTCACTCCAAAAACACAAATAAAGTATCTTTGGTCTAGTTTCAAAACACGACATTAAATCAGGTTCCATCAATAAATTTGTAATTGATTACGTTTCAATACAATCCTAAACAGGTGGGTTTTTAGTGGAGTTTGCATCCATAGAAGGTTTACCTGTTACAGTCCTACTGTGTTATATGGAACAAAATACCTGTTGCTATTTTTATTCCCACTCGCGCTCACAATCACACAGATTAAAACGATGTAAACGGCATTTTAATGGCTTTCTGGCACAAGGTTCTGTACAAATCTTTCACTGAATTTCACTCTGGGACTCAAATGGTCTCAAAACAACAATATTATCATTTATCACAATAACTTCTGGGCCTATTTATCACCCAGCAAAATGTATTACGGACAGGCCTAAATTGAATTGTTCTGTGGCATTTTGCACTGAAATGCCACCATTAAGACCATCACTCCCTTTAATTTCACAAGCAAACACTTACTTTTTGCTAAAAATGTGAAAAAATATGACTGTTTGTTGGGGGTAGAAATGTAAAGTAAAATCTGTCAAGACGGGCCTTGTTGAGACCCAAATGGAAGCATAAAAACATGGAAAACATGAAGTTTGCATCATAGTTCCCTTTAAAATCCATTGATAGAGCGGCGGCGGCGGCGGCGGCGGCGGCGGCGGCGGTTTTATTACTTCCGTAAACAGAGCGCCGCTGTGACGTCAGCGTTCTTCTTCTGCGCTTGCGGTTTGCAGATTTAACAGATTTAAAAAGATGGCAGCCTATGACTCCATGTCCTGCAGCGTGTCTGTGATCTCAATGTGCGGCGCTATAATGTTCCTGTTGGGCTGAGCGCGGCTGGGCCTCCGGCAGCAGTCCCGCAGCTGCCGCAGCGCCCCCTGCAGGCTCTCCCGGCTGGGCCGGTGCAGCAGCAGCACCAGCACCATGCTGCCGCTGCTGCCGGAGAACAGGACGCACTCCGCCACGGTCAGAAAGGCCCGCTCCAGGCGGCTCTCCTGGCCGTCCTGGACCAGCCCGGCCGCCCGCAGCAGCGCCGCGCAGTGGAACAGCTGGCAGAGGAACACCAGCACCGTGACGGTCAGAAAGACCGGACCCTCCTCCGAGCCCGACAGGAAGCGGCCTTTGGATCGCCACTGGCGGACGCAGCCGCTGACCAGAAGTCCAACCTGCAGGGCGTAGGGAGCCAGAACCGCCAAAGAAAACTTCGCCACTGCGTATGCGACCCCAGCCGGGGCCGGATCCATGACGCAGTCCTGCCCCGGCGGCAGGCCCCGAAGCCCTGCCAGCAGCAGGCTCACCGCCGCCGAGGCCAGCAGCACCAGCGCCGCGCAGACCGTCGGCTTCCGCAGCGGCGCATTGAACGGCGGGTCCAGGGTGAGGACGAACGCCATCAGCACCAAGACCAAAACGCCGCAGAGAGACGCGGCGTTGACGGCGAAGGAGAGCGTGGCGCAGCCCAGCGGTGAGTTTGGCATGTATTTGGGTCGGTGCGCCACGATGTGGAGCGACAGGAGCAGCAGCAGCAGCTGGAGGCCGCAGAAGACCCAGAGGAGGCAGTCGAGCCAGGCCAGCCGCCGCTGGGCCCGGTAGGTCTGGACGAAGCTGAAGACGACGAAGCAGCCGGCGCAGAAACCCAGCAGGGCCACGGCGCTGTAGACCTGGTTGGTTCTGGAGGTCAGGCCGTCGGCGGCCGTGATGTCATGGACGTAGTTGGTGTTGGTGGTTCCTGAGCTGGAGGCGAGGGCGGCGGTGGAGCTGAAGGTGGAGCTGAAGGTGGAGCTGGTCGGGTTGAAGTTGGTGGTCGGGTCAGACTGGAAGGAAACAAAATCAGACGATAGCGCTGAAACGATTAATCGTGATTATTCATCATGATGGCAAAATGTTTCCTGGTTTTCTCTGTTAACTGCATGTTTTTATGATGAAGCTTTGAACTGAAACTATACAAATAAACTTAATTGATGAATAAATTATTTAAATAATTGTTAACTAATTTAGTAACGATCACTCAGGTTTATTGGTATTTATTTTATCTGTATAGGACCAGCACAAGGCTGTTCAAAGTGCTTTACATCATAAAAACACAAAATGTAAAACCACATGAAAACAGTCAACATCTAAGAAACCAGTAACAAATATTATATTTAGACGAGTTCCATCATCAAAATCATCAAAACACGTCAAATATGTTGGTCAATGTTTCATTTATTATTGTTGTTGGCTTTTAGTCTGGATTTAAAGGAACTCAGTGTTTCAGCTGCTTTGCAGTTTTATGGAAGTTTATTCCAGATTTGTGGATTAATTAACTGGTGTAAACGGACTCTAAAAGAGGAAAATTTTCTTTCTGTTTGATTACATAAAGGAGGGCTTGGTGGTTAATCAAAAAATCTACAAATTTCTGATATCCTATTAATAGAATAATCAATTACTAAAATAATCGTTAGTTTCAGCCATTATCGGATTATTTGTGGTGATTGAAATAATCAACTAATTTAGTAATCGGTTAAAAAAGTTTAAGTAGTTAACTGAAAATCTGAAGAATGTGCCAATTTCTTATATTTGATTAATCGTCACAGTAATAAATTAATCAGCAGAATAATTAATAGAATAGTCAGTTATTCTGACAATCGATTAATAATCAGAATAATCAATATAACAATCAATATTTTGACAATTAATTGTAAGAATAACTGATATAATAATCCAACAGTGTGATCAATTAATCATCAAGATAATAGATTAATCATCAGAATAACTGATTTCTGAAGTAATCGCTGGCTGCGGCTGTAGGTGTTAGCATGAGTTTGACAGCAGCTTCCTCTTCCGGTGCGAAGGAGAAAAACACAAACAGAGAAGGAAAGAGAGAAATCTCTCCTTCTTTCTCTTTCCTTCTCTTCCTGAATCGGTTGAAAACTAAACGGACTCTGATCAGGAACCGGTTTCCACTCACCATGTTTTCGCTCCTCATCTTGTCGCCTGCTAGAAAACTGTGTTTAGCTCTTCAGATGATGCTGGAGGCATGGCACCGTCTGTGGGCAGTTCCCCCGCTAGCATACTTTCAGAATGACTTCGGCACCATGTGACCTAAACTTCTCCTCCCTTTGGTTTCCCATCATCACAGCTGAGGTCTGTGAAATCAGAAACGCACAGCCTGCCCTGTCCAGACACGAGAGCAGGCTTTGCTTTCAGAGAGTCTGCTGCAGAGACTCAGGAAACTCGCTCCACACGTGACAAAAAGTTGAGGGTATTTTTAGCCGACCAAGCGTTTCTGCCAGATGTTGAGAAAAAAGCAACCAGCTCTGAACAGAAGCTCAACTGCTTGTAGACAGCATGCATTTACACATTTAATGTAAGAAAGGAGGATATAACTGAAGTTAAATAGCCAAATATCGACCATTTATCCACTAATTAGGAGATCAGAATGATTTGAAGCGGCAAAATCTATTTTTTATCTCCATCATGTTTTAATGTTTTTCCCTCATTGAAAACAAACCTGGAGTTTTGCTTTTATTTTTTCATGCAGGTTTGAGAAATTCTCTAATCTCCATGGCAACCATTCAGCTTGTTAAAATGCCTGGGTGGACCTAGCCCCGCCCCCGGGACGCAGCTCCTCCCCCACTCAGATCCTTCAGACTAGCCAGCAGCAATTAGCAAACAGCTGCTGAGCTCCTTATAGGAGCTGCTGCTCAGAGCAACGCTGGTAAAAATGTTAAAGGGTTAATAGAGGAGCCATGTTGGGACGACTTCCAGGAGGCGGAGCTTCAGATAGAGCTGGAGTTTTAAAGAAACAGAAGCCCAATTTCAAGGCGTTAAATCAGGAAGTAGCATTTCTTTTAAGTCATATTTGACATATGTAGAATTTTTATAACAACTGAGGTTAACATAGTTACTTGATTATAATGTCAAATGTCACTATTTAGTTGAAAAATACATTACACTGCCCCTTTAGTGTAAAAGAAAACAACTTTTCTCAGGTTTTTAATTACTTTTTTTGTACATGGGCACCATTTGTAAGTCAGACAGAAACCTCCAGGTTTTGTTACGGCCCTGCATTCGGCTCCAATGGCTTTCAGATCTTTGACGTTTTATTTTTTATCTTAAAGATTACAATGGCATGTAGTCGTGCGTCTTTCTGGACTCGTTCGTTCATGTCTGTTTTCACGTTTATCACGCAGCCCAGATTGGTTTGATGGTTGTAGTTAAATTTATTGTGGGGAGCTGAGAGATAATATTTGTTTTTGTTTTGTTCAGAAAGAAGGTTAAATTCAAATCAGCAACTTCATGTCAAAAAAAAGCCCAAAAAACAACTCATTAAGTTTCCAAGCGACTTTTTGAGGAAACAAACCCAAAGCGGTTGGTGAAAGCAGAGCTGGCGTGCTGCAGTGGAGCAGCGGCAGGAAACGGCCCTCTGAGCTGCAGCGCAACAGGAAGTGATTCAGACTTAGAAAGTGTTTGTTGTCCTTCTGCTTTGGAGCCACAAAATGGCTCCATCTATTTTCAATCTTCTCAGTTTTCAGAGCCTGTCCTGCTGTTTAGAGCTCCTGGGATTTAAAATGCCGTTTCTTTAACCTTGTGTGTAGTCAGTATCTTACTTGGAAGCAAAACATTTTAAAGGATATTTTCAATGTAAAAAAAGCATAAATAAGGATATACTTGATTAAATACAAATGTTTTATACACTTTATATTACATTTAAATGACTTTTATTTATTTTATTTCTTAAGATGAATTTGATTAATTTTGACATTTTTTACAAACCCATTTAATGAATTATAATATTACTGAACGTTTGTTTCAGAAACGTTATCACTAAGTTAAATACACATTATATATTAATTACACACAGATGGATGTTTTAATGGCTTTATTTCTGCTATGATTGTGATTTTACACTTACAGATAATAAAAACATGACAATTAAAAATATTAAATTACATTAAATCAATAAAAAAACCCAAATTAAAACAGAAATGTGGGATTAACACAAAGTATGTTTAATACCTGCTTCAAATTCAAAAATACTTTATTCATCCCAAAGGGAAATGAAAAAAAGGTTATTTTCAAACGGTGCTTTTCCAAAGATGAATCGGAGAACACCGATCACTTCTTCATGGAAATCGGCCGTTACCGATCGATGGCTGATCAATCGGATCAACACCAGTCTGAGTCTGATTGGTTTAAAAATGAAACAAATGAAATCAAATTAACCGTTCTGACCTCCATGGCAGCTTCCTGAGGAAGACGGGGATCCCGAAGGACCTTTGACCCCTGAAGAGAAACGGGTTCTGGAAAGGAAGCTGAAGAAGATCCGGAAAAAGGAGGAGAAGAAGAAGCTGAAGGAATCCGGACCGGCCGACCCAAAAACCACAGAACCCGGACCGAGCGCATCCAAGCAGGCCTTGGACTACCTCACATGGTAACGAGGAGCAGAAGTAAACCGGGTTGTGATTGTTTCAATATAAAGAATATTCCAGGTTGGAATCAACTAACTCACTCCCTCTGTGGTTGCCTAGCAACCTGCTGGGTAAGAAGCAGTTTCAAGTTTCCCCTCTTTGCCTCATAACTGCTAGAAAATTAAACACAAAATGGAGAGAAAGCTGTTTTAAACAGAGGCAAACAGTTTGGCTGTATTTCAGATATTTAAATGAAAAACAAATCAATAATTATTGATATTGACTGATATAAAAAAACGTTCTGTAGGAACACTTAAAACAGGGAAACCAGAACAAAATGGAGCTTTTAAGCTTTTGAGTTTTTATTAATTTCTCTGTTTTTTCAGTCAAAACAAAACAAGAACCTGGAGATGTTTGTTCTGTTAGACTCCATTCTGCATAGATATCACATCTGTTTGTCCTGTAAACGTCTTTTTAAAAAGATGTTTCTATTTTATTCCAATTATTTGCTGTCAAGTGGAGTTATACAAGTTAGCCAAATTAAAATGCAGTTTATATAAATTAAAGTAAAAGAGCAGATATGTTTCTGAATGATTTGTGGGTGTTTTTGTTTGTGACCTGCAGCTGGGCGGAAAGCCGTTCAGCCTGGAAGTTTCAGAAGATCCGACAGACCTGGTTACTGCAGCACATGTACGACTCCGAGAAGGTAACTAAAAATAACATCAAACTCAACTTCCTGTTTGCTTCAGGAAATGAGCTCATTTCTAGAACTTCCCCTGAAAAGGTCTAAATATTTTATAAGTTAAATTAGTTTTTTACAGGGCGCTGTCATTCAAAATCAACTATTTTGATCTTTCCGTTATTTTTTAATGTTTTTCCTTCATCACAACAAACCTGGAGCGGGACTTTGATTCTTTCATGCATGTTTGAGAAATCCTTTAATCTCCATGGCAACCATTCAGCTGTCCAAACAGCCTGGGTGGACCTAGCCCCGCCCCCGGGGCGCAGCTCCTCCCCCACTCAGCTCCTTCAGACTAGCCAGCAGCAATTAGCAAACAGCTGCTGCTCAGAGCAACGCTGGTAAAAATGTTAAAGGGTTAATAGAGGAGCCATGTTGGGACGACTTCCTGGAGGCGGAGCTTCAGAAAGAGCTGGAGCTTTAAAGTGACAGAGGCCCAATTTTAAGACATTAAATGACAGTAATTTTTTTAAAGTCACATTTGATAACGTTAACTTCCTTAAATAACGACCTGAGTTATTTTATGGCCAAAAGGGATTTTTCTTTTGTCCAAAAATAATTTTGTTTAAAACCAAAAACGAAATCATTAGACCTGTCACAATAACAGATTTTTCTGGATGGTAAATTGTCCCAGATGTTTTTGCAATAAATTATAATCTTTTCGTTTTGAGACCATTTTCCATTAAAATAATGATAACAAATGTAAACATTTAGTAACTGTAAAATAAAAGTAAAATATAAAAAAAACTAAATTATCCCTAAATAAAAACAACATTTGGTTGAGACCGAAACACCAGACTGAAACTTTTATCATCCAGCTTTTGGTAGAAAGAGGGAAACGATAAGTCATGTAAATGGAAATTATTGAGATTTTTTAACATTAATCTTGTGATTAATTGAGTTATTTATTGTGGCGAACAATTATCAATATCGACTGATATGAAAAGCTTAAACTGTGATAAGCTTTTCAGCCAATTTGTCCAGCCTTCTTTAACGGTTAGATTTTATTATTTTTTAAAATAAAAAGCTGTAAAATATTTCTGACTTAATCAAATCTGAAAGATAAACTAATTCCCTTCCTTCAGGTTCCAGACGATACATTTGTGGTTCTGCTTCAGTATCTGGAGGGAATGTTTGGACGAGCGAAGGAAACGACGGTCCAGAAGGCCTTGGCGCTGGTGGAGGAATCCGGGAAGGCGCCGCAGGACGCGTCTGTCCAGCAGAGGGCGCAGCGGGCCAGAGAAGTCATCCAGCTCCTCTCCTGACCCTGAGGGACTCCTGCACTGAAATGAGCCAGGAAGAGGCAGGACCGAGGCGCGCAGCTCCCTGTAAATAACATCCAACATGATTTTCTGTGCTACTAAAACCTAAAAACAGAAACTCTTCCTCATGTTTGCAACATTTTGAATCTCAAACTATTTTCCAAAAAGCTGATTTGAGTCTTCTGGACGTTGTTTTCACAATGAGGCGGACGATGAAAAGCTGGAAAATCAGGAATATTTATGGTTGGGATGCGTTGGGACACTTCGGACCTGTAAACAAGTCCCACTGACGCGACGCTGTAAAACTCACTGCGTTATTTTAACAAACCCGAACTATAACAAGCTGCTTCAACAGCCTTTTTATATACGACATGTCATCTGTTCTGATCAGAAATTTACATACACTGATAACAGAAAAAAAACAGAAAAAACCCACAACAGGAAAGAATGCCACATTATTGTAATCTTTTTTAATTTTCTTAAGCATTTCTATTTTCCCCATAAAGAAAAGTAAACGACTTCACTGCTTTATTTTGATTCTTTTTTGAAAAATCACGTGTAAATTTGTTGAAAATGTTTTTTTCATCTATATAGGATCAGAAACATAATACTCTTTAGTGTAGCATGTTATTAGGCAGTGGGGTATGGAAAGCCAGAAGTGCCTCAAATCACTACTTTTATACATATTACCAAATATGATTTATCTGTTTTGAACACAGATTTACATACTTAGCAGTTATAAATGGCATATTTATTTGATGATTCTTATAATAAATTTTTTTTTTCCTATAAACTGATTTTAGAGTAAATAATTTTACTGCTTTACTTTGTTTCTTTATGAAAAATCAAGAGTACATTTATTGTAAATGTTCTTTCATTCACATAGGATCAGAAATATACATTATATATTTAAGTGTACATTAATACCACTCCTGATACTTGAAGTTGTTTATTTTTTGTAGTTTTTAGTGTAGTGTGGTATTAGTCAGACGTGTATGGAAAGCTAGAAGTGCCACAAATCACCACTTTTACCAAGTTTCATGTTAAAAAGCTACACAAAAAAACACCTTTTTATGACTTAAGATGGTGTAAAATACAGAAAAAATCCTGTCAAAATGCTACTTCTTATGACGTTTTAAGACTGCCTTCTGAACTCCAAGAATTACGGCATTTATTGAGGTGATTGAATGTTGCATGTTAGTGCTTAGTGACGCATAATTATGTGACATAACGGCATAAAAAAAATAATGACGCTTTTGCCGTATTTTATGTTTTTTTTTCGGTCAAAAGCCGGAGTGTGAATTTGTGTGACTTCTTAATCAGACGTGTAGTAAAAGTGGCTGTTTGTGGCACTTGTGGCTTTCCGTAGATGTGTGTAGAAGGCCTAAAAGCATACTAAAGTATCAGTAGTGTTACTCAGGATTTGGTCCAGGAACCTTTCGGCCAACCTGCTGCATCACTAATAATATTTTTTTTATGTATATCCTCATTAAAGTAACTAAAATATTTCTTAATGTAGGGAAGTAAACGTTACAAGTATTAGTTCACAAATCAAGGAAAAGTCAAAGGTTTTGTGCAATAAAATACTTTTAAAAGGGCATTTCTTTTCAAACTGTAACTAAAGTAAATGTATTTGATTACGACTGATTTCTGGGTTTAAGCAGAATCTTTATTTTTTCAATAAGGCTGAGTTTTTTTCTAATAAAAAAAAACTTAATGCAAGTCTGCTTTATTCAGATAGATTCATGTTCTCCAAAAGAACCCGACAAGTACGAGTTCTTCCATATACAGTGGCGCTTCTTTGCAAATGCAATGATCTCAACAGCGAGGATGCCATGAGGAAGACGACGTGGACAGTGTTCATTCGGGAGCTGACCTCGAATGGGAAATCTCCTCAGATCAAGGGAATTTTCTACATAGAAGGGATACTTGAAGACGTCTTGGAAGAAGATGTTCTTCACCCTCCAACGGTCTGGTCTTTACATATCCACCAAATAAACAGGTTATCGGGAGCTAAAAAGAATTCGCTAATCTAAATGTTTCAAACGTGTACAGAGGGGTTGACGGCTGCAAACAATATGGAGCTCCTACTGAATTCAACTTCTGCATCAAGCCTGCATCATGACCAAGAGTCAAAGGCCAAGTTAAGGATTTAAAGATCATGTGTGCTGAAACCGAAGAGAGGCGAAAAATGTGGATTTGTGCTTTCAGATAGTTCAAGTGCGGGAGGCAGATTAAGCTACGTGTTAAAGGGAATGTATCCCTTTAATACAATCATTACCTAAATAATTGTATTACAATACAAGAACAAAGTTGGAATAACACGAGAAAAGTCATAATAAGGAACAACTTAAGTCATAAAAATACAAGAATAAAGTTAGAATAACACAAGAAAAGTTGAGTTGTAAAAATAGTCACAATGAGCAACTAAAGTTAGGAAAATCAGAATAGTCATAAAAAATGCAATAAAGTCTCAGCAAGCATAAAATTGCAATAATATCAGAATAAAGTTTTACAGTTTTTACAAGATTAAAGGTGTAGTACCAGAAAAAAGTAATTACTGGAATAAAGTCGTACTAAGCAAATAAACTTGTAATAATACCAAAATAAAGTCATACAGTATAACTTTATCAGTTAGGTTTTGTTGTATTACGACTTTGTTGCTCAATTTGTATCATAATATTATGACTTTATTCTTGTAATTAAAAAAAGGACATATTGCATTTTTTTTGTGTCTTTTTTTAATTCCAACTACGTTGCACATAACATAAATACACAGGTTAAAGTCCAAACTACATATAAAACATCCAAACATGAGGAACTGTTTTCCTGTGGACCTCAGAGACTGAAAATCTTAAAAACAAACAGAAAAACCCTGAACATCCTGTTTGTATTGGAGATTCACAGCTGGTGAAAAAGGCCCGTGTCTCCTCTCAGGTGTTGATCTGTAGCCAGCGCTGTCGCTGCACCTTTCTCCTCATCTACCACACAGAAAACATGCGTCAGTAAAACCGAGGAAATTAAGACATTGTAAACAGACTGGAGTTGTTGAGCCAACGTACTTTGCTGTGACTCAAAGGGAATATTATTCAGGGTGAGGAGAGCCCGCAGCCTCGCTATCTCTTCATTCTGCTTTTGATAATCCTGTCAAACAAAAATGTATACAAATAAATATCACCCATATATTTAGATGACCAGTATTAGCAATGCGATTAACTAATCTAAAGTTAACTGATCTTATTGTTCGACAAACTTAACTGATATGCCGCCATTTTAAGTTTTATCTTGTAATCTTTCCGTAGCATATAGAGCTAAATGTTTCATAAAATGCTAACGCTGCTCCGTCATGCAGCACCTCGGCTGAATGAGCGCCATTAAGTAATTTAAGTTAACACCTTAAAGGAGCTTGTCGGGTGTTTATATTTTAAAACAGAACCATATTCTGTTTTCTGTGCATTTTGAATCCTACACCCGACCCTGTACGGACCGCTTCTCTGTGGCCTCCGCCATCTTGTACCAACTGGGTCTGCTAGACCAGACGCGCCCTCTGCTGGAAGGCGACGAAACTACAACAATAAAAACCATTAAACCAGGGGCGTCAAACTCCAGTCCTCCAGTCGCTGTCCTACAGTTTTTAGATGTACCACAGGTACAAACACTGGAATAAAATGGCTTAATTACCTCCTCCTTGTGTAGATCAGTTCTCCAGAGCCTTAATGACCTAATTATTCTGTTCAGGTCTTGCAGCAGAGGCTCATCTAAAAGTTGCAGGACTGCGGCCCTCAAGGACTGGAGTTTGAGACCCTTGTATTAAGTGGATGTGATTAGTTAATCGATTGGAACCAGCGTTATAATAGTCCTGGATTTTTCATTATAGTTAATTTTATTTCGTTGTTACTTTTCGCTCGTCTAAGTTAGTTTTAATTAGTTTAAGAGTGGGTTTGCCAGTTTTTTTTTTAAATATTGTAGCAGTACTTTGGTTAATTTCTATAATTATTGTATTGTGATTATATATACTAAGGTTGGGTAATAAGAAGATATAAATTTAAAAAGATTTATCCAATTATTGTTGAACAACAAACTACTTTTGCTGTCGACATTTTGCAGATGAAAGTAGCACTGCCACTACGCAGTGCTGTAATTTGCCTGTAGCTGATGTAAAGTGGTTTTCTGTTGGAGGAATCAGTTTGACAAGCTAATAAATCAATTAATAAACACAAAAACAGTGTTTATTAATCTATTTTTAGTATGCTTTAGTTAGATTTATAAACGCACAGTACAGTTCCAGCTACTGTACTGAAATAATTAAAAATGATTACCATTTTTTATTATTTCAGTTGACAAAAATGTTCTCAATTTCAGTTTTTGTTAGCTTGTTTGTTTTAGTTAACTATAATAACCTTGATTGAAGACAATTTTAACCTAATAAACGATTAATCGTAAAATGTTTGCATTCCTAATCAGCATACTTCTTCGCATTTCTGTAAGGAGTTGTGTTTTTCTGAACGTGTTTCAGCCTCTGCAACAGTCTCCATCACTTTGTTGCTCTTCAGGAGTCCAGCATCCTCAAAAACGTCTTTCAGAAGGTTGTTGTAGCCCTGCGACAAACAGAGACATGAGCAGCACTCAGTCTGGTGGGTTTAATCTGGAGTTTTAATGTTCAGGCGGGTCAGAAATGTTATGTTTTTAATCTGCTGCTTCCTACCTGCTCAGTAATGAGGCCGTCGTAGCGAGCCTGCTCCACCTCGTCCCATTCCTTCTGCAGCTTCTCATTCAGGGTGGGGTACACTGCAAACCAAACACAGTTGCCATGAGCGCTGACGTGCACAGCAGTATGGAAGGCAAATTTCCCCAGACGTACCCAGCAGTGAGTGTGGATGGCAGACGAGCGGCGTCTCAAAGGTCAGCGAGTAAACGCAGGTGCTGGGCTCCGACACCTGGACCAGTTTGCTGCTGTTGCTGCAAACTAGAACCACCTAAACAAACATGACCCCATCTTTAATCAAGGGTTCATTCCTTTACCTAAAATCCAGCTATGCCACTTCCCCAGGGCCGGCCCAAGCCTTTTTGGGGCCCCGAGCAAGTGTTCATTTGGGACTCCATACCAACATGTCAACAATAAATGTTTTATCATTTCTAGCGATTAAAAAAAAAAAAACACGTTAGGAAAACACGTTAGACATTTATGCCTCATTAGAACCGAAATATATTCTCTTTTAAATGAGAGTTTGTAAAAGTAGACTAAGAGTACTAATTGTGAATTTACCTCTGGGATTAATAAAATATTCAATTAAATTTAATTCAAATACACCACTAAACCAGAAACAATCAATCAGAGCCAGGAGGAGGGTCTTATTGCTGTCAATCACTCTCATGCTCGCCCTCTCCAGTTTGCTCTTTGCTTATTCTGCAACAAACACCAAGGCTAGTTAGAATAGCCACCTGGGATAGAGGATAAATGATTTTCCTGTAACTGTAAGATGATTCTTCACCATTAGCACTTAGCAGCAGATTTATGAGGATGATTAACAGCGTTAAGACCCTCCTCCTGGCTCTGAGTGGTTGTTTTTAGTGCATTTCTTCACACGGCAATAGTAGCTCAGTGAGGAGATCAATCTTTTCACAGATTATCTGTCTCATATTACACTGTCACAACATGGTGACAGTTTTATCAAACTTTTTTTGTAAAAGTTACACACGGTAGCTTTAAGGAACCAGGGTTAGTACTGACGAGTCACCTGGTTGGTCAGAGGAGGAAACTGGTTATTCTTTGGTTGAAGCAGAAGAATAACTGTATTTTAAGCACCTTTGTTTCTCTGTTTCTGGTTCCACATGTGTCGCCGTCTCTCATCCACATGCCTGTAAAAGTATTGTTGGTCATTTCCCATTCCTGCCAGATCCTACCAGAAAACAAAGACCCACAGAAACACTTAAAAATAATAATTCACAAATTAAAACCTCTAATGAAAGCATTTGTTCTGGTGTCGTCTTACCCCAATATGCCGCTGTAGGCGTTCCACCTGAATGACTGCTCGTGCTGAGTCACGTTGTGGAAGGGACAGAACTCGTATTTATACCTGCAGAAGAACCGGTTACAGGTGTGTTGTTGGTTCTACATGCAATCAGATGTGAATGGATCAAACACATGCATGCTGCTTCTTCAGGTCAGGGTGTTTCACTCACATCGATTCTATGAGACTGAAGCACTTTCCTGCAAGATGATGTAGATGCGCCGGGCCTTTAAGAGGATATTACAACAGTTACTGATGAGACACAGATACATTTCAGATTTCAAATCAATAAGCAATGGTACATGGTTACTGGAAGTAAATATCCCATTTCAGTTTATGAACAGGATTTATAGCAGGGGACTCAGCACACATCCCTGAGGAACACCAGAAAGGACGAGGTAACCGCCATTGGGGAAGTCCAGGGAGCCGAAGGTTTTCCAGAATTAAATTTCATTATTTTATGGTGAATTTTTAGAGGTTAAACATAAAATTTGACTTTGAGTTTATGGCAGCTGTTTCCAAAGTGACCAGGCTTTAAGACCTTCAGAATGTCTCAGGCTTTAAATGAGATCATTTCACTTTACCAGACACAGGCGCTGGAGAGACTTTGGGCTGCAGCCTATTTCCCTGCGCCATGAACGGGTTGTTCAGCCTGAAAACACAGAGAACCAGTGAAGACAAATCAGCAGCAGAAAACCTGAGACATATCAGACATTAATTCACCAACCCGAACGTGTTTGGCTCCTCCACAATCTTCATTTTCCCAGCCAGTCCGAGGCTGACTAAATGGGAAAAAACCCAAATCGATTATCAAATAAAAGTCCAGTTATTTGTTTACTAAAAATTAAGAATGGAAAACTTACAGAAAAGCGAAACACAAACAAGCCATGTCCTCAATAAAACATATATTGTGCTATTTAAACTCCACATGATGGATTTTTGGATGAATAATCGCTACATTTCCGGTTTCTTCGTCTGTTGTGTCAAGTGGTCGGTCACGTGACAAAAAAAAAAAAACCCTGAGCGCATGCGCAGTGCTCCCAGGCTACAGTGTGGCGTGTTTTCCACCATGTAAAGTGAAAAGGAGGATTAAAAACTTAAAATTGAGAGGAGATGTTTTAATTTCTGGGAGTTTTATGAGCAGATGGAACTGAAAACCTTTTCAGGAAAGGAAACGTAGAGTCCGCGGCTCGCCAAGAAGCTGCTTAGTGTTGATATTTTAGCGGACAGCGTCTGAAAATAGATCCCAGGCTGCAACATGGGGCGAAAGAAACAAGGCAAGTTTGTGCGACCAGACAACAAGGGCAAAGATAAACGGCATAAAATGAAGGGCAAATCATTGGAGACGTTTACTGAAGAAATGCACTCTGCTTTGGAAGGTAACAAAAAATGCCTTTCACGTCTACGTACTCGTATCATAATCATGTTTTCTTCAGATTATTTCTTTTTTTTTGAAAACTCACCAGATTGTTGCAATTTGTATCTAGTAAAAGAGCTTATTATAAGTTAATTTCTTGATACATGTGACATGTTTATTTTAAACTGTAAAATAAATGAAATAAATAAACAGTACTGGTGAAAAAGTTCTCATTATAAGCGAAATAATCACCTATTGAAGCTAATACTTATTTATAAATATTAAGGAAGTATTAGCAAGCTCCTATATCTTGCTTAAAAGTTACTTGTAATTTAGTTTTGTCTTATTCCAAGTGTGCTAAAATATTTGCACTAAAAAGACCAAAAATACTTGGTAAAAGTTTGCAATGTTGGAGGTTTAGTTTGAAAAAAAAAAAATTATAATTATGTGTTGTTTTCCTTCCACTTGACAAATATATGTTAATTGAAGTAGGTTTGTCAAAAATATCATTAAAACAAATTAAATTTGTGCTTTTAACGGCAAACAGTTTAACAAGATACTTTAACAAGATCTGTAAATTTTATGACTATTCATTGTTTTTTAGATTACAACATTTAGAATATGAATTACATTTCCCAGTCATACTGTAATCTAGATGTTATTTCTGGTGAAGTGAAGCGTTCCCTGCGGACTCTCTTGGTTTTGTTCCGTCCTTCCAGCCAGCCTCCACCCAGAGGAGGGAGCGGACACTCCGCAGGTGAAGCTGCCATGTCCCCTCGCCATGTGGGAGTTGGGTCACTGCGATCCCAAACGTTGCACCGGCAGAAAGCTGGTACGGAAAGGCTTCGTACGCAACCTGCGCCTCAACCAGAGGTTCAGCGGACTCATCCTGAGTCCCATGGGAACCAAGTATGTGACGCCAGCAGACAGGTATGCAAATCAATAATGATCTATACCGTGATAGACACATGATCAATATTAATACATAATTCAAATAAAATTTAGTTTAAGGTTTTGACACTGTGCTTCATAACTGCTAAAAGGTAAGAACGACGTAGAGTATGTATTCAGATATTTAAAAACTAATCAATAATTATTAATATCAACTGATATGAAATCCTTATAAGATTTTCAGCCATGTCCAGCCCTACTTCCTCAATCTCCGTTGATGATCTGTCTCTAATAACGTTCATCTCTCTGATATTAGTACTGATTAGTACAAATATCAAATTGATTAATAAATACAAATATATGAACAAACTGATCCGGAAGGCCAGTAACTTTGTTGGAGTGGAGCTGGACTCTGACGGTGTCAGAAAGAAGAATCCTGTCCAAGATGTAGGACGACGAGTCTCATCCGCTCCGCTGGCCGGATACCGGAGCGCCTTCAGCCAGAGACTCCTTTTGCCACAGAAAGTCATTTCTGCCTGTTGCCATCAGCTTTATAATGCCCAAGTCTGTGCTAATTGATTACATTTTTTCTGCACTTGTTATTTATTTATTTGTTTATATTTAGTCATTTTGAAATTAACACTCTTAGGTATATATATATATTTTACAAACTTTGTATTCATTACCTAAGATGGAGTAGCGTTCAACAAATAAGGAATTTTCCCTTGGGGATCAATAAAGTATATTCTATTCTATTACAGAGAGATTGTGGCTCAGCATGGCCTGGCTGTGATCGACTGTTCATGGGCCAAACTGGACGAGACGCCGTTCAGTAAGATGGTGGGCAGCCACCCCAGGCTGCTGCCGTACCTCGTCGCCGCAAACCCGGTCAACTACGGCAAGCCCTGCAAACTGTCCTGTGTCGAGGCGTTCGCCGCCACATTCGCCATCGTCGGTAAGAGTTTAGACTGCAGTGACCGACAGGAGGGCTGAAACAATTAATCAGATTAATCAGATCAGTTGTGATTAATCAGATTATTGAAATAATCGTCACCTAATAGGGCTGCAACTAACATGATTAATCATGATCAGTCACAATTAATCGGATTAATCAGAATTAATTGATTATTGAAATAATTCTCAACTAATCTACTCATCAATTAATCATCACTGGAGTATACAGACTCAAAAACAACATATTCCACAAAATAAGGCAAAACTGTATAAAAAATCTAAATACATTTTGCGCTTATGATAAAAACACCTTTATCTAAATCTGTTTTAGCCAAGTGGCAGTTTTAGCTTCACCAAAGGAATGCTGCAAATAAAATGTTTTTTCTCTTATTTAAAAAAATAATTCAATTGTTTGTTTGCATCTTTTAATGTACCTAGTAAGTTAAATTAGAAATCCGCAGAATGTGCCCATTTTTTAGCCGATTAATCAATAGAATAATCAATAGACTGATCATTAGCTGCAGCTTTGATCAACAGAGAAGTGACTGTGTTGCAACACTGGAAAGGTTTTAGCTCTCCATCATTACGCTGCAGGTGTTTGTGGTTTGCTGCAGGGTTTGAGGAACTGGCGGTTCTCCTGCTGAAGAAATTCAAGTGGGGGACGGTGTTTCTTGAACTCAACAGAGTTCTTCTTGACCGCTACGCTGCGTGTCGCTCTGAGGAAGAGCTGCTGTCTGTGGAGAAGGAGTTTCTCACGTCCAAACCGGAAGAAGATGATTTCGGTAAAACAGGAAATTATTTATCTCAGCCTTATTGCTGTTTCTATGACTTTAAATATTTCCTATTTCTTGAAAGGTCTGAGTTTTCTGAAGAACTAAAGTAATATTGTTGTTTTCTGTTTAAAATAAGATTTTAAGATTTCACTTTATTCATTGAGTAAAAGTATTAAAGGGGCAAATCTGCTTTTTATCTTCCCATAATGTTTCAGTGTTTTTCCTTCATCAAAAACAAACCTGGAGCATTGCTTTGATTCTTTCATGGATGGTTCGGAAATCCTTTAATCTTCATGGCAACCATTTAACTGTTAAAACGCCTGGATGGACCTAGCCCCGCCTTTGAGGCGCAGCTCCTCCCCCTTTCAGCTCCTTCAGACTAGCCAGCAGCAATTAGCAAACAGCTTGTGGAACTGCTGAGCTCATTATAGGAGCTGCTGCTCAGAGCAACGCTGGTGCAAACATTAGAGGGTTAATAGAGGAGCCATGTTGCCATGACTTCCTGGAGGCGGAGCTTCAGAAAGTTTTCTTGGCCTTATTTGTCAGAAAGCTTCTTGGCTCAATTTCAAGGCGTTGAATTACAAAGTAAATTTTTTAAAATCATATTTGATATATATATCATTTGGTTGTGCTATAAAATGGCGCTGTGTGCCTGGGAAATGTGAGTTACTAGAGAGAGGTTTATAATTTTTAGTAGAAAGTTGTTTAATTGTTTTGTTTTTGTTACAGACCCATTTGATGTTAACTCTGGAGTGGAGTGTAGAAATCTCAACAGACCTCTGAGGTAAACGCTTCATAGCGTTAAATAAATTCAGATTTAGCCACAAACATGTTAAGGTTCAGATAAAATGTGTTAAGCAGTGGAGAAAGTTGTGTGATTCTACTGGAGCTTGATATCCTGACCTGCTACGATTATTGGTTTTTATTTGGTGCCACAGCAGAATAACGTTTGATTAAGCTGCTACCTGAAGCACTCCACACTAAAACAATGCAATAAAACCTGATAGTGATGATGTACAGGGGGATAAAGACCTGCCTCCTTGTTTTGATCTATAACATTTTGCGGTAACTGAAAATTGAGATGCATAAACTGAAAACTTTAGAAAGTTCTCCCGTAAATGTGTTTTTGGTGATTAGTGATCTGATATTTTATGTAGATATAAACAATGCTGGGTCATTTCATTTTCTTGTGTAATATAACTGTTCTTTTCTGTTTTTGTTATGAAATTTAAGTGTAAGTCAATTTAAGTTGAAAATAACTGTATTTTTAGTTAGATTAAAAATCCAGTCTTAGTCCTGACATTAAATTGTGATTTCTGTTTAGTGTCGCTGAAGATGATGATTCCAGTGAAGACAGCGACGCATCAGAAGATAACGAAGAGCCTGAAAACACAGAAATCAACGAGTCGACACTTTCACAGCATCAAGATGAAGATGAAGACCAATAACGTTTTCCAGAGAAGACTAGAAAATCCCCTAATTTTGATTTGTATAGTACATTTCAGTAACAGCACAATTAAAAGATGAAATACTGTAAATAAATTAAATAAATTAAAGATACAATGATTTTCAAACCATGAAGCTATTGTGTTAAAAATGGAAAATGTGTTTTTTTTTGTAGCATGTAGAAACCACGTAGACGTAAACTACATGAGACTGTAAAAGTGAATTATTACGAAAAAACCCATCAAATCCACCATGTTAATCAATCCACACAGTTCTGTTAATAGCAGCAGTGAATACATAAATTCACCAACCTTGACTTATTAAAGACACAAACAATTTATAGCAAGTTGTATCAACTAAAATCAACTTTCTTATGTGTGTATGAAGCTAACTATTCCAGATTCTTTGGGGTAAAAAAGCTGAATGTCATCTGCATAATAGAATATTTAAAACCAATTTTTTGATTTAAGTTTTATTTGATTTGTAAGAGTTAAATAAAGGGCAATTTTAAAGTTTTTATGCATCTGGATCACACTAGGAGTGATCCAACTTAGGAACTACATTATTTAGACTCTTCAAATCTGAACTAGATTGTTGTACACTAATAGCCTTTTGGTTTGTTTAGCCTTTATTTGATTTGTAAAGGTTTAATAAAGTATAGTACATCATACTTTTTTAAAGCTTTTTATGCATCTAGAACTGGTCCACAACACTTACACTCTTTAAAAACTTGGCTTGAATTTTCTAATATTTTAATAGTAAAATATTAAAAAACAATTATTTGATTTGTGAATTTTAAATAAATTGCATTCTTAATATGTGTTTGGATCACACTAGAACTGGTCCAACTCAGGAACTACATCACTTAAAGTCTTCAAATCTTGACTAGGTTGTTGCACACTGATAGAATAAATAAAACCCAGGTCCAGTGTGTGGTCCAAGCAGTTTGCAGGCCACATGTTGTGTGTGAATATGATCGAGCCTTGCGCTGTAAAGTTCAGCGGGTTGTTCGTGGCGGTGGGGGCGGACACTGACACGGCAGGACTCTCCTCTGCTGTCCTGCGGTAACATTGTTGTGGAACGACGTCACACCTCGAAAATGAAGGCACGGAGGCAGCCATTACTGGAGCTTCTCTAATTATTTTATTCCAAATAAATACTCACGGAAAACTCACATGGCAAGAGCTACAAGTCAGATGGTAAGTGTTGAAACTTCCCGAGAGTGGGTCTTCGAAGCCGGTGCGCGGATTGTGGCGTGTAGAAGCTGGATCAGAAGAAGTAGTTATCTGCGGCCTTCGCCTATAAAACATTGCTGTGACTCACTAGCATCGTTAGCATCGCAGGGTTTAAGCTATCATAGGCTTTCCGGCTTTTGGATTAGTCCACGACGACCTGCTTTTTAACTACCTCTGAAGCAGATAATAACTCAACAGTGTATAATAGTGTGTTTTGAAACTGTATGGGACTATTCCCCCCTGTTCGGGAACGGACGGCTAGTGTTAGCGTTGGTTCGCGCTTTCGACCGATACTCCACTTGCTAGCAAGCTAAAGTTAGCTTAAGTACGTTCAACCTTTCTCTAAAAGGGACTATTTTTGTGTCAATTTCGTGGTTTTCGATTTACAGTTTTAAAGGTTCAACAGAACAAGCTACATAAGTAACATAAAGCGCGTTGAGAATCAGTATCTGAACACAGCAGATGGGTTTCAAGTTGGTTGCTAAGCTAGTTAACTGTTAGCATCAAGTTTGTAACTTGCTGTCAGTGATGACCGGTGCTTTGCCGAAAAAAGCGCCCCAGTCGTTCAAAGCGACACCGTGATGGGAATAGCCTTTAAATGCAGCTAGAATCACAAGTTGGATAAAGTTGGACATGTCAGTTTGAATTGTTTATGTTCGTATACATTAGGAAAACTATCCTCTACTATTATTTACTGCTTCACGTGCACGCAGAGTCATTTTTATGACACGTAAGGGGCGCTTTTCTATAGAACTACTGCTGTTTTCCAAAGAACATCGGCTTTATTTGATAAGATAAGCAAATGCTAATGCTAGCCTGCTAACTGGGCTTGGTTATCATGGAAAGTTCGCACAGGCTAGTTGTTACCAAAGTACACATGGTTAGGAAAATGTTGGTTCACGGCTGTATGCCAGCTATTATGTTGACTGACTCAGTAACAGAGTCTGTAGGTTATTTCACGGACAGTTGGCAATAATAGAGTCAAGTCCGGAATGGGCAGCTAAAGGCCACACCTTGCTTTTAAATGAAGAGAAGCTAACCGAGCTAAAGGCTAAAAAAAACACTAATAGTTGCATTTGGTTCGCATGTTCCGAATAACTGCCGCTGAAATAAACAGCAAATGTAGAGGTTAGAAAGCGCTATAGGTGACTGTTGAGTTCATGTCAGTTGGTGGGTTTCACTTTTTGTTTCATTGTTTTAGTTAAAATATAAAATCTTGGTGTGTTGTAAGCTGCTGCTGTTCTATGAAGAGAGACCTTGACATCGGGTGGGACCACCAAGCCAGGAAGCAGCTCCTTGGTAGTCATTTGTTTATCAACACCAGACTTTGTCCCTAATATACCAGGGTGACATCTTAGTATAAGTTTGTAATATTATACCCAGAATGTGAACAGTTCTTTTTTTTAAATGCAATATTTTTTTAAATACTGTTCTGACTCAGTTCTCCTATTCATGGTTTTCTGAATGTCATTGATTTTAAACTCCTGTTTGATTAATAACTATATTGTATTTGAAGCCCAACTTCATAAATTGAGGTATTCCAGTTTGTACGTTTTAGTTTAAAACTTTAATGCCTTTCAGTGTTGAATTTGATGTATTTTGGTTGCATGTAAAAACCATCAAGTTCCTAAAATGTTACCAGATTGAGTCTGGATCACACTGTAGGTCTGAAACATAAAAAATGAGCAGTAGGTTCAGCTATTGAGTAGTTTAGGGTACAATAGAAAATGAAAACATTACATAAATATCTGCATTTATCCATCCAAACATTTATGTTGGAGTGCCTAATTTTGATGCGTTTATGTAAAGAAGAAAAAAATACTTTCTTAGTTGTTAATCATTGGTCAGAGCTGATATCTGGTTTGTTAACTTATTAATCTGAAGTCAGATTATTGAAATGAATCAATCTTCAAGAGCTTTTATTGAAATTCAATTTTTATTTACTTTATATTTACTTTGACTGCAAGAAATCAGGAAAACTTTAGATTGAGAGGAAACCTGGCAAATTTTACTGAACAATAAATTGTTCCAGTAATTATTGGGATAAATGAAAATATTGTCATTTTGAAGTAATTTATTGATAAATTCACCCTCCAGTAGACTCAGATTTTGTGCAGAACTGGAAGACATTTTAAATAATCAAAGTAAGGTTTGATTTCTTGAGACACGTTAAGAAATGTTTCATCCAAACTTTTTTTTTAACCAAACTTGGTACACATTTTGATAAGATGTATGCAGAACTGTGAAAGTTTTTAAAATACATTTTTTACATTGAAAAAACAGATTACTAGTTATGTTGCAAAGAATACATTAATTGCATAATAAATTAAAATTGGCTCAATAATTTACATTTGC
Source organism: Xiphophorus couchianus (assembly GCF_001444195.1). Classification (NCBI taxonomy): domain Eukaryota; kingdom Metazoa; phylum Chordata; class Actinopteri; order Cyprinodontiformes; family Poeciliidae; genus Xiphophorus; species Xiphophorus couchianus. Next base: position 2,676,383 of record NC_040229.1, read on the forward strand.
ATGATTTATTATTTGTCTTTTTCTACCGTAAACTGAATGTCTGGTGTTTTGGTCTCAATTAAACCTCTTTGTTAAGGACAACTTTGTTTACAGAAACTTCATAATTGTTTTATTTTATTTTTGATATTGAAATGTCTTCCAGTGTTAAATGTTCATTAACATTTAAAGTTTATTGATCTCTGAGAATGTGTTCTTGCATTATTATGCCGTTGTTAATTACTGTTATATTACTTGAAAATTGTCTCAAAACTCAATATCATCACTTATCGCAATAAACTCTGAGACAGTTTCTTTCAGGAAAATTGTCATGGTGACAGGCTTTTGTTTTGAAATGAATAAATGATGAAACCCAAGAAGTTTTACAGTAGAAGATGCAGACGTCCAGCTGATTGGATGTTTTCTGTTGTTCCAGTATGATGTTGTGCCCATTCAGCCCAACGTTGCCATCTGTTCCTGCTCACATCCATCAATGGCCAGAAACCACCCTGACTCCTGTTCGCCACTCTCCATCCCGAGCACAAGCAGCAGTCACTGCCCCAACATGGAGGGCTCATCCCCGCAGCCCTGCGCCGTAGGAGCGCCCAGCGGCTCCCAGAGCGCCGACGGCCACGCGCAGCCGGCCGCCCAGACACTGCAGCCACGCAAGAAGAAGCCCGAGGACTTCAAGTTTGGCAAGATTCTGGGAGAGGGCTCCTTCTCAACGGTACGGCGGCTGAATTCATGCTTCTGTTTTTAGGGTAGATGTTGCTACATGCTAGCATTCTTTTGATTAATGAGTCATCCTCAGTTCATCTAAGGTGAATGCAAAAAAGTTTTTTTTAACTCTTTACTTTGGTTGGTGCAGCTGTTAAAGCTGCAGACTGTGACTTGTTGAAAATATGTTTTTATATATTTGTTAAAACTGTCATGATATTACAGTTTGTTATGAAACAAATAATCTGTGAAAAGATCAATCTCCTCCTCCTGTCTGAGCTACTATTGCCGTCTGAACAAATGCATCAAAAACAACCAATCAGAGCCAGGAGGCGGGGCTTAGCGTTATCAATCAACCTCATGTACTAAATATGCTAATGGAAATGGCGGAAAACCGTTTATCCACAGTCAACTGCCATGCTAGCTGTCTTTAACATTAACAAAATTATCTGCTGTTCCTCAGCTAGCATAGAATGCTAGCCTTCGGTTAATAATTTGCTATGATTCAGCGACAGCATAGCAATATTATAATTGATCGCAATAATTTCTGGTAGAATTTATCGTCCAGCAAAATGTGACAGGCCTACTGGTTGCTAGAATGCTAACGTCTATAGCCAATTATTAACCAAATGTTAGCATTTTCTGCTGTGCCGCAGCACAGTATAGCAGAGAATGTCATGAATGCCAAGGCTGGTTAGCATGACAGCGGATAAACAGTTTCACTGTTTTTAGGAGTACATGAGGTTGATTGATAGCACTAAGACCCGCCTCCTGGCTCTGATTGGTTGTTTGCAGTCAGCTTTGGGAGAAGGCAGAGGAATCTCGTACCAAACTGTGACATTTTCAACAAATACTTAAAATATACATATATATTTTATAAAAGTTACAAACTGCAGCTTTTATGTTTTTTTAATGTTTTTCCTGTCTTTGTTCCTCAGGTTGTTCTTGCAAGAGAGTTGGCCACAGCGAAAGAATATGCAAGTTAGTAATAACACAACCATTAACTGAATGTTAATCTTCTAATAAAAATGGATAATGTCTTAAATATGACTACTTTTTGTCTTTCCATCAGTTAAGATTTTAGAGAAGCGCCACATTATGAAGGAGAACAAAGTCCAGTACGTGAAAAGAGAACGAGATTTGATGTCAAATCTTGAACACCCGTTCTTTGTAAAGCTCTACTTCACATTTCAAGACGATGAGAAGTTGTGTATCCTTTCATTGGCTGCCGGATCGTTTTCAGAGACGCACCTCGCTCATTCTGATGCTGCTTTAAAAGCATTCTGGATATTTTTCTCTTGTTTTTCTGCAACGGTCAGTTAATAATTATTTATGTTGGGAACAGAGGTGATGTCACACTGTCTGAGAAATGAGTAACTGTAAAACTGACTTTTTATAATTATAAAATGACTGGTTCTGGAGCTTATAGTAACAGTGAGTGTGGTTAGTTTTAGTTATTGTGTATTTGCTCCCTTGGTAACCGAACTCTGGGGTTCCTAGAAGGATAAAACAGCAACATTCAGCCTTCCTGTTATCTGCTGAAGTCATTTTTAAAGCACTCTTTGTTCTTTATTCAACTTCCTTCTTAAACATCTCACTGACCCTGAATTTAGTAATTGATTAATCATTTCCTGGAGAATATTTCAAGTAAGCCAAAACTGCACAAAGAATATGTACACTTTGCATTCAAAATTAAAAAAGTTTGTAAATATGCTCTGGCTAGAAAGTAGCATAGTTTAATCTAAAAAATAATCCCCAGATTAGCTGTATTGCAGTTGAGTTGAGAAGAAAGGACTGAGATTTTGACATTTTGATGTTTTTTTTAGTTGCAGATGCATCCTTTGCTACAAATGATTAAACATTTCAGCATTTTAGGCAATAAAATGTTTATTTTATTATTTTTTTAAAAGTTCAATTATTTATTTGCATTTTTTATGCATTTCAGATGTACAAATTAAGCTTAAGGGTTTAAATGATAAATCTGCAAAATGTGCCCTTTTTTTATCCAACTAATAATAATCTGATATTAAAATAATCATTACCTGCAGATTTGGAAATCGGAACCAATTTCTTAAAATGTACTAACTTTAAGTCGTCTTTCTTCAGTAAGAACATCCGTACTGAAGATGGTTGTTATTGGTACGACTTGGTAGCATACCAATAAGAGCGCCACCATTTAAACTTTGAGAAAATTTACAAACTTAAAGTTAGTACATTTTAAACAAGTCATCTTTCTCAGTAAATACATCCGTACTGAAAAGAGTTGTTATTGGTACGACATGGTGGCTCTTAGTTTTGTTGATCAGAAAGTTGTTTTTTATTCCATTAGCATCAGATTTCTCTGGATTTTCAGCTGTTTTGCTTCACCTGCTCAGATGACATTGTTTTAAAGTTTTCCTTAACAGACGTTTTTATAGATTTTGGTCTTAGCTATGCTAAGAACGGGGAACTGCTAAAATACATTCGCAAAATTGGTTCGTTTGATGAGACCTGTACACGGTTCTACTCAGCCGAAATAGTTTGTGCTCTAGAATATTTACACAAAAAGGGGATAATTCACAGGTAAGGATCTGCTCCTGTGCTCTCTGCTGGTATTTGAGTCTGTACAATTTTTTTAATTAATATTTTTTTATTTCAGAGATTTGAAACCAGAAAATATTCTTTTGAATGAGGAGATGCACATCCAGATAACAGATTTTGGAACAGCGAAACAGTTATCGTCTGACAGTAAACAAGGTAAAACCAAACAGCTGAGTTTGTTTCAACTCCCACATCCTGCAAAATGAATCAAAACACATTTTATACATTAACCAACATATTCATAATGCATATCCATCAAAAGGAGTGTTTAAATATTTTCAAAATCAACAAGACCCAGTTCAAACTCTGACAAGCTAAATGGAAATAAAACATAGCTAGATGCTAAACACAAACCTTTCAAAATAAAAGCCAAACTTTTCTCAGTTATGCCTGTCAAATGAGCGATTACAGGAACATCATAATCCATTTTATTTCTGGGTTTGGTTGTGTTTATTTATTTATTTCTGTTCATTTCTTTTGGTGGTTGTTTCATTTTGGATATTTGAAAAGTCTTCCACTTCTACATTTATTGGACTTTTAGAGGGAAAGCCTAAATTTTATATTTTTTTCTCCGAAGAGTTTTTGCGGCGCTAGTGGCTCGTATTTTTTCCACAGTAGGCAGACAGGAAGGAGGGTGAGGAGAGGGGGGAAGACATGCGGTAAAGGTCCGGGAGTCGACTGGGGAGACGAACCTGCGACGTCCGCGTCGAGGACTGAGACCTCCAAACGTGGGGCGTGTTAACCCCCTGCGCCACCACAGCACGCCCCGGAAAGCCTAGATTTTTATGCTACTATCGTCATATTATTTGAAAATGGTCTCAAACAACAATATAATAGTAAATTGCAATAATTACTGGGACAGCTTACCATCCAGTAAATGTAGAACTTCTCTTCATGTGAAAATCTTTGAGTTAGCAGGCAAAGAAAAAGAAAAATTAGTTTTTATAACATGAAGCCAAACAGATCAATTCAGCTCCATCTCTGCTGTTTCATGGTCATAATCTGTGTTACAGTAAATATTCCCACTTGGCTCCAGTAATCCATTCTCACAATAAACTGATTCCTGACTGGTTTTGGATTTTGTGTCCTGGACATTCATTTTATTGTTTTTAACAATAATCAAAACAATGTTATCTTTGTTTTGACTTGTTTTTGACAGTAAAAAATTAAATGTTACCATTCAATGACCAAACATCTACATGTTGTATCTGCATGAAGTAGTTTCTTGCATTAGTGCATTTAAAAGAAGAATGACAGTAATAATAACCATGCTGCCTTGAAAGATAATACAGTCAGGTTTTCAGAAAAAGAAAAAGCAAAAGATGAAAATGATGTTGACTTGTTTTGGGTGGAGCAGAGTGTGATTATCAACCTGATGGCTTGGCTAGCGTCATAGTAAAGACTTCAGAATCATTTTTTAACGGTTGTTGTTTTTTTTTGTTTTAAATATCCGAAAAACTGCCAAACTGGTATTGTGACTTTTCCTGTTTTATTTAGTTTTTTCTTCACATTGTGTTTTTTTGAGAAAGCCGTAAAACTGCAGTTTAAAGTCTCAAAACGTTAAATTGCAGTTTGAGTTACCCAGCAGGTCGTTGCCAGGCAACCAGAGTGAGTTGATTAAACCATCCTAGCTTAGCTGGCAATGTGAGTTTGAGCGGCTAAATGCTTTTCTTTGCTTAAATCAAAGAAATTTTGCATTTGTTACACAACGTAACAAAACTAATGAGTTTTGTTCATGCTAGGCTACATAATGGAGCATATTTTTTCCCCCATGGTTTCTAATGATTAGCTGGGTACCTTCTCCATAATGCTATTCATCTAAGTCTCCCCTCCTCATCAGGTTTACCATAAAATTACAAACTCCCTGTTTGTGGAGAAACTTCCAACCAGTTTTACTCTGAAATCTACTAAATAAAAACGACGTTAAGCAACAAGATGTTTTCTGACAAGGTTCACAGAAACAAATAGGATATTTTGACGAGACATCATGGCGGAGTGAGCCGCTTCTTGAAGAATGTTGCAGCAGTTGCAAAAGATCAATAATATAATACTAAAAGAGTGAAGGCTACTCGATAGCTCCTGGCTACCTCTAAATGTGGCGAGCCAGCCAGGAGTTACTGAGCAGCCGGTTAAGTTTCTGTCTGGCCTGGAGGTTTGGAAACAGTGAGTTTCCCACCTTAGCCTGCATGCAAGTTACAGACCGTATTAAAATAATCCAGTTTGATCCTTTCCATTAGGTTTACATATGAAATATCACTGATCTGGACACTAGGTTCAACACCCCTGAGGAACTCTGTTATTTTAAAGTTTGGGTCTATTAGTGAGGAGAATCCTGTTTGTGTGCCAACTATGTATTAAGAAATACACCAGAAATTTTACATCTGAGGAAAAATGAGATAAGACACCTAAACACAACGTATGCTGCCACTTCCAACCTTTCTCTAAATGTGATTACAAAGCGTTTTTGGAGAAGTTCACCTCGCTTTAGTCACACATTGGCTAGGACTGTTGCTGGGGAGAAAGCTTTCAGGAAACTAAAACTGATTTAAAAAGGAAAAAATAAGGTTCAGGATGTCTAGAGACAGGCTATGCACGCTCTGTTGTTCATAAAAATGTATTTGTTTTTTTGCAGCAAGAGCAAACTCCTTTGTTGGGACAGCGCAGTACGTGTCTCCAGAGCTGCTAACAGAAAAATCAGCCTGCAAGAGGTGCTTTTCAAAAATATAATTTGATTCTTTTCAGATTTTAAGACTTTCTTGCTTAAATATATTTTTTTGTTGTTTTTCTGTTTTATGTGCAGCTCTGATCTGTGGGCTTTGGGGTGTATTATCTATCAGCTGGTAGCTGGTTTACCACCATTCAGAGCTGGGTAAGAACGCTTTGGATGTTTAATTTTTATTTTAGATATTCATTTTGTTACTTTATAAAATGCAACTTGCTGTTGGAAAGGATGCATCGCTTGCTGATACCAATACATTTTTTTATTTTGTCTGAAAAGTGGATTGATATGACCAGTTACTCTTGATACACAAACCAGTTGATCCAGATTGGTTTCCAGTTGGACTACAACCGTTGGCTTAGAGCACAGGTGTCAAACTCCAGGCCTCCAGTCGCTGTCCTGCGCGTTTTAGATGAGGCTCTGGTACAAAACACTGGAATGAAACGGCTTCATCACCTCCTCCTGCGTAGATCAGTTCTCCAAAGCCTTAATGACCTGATTATTCTAGTCAGGTGCTGCAGCAGAGGCTCATCTAAAAGTTTCAGGGCAGCGGGCCCCCAGGACTGGAGTTTGACACCCCTGACTTACAGGGAATTTACACTGCAAAAACACAGTTATACCAAGCACTTTTGGTCTAGTTTTTAGTTCAAAATATCTTCGTACACTTTAAATAAGGAAACCAATTTAAAAGTAGGAGCTTGTTTTTAGTCAATAATTCTTTAATATTAATAAAAACTATTAGTTCAACTGGCAGATTATTTAACTTATAATATGGGAAAAATGTGTAAGTAAAATAATCTGCTGGTGGAACTTGTAATTTTTTATTAATATTTGCAATTATTGACTTAAAATTAGCTCCTCTAACTTGCTGAAAAGTTACTTTTGAATTAGTTTTGTCTTATTTAATGCATACAAAGATATTTGCACTAGAAACTGGAATAAAAACACTTGGTGAGATTTTGTGTTTTTACAGTGTAGGGCCTCTGCTACGAATGTGTCGCACTTAAAAAATAGACAAATTTATCTGATTTGAAAGATTATGTATTTTTATTATACAAGTGTAGTAGTGGTAAAACAAGAGCTAAGGAAACTTTTTTTTGTTTTTGTTTTTACTTCTCTGTCACAGAAACGAGTACCTAATATTCCAGAAAATAATAAAGTTGGAGTATGAGTTCCCAGAAAAATTCTTCCCCAAAGCCAAGGATCTAGTTGAGCAACTTCTGGTGAGTCGTCAATCCGAGCAGCATCTTTGAGTGAAATTCAAATCCATGGTTGCAGGATTCGTGTTTGTAGGATGGTTTATTTAGTATTCTCTGTGGCCTCCCTTCAGTCACTGGACCCATCCAAGCGGCTCGGATGTGAAGAGATGGGAGGGTACGACCCGCTGAGGCAGCATCCCTTCTTCGACACCATTTCCTGGAGTGACTTACACCTGCAGACGCCCCCAAAGCTCACACCTTACCTGCCAGCGATGTCTGAAGACGATGAGGACTGCTACGGGAATGTGAGTTGCCCAAAAAGCGTTTTGTTTACATTTTTGTTCAAACAGTGACAATGTTGTTAAAGTTTGAGATAATCTGTGAAAAAAAAGTAGCTTCTCTAGCTCCTCCCAGTGCTAACTAGAAACAACCAATCAGAGCCAGGAGGCGGGTCTTAGCGCCTACTACAGCTTCTTCCTGTTAGCAAAGCCTTTCATGAGTGCTAGGCTAGTTAGCATAGCCACCAATAAAGACAGATGAACAGTTTTTCTATAACGGTAAGTTGTTTCTCTGCGCCTAGCATGTTTAGTAGTTTAACATGCTAGGTTGATTGTTAGCGCTAAGCCCCTCCTCCTGGCTCTGATTGGTTGTTTTTCTTTACGACAGTTATTGATTTTTTTTCCTGTTTTGGCCCTCCATATGCCTCTGAGGTCACATTATGATGAATCTGAAACTCATCTTTCGACCGTCCATTTGGTGTCTCGCGGGAACCTTTGGAGTCCTGACCCCCACTTTGAGAACCCCTGCTCTAGCAGCCCTGTTAGAAAACATACTGAAACCTTTGGATAACTCACCAGCTGCTGAAGTTAGATTTTTTTTTTCTTTAACTGTGTGAATTTCAGTACGATGACCTCCTGAGCCAGTTCAGCAACATGCAGGTGGCGCCGTCGAGCTCGTCGCATTCCCTGTCGCCGCACGACTCGGCGCCGCCGCAGCGATCAAGCAGCAACATCGAGCAGTACATCCATGACCTGGACAACAACTCGTTTGAGCTGGACCTTCTGTTCACTGAGGAAGAAAAGAAATTATTGCTGGACAAGCAGACCAATGGGAACCCTTGGTGAGTTCACTGTGTTAGAGGCTTTTATTTTGAAAAGGAAACGGTTCAGTTGATTAGTTACCGTCTCTGTGTGCTGAGAGATTTTCCGTCTCTTTTGGATTCTGCAGGCATCAGTTTGTGGAGAATAATCTGATCCTGAAGATGGGACCAGTGGATAAACGCAAGGTGTGTGTGAATCCCACTGCACATTCAGCAAATGTCTGACATAAATGAACTGAATTACAAATTTATTTAATAACTCTGCATCAGTACAGCACACTGAAATACACCAACAGCTCCACATGTTGAGTCAAACATCTAAAAACAACTTTAATCTGTTCAGTCAGCGCAATAAGCAGTAAAACCTCTAATTTAAAATGTTTAAACTGAAACAACAGGTTGACTACGTAATAACAAACTACAGCAAATATTCTGTCAACGGTTCAGTTCATTCAGGAATTCTGCATATATTGTAAAATAAATAGTAATGCCTGAAACTTTGAAAAGGAGAACATTTGCTAGTAAAAATTCTGAAATTTCTAGACAAAAGATTTATTTATTTATTTTTCTACAAAATTTCTGAGATTAATCTCAAATTTTATTTTATTTTTTTTATTTTGCCACTTTTCAAACTGCCAAAATTTTGATACTGTCTTATACATTTTCTAGAAAAAAGTCTAAAACTTGCTAGAAAAAAAACTCTAATTTTGTAAATTTGGATTTATTTTCCACTGGAGCTCATTTCTTCCTCCAATTCAAATTCAATTCCAAAACACTTTATTGATCCCAGTGGAAATTTTAATGTTACATCTCATTAATTCAGGTTCAGAGTTTTTGTAGATGGACAATTGGAAGCTGAAAGCATCAAAACCTTCTGGTTAAAACCAGAGCTGGACAATAAATCAATAATTGTGTATATTGCAATAAACACGTAATCAATATCAATATGTATAGCAACACATGTGATAGAATATTCCAGGTTGGTGGAATCAACTCACTCTTTCTGGTTGCCTAGCAATGACCTGCCTTAAGAAGCAGTTTAAAGTTTCCCCAAACATTGGTTGCCTAGCAACAACCTGCTGGTAACTGGCAGCAGTTTAAAGTTTCCCCACTTTGGCTCTCAACTGCTTCAAAATAAAAAACATGGAGGGAAAGCTGGACAAACAGGAAATGTTGCACCTCCAGTTTGGCTGTAATTAAGGCTTGTAAACAAAAAACTGACCAATAATTACCGATCTTGACTGATGTGAAACGTTGACATGGTGGTACGGAAGTGGCTGCTGGTTGGCGGCAGTGAGGAAGTTTTGTTGCTGAAATGTTTGGGCTCCCTGCAGGGCCTGTTCGCCCGCCGGAGGCAGCTGCTGCTGACTGAAGGGCCACACCTGTACTACGTGGATCCCGTCAACCGGGTCCTGAAGGGGGAGATCCCCTGGTCCTCCGAGCTGCGCCCCGAGGCCAAAAACTTCAAAACCTTCTTCGTTCACACGGTAACCACCATTTATTTCTGTTCCTGCTGGGATCCTGGCCCACTGCTCTTTCAGATTTAATGTTATTGCAACTTATATTAATTCAAAATTTTCAGTGAGTTATTGTAAATGGTGTTGATAGAAAAAGAATCTCCTGTAGCAGTCTGTATTCCAGCGAATTTGGAGAAGCTTCTGACTGAAGACGCTCTGTTTTTTTTTTTCTCTCTAACGAATCTTTAAAATCGTTGCCGTTTTTTTTTTCTTGTCGCTGCAGCCGAACCGGACGTACTACCTGATGGACCCCAGCGGAAACGCCGACCGGTGGTGCAAGAAGATCCAGGAAGTGTGGAGAAAGATCTACCAGAGGCACCAAAACCCAGGCCTATAGGAGCACAATCTGAGGCCAATCACTGAGCAGAATAACGCCCTCTTTAGTGCCCTTCATCACCGCAACGTAAACAAACTCTTAGAGACGCTGGCATCTAGACCTCGTTTGTTTTCCTGAGTAGATCCATGGGGGGAAAATACAACTTTGGATTCAGGGTTGCTTTGCTTGTTCTTTGTGCTCTCTGTGAGGCTTCTGTTGCATTTTTTCCATGTATGGATGATGAGACTTCCACCATTTTGTACATTCTGCTTCAGGTGGGGGTGAGTTTGGGGTTGGGGGGGATGGAGCAAGTTTGGGTACTGCTAGGACTATCCTGAACGCACGGACTGGTTTCCTGCTTCAACGATAACACAGAATCTAGCTTTTATGAACCAGAGCCTGTCAAGATATCTTTAATTAAAACCATATCCTAATCATACGTTATATGTGCGAGTTGTCGTAAAAGCCCGACTTTTAGTGCATTTCCTCTCTAGCTGTGACGGATACTGTAAACTGATTCAGTCTCACTTAATTCCACAGGTCCTCTTTATTTTTTATTTCCTCTGTTTATTCCCTTGGTGTTGGAGTTGTTTTTCGGTCTCTTGGTACTTGCAGTCCAATTAAAGCGGAGAGTGCTGGTCTGCAGTGAGACGTGGGTCTGAGTGAGCCTTCATAGCTGTTACTAAAGTTGTTTTTGGTTTTTTTCTATCGGGGTGGGTAAACATGCCACTAGCTTCTACTTCTTCATCACTTGCTTCTCTTTTCTGCATGGCCAGTTTTGTTCCTATGACTTCTTTCTTTTGGGCACTGGAGATGTAATTTAAGTCAAAAAGAAAATGGGTATTTTTGACAGCATTGGCAACCTATAATTTGTTTTTTTTTACCATTTTTAGTGGTTTTCATAGCATGAATTCAAGTAAAGTCCCATTTCTTTTTTTTAAGGGTATTTTTGACAGCATTGGCAACCCATACAAATTGGATGTTTTGAATTAGTTTTTGTACCATTTTACTTGCTTTCGTTCTGTTAGTTCCCCTAAGTTCCTGTGTTGTTTTTGTTTTTTTGATGGAATAGAACGGCTCATCTTGGTTTTGTGATACTGAAAATAAAATCTCGTTTGCTGAACACATAGATATTCAATGCATGGACAGGTTTTTCCCCACAGTTTGCGCACTGGAGATGTAGCTCAAGTAAAAAAATTAACGGTATTGGCAAGCCTCACAAAAATGGGATGTTTTAGATTAGTTTTTGTACCATTTAACTTGCATTCAAGGTGTGAATTCTCCTAAATTTATTTTTTTGTTGTTTTTAATCGATGACAGTTTTTCATCTTTACTGGAAATAAAATCTTATGTGCTGACCTTATACATATTCAGTGCATAAGCAGCTTTTTCCTACAGTTTGGGCACCAGAAATGTAGATTAAATTTATATATATATATATATATATTTGACAGCATTGGCAACCGTTACAATAATTGGATGTTTTGAATTTTGCTGGATTTTGTTGAGTTAGTTCCTCTAAATTCCTCGGGGGGGTTTTCTGATGAAATAGAATGACTCATCTTTACTGAAAATAAATTCTCGTGCCGACCACAGACACTTAGTTTAATTAAAAAAAAACAAGTGGGGTTATTTTGACTGCATTAGCAACCTTTAATTTGTGTCCCATTTCACTGGTTTTCATGGTGAAAATTTCTGCTTATATTTTATTTTTTGTTGGAATAGAACGGCTCATCTTTGCTGAACATAACATTTGATATGCTGACCATATTTTTGACAGCATTAGCAACCCTTAAAAAAATTGGATGTTTTGAAACTTGAACTTTTTGTAACATTTTACTGGTGTTCGTGGCATAAATTCCCATTTTTAATTTAAATTTTAGTTGAAATAGAATGGCTCATCTTTACTGGAAACAAAATCTTGTGCTGACCTCCCCATGCTGAACAGAGACACATTCACCTACTATCACTCTCACAAGCAATCAGAAAAAGCTGTTGTCAACGGACAAGATGGCTGCCTCAACGGGCTTTCTGCCCTTCTTCTTTTTATTATTATTATCTTTGATTTGTTTTTTTATTTGACTCTTGTTTTTGGCCCAATAGAAATTAAAGCGAATGATTTAATTTGTGCTTGTTTTTAATTTTTTAGCAGTAAGTGTTATCATAAGGCTTTTATTTTTGACCTTGAGGTCGTTTGCGGAGGCCGCTCTTCCTTCAGCTGAGTGTGTGCAGTGAGTGGTTAATGTCAGTTTAAGGAAATCCATCTGATCCAAATAAACCAATAAAATTGCTGTATCTGTCTGTAAAATCGAGGGAACGCCAGAAGAGTGTTTGTTTTTTTTTCTTGATCTAAAAAAACCCCGAATCTATTCTGAATCAAGTCGATGGCGGTCGGTTACATCGTGTATGAAATGCTCTACCTGGCTTGTAACTGATGAGAACTGTGATGTACAGATGATGTATTATTAAATCTGAAGCGAGTAATGCAATGATATTAGGATACAGTTTTTGTATTTTTATTCTTGTATAAGGTTATTGATGGCTATTGTTTTAGCCTATAGTTCATTCTGTGTTATTTAAATTCTAATATATGAATCATATTTGGATTGAAGTCATGTTCAGGGGCCATGTTGTGTATGTATTGAGATGTAAAGCCTTTGAATGTGAATAATTATTGTAAACTATAATATTTTACAGCTTTTTTCTTACTATATCATACATTTTCTATTTGCTCAGTGACTTAATCATATTCTGATAATTTAATGATTCTGTTCATTCTCTCTCTGATTATTTGTGCGCTAGGTCAGTAGATGTTGAATGATGAATTTTCCACTTAATGCTTGGTAGTCCAGTGATTAAAGCATGTAGGGATTTAGGCATTCAAATGAAGGCCATGTGTCTTGTCTTCTGTTTAACAACCTTCGCCACGACACTGAACTGCGTCCGGCGGAGACGACATCTCACGTTTCTGCAGCATGTAAATAAAGTACCGACCCATTATCTCTGCTTTGGTGTGAAAATCTTTGTAAAACTGACAGTTAAAAAGTTTAGACAGTTAAAATCATACTGAAGTAGATTTTTGATCATTTATAGGCTCTTGTTGCCCAAAGATACTCCATAAAGTTTTTTTTTAAATGTAACGCAAAGATAAAATTAAAACAATAATTTAACTGTATGTCAAAAAAAATTACAAATTTAAAAGGCTGAATTTCAACATAAAAAGCTTTGATAAGTTGGAAACTTATTACAAAAAAAACTTACATTTTAAGACTGAAAACAAAACTGAATTTCTTTTTTTCTTTGTTTCTTGGATTGTGGCACCTCTGGCATTCCATAGAGTGGAATTTGTTTGTGCATTTGTAAATCCTTGTATACAGAATTTGATCTGAGAAATTTCTTTGATTTTCAAAAATTAGTCTGAATTCCATGACTGTGAATTAGAGACTTTGTAGACGGGCAAAAAGCAGAAACCTCCGCCAAAGAAAAGCAGAAATTTTTAGATTAATCTCAGAAACTTTCTAGACAAAAAGTTTGGATACTAATTTGAAAAGTTGATAATTTGCTACAAAATAAATCTGAAAAGTGGAGATTAATCTGAAATGCTTTTATTAATTTGTGCGATTGCGGCACTTTTGGCATCCTGTACAGTGCAACCTGTTTTGTTTTTTTAAAATCCTTCTAGACAGAACATCAGTTTACCCTCAGAAATGTTGTAAATTTTTAAATTTAGTCTCTTTGTTACTCCTACAACCTAATTCTGTTTATCCAAATTAAATATTGACGTCAAGCCGTGTCGCAGTCACCATATTTACTGAAAAATCGGGTTTTTCTTGTGTTTTAGCATCGTCATTATTCCCGCCATGGCGATGCAAATCAAGGGAGAATGCACACAAATTTCAAATTTATCGTGGCTTAAATAAATCCCTGCTTTCGATTCTCTGAATCTGAGTTAGTGACTCACTTATTCAAATTCTGATTTCTTTATTTAAAACAATATTTGTTAATATGCAAAACTGGGTCACGATTCCGGTCCAACCCGGACAAAGGAGAAGGTTGGAGCTGAGACAAAAGAACGAGACAAGACTCAACTGGGAAGAAAAAGTTGGTTTATAATTTTAAAGTGTTCTCAGTTTTGTTTCTCCCAAAACTTGGATTCACTTATTAAAGTTAAATATTGAAGCCATCAGTGATATTTGCACTTTTTTAAAATTTATTGTAAATAATGTGTTGTTTTTATTCACACACATTCAGTACATTTTTAATGACCCCAGTCAGTTGGACATTTCTTTTAAACAGATTATTTTTAATAACTGTACAGCATTGTTTTCTTATGTTGTCTCTTTTTTGTTTTTAATCTTTCTTACAGTTTTGTGGAAGGTAAAACATACTGTTGCCTGAATTTCCCCACTCTTAGTGTATTTCATATTGAGTTATTTAGTAATGTATTTAATACATTTTGGATAACAAAAGTTACTTTTAATTGTTACATGTGCATATTTTTTATTTATTTGTTGGTTTGTGGCATCTTTGTCATTCCACATGTCAGAATTTGTTTTAATCTTTGTATACAAAAGAGAAATTTAATCTCAGAAATGTCTTTTAGGTTTTGAAAAATAGTCTTAGTTCTGAGATTGAAGTCTGAATAATACAATGGCAAAATGGGGTCATTTTGCCATTGTCCAGAAATTAAATCTGGATTTGGCAACAACTGGATTATTATTTTCTAGCTCCTGCAGCTTTTCAAATTAAACCTTGTTCCAAATTATTATGCAGGTGATATTTTCTCAGATTTTCCTAAATGTTCAATGCAAATGATGGTCAGTATAATTTTCAAGTCATGAACTATTACAGTATGAATCAGATTTTACTGAACAAAGATCCCCATGACAACAGGATTTTTTTCAAAAATAAAAAACTCAAAATGCAAAATGTTCCAAATTATTATGCCCAGCAGATTTTCTAAACATTTTATGGATTATAAAGAACTGTGAACGGTCATTCTGTGAATGTGCAGCATTAAGTGTTCACATGTACTAAAATCAAAGCTATTTCAATCAGAACCATCTTAACAGACCCAGTTCCATGTTAACTTTGGACCTTCTCTGGTATCACAGCACAATTCTTCATCCATTGAACTTGTGAGTTTGTGGAAAGTTTCTGCTGAATTTCTCTGCAGGATGTCAGAAAACCTTCCAGAGCTGCTGGTTGATATGAACTGGATTCAGATCTTCTGCTTCAGGAAACTCCAAAGGTTCTCAGTAGGGTAGAGGTCAGAGGTCAGAGGAGGATGGTGACCACGCCACGAGTTTCTGCCCTTTATGCCCATAGCAGCCAATGACACAGCGGTTTTCCTGGCAGCATTCATTGTCATGATGAAGATGATTTTGCTACCGAAGGTTCGGCTCTTCTTTTAGAACCATGACAGAAAATGATCAGTCAGAAAGTCCAGATACTTTGCTGAGGTCATTTTCACACCTTCATGGACTCTGAAGGGCCGACCAGCTCTCTCTCTCTCTCTCTCTCTCTCTCTCTCTCTCTTTTTCTCCCCATGACTTCGGCCCACAGCATAACTCCACCACCTCCTTGCTGACGTCACAGCCTGTTGGGACATGGTGGCCATCCACCACCAATCCTCTACTGCGTCCATCTGGACCATCCAGGCCCACTGGGACCGGTTCTGCTTGTGAGCTCTGGTTAGGGGCCCAATAGTAGGTTCTTGCACCGCAAGCCTCTGGAGGATCCTCCACCTTGAGGCTCCAGCAGCTTCTAATAACTGTTTGCTGCTTTAAGGATATTTTAACAGCTGCTCTCTGAATCCCATGAATGTGTCCAACAGAAACTTTCCTCATTCTGCCTTTATCTGTAAAACCATCTTTGTTCTGAATCAGCCACAAATCTCTTCACAGTATGATAAACGCTTCAGTTTTCGTTAAATATCTAATGTTTTCATAACTTGTCATACGGCACTACACTATCTGATGATTTTCATCAGCAGAGATTCTTTCTCTTTCCCATGTTGATTGAAACCTGTGGCCTGCTTAATAATGTGGAACATCCTTCTGAAGTAGATTTCCTTTAATTGAGCTCAGCAGACAAACTAATCAAGCAGCTCTCTGAAATTAGTTATAGTGATTCAAAGACACACAATACCATCTATGAATTTAATAGCATAACAAAAAATTTCATCTTTATGACACTTAAATCCAATTTGCATAATAATTTGGAATATGGTGTATATATTTATAGCTGCGATGCTGCACATGGACAGGAGGAGCTGCAGCACACAGGCTGCATTAAAGGGGCTGCATCATAATTTTTACATAATTTATATATATATATAAATTATGTGAAAATTATATAAAATACTCAACTAAAAGCTGAGAAAATTTGAGATTAATCTCAGGTTTCTAGTAAACATTTCTGAATTTCAAAAGTTGACAAGTTTAGACTATTGAAGCTCAGAAATGTCCACATTTCTTCTCAAAAATTCTCAGATTAATCTAAAAAAATGACTTTTTTCGGGTAAGTCTTTGATGTTTCAAACTTAGAAATTTTCTTGTTTTTTCTTAAAAAAAAAACAAGGAAGAAAATTTTTACTATCAAATTTTCTACTTTTCAAACTGAGAAACGTCCAGTTTTTTCTAGAAAATTTCTGAGATTTTTGCCAGAAATATACTCATTTTCTTCTATCTACAATGACGTTTTAAAATCAAATTCTGACTTTAACCTCAGATATTCTAAAACGTCAGAATTATTTTTTTGTCTCTCTAGTGGCCCTAATCGCCTTCCGTACAGTAGTCGTGTAGAAAGCCTGGGCGGACAGTGACGGGTAGGAGTGGCCGGGGAGGTTGCAGTGACTGGCGGACTCCCTGTCGGCGGCTTGCGGCAGCGTCGACACTTCCTGTCAGCCGCTCGATCAGAGCAGAGCCGAAGCGAGGGCGGAGGAGGCGAGACGCGGAGTGGAGCGGGATGGCAGAGAACAGCTCCGAGACAAGCAGCTCCGTACACCGGAGATGTCCGACCCATTCTTCCCCGGGGGTCGGAGCCTCCAAGTGGATCCGGCTAAATGTCGGAGGGACGTATTTTTTAACAACGAGGCAGACGCTGTGCCGAGACCCGAAATCCTTTCTGTTCAGGCTGAGCCAGGCTGATCCGGAGCTCGATTCCGACAAGGTACATGCTAAGCTAACTTAGCACTTAGCTAACTTAGCACTTAACACTGGGCTGCGCTTCGGAAACCCGAAGCCCGACACTAAATTTTCCTTTAATGGCAGTAGAGGCTTTAAAGTGGTTTCGATATCATCTGCCTTTTTATTGCACTCCAATTTTAATAAAAATACTAATAATTCTGGTATCGCTCAACGAAATGTAGATGCTAGTTAGCATTAGCCTACTAGCTAGATTCCGACAGTCACCACATGACATAACGCTGCTAGCTCGCTCCTTTTTAATTCTCAGTGAAAGTAACCAGATCTTTCCTTTAACAAAACAAAATCCATTTAAAATTCTTGCTGTTAAATATAGCACTGTATGATTTTCTTCTTTTTTTTGTATAAAGAAAGTTAAAAAGTTTCCTCCATCTGAAGCATCGCATCTTGGTGTCACATAGTGATTTGTGTATTTCACTGACATATGCCAAAAATGATTTAATCTGCACACATATAGCTATAAAATAACAATAATGTGGTGATTACCCTATTAGGTGATAAACAATCATCTTATTTTGCTTTGAATTGGCTGGTTGGGTGAAACTGAAGTCAGCATCTTATTCGCAGCTTCATATTTAAATAAAGGGCCATTTCACAATTTACAGCGAATCTGGATTACATTTAATCCGGATTATTTTCAAGTGTAAAATACTTGGAAAAGCCAAAGCTGGAACTAGATCATTTTATATATTCAATAAAAACTGCTTGTGATTTGTGAAACTTTATTTGATATGAGAAAAAGAATTTAAAAGCTCAAAAAGTGTAATTTTTTAAATCTTAAGATCACCTTGAATCACTCTTGAGACTTGACAATAAATCACTGTTTTAAATTTTATATTATTGTTTGTGTTTACTAATATTTAACATTTTTGATGAGAGTACAATTTTCTGCCCAAATTTAGTCTAACAATCATTTCGGTAATCAATTATTCTAAAAGTTAATTTAGTAATTGGATAAATAATTTGCACATTCTGCATATTTTTCATGTATTTTTTTAGTACAGATTTGGTTTAATTAAAACCTTTTTATAGTTAACATTATGAATTTACTTGATTATTTAATTACAATCTGCATCACAATAGTTTGGTATAATTTAGTTCAAGTTTTCTGAAGTATTTTATATTTTTGAGTATCTATAAATCAGAACCCAGCTTCAGTGTTTATGTTTGCACTTTAGTCTGTTTTATTGCTAGGTTATATTTTTGTGTCATCTGCAGTTATTGTTTATGTTTCTGCCCCTGATTCATTGTTATTGTCCTCCTCTTCACTCCTGCTGTCTAATATCCTGAGCTGAGATGACGGCTCAGCTGGTATTTCCATGCGAATATCTTAATCTCTAAATAATCAGCTTGTGGGTTTTTATTCTGTTTATCCTCTGAGTGATGGATCAGTCCGTTTCAATCCCGGGTCCTGAGTGAGCATCACACAGTGCTGGCAGTGGTGCTTATTATTCGTAACTGCGGCTCAAAAATGATGCAAATTTACCTGTTCAGTATTTATTCCAATCCTGCTCATTAAATGACCCCTTCACAAATCAATACCGTGTGTCAACTTTTGTGTAAATAACTAAACAGAAACATTTAAAAAACAATCCAAAACCAAAACACAATTATGAATTATTTATTCACGTAAATATTTTCTCATCAATTTTTTGAACAATTTTGGAAAATTTGTAACTTTATCTTGAACTGAGCCCAACTCATCCTGGCATTATTAAACGGTGCCCCAAACTGTGGGCCGGGGGCCAAACTGTGGGCTGGGGGCCATTTATGGCCTTTGAACTGTTTTTTTTTTGTTGTTTTTTTTTGCGACCCCCAACTGCAATTGAAGAATGAAACAAATTTGACCCAACTAGAAGGAGACATTTTATTTTTAAAACATTTTACAATGGAAAATGTTAAGTACAACACAAAGTATCCATTTTTTATAACCAAGTGTCTATAAATAGCAGATCCACGTTGATCCAGAGATTTTGCTGAAAAGTCGACGTTTCTGCACCCAAGTCAGCTTTTATTTAATTTATTAAACTTGGTTAAATGTAACAAACATTTTGAAAGAAAGTGACTCAAATCCTGGTCTTATAACTGAGAATAAATTTGTTCAATCTACCTCAAAAGAAATTGAAAACGAGATGTTTTCTTTTACATCAAACTAAGGTTATTATAGTTAACTAAGATTCACCAAATAATAAAAACTGAAATTGGGAACATTTTTATTAACTGAAATAAGAACAGTAATTAATGAAGAACTATAACTGAAACTTGTTGTTTGTAAAATTAATTAAAACATACTAAAATTATAGAAATATCATTCAATTGTGTTTATGAATCTTTTTATTAACCTTTTGAACTGATGTGAAATAAATTTATTTTTCCCACTCAAGCCGTTTATATCAGTTATCAGCAAATTACGCCACTGTAAACTTTCCTAGTGGCTACGCTACGCTATGCTAGGCTAGGCCGTAAAATGGCAGGAGAATTTGGGATAAAACTCCAGTGAGTTGGTTGTTCAACAATAACTGATGAGTATTCATTACCCAATCAATGTTAACATAATCACAATACTTTGACCTTTTTAAATTCTGCGCTGAAAAATTAACCAAAGTATGAAAAAACTAAAACTACCATAACTCATAAAAACTCAACAAAAACAAAATAATATTTAGCCAATAAAAACTAGCAAACGTACTCAAAAAACTAATCAAAACTAACTGAATTAGAAAAAGTTAATGATGAATAAAATTTTTTTTTTTTTTTAAAAAGCTACATATTTTTAATTTTTCATATATATTTTCCCACGAGTAGGGCTGGACAATAAATCCGTAATCCATGGCTTCAATTAACAGCAGCAGTTTCAAGTTTCTCCACCAAACCTCATAACTGCTGAAAAATAAAAAACAAAATGGAGAGAAAACTAAATAAAATGGGAAGTTATGGCTCATTTCACATACATAAAAAAACCTTATAATTATTAATATGAAACATTTATATGGTGATACGTTTCATTTAATTTTCCTTTGGGATCTTTCAATTTTTCAGTCTTATTTTGACTGGACAGTTTTCAGCCCAGATGTCTGGGCGGTGGCAGCAGCCCCCGAAGCTGTGGTGGCCCCTGTAATGGGTGGGCCCCTCCATAACGTACGGAGGCCTCCTTAACATGCGGCGCTATGAGGGCCTCCGTAATGGGCCCTTAACAGGCCGCGGTAGCGGCCCCAATAACGGGTAGTGGGTGGTGGCCCCCTGTAGCAGGCGGCGGTAGCGGCCCCAGTAACGGGTAGCGGGCGGTGGCCCTGCGGGGCCAGCCTGGCCACAGCCTGTATTTATCTCCTGCGTCCCGTTCCGCCGTCACGCAGCCCGACGTGCTGCAGGACTCTGGAGGGCAGCTGCATTATTCATGCTGTTGACTGCAGCTTGTTGGCGCTTTGGGTTTGGACCGGGGAGAAAGTGGAGGAAGTGCTGTCATGTGCGCTGTCTGCTTTTCAGAAGTCGCACTGTTAAATATTTCATCCACCATATTGATAACCATCAGTCACTGCCGACGCGGTGAATGGATGTCGTCATAGCGACTCCTTCAGGGGTTAATCGACTGATTTCTCCTCTTCTTCTCTGTTAAATTTGAGTGAAGAGCCAGCTCTGCTTTCAGAGCCGCATCAATTTTTCACGCTCCCCATTACAAAGGATTCTTGTTCCTTCTCCATCTTTTCATATTCATATCCATTTGCTGCCCAGGGAGATATTTTCTCCAGGTTTTCCGCCGTGTCTGGGAACACGGCGTAAATATTTAACGGCCGTATCGTCTCCCCCTGCGCCGCCTCCCTACAGTAAGAGCTCAGCAGCAAAGCGCTGCCGGCTAATGAAGTTATTCTGATACCCAATAGCATCGGCCTTTAACTGCAGGAAACCTACACCCTCCTCTGCTGCTGTGGGCGTCAGAAAGCCAAACCAGGGGTGTACAAACTTTTTCTAACGTAGGCCAAAGTCGTCAAATCAAGAGTACTTGTTGACCAAAAAATTAAAACATGTAAAATATTTTTTTTCCTGCTCAACAATAAGCTAAACATGAAATATTTTAATAAAACAAAAAATAGTCAGATTTTTAAAAGAAATTAGCTTAGCGAATGTAGCTTTAGCCTCAATTAGCTTAGCGAATGTAGCTTTAGCCTCCATTAGCTATGTATTTGTTACTACATTTCTGATCATGTTCAGATTTGGGTTTTTTCCCATCAATAACTGGAATTTATCAAAGCAAATAAATAACTAATTATTCATCTTTTTACATTAACAGAATATTGACAGTTTTTCTGCTTTCATCATTTCCAGCCATTGTTTACGTCCCGACTTCTTCTGCTGCAGTTGCGACGCATGTCTCACTTCAACAACGTAAAAGTTGGATAAAATGCGACTCGACTGTTCAGACTGCAGAAGCTTTGAGTGCTACTGGATTATTGGGACGTTTCTCCTCCTGCTTAACACCATCAGACAACATGTTTACTTTGACTGGGCCGTTTTTTGTTGAGCTGAGGCTCAGCTGAGTGGGCGCGGGGCGGTTAGCGGGCGGATCGCCGTGGCGTTTCCTGTGGGAGGATTTGGTTTATGTTGCAGAGGGTTGATAAGGTTCATGCAGAGCTGCGCTCTGATTGGCTGTTCATCTGCGCTCTCTGACTCTGATTGGCTGCTTTCTTTTAAAGACAGCAGAGCGAGCCGCCTGAAGTCAACAGGCAAAATAATGGCCATCTAGCTGACCGTTGTCATGGCAACGGCAACGCTACAATCATGGTGAAAATGAGAAGTTTTGAGTGGAATAATTTTCACAGCCCACGTTTTTTTTGCTCTGATCTTTATTTAGGCTGCAACTAACGATTATTTTTTATTTTTTACCCCTCCAGGGGGTATTTTTGTGGCTCTAGTGCCCCTTATATGTAGTGCCCCTTATATGACAGTAGGCTGACAGGAAACGGGGAAGACATGCGGCAAATGTCGTCGGGTCTGGGAGTCGAACCCGCGACGGCCGCGTCGAGGACTCAAGGCCTCCAAATACGGGTCGCGCTAACCGCTACGCCACCATGGCACGCCCAACTAACGATTATTTTAATGATCAATTATTCTGACGACTAATCAGATAAAATATTTGCCACATTTTGTAGATTTTTTTATTTAATTTCTTAAGCTTTTTTAAAAATGCATATAATACTTTAAAAGATGCTGATACACAAATAATTCAGTTTTAATTAATGAAACAAACATTTTGTTGCCTTAACTGCAATAATTAAGACTTTCTTTGGGTAATTTGAAACAGGAGAAACTAAAACTTTGTCGTTCATACTTGCTTGTAGCCGCAGGACAAACTATATTTACCATAAATCTATATTTTTTGGTTAGTTACTACTTGTACAAATGTTTTTTTAAACTTCTCTTAATAGAATCGTGTGTCTGTGTGAATTGTATTGTTTTGTTTTTCTGCTTTCTCGTCTTGGGATAAACGATGAACTTTAAATATTATGCTAATTCCTAGATATTAACTCTGCCATGGATTGTGGTAATGTTGATTAACGTGCACTGCCCCAGTCAAATACCGTATTTTCCGCACTATAAGGCGCACCGCATTATAAGGCGCATAGAATAGACGCTACAGTAGAGGCTGGGGTTACGTTATGCATCCATTAGATGGAACTGCGATAAAGGGAATGTCGACAAAATAGTCAGATAGGTCAGTCAAACTTTATTAATAGATTACAAACCAGCGTTCTGAAAACTCGTTCATTCCCAAAATGAACAGCTGTTGCTTCCTCCACTTCTGCACCATTGATTGTTCATGTTAAATTCTCTCTCTGCTGCTCTATGGGCTCTTTGCACCTCAGCTTAATGATGAACATGGAGCCGAAGGCCCGACAATAAGCTGGAGAAAGGTTTTAAGATGTTCGCCTCGTTATACACAGATACGAAGGTGAGTTTTACTTTCTTTAAACTTTGTGGCTAACATTAGCTTTAGCTTATGCAGGACATTTTTCTTGTAAAAATGTGCTATTTAAGTATCTAAACATTTTTCATCCATTCTAACGGACAATGTTTTTACCTTATGTTCAAGTATATTACGTGGTTTATTGTCGTTAGTGTCAGAGACCAAGTAACGGGGATTTTACGGGTCAGGCTTTTTGCTTCTGAAGCACAACGAGCCCATAGCTTAGCATTAGCTCTGGTGTCGGAGTTCTAGTTCAGCTGACGGTTCAGGCTCAAAGTTGTTGCTTTTAGAAAAATATGGCCGTGTTCCTTAAGGTCTCCGTGTTATTTAGCTTTATTAGTTTAGCATGTTTCTTGTGAAGCAGGACGGTGTTTACAGCGGTTTGTACAGGCGGATCAGTAGCTCGGCTGTCTGGCTCTGGTCTGCTCTCTGGTTCCCATAAACTCTTTCAGGCTGAATACAGAAGTGATTCCATGGAAATAACACAGGAGGCTCCTTTACCTTCTGCTTTAGGCTGAAGAAGTTGATCCGGAGTGAAGTGAAGGCTGTAAACTTTGCTGTGCTGCGTTAGCTTTAGCTGGTAGCGACGAATATTTACAAGCCACCGTCTTTTTAATTCAGGATCGCTTGGAAATCCATGAAAACTTAAAAGCCCATTATATTAGGAAGACAGTAATGTTCATAGTATTGTTTTATTTGCGTCTGAAATAAGACTTTGTCTTTTCTAGCTGTCATGGTAACTCAAAGCGCGAAAAAGAGAGCCGCATTTGCGCTTGCGGTTGTGACGTCAGCGCGGCAGGTGCAAAGAGCCCATTCCCGTGTTCTACTGTGTGACTGATCGCCTTGAGCTTAAACTCTGCGTTGTAAGCATGTCTCTTAATAGGAGCCATTTTGGGATCTTTACACAAAACCCAGCTTGCACTGCTGGCTGCATCGGCGGCTGCTTTCCCCCATTTCTTCTTCTACGGGGAAAATGAAGTCGGCGGCTGCTTACCGTAGTTGCAGGACCTGTTGTGGCTCAATATTGGTCCATATATAAGGCGCACCGGATTATAAGGCGCACTGTCGGCTTTTGAGAAAATTGAAGGTTTTTAGGTGCGCCTTATAGTGCGGAAAATATGGTAAATGAAATTAATCTCTTTTGATTTTTGTAGTCATGTTTTTAATTTAAAGCAGAAGTCATTTGATTCTTGCAACATTCACCAACAGTAATAATCTACAGTACAGAAACGTGTTGGTCTTGTGATAAAGAAACGCCTAAACACGCAGTTGCAGTTCTGCATTTCAGATTTAACTTTTTATTTTTTATTTTTACTTCCTGCTGTATCAGTTTGGACTCAGCTGTTGATGGTTTGTCAGAGCTGCTGTGTTGTCAACTTGCTGAAAACAGGAGAACCAGATTCCATGTTTGGTGAAACTAAACCTCACCTGTCGGTGGGATTTCCAGTTTCCTCTGGGTTTTCACGCCGCGACAAGTCGGAGCGCCTGCAGTGAAAACACACGTGTGTTTCTGACGGTGCGTTCAGGCGACTGTGGGAAAAGATGCATCAAGTTGTTTTAGTTTTAGTTAGGGCTGGACGATATGCCTGAAAAACTAATCACTGTATAAAGTTGGGGGAAACTTGAAACTGCTTCTTACTCAGCAGGTTGTTGCTAGGCAACCAAAGAGTGAGCCAGTCAGTTGAAGCCACCGGTTGAATATTTAGGTCTGTCGCAATAAGACAGTAATCAATTAATCGCATGATAAATTGAAACAAACTCTAATTTCTGTTTGCGTATTTTGTCTCTACTGAAAACTGGAGGATAAAAATCTTCAGGCTGCTGTTTTGGTCTCAACTCACCTTTTTTTTTTTAAGGATTATTTTGTTGACAAAGATTTCATAATTTGTTTCATTTGTTGTTTTGTTTGTTTTATTTGTATATTTAAACTGTTTTCTGATTCAGTGGTAAATGTTCATTAGAATTGGAAGTTTATTGATATTTGGTAATGTGTCCTAACGTTATTATGCCATTATTACCGTTAATCCAACCCACTGGGTGTTTGACGGGTCGGATGGACAAAACCGTCACTTATTATTTGAAATTGTCTCAAAACAACAATATTATCGTTTATTGTAATAACTTATGGGGCAATTTATTGTACATTGTAAGTTATTGTGACAGGCCTACATCAGATGTATTATGTATTGATATTGATTATTATTGATTAGTCGTCCAGCCCTAGTTTTAGTGGATCTGATCTGATCTGGGTGAGCGTTTCAGGTCGGATCTTTCTCTGTTTGGGCCTACCTGTTCTTGTACTTGAACTCTTGTGAATATAAAAGTTTAAGAAGTGACACGGCGGGCTGGAATAGCGCGCCTGTGGGCTCCTGTGAAATATTTTTGACGTGGAAAAGAGGTCAGTCTGCCGAGAGGGGTTTAGATTCATTAGAGGAGGCGATGCGCTGGGACTTTGTCTCATTATTAGAAAGATTAATGGCTTTGGAGTTGAATTTATCTCGGGATAATGGTGCTAACAATGAGGGGCTTCTGGGCCAATTTCCACCTATTTTCATAATGAAATCTGAATTTTAATGTCTTTGTATAAAATTAGGAGCATAACACAATAGACTATCAGAGCCAAGCTAAAGGACTATTATTATTTTTCAATTATGAGGATAAAGTTATAGTATTAGCAGAAAAAGTCATAAAATTACTAAGAATAATACATCATGATTAGCTATGAAGATTTGTTGTGACTAATTCAGTCTTTGAAATATTTGAGTTTATTTAGTACAAAGTCTTGCTGTTCATGCTGATGTACTAAAAGATGAAGTATTTCCTTTGTAAAACTGACACCTATGAATAACTTTGAGATGTGAACTTGTGAAGTTATTTGTAGGTATTCCTCTTTTCAATTTTTATTTTTTCTAAAGAAGTTTTTGTGAAATTACTTCTTCATTCTAATAATAGAACAACTTTATTCTACTAATGTTATGACTGTTTTCTCCTATTGTGACTTTATTGTAGTAATATGACTTTTGTTTTCATATTTTCTGCCTCATGACTTTTTTCTTCCATTATTACAGCTTTAATTTGGCTTCTCGTATTATTACGACTTTTTCTCGTATTATTACGACTTTTTCTCGTATTATTACCCTACACCCATATTTACACTTTATCCCACTGTTATAAATTGTATTATTTTTCTTAGCCTGGCCTTATTAAACAGTTGTAGCATGCTAACAACATGCTAGCTAATAGCAAAACGGCAAGATGAATGCGGGTAACCATGGCAACCAGCGGGCGTTTAAATCTGTTTCTGCAGTAAAGTTGCCCTGTTTACAAATAGATAATTCCTCTAAATGAGACGACGTCTGGCATTTAGAGGGTTTGAAACCACCAATAATGGATCTGACAGTCCGTTAGGGGAAGAACCGGGTTGGAAGTGGCTCCTTTTGAGGAAAAAGCAAATATTCCCCTGTTGAAACCAGTTTATCTGGAACAAAGTGTCTCTCCCCTACTTGATTAGAAGCGATCATAAATGCACATTTATGCCGGAGACAATGCTGCTCAACCCTTATTTTCCATTTTTTATGAACTGCCAGCCACCCAAGCGAGCAGAACGGGCTAATTGATGGTTGCTTTCTGTGGCGGGGCTCAGCGGGATCGGCCTGTTGTTCCAGATCTTTTCTGTTCTGCTCTAATTGTTTCAGCTCGCTCTCCTCGCCCCCCGGGAGACGCGCCGTCTAATCACAGCTCAGGAAGAGGGGAATACCCAGCGGTTGTGAAGGAATCAGGATAAAACCTGTGGGAATACTGCGGTGATATACCAATGCAGTCACACGTGTGGCCCGGTGTGCAACCATTAAAACCACAGGAAGTGACCTCATATCACGTAAAATCAACCTTTTTGAGCTTTAAAAATCACTCCGTCATAAAACACCATGCCTGGAGTGTTGGGCTGAAAAACGTATCACGATATAAAGGATTCAAATCAGTTTATTGATAACTTTGATTAGATTTTTGTTTTAAATATCTGGAATGCTGCCAAACTGGTGATGTGACCTTTCCTGTTTTATCCAAAAGTTTCACTTCTCACCATTGTTTTTTTATTTTTAAGCAGTTAGGAGTCTCGGTTAACCTTTAAACCGAGACAGCAGGTTGTTGCTAGGTAACCAGACTGAGCGGGTTGCTAGGTAACCAGAGAGAGAGTGAGTGAGTTGGTTGATTCCACCAACCTAGCTTAGCCAGCTGTGAGAGGTAGAGCAGCTAAAGTCTTTCCTCTGCCTACATCTCCCAGAATGCTGTGCGGTTCTAGATCAGAGTTCAGTGATTATTCTGTATATTGAATATTTTATCAGATGTATTAACTATTGATACTGATCACATGTCTATTACAATATAAACATTGATTTATTGTACTGAAGTGTAGCTTTGATTCTTTCATTCATGGTTGAGTAATGCTGTAATCTCAGGTGTTAAAACACCTGGGTGGACCTAGCCCCGCCTTTGAGGCACAGCTCCTCCCCCGCTCTTCTCAGAGAAATGCTGGTTAAAACATTAAAGGGTTAATAGAGGAGCCACGTTGGGATGACTTCCTGGAGGCGGAGCTTCAGGAAGAGGAGAAGCTTCTTAAAGAGACAGAGGCTCAATTTCATGGCGTTAAATTTCTAAGTCAAATATTTTTTAAAGTCATATTTAATATTTTTGCATTATTTTAACTTATGTCAACATAGTTATGATATAAAATGGTACAATGTGCCTGAGAAACGCATAATACTCTTTCAATGAGTTGAATCTGCATATTTGACCTCTGAACCCGTTATTCTCTCCCCTGCAGGATGAAACTGGTGCCTATCTCATCGACAGAGACCCCACTTACTTTGGGCCAGTGCTGAACTACCTGAGGCATGGCAAACTGGTGCTCAACCGGGACTTGGCGGAGGAAGGTAAAACGTTTCTCCGTGTTCAGGTAGCTGCTGTATCCACTACGGAGGCTCTGAAGGGACAAACGTCTCTGAAATCAAACTTTTTTCTGTCTCCAGGAGTTTTGGAGGAAGCCGAGTTTTATAACATCACATCATTAATAAAACTCATCAAGGACAAGATCAGGGAACGGGACTGCAAAACATCACAGGTACCCAGCAGGAGGCTTCCTCAAATCAGATCGATTTCATTTTTATTGAAAAAAACTGGAGAAAATAGTTTGCTTTATGTTTTACCAAAAACTCAAGTGACACAATTTTAGCTTCACTTGGTTGAATTTCTGCAAAAAATAAAATAAATAAGGCTGCAGTATGTACTTAAAAAAAAAAAAGTATTTTGTACATGTTTGTCACTTTGTTGTTGCAGTATGGATAATCTGTTTCATGTAATTACTGACAGAAGCTCGTTTTTTTTTTTCTTCTTTTCTCCCGCAACAACCAATCAGAGCCAGGAGGCGGGTCTTAGTGCTGTCAGTCACATCCATGAACGCTCGGCTAGTTAGCATAGCCACCAATGATGTTTTCCTGTAATGATAAGTTTTCTCTGCCATTAGTACATTTAGCAGCATACATGACGTTGATTGACAGCACTAAGCCCCACCCCCTGGCTCTGATTGGTTGTTTTTCTGGTGCATTTCTTCAGAAGACAATATTAGCTTAGGGAGGACGAGGAGGCGATCAGTTTTTACTCAGATTATCTGTCTCGTATTATCATGACATGGTGACAGTTTAATAAACACATTATAGATATATATATATATATATATATGTTACATACTGCAGCTTATACATAAGTTTTTTTTTTTTTGTTTTTTTTTTACAGAAACAACCAAGTGAAGATAAAATTATGTCACTTGAGTTTTTGGTAGAACATATTTAAAGAGGACTGAAAAATGTATAAATATTTTTCCTAATTTCTGCTAAATATGTTCTTCCAGCCGATTGAGTGAATTAATTGATGACTAAATCAGTTATTTCACAATAAAGTTTTTTTGAAACCGTTTATTGTCCGGAATGTGTGTTCTTGTGTTTTTCATGATTTCCTCTCGGTTGCGTGTTTCCTGCCAGGTTCCAGTGAAGCACGTGTACCGGGTTCTCCAGTGCCAGGAGGAGGAGCTGACCCAGATGGTGTCCACCATGTCTGACGGCTGGAAGTTCGAGCAGGTACCTGCGACCGCGGCGGTCCGGCGGCGCTCCTGTCATGTGCTTTCACCCGCCCTGCTACGCTCACGTCCTCAATCTGATGTTTGACAGAACCGATCGCCCGCTCGGTGAATCGGATGATGATTCATGACCCGAGCATGCTCTCTGTGCTCTGATTGGTCGTTACAGCTTGTCAGTATAGGTTACGGGCGGGCCCACCAGGCAGAGTATCTGCTGATTGTGTCAAGGGAGGTGAAGGGAGAGGAGTCTGCTTTGCCAAACAACAGCAGAGAGGTGTGTCCCACAGCCGTGTTTACGGGCCGGTCACTGCATGATCCCTGTTGTCCATACACACCCCTTTAGCCATTGTTTGTCCCAAGTAGACGCCTAGCTGCCGGCTATTTCCACTCTTCATTTGTTCCGCTAAAGAAAACCCGTCACCTTTTGTTATTGTCTGTGATTTTATTTCCTCATTATGTTATTATAAAACCACTTTCACAGTTCTAAGCTGATTTATTTGAGCTGAAACTACAAAAAGTGAGTTTTCAGGATAATTCATTTTGGTTTGAGCACCGAATGATTTAAACAATCTCAGGTCTGCAGAAGTTTCAGGATGTTTTTCTGATCAAAAACCATCTAAAAAGGCTCAGAAGTGGTAACTAGTGGAGGATATTCAGCTATTTTCACTCTTATTGTGAATGAACAATTTTCAGCCTGGTGGCCCGCCAGGCTGAAAATACACTGGGGAAACCCTGCTATTATTGTTACAAAACCAAATCCACATTTCTGAGCTGATTTATTTGAGCTGAAACTAATAAAAATGAGTTTTCAGAATGAGAAATTACCGGTTTGAGCAGCTAATGTGATGATTTGTAAAATCTGAACCATCTCAGATCAAAACGAGTTCCAGGACGTTTTTCTGAACTAAAGCAACTAAAAGCTCAGAGGGTTTGTTACAAGGGGAAGCTAGTGGAGGATATTGGTTCCTTTTCGCTGTGAGTCTGCTTCACAACAACAATTATCAGGCAGCAGGGAGTAATGAGGCGATGCATGTCTGAACATGCACAGCTGGGTACAGGCTGCAGTCTGCAGCGCTTTTCAGCCAGAAGCTGCTGCTTTTCACGCTTCTCGTTGTAGGAAACGTTCAAGTTTCACATGTGGCTCTGTCAGTAGCTTGTGAAGAAATCTCACAGGAACAATCAGCTGAATGTCGCTAAAATCTACAGTAAAAAATCCTTCAAATTGCTGCGACTTGCTGCAGTTTTCCAAGCTTTGCTTGTTTGTCCGCCATACTTGGAAAACTTTCCTCCAGCATGTTTTTGCTCCTGGCTAAAGTCCTGCTCCTCTGTTCTCTCCGTAGTTCTGTGTTTGTCTCCTAAATGCTCGTCTGTGTTTTAGATTTCTGTTGCCTCGTTTTGTGAATCACTGACTTTTATTTTCTTGTTCTGAATTGTTAGCAGGTCGTTAAATTGTATTTAAAATGATTACTTTAGTAAAAGTTGTGAAATAAAAGCTAAACTTTAAGAGATTATTTAAAAACACAAAGTTGGGGGACGTACGGAGGAAGATTAGTGCCACTGTTTGGGGAAAACAATTCATGGGAAACAAAAGTCAGACTTCTGAGGGTGAAATGTCAGAAATTAGATTTTATAAAACATAATTATTTAATACATGGGTAATTAGTCAGTACCTGGTATGACCAGTAGACACCTGGACATCGGTACTGGCCGACGTGAGTCACTTCTTGTCGTCCCGATTAGTGAAATTGGGTCGATATTAGCTGCTGATTTTTGCCTCCATCTTGTTTCTGGTTCGCAAAGTGTTTGTTTGGTCATGTGATTCAGCAAAGAATTATGGGATGTTTCACTGAAGCAGAAGCTGTGTCAGCATTATTATCTGGTTTTAATGGGTTTAACTGGTATGTTTTACGGTTCTGGGTTTTTCTTCTGTATCTAGTGAATCTCTGCTGTTTTTCATGTTTTGGTTTTTGGTTTCCAGGTTTTTCTGATTCTCTTGTCCAAACCATTCAGCTGATTTATTTCATTTTTTGGCTGTTTTCCTCTTCGCAGCTCGTCAGCATCGGTTCCTCCTATAACTATGGAAACGAAGACCAGGCCGAGTTCCTGTGCGTGGTTTCCAAAGAGCTGCACAACCAGTCGTACGGGACCAACAGCGAGCCCAGCGAGAAGGCAAAGGTGAAGCGGCGAGAATAAAATGTTCAGATCAATCACCACTAAAACCAGAACTCCCAGACACTTTTTCAAACTGTTTTTCTATTTTAAAATCAGGCCTGGTGGGTACAAATAGTACAATAATAAAATAAAACCTCTTATCTATTATTTTATGCATTTTGCGATCTGTGAAAGATGATAGACCTTTAAAACTTTATTGTATTGTATTTTATTTTAAAAAGTGCTATAAAATAAATGTTTTATTGAGTTATAAACAACACAATAAAATATTTATCACAATAAAGTATACGGGTAGTAATATTAAAATAAGGTATGGTAAAATAATGACAATAATTTTACTTTAGATTTTTATCTCTATAGTGCAGTACCAATATTTTATTATTCAATAATTTAAAATAAAAAATATATTATAAAAATGCATTTTTATTAGAATAAATTTTTGGTTTATCATAAAGCTTGCGTATAATTCCTACATTGAAATGAATAACGTTTATTTAAAATGGTATAGTAACCTTTATTTAAGGTTATTTAGTTTATTGTTATTATTTATTTATTTTTTTGTCACAAACACGTTTCCACCTGTATGAAGCTCCAGTGAGGATTTCTGTAATCTGGGTTAGATTAGGGTTACCAGGTGGACGGGCTCACCTGCTAGCAGCTGAGTTAGCTGCAGCGCTAACCTGTCCTAGCAGAGACGTTGGCAGGAAGAGGCGGCCACCAGAGACCAGACGCTGGGCTTCCAGGTGAAGCCGGACGGGAAGAGCTCCATCTGTTTCCCAGCCTAATAATTATTGACGCGCTCACTTCCCCGGTTAATGCAGGGCGTGCTGAATCAGAGGCTGCTGCACCGCAGCAAAGGAAAAACCAGACCAGACGCTCACTGCTCAGAAATAGAAAAGATTTTCATCAAAGTTAAATATTTCAAGACTTTATTTCTTGCATTTTTTGTGTGATTCTCATTTTAAAGGGGCATTGTTATATAAAATCAACTTTTTAAAAAATCTTTCCATCATGTTACAGTGTTTTGTCCTAATCAAAAACAACCCTGGAGTGTTGCTTTGATTCACATCTACTAAATTTAATTAAGTTTATTTATCTAGCACCAATTCACGACAAATGTAGTGTTAAGGTGCTTTAGAAAAAAAAAAAAATTCTTACATGTTTGAGAAATCCTTCAATCTCCATGGCAACCATTCAGCCACAAAACGCCTCGATGGATCTAGCCCCGCCTTCCAGGCACAGCTCCTCCCCCTTTCAGCTCCTTCAGACTAGCCAGCAGCAATTAGCAACCATCTGGTGGGACAGCTGAGCTCATTATAGGAGCTGCTGCTCAGAGCAACGCTGGTAAAAACGTTGTTATTGTGACAAACGTTTAGAATTTGACACTGAGATTTTCCTTTATTTTTAAGCTACAATCATCAAAACTGCAAGAAATAAAAGCTTGAAACATTTAACTATCAATCTCTTTCGCGAGTTTTATTTTCAGAAATGGGAGACAAAAATATTTATATTTTTCTCCAAAATCCTATTTTTAAATTATTTGTAATTGAGTTAAAAGCCATTATAAAGATTTTTACCCTTAAATTGTTTAACTGGTACTTTCTAAAGTTCTGGCTTTTTTCTCTGTATATAGTGAATCTCTGCTGTTTATATTTTGTGTAAAGTGTTTAAAGTGACTAATACTGGATTTTAAAACACTTGGAAAATGAAAAGCATAGTTCTTAATGTCTCTGTGAGCAACATGAATATCCGAGAGGCGTACTTCAATTTCACAGTAAAAGGGTAGAAGTAAATTTTTAAATACGATTAAAAATTAACAAGCGACACAAATATAGCTGCTCTTCTCTTTTTTTATCAACTATTTTTCTTCCACAACATTTTGCTTCTTCTGAGGAGATTCAGGTCAACCTTATTTGTTGCTTTCATTTTGTGTCTCTGAAACATTAAAATAATAACTTACTGGCACAAAAAAACACAATTAAATAATCAATATTAATCAAATAAAAATAAAACAATCCAAAAATACTGGTTACATTTTTTTTATTAAATAAAAAATTCTAATAAACTGGTATTATAAAAATAGAATAAAAAAATAAATGTAAAGAATAAAAATATCAAAATAAAAATGTTTTTCTTCAACTGAGATGATAAACCTCAGATTACTTCATTAGCAGTTTGTTTTGGTTTATATATAAATGTTTTTATATCAAAATAATAGATCCAAGAATGGAGCTACATTGGGACCATAAAGTTTTAAATAAATAACCTTGAACAATGTTAGAAATACATTAAAAATCAAATCAAATTTAAAGATACTCCATTGATTCCAAAGGCAAATTATAGATGCAAATAATTAAATCCTTTTTAATTAAAAAAAAAAAATGTTTTATTGCCAAAGTGCAGTAACAGCATTCTGTAATTTAATGTTTGTTCATTTCTGGCAACTGTTAAATCTACAGCTTTATATATATTATTTTTAGGGCAAAATGTTAATTTTTTCTGCAGTTTTGTCTTAACTCCTCTGAAGTTAGTTTTTTTTTTTTCAGTGAATTGCCATTTTATTAGCTTGTATATTCCAATCATATTGATTACTAAATTACTAGATGACTATTTCAGTAACTGATTAATCCAATTATTGGTTTCAACCCTAAAAAAGTTAAAAACTACATTTCAATTCAGTTAAGAAATACTTTATTCATTCCACTGGAAATAAAATATTGTAACTCATTTAAAGAGTTCTTGTAGATGTGATGGCAGGAAGGCGCTCCTGCAGCAGTCTGTATTGCACCGAATGTGAAGAAGCCTCTGACTAAAGAGGCTCTTTTTCACTTGCTGCATTTTCGTTAAAATAATGGCAATTGGGATTCTGAAAATAAATTTGATTACTTGAAACATGGCAATTTTTTAAAAAATCTCCTGTTTTTTGGGGGGTTTTTAAATATATTTTTTTGTGTTGGATGCACAACAGACAGACGTTGCTACTGGGGGAAAAGACGAAGAAGACAGGAAGTAGTTGGAGGATGATGAAGTGGCATTTTTTGTTAGTTTTTTTTAATAAACTTATTCATGTTTGATTTTAATTGCGTTTCTGATTTAATGAAATAGAATTATTAGTATAATTTTTTTTGATATTAGCGGAATATCGACAAAGTTTTTGTCCACATTTGTAATGGAAACGCAGCTGATGACAGTTTACAGTTCAGGTAGGGCTGGACGATAAATCAATAAGTATATATGTCACAATAGACTTGTGATCAATAGATAATACATCGGATAGAATATTCAATATGCAGAATATTCAAGGTTGGTAGCTTCAACTAAGTCCCTCGCTCCTTGGTTGCCTAGCAACGACCTGCTGGGAAACGTCCAGCAGTTTGGCATTATTTAAAGCAAAAACAAATCAATAATTATTGATATCAACTGATATGAAACCTTTATATCGTTTTTCAGCCGTATCGTCCAGTGCTGATTTTATGTAAAATCCTTCGTTTCTCCATCGTCTCTCCAGGTTTTTAATGGCATTTTCTTGTATTTTTCTGAGTTTATTTAACGTTTTGCTGTGTCTGTCTGCAGATTCTCCAGGAGCGAGGATCCCGGATGTGAGGCGGACTCAGTATTAGGAGCTCCAGGTGTTTTCATCCAGACGTATCATATCAGTGGAAGAGCGTTGAGCACAAACAGAGTTTTTGGGGGGCAGCGTGCATTTATTCGTCTTCCCTCATCTGTTTTTGTTTTTATTTCTCAATGTAAATAAGTCTGTTTACTGACAAGTTGTGCCTGTACATTTAAACTGGACCTTTTTGCTTTTTTTGAATTGGCGGCAAGTATATTATTTTGCTTTTTTCTTATCTGAAAGTGAGGAATTGTAATCGACTGTTTTATGCTATAAAATATGGCCGCCATCATATAGGGCCAAGGAGTCACTCAGGGTCATCTAATGAGTTTCTGTCTTTCACCTGGAGGCTCTAGTAAGGGATCAGTTTGGTTTTTAACACCAAGTATGACAGGAAATCAATGCTTGGAGGGTCAAGAAGGGAATTTTGAACCATAAAAAGTTAGTTCAGCCTGTTGGACGCTAATCAAACGTTTATCCAAAGATCTCAACTCTTAGTCTGAGCTCACCGGGTCCCAGGGATTATTATTCCACTCACTATTATTGTCAATATGAAGAAAACGAAGGAGTCGCTGTGATGTGGCTGAGTAGGTAAAGGGGCATTACACCTAAAGCTCCGCTCTTACATCAGGATCTCACACGTTGGGTCGGTTAGAAACCGTCATCAGGTCCAGATCCATTAGTGAGCGTGGGCCGGTAGGAAACTGTGTTTTGAAAATTATTTTTCTTTTCTTTTTGACATCTTTATTTTATTTTTAATTTATGTTTTTATTTTTGATTTCTTTATTTTTCTACTTTTTTTAACTCGTAATTTTTTTATTTAATTTGACCTCAATTTATTTTTTCACCAGTACTCTTTGGATTTATTTTTATTTATTTTATGTGCTTTAATGATTTAATTGTTTAGATAATGCCAGTTTCATGAAAAAAAAATTCAAATCTGATTTAATTCATCTTATTTAAAAGAAAATAAATTATTCTGCTTCTGAAATAGTTTTTATAGTTATGTTATCTGTAAAACTTGTATTGACTATTATAAAAAGACTTTAACAAAACTACTCAATAAACACCCAACAAATGAAAGCACTTAATTACAACAATACATTTTTATTTATAATTCCCTTTACATCTTGAGATGTCAAATGCTACAAAAGTCTAAAACCAAAAACAGTTACAATAAATAAATATTTCAAAATATAGCAAAAATGAAATGTCTTAAGACAGTACTGCCTTATGTTTTTTATTTTATTTAATGTAGTCAACAAGCTAGCGCTAGCTAATCAGTGAGGCTAACGAGCTAGCCTGCAGCCTGCTGCTTTACAGACTCGTTAGCTTCAGTTTTCAGCCGTTACATTGATGAATTATTTTAGTTTTTTTTTTTTTTTTTTTTTTAGCTTTTTGACCGGCCCATTCCTGCACAGATGGATCAGAACCGACTCGGTTTCATTGCTAAACATTTCAGCAGTGGAGATGTAAGAGTTTTTTGCTGCAAACCTTTAACTGTTTAGTTTAGAAAAATTTAACAAAATTTTCCATAATTTTTAAATGAACTGCCAAAAAAAATGTAAATGTGAATTATTTTATGCAACATTTTATTTTACTTTTTTATTCAGTCCAGCGATTATTAACCTGTTTAGGAGAGTGACAGTAAATGTTCTCACTCCAGTGATGTTAGATTTGTTTAGTTTGTTTTAGTTTTTACGGGGATTTTTTTATGTTTGTTTGGACTGGAAGCGTGAAGGACTTCCTTCATATTGAGATCATTTAGTTTCCGTGTAAATAACCCAAACTCCTTCGTATTTAACTCTTTTAAGGACAAAGCTGCACGTTTTGTACACTGTATAGAGGACCGGCTTGGGAAGTTGTTTCTGCTGGATCTTTGGTTAAAAACTAAAAAACAAAATGAAGCGGATTGTTAAGTTGCTGAAAATGGATCTTCCTCTGAGACGTTTTGATAACCAATAACAAAGCTAAACTTGGCTGGCTATAAAATTGACTGTTACATTTAAAACATGTTTTTCCTCTTCTTCAGTGTGATATTTAGCGTTTTGAATTATCAGTTTCCAAACAGGATTAGAGTGGGAGACACTGTGCACTCTGCTTACAGCCTGTAATGTTGTAAATACTACATTTTAGAGCACTTTTTTAAGTTGTTTCAAGTTTGATCTGTTTATTTTATATATATATATATATATATATATATATATATATTTAGGTTGGATATTTCATTCACAAATAATCATTTAGTGTTGCCTTTTTTCCCAGTGACCAAAATCCAATGTCTTATGTGTATTTTAGACATTGATCTTTGTGTCAGGGACAAGTAAACATTTCTTAATGCTGGCACACGTTGTACATAGACTTGTTAACGACTCACGAACCTCCATCTAATCACTCACTCACTCACACACACACACACACACACACACACACCAACCCAACCAGTTTTTGTATCATCAGAACGAGTATGGATGCATGTTTTTTGAAATAAATATATATATGTATAAACACATGTATAAACACACAAGGGCTTTTAAAGTGTAAAAGTTGGGATGTGCAGAGAGGTTTTAATCAAGTAGACTGGGTTTCCTGCCAGAGCTAGGCTATGTTTACATTTGCTGTAGTATTCTGAAGCCTTCCAGTTAACGTCTTTGCACTCCGCTCGCTCACATTAACCGACGTAACGACCGACATCCACTCCTCTGCTGTCCGTTCCTAACTGCCACTGCAAAAACGTCACTGAGGAGGTTTGGTCTGATGTCTGCTACAAATACCTCACAACACATGAAATGACACTAAAATAACTTAAAAGTAACTTTTTAGAACATATAGCAGCTTGTTTTCATTTAATTCCTTAATATTGTTAAAAAGTTGTAGTTTCACTAGCAGATTATTTCACTTATGGTAAAATGTTTTGTTAAACATGAAATAATCTCATTGTAATCTGTTGACAATAAATCTTATCTTAATCTGCCAGTGGAACTAGAACTTGGTTGCTAGGCGACAGGCTGGGCATTGCTGAGGTTGCTAGGTAACGGCGACAGCAGGACTAGAACTTTCTCTAATCAAGCTCCTATTTCTTGGTGAAAAGTTACTCATAGGTTGGTCTTGTCTTGTTTGAAAGAAATAAAAATCCTTTTATTTCCGTTAGCCCATAAAAACGTTATTTTTCTCTGGAACCGTCTGATTCTCCCATTAAGATTTACTGTCCATACATCCTGTTGTCAAGTTGTTTAGTGTATTTATCGTTAAAGAAAAATACTACTTATAAGTGAAATCTGCATTTTTCCCACATTATTTCTATTGTGGGTATTTATGTGTTTTGAGACATATTTGTTGAAATATTAAAAAAATGTAGTTAAAAGCGTTGCGTAAATTTTCCCTAGTTTCACCTGCAGATTGTCACATGGAAAAATGTCTTGAATCATCAGTTTCATCAATATTAAGGAATTATTAACTCGAAGCAAGCTCCTATATCTTGCTGAAAAATTGCTTAAGTTAGTTTTCTTATTTCAAGTGTACCCAGATATTTTCTCTAGAAATTAGACCAAAACTACTTGGTAAGATTTTATGTTTTTGCAATGCAATTTGTTTTCCTCTGGTAGAAATAAACGTCATGTATCTCGTTTTTCACTCTGAGCTAAAGCCGGTAAGGTTTATTATATCTTTAGGGATTTAAAAGTTTGTGTTTTTGGTTATATGAAAACATTTAATGCATTCTACTATGGGGTCATTGAAGCTGTCGTATGTAACTTTTGTAAAAAAAAATAAATGAATAAATTTTGTATGTATTTGTTGAAACTGTCACTATGTTGTTGACAGTTTGGTGTGAATTAATCTGTGAATTTTTTTTTTAGCTCCTCTGCCTTCTCCCAGTGCTAACTGGAAGCAACCAATCAGAAGCAGGAGGTGGGTCTTAGCACTGTCAATCATGCTTGTGAATGCTATGCTAGTTAGCTTAGTGCCCGATAATGGTGGAAAATTTGTTTTTATATAACAATGAGTTGTTGGAACATTTAAAAGCACATTCACTAGATTGATTGACAGCACTTAGCCCCTCCTTCTGGCTCTGGTTGGTTGTTTTTTGTCGGGAGTGGTACGCTTCTTCAGATGGCAATAATAGCTCAGGGAGGAGATCAAATTTTTCACATATTTGACATGGTGAAAGTTTTAATAAATATGTAAAAATATCTAAATATATTTTTTAGAAAAGTTACATACTGCAGTTTTAAGCCCCGCCTCCTTCAGTCTTCAGTATCCAACATTAATAATCATTCATCTGATGGACAAACTTATCAAATCTGTAGCTGAATATTTTTAAGTGCCCAGTTTGTTTTGCATTGGAGTCACAGACACCATAATGCATGACTGACCGTCACTGATTCCAGTCAGTGGGAGTGAATGTGTCATTTCTTCCTCCAGCTAACTGCTGCATCAACCAACATGGTTCTCATATCACTACATGGATCACTTCTATATGATCTTATGCAATGTTAATGTACAAACTAAGTATGAGGGGATTAAAGATAGATCTATATGGTCTTGCATAAATAAACCCAATAAAAAAGTTGTCATACATAACGGTCTGTGTATTTTTATTTCATTTACAGCTTATATCTAATTCTTTTTTCTTTTGGTTTTTTTGGTTTGTAAACTTTTTCAATTTACAAACACATCAACCAAAAGCATCTTTAGCATCTTTTTTCAGTTTCAATAAAAATCAGATTTAGTTGACATAAACCTTGATGCAGAAATAAAGCCAAATACTGAAAAAAACAAACTGCCCCGTTTTTAAATTGCAATTTAAAGTTAAAGTTTAAACCGCCACTGTTGGATGGATTTGTTTATCATTGGATTCACTCATTCCCATTTTAGTTTTTTGTGACTTTGTATTATTTTTTAAAAAGTTGATTGCTAAAATACACTGTTCAATGGGAAACTGTTGAATTAAAGAGTCTAGGCGAAGTAGATTTTTTTTTTTATCACACTTTGTACCATTTTTTTATGTTATCATGTAAGGCCAAATAATTTTGATTTTCACTCAATATATAGTATTGTTTATGGTATTATGAATTTATTATATATTTCAAATTAAAACTATTCACCTCACTGGAAATGTGAATAATGCCGTGAAAAATGCATGCAATACTGTTTCAAGTTTTTATTTATTTATTTGCAACACGATGAAAAAATCCCGAGGGGAGTTCTCATATTTCACGCATGAAGTGGTTAATCAGTGACTCATCACTAAAATTGCGGAGGTAAACGGTGACCTCTAGCGTCATATCGTTGAAATTCGTTTTAATGCCCTAGTAGCCTGAAATAAATGCCTGTTTAAATGTAAAATAATACTTAAAACTCTGTAATACGTGGGGTGGTTAAGGTATTTAAAATTATCTGTCGTTCAGAAATGAAAGGTGCTTTTTATAGTGACCGCGTCACGTTTTGGTTTGTCTTTTAGAGGAGTTTAACGGTCTGCGATCAAAGACGACACACGGAACAAGATAGAAACCTCCCAAGATCTATCAAAGAGACACTTTGGGCCTTTTTGTTGACTGAAGAGACTGAAACACTTTACTCGACATAAAAGGTTGAACATTTTACAAAAGTATACGTCAACCATATCGAATACAAAATAAATAGAATCCCTTAACCATTTTCTTACCTACAAAATTAAACTTGGTATGAATCTTGATGTAACGATGTATTAGTTAAACTGTCGCAAAAAATATGAGCGAACAAGCAACAGCCGTATAGTCGTCCTCTGTTGCCTGGATAATTTATTAAAAACAGAAACAAATGAGGGGGAAAGCTCTCCTGGAGGGAGTATTTAAACAAAACCGGAAGTGAGGTGCGGATGACTGCGTGGTGTCGCTGTTTGAGGCTCGACTCGGAGCGGGTGGATTTTTTCGGGAGGGAAACTTTATCGGGTTTAACGGGATCCGAGCTCCATTAATTCATTTCGCTTAATTAGCAGAGCCAGTGCAGCCGTACTGACAGAGGTAAGAACCGACCCCGATGGCTTTTATCTCTGCTTCTTTGTCGTGTATCGTGATATTTTCGCCCCCTTCACTTTGCGCCATTTTCGCTAGTTTGGTAACGCATAAATGTGCGCCTTTCAGCTCTTTGTCTTTATTCTTTAACGCTCTGCGACATGTTTAAATCCTCGGTGCTTTTCTTCCTATTTTTTTCCAGCTAAAACGGGGTTATAAACGCGTTTTTCCGCCCGGTGGATGGCAGTGATTACTTTCCGCTCGTCCTAAATGGTCTAAATCAAGTGCAGTTGCGCATTTTTTGTGCTGCATCAGGCCGTGGCAGACGCTAACTGCGCCAGCGCCTGTTGGGATGTAGCACAATTCTGGCGCACATGAGTTAGCTTATCAAGCTAACAGGGTAGCATGCTAATCAATTAGCATTGGCGGTCAGTTTGTGAATGTTTTAGGGTGACTTTACCGGGACATTACAAAGTCAAAGTATTTTGTATCTTTTTATGCTCCAAACTTAGCGGAAAACATTTCCGGTTCAGTTCTAACCACCGGCTAACTTGGCTAGCCTTCCAGACATGTCGGATAAAAACGCTGCTTTCGGTCTTTCTCAGCCTAAGAGCCAATAAAAACCCGCCAGTTTTTAACTTCAACAACAGTGAAGCTGTGTATGAATCTAGTGGACGGCGTGCTGATGCTTTGGAGTAACTGTAAACATTTTGTTTCTACTTTATCTTATTTAACCGCCGTTGCTATAGAGATGGCGACATTCCATCAGAGCATCATAATTTAATGTTTTGAACGGACTTAAAGCAGTTTGGCAGGTTATCAACAAATTAAATCAAACTGTAAATGTATCAGGGTGTCATTAAAACATCTAAATGGACACAGATGTAAATATGTACCAATGTTTAGCTTTTAATGTAGCAAACTAGTTAGCATCCCATTGGAATATGTTTATCTTAACATAAATCTTTAGACGGTTTCTCTGATCTGTGATCAGATGTTTAAGTGGTTTAATGTTTTTGTTATAAATTAAATGCATCAAAACCAAGACTCAACACACAAACCAGCAGTATTTACTATGCGGATGCACCAATATTCCTTTGGAGCCGGTTTCAGTGTAAATTCATTCCTTTTTCTCCAAGGAGAAAAAATAATATTTTGTTTAAAGAAACCAAATAAAATGTAGGAGCACAACCTTTCCAGTTTTATCAGACTCAAAAGGTTAATAAAAATACATGTTATTGTCCTGGAAAAGCCTCACTTATTGCTCTTTTTCTGTTTATTAATTTGAGATCATTTTACACCCTGCTCCTACTTTTTATTCTTGTAAAAGCTGCTAATAAATATTTCTTTACATTTTAGCTCCAGGAGTCTAAAAATGTCAGGCATTGCATTGAGCCGGCTTGCACAGGAGCGCAAGGCATGGCGGAAGGACCATCCGTTTGTAAGTCCCTCTCAGAAAACTCACCTGTTGAGTTTCATGTAATGATTCGTCTTAATTCTGGTATATATTTCTGTTTTTCCAGGGATTTGTAGCCGTTCCAACAAAAAATCCAGATGGAACCATGAATCTCATGAACTGGGAATGTGCTATTCCTGGGAAGAAAGGGGTAAACTCTCCTGTTGTTGTAACTCAGTAGAGAATTCCCACAGGAAAAATGTTTTTTCCCCTGTATTGGTTGCATGAATTATTAAACCGTTCCTTTATTTAAAACTTGAGGCCAACAATCATCAGACACAGATCAATGAATGTTTCTGTTTCCAAATCGATGAAATCTTCTGTAAAAATGGCCGCCTGCGTCCTGCTGCGCTGACTAACAACTCCGTCTTTTCCCAGACTCCGTGGGAAGGAGGTTTGTTCAAACTGCGGATGTTGTTCAAGGACGATTACCCATCATCGCCTCCAAAATGTGAGTCCTTCGACCCGCCGTGACCCTGCAGGACACGAAGAGCAAGCAGCAGAGCTGCACCGCGCCCGGCTGTGGTCACTGAAATCCACACATAAATTTCAGTTTTCGTTTGCAAATTGTTAGCAGAATTTTTAAAATCCAGCAATTGTTACATTTCAAGGTTCATAGAAAGTCAGAAAGTTAATTTAAATAGTTTCCATTCTGGGTATTTGAAATAGAAAATCACCATAGAAACTTTTATTGGATTTTTATTTATTTTTTTTATTTATACTTTTTTAAACAGTAGAAAATAATCTGGAATAGGTTTAAGTCTGGAAAATTTAGATTTTCTTGTTTTCCTTTCATGATCTCAGTTAGGGATGATTTGTTTAGTAATCAAATATTCTTTCAAGTAATTTTCTAGATTTTAATAGTTTGAGTTGTAATAATCCTTAGATTATTAAAATGCTTTTTATAGTTTCATGAGTCACTTTTTAACAAAAGTCGTTTTGAACTAAAAGAGATTGTTAAACATGCAGAATCGGTGCTGAATGTTTCCAGCTGGCAGTAAAGCGTTTTGTTTTCATTCCAGGTAAATTTGAGCCGCCGCTCTTCCATCCCAACGTTTACCCGTCGGGGACAGTATGCCTATCCATCCTAGAGGAGGACAAGGACTGGA
Organism: Xiphophorus couchianus; assembly: GCF_001444195.1. Taxonomy (NCBI): domain Eukaryota; kingdom Metazoa; phylum Chordata; class Actinopteri; order Cyprinodontiformes; family Poeciliidae; genus Xiphophorus; species Xiphophorus couchianus. The sequence goes on from NC_040229.1 coordinate 2,720,146, forward strand.
GACCGGCCATCACAATAAAGCAGGTCAGGATTATTACCGCAAACATAAGTATCAACATCCTGAATATTTAAAATCAGTTAATGTTTATTACTGTTGTTTAGATCTTATTAGGTATCCAGGAACTCCTAAACGAGCCAAATATCCAGGATCCAGCCCAAGCAGAGGCTTACACGATCTACTGGTGAGCAGCTGGACTGCAGTCTGAACCCTTTATTGTTATAGAGCGTTTTAGCTCAAGGCAGCTCAACGTGCTTTAAATGATAAAAACATCAGATTACAGCAGCAAAGTGAATGAAAAAGTTCTAATCCAGACTAAAATTAATCTAATCAGTTTCTTCTGAATCAAAAGCAGCTCTAACCAGCTGGATTTACTCTAGATTTAAGGAACTCAGAGTTTCAGCTGTTTGTTTTCTGGAAGTTTGTTCCAGATTTGTGGCGCATAGAAGCTGAATGCTGCTTCTCCATGTTTGGTTCTGGATGCAGAGCAGAACCAGAACCTTCACACCTGAGAGGTCTGGATGGTTGATCCAGCAGCAGATCTTCAATCCGTTCAGTGATTCATGAACTACCTGCCGTAGTTTAAAGTCTGTTGTCTGTGAAGGACTAGATCCTGGTGGTGTAGGTCCTGGTGGTGTAGATCGGGGTGGTGTGCTCTATCTTCCCGGTTTTAATCAGAACTCTAGCAGCAGCGTTCTGGTTCAGCTGCAGCTGGAGGATTTTTTAATTTTAGTCAGACCTGTACCGACGCTGTTGCAGTAATAAATGCGACACATGGATGAGTTTCTCTGGATGTTTGTGGAACATTAGTCCTTCAATCCTGAAATGTTCTGCAGGTGTCAGAAGGCCGACTTTATAACTGTCTTTATGTGGCTCTGAATGTTCAGGTTCTCTGGTTTCTAGTGTTTTGATGTCAACTAAACCTCCAAGGTTTAGTTTAGTCTCTGTTCTCAGAGACTTCAAAATAGATTTTATTTGTTGTTTTGTTTATTTATTTTGGACATTTAAAATGTCTTCCACTTCCAGTGTTAAATGTTCATCAGAATTTAAAGTTCATTGATTTGTGAGAATGTGTTCTTGCATTATTAATTATCATTATGTTGCTGGAAAATGATTTCAAAACAACAATATCTTAAAGATCATTTCAGATCTTTTTATCATCCATTCTTTTCTATTTTGTTGGCCACATTTTTACCACTCTTGACTTGTGGGTCAAGGGCCAAACAAAATCATTTCAAGGGCCACAAATGGCCCCTGGACCACACTTTGGACACCCCTCATCTAGAGTCCAGATGACGTCTTTGGTTCTGGCTGGTAGAACTCCGGTTCTGTTCTGGATCTCTGATGTGCCCAATAAAATTTGGTTCATTTTTTTTAAGTTAAAATGTTTTGTTCTGCCGTCAGATTATTTCACTTATAACTACTTACTTTTTTCATCAATATTATTATTAGCTCCTATTTGTTGCTGAAAAGTTACTTACAAGTTAGTTTTGTCTTAAATTAAGTGGAAAAGCTGTTTGCAGTAGAAACTAGATTTAAAGTACTGTATTTTCCGCACTATAAGGCGCATAGAATAGACTCTACAGTAGAGGCTGGAGTTACATTATGCGTCCATTAGATGGAGCTGCACTAAAGGGAATGTCAACAAAATAGTCAGATAGGTCAGTCAAACTTTATTAATAATTACAAACCAGCGTTCTGTAAACACCATTCCCAAAATGAATAAAAAGCTGTTTTATTATTTTCCCGAGGTAAAGTCAGTGACGTGGTATTTTTGTGACACAGTTTATCTTTTAACAACATCAAGGTGTAACATATAGTGGAGGGGAACTTTTCCTCGATTCAATAAACACGTAAAAAACAGCCTGATGCTGTTACGGTAAATCAAACGTTAGTGCGATCACAATATATATCCACTTCCACTATAACCATTGATTGGTTCATGTTAAATTCTCTGGCTGCTGCTCTGTTCCCGTGTTTTACTGCATCACTGATCGCCTTGAGCTTAAACTCTGCGGCGTAAGCTCGTCTCTTAATAGGAGCCATTTTGGGGTCTTTACACAAAACCCAGCCTGCACCGCGCGCTTCTTCTTCTACTGGGGAAATGAAGTCGGCGGCTGCTTACCGTAGTTACGAGACCTGTTGTGGCTCAATATTGGTCCATATTTAAGGCGCAGCGGATTATAAGGCGCACTGTCGGCTTTTGAGAAAATTGAAGGTTTTTAGGTGCAACTTATAGTGCGGAAAATACGGTACTTTTACGTTTAGTTTTTGCCGTGTTTCCAAAATGAAGTTAGAAAACTTCACCTTGAAAATGCAGGAAAGGACTTTGAACTTAGAAACTTAATGTAATGTTTTGATCCAATCAGGAAAGAGTAACAGTGCCTGAACTGTGCAGGTCAAACGTATCATGATATTAGTCTGTCATATCAGTCTTATCAATAATTATTGATTAGTTTTTTGTTTTAAATCTCTTAAAAACTCCAAGCTGTTTTTTTTTGTTTTAAGTTTTGAGGAACTTGAAACTGATTCAGTTCCAGTTACTCGGCAGGTTGTTGCTAGGTAACCGAGATTTGGGGGAACTTGAAACTGCTTCTTACCCAGCAGGTTGCTAGGCAACCAGAGAATGAGTGAGTCAGTAGATTCCACCAACCTGGAATATTCTGCATTCTGAATATTGTCAGATGCTACTGGTATTGATAGGGCTTCCATCACTATATATATATATATATATATATATATATATATATATATATATAAATTTATTTTATTGATTTATTGTCCAGAACTGATCAAATTACACGTAATTTTAACTGATTTTCTCTGTAATTTCCTTCTTTTCAGCCAAAACAGAGTAGAATATGAGAAAAGAGTTCGAGCACAGGCCAAGAAGTACTCTCCGTCGTAAGAGGCGCCGGCTCGGCTCGGCCCGGCACCGCCGCGGCTGAAGGAACGGGTTTAAGGAGAAGCGCCCCCTACCTGGCCTCCATGAATGTGCCCCTCTCACACCGGGACTCGCTCACAGACTCGTATTTAAACTCCACATTCGGTGCCATCCGTTCTTCCTTCGCCTGACCGTTTGGTTCCGACCCGCCGGGCGGCTCGGCGCCGGGAGGGGACGCTCGTTTCTTTTTAAACGTTGTCTTATGTGGTGCCAGGGACGCAGCTTCGGTTTCTCCATCAACTCCACGCTGTCTGTTCATGGAAGTAAAGTCTTTTTTTAATTTTATTTTTTTGCTCTTTCACAGGGTCTCTTCCTTTTTTGTTTTCCATAAATTTAATGTAAAAATCGGCTCATTTCATTGTCAGTATTTGATCTGCTGTATAATGAATGGCACTTTTATACTGTTGTATCCCACTAGTGTCTCTAGATGGTCCAGTCTAATTTTCTTTCCCAGGTTTTTCTATTCAGCATGCTGTAATATACGATAGATCTGCTGCCTTGGCTCTTTGTTATTCAGAGTGTTGCTATGGGATACGTAAAAATGGCCGCAGTAACTGAGGCAGGTAGGCTTACTTCTGTACTTTAAGGTTATATGGTGCTTTGTTCATGTATGTGTTTGCTTAATAAAACTTTCTATAAAACCTTCAACTTGTTTATTACTTTTTCAAGCAATCAAAATTTTATTGGTGCCATAAAATTATACAGAACAAAAGCTGTGAGAGTACATGAAATAAAGCAAAACTTGTAGAGTAACCTTACAGATCCCTAAAGAAGCTTGAATATTTTTATTTTACCTCATTAAAACCATAAACTTTGTTTTCATTTCAACCCTGAAAACAACCAGCTGTGAAACGTGGTGATGGCAGCATCATGCTGAGTTGATGGAAAGCTAGCTGGAGCTAATGCTGCGTTCAAGTTCCCTTGTAGCTCTGAGTTGGGTTTGACGTCACCATGGTAACCGCGTTCCGGTTAACGAAGTCGAGATTCCAACATGGCGGCTCCCATGTAGACGTTCGTGTTGTTGCGTACAAACATTTTTAGCTTCGCTTTCAACAAACGTAAATGAATTTGTTCAGGTTATAGTTTCAGGTCCTACATGTGGCTTTAATTTGAAGCACTTTATATCTAAAATATGTTTGTGCCGCAGCTTACTGCTGCTGAGCCAAGGAGCGGCCATATTTCTTGCTTTCTTTCCTGACTTTCTTGTCTTACTGCTAACATATCGGTCCAGGCCTGTAAACGGCCCTCGCGCCCCACTTTGAAGATGTGTCAGAACAGCCTAGTCAAAGTACATATGTAAATATAATTGAGAATCTTGGAGAACTAAGAGTTGCTCTGCAGTCATTTTGACCGGACTGAAGCGTTTTTACAGTGAATACCTGGAGGAGTCGCCCCCTGCAGGCGCTCAGCTGCAGCTGCAGGTCAGGTAATGAATGAATGCGCCACATGATGCCATAAAGTTGAAGTGTGAATATTTTTCAGGGTTTTGCTCATGGAGCTCATAAACTGTTGGGTTTATGCCTCCATCCCAGCGTCGGAGAAGCGCGGGTGGGCCTTCAGGTCTCCATGGCAACCCGCCGCGGCGCAGCCGGCCTGCTGCAGGCAGCTCAGCGTGCAGTACTGGTTGCAGTACCAGGACGACTCCTTCTCCAGGGAGGTGTCGCTGCAGAGCCAGCAGCCGGAGTCCTGCGCCGGGCTGCAGGACCGGCAGTAGCCGCTCAGGCTGTTCACCGACCCGCGCTGGTCCAGCAGCGGGGCCGCGCAGCCGCAGACCGACTCCCGCATGCTCAGGACGTCCACTGATGACGACATGTTGCTGTAGACCCGGTTCTCCATGAAGTGCTGCTGGAACTGGGCCGGGTACTGGTGGAACTGGAAGTCCTGGACCGGCATGCATTCCACCAGGCTGTCGATCCGCAGCGCCTCCTCTGGTTTCAGCACGTCGGCCGCGTTTTCCTGCGTGACCACCCAGCTCTGCCGGACGGTAAGGAGCTCATTTCAGTTTTATTCTGATTAATCGATTAATCGTCGGAATAACTGATTATTCTAAAGATTAATCTATTGGTCTAAAAATTGCTCATCAGAATAATCGATTATTCTTTTAGTTATTCTGATGACTAGTCAATAGTTTGCTGCAGGTTCTGGATTACCTTAAAGTCTCCCTGGCAGTCTTTGTACAGGCTGTGGAAATACGGAGCAGGAGTTGGGATGAAGGTGCTGTGCTTCCACCTGGGTCAAAATGTTCTTTTTTAGAAAAACGATTTTAAAAATTACATTTTTAATAATTTAGAATGAGGAGAGCTTTACTTTCTGACTGAACCGTAGCAAACCAGCACCAGAACCACCAAAGCACATAACAGGCCGAACGTCACAGGCAGGTTAAAAATGAATCCGTTTTCCTTAAAAACTGCAGAAACACAAGAAAACCCATAAAAACCAACAGACAGGAAGGTTTCTGCTCTACGGTCTGAATGATTATTTAATCTGACCGTCGGCGGCCGGCTCCGTCCTCCACTGAACCGCAGAGGACCAGTCGCTCCACTGGCCCTTGTAGTGACGCTGGTTTGGACTAGACCGCACTTGTGCAGCGTACTCGGTGCCGGGCTCAAAGTGCTGGTCTTCCACAAAGTGTGTCGTGGTGATGCTGATGTTACGAGCTTTTAGCTAAAAAACATACAGACGAGAAGAATCCAGAATCATCCTGCGGATCCGAAACGTCAGATAAAACCGAAACAAGAGAATAAATAGAACCTGGAGGAAACGTTTGGACCCAACGGGGTTCCGTACATCAACACTGGTAACTGGACACAGATTATAGCTGTAAAACTTTATTGAGAATCAGATTATTATTAAATATGATTTCATTTGGTTCCAGAAAAGCTTCATTAAAATATGTTGAATTGTTTAAAATTTAAGTTTGAAGGAAATGTGTGTTGGAAAGAATAATCTTCACTGTTTGATTCTTGTGTTGCCATAGTAACAATCTGAAATGACGAGTTTAACTTTTTCTTCGGCTAGTTGGACGATATGGCTGAAAAATGTATTGCGATATAAACGTTTCATATCAGTGTCAATAATTATTGATTTGTTTTTTCTTTTAATTATCAGAAATACTGACGAACTTTCCAGTTTTATCCAGTTTTCCCTCCATTTTGTTTTTTATTTTTTAGCAGTTATGAGGCAAAGAGGGGGAACTTGAAACTGCTCCAGTTACTCAGCAGGTCGTTGCTAGGTAACCAAAGTTTGGGGTGGGGGACTTGAGACTGCTTCTTACCTAGCAGGTTGTTGCTAGGCAACCAAAGAGTGAGTGAGTCAGTTGATTCCACCAACCTGGAATATTTTATTTATTAAATATTCTATCAGACGTATTTCCTACTGATATTGATCATGTGTCTATTGCAATATATATTGTTATTGATGTATTGTCTCAGTAATTAATAACTAATAATGGCTGATTGATTTTAGGCCCAGATGATGATGATCTCACCCGGTGTTTGTCGGCCATCTTGTGGACCTGCAGCTGATACATCAGGTATTCTCCCAGCGCCGTGTCGGTGAAACTCTCGTAGGTGCTTTTCCAGGTGAAGTGGTGTCGGGTGGAGTTGTGACTGACCTCCAGGCAGCAGGGGGCGCTGGGCTTGACTGACGGAGGAAACAAAGCGGGGCTTTACCTGAGCTGCCACAGGTAGAGCAGCATGTTGACCTTTTACTAGGACCGCAAATAATGATTATTCTATCAATTATTCTGACGATTATTGGATTTTTATAACGAACAATCAATTACTAATAATAACTCATTTTTATGACAGTTAATTATTTCTATGAATTATTCTAATGATTAATTGATTAATCGAATAAAAAATTGGTACATTCTGAAGATTTTTCATTTAATCACTTAACCCTTTGTATAAATGCATTAAAATATGTAAATAAATAATGTAAACAAGAAAATAAATAACAGAAATGGTATTAATAGGATATTTCTTTATACAGAGTTTGAACCAGGTGAAGCTAAAACTGTCATTTGATGAGTTTCTGGGTTCCAAAAGTAAAAAATAAAAAATAATTTGTGAAAAATGTTTTAGATTAATCTCAGAAATTTTCTAGAAAAAAACTAGAGAATAAAAAAATTTGACTTTTGAATCACTGAAATTTACAATTTTTCTATTCTGCAAATTATCGACTTTTCAGACGTAAAGCTTTCAATGTTTTTTTTATTGAAAGTTTCTGATTTTTTTCTCACAAATGTTCAACTTTTCAAACTCAACATTATTTTTTTTTGCTAGAAGTTTTCTGAGATTAATTTCGAGTTTTCTTCTCGTAAAATTCAGACTTTGACCTCAGAAATTTTGTAGAAAAAACTCTGAAATTTCCAGTTTTTTTTCTTGCAAAGTTTCAACTTTTGGAGCTCAGGAATTTTCACCTTTTTTTCTATAAACTTTCTGAGATTAATCTAAAATTTTCAGAGTTTTTTTGGGAGAAATCAACTCCCTTTTTCTGTCCCTGATGCGGCGTCGTATATTTCTGTTCTGCTTTGTGTTGCTCTGTTATAAACGACGCCAGTAAAATTGAAAAGCTTTGTTGTGATAAAATTTGTTAAAATAATCCTGACTTACTGTGTAACTCTGGCTCATAATTTTCCTCCAGTAACTCACAGATTTCTTTGTGGTTTTCACACAAAGAAATTTCAAAATATTCATCGTCTGAAAATCTTTCCGTCTCGTCGTCGTCGGGCATCAGGGATCTGTCGAGGGAACAGAAGAAGCCGGCCGTCGTGTTTTTCAGCAGACATTTATACTCCGTCCTGTGGAGAAAGAAACCAAAACGTAATGGCCGCCGTTGCTACGGGCGACGGGCCGTTTGGCGCTTTAATCCGCCTTACTGGTCCAAATCGCTGGTGACTTTCAGCCAGTAGGTTTTGTTGCTGGCTGCTGGTGAGGTGTTCAGGGAACAGTTGAGGGTGAACAGATAATCGTTCACACAATCCAGATTATAATCTGCGTCTGGAAAAGATGGCAGACGTGAATTTTGATCAGTTTCAGTTAATCTCAGTGATCTTAATCCCATCCAAACATTTCGGGAACGTTCCTAAGTTTATTCTCCTTTCATCATCTTAAAGTAAACAACCAGTTTTCAGCAGGTAAAAATTCTGGTTTATGATTTTTAATGTTTGGAAGTTAATCTGTCGCAGCGATCCCATAATCTGCTGTCATTTGGAGGTTTAATTTGAAATCAAATAATTTATTTGAACTTAAAATTGCGTCAAAAGTTTGCTACAGTAGAAAAGAAGGGGGGAAAAATACATATTTTTCTTGAAAAATAAGTAAATATCTTATTAAATAATTAATAAAAAGAACAAAACAAACAATAAAAGCAAATATTGCCTGCAAAGTATCTTTTTTTATTATTATTATATTTAGTAAACAAAACTGCCCTTTAATAAACTCCTAAGTTTTTTGTAAGTTAGTTTTGTCTTATTTTAATTTTACCAATAAATTTCCACTAGAAACTAGACTAAAATATTTGGTAAGTTTTTGTGTTTTTGCAGTGCAGAGAGCAGAGAAAAGGAAGACGATAAATGTTAGCTTCTGCGCTAGCGCTAACACGACTTCTTCTGTGCATATTAATGTGAATTCAGGCATATTTGGTGTTTAAAATATTACATTTAAAAGTGTTTTCAGAGGAAGTTTTAAGAGTTTGAGGATTTTAGCTTTTATAACTCGGTTCAATGTTGCTGAATTAGATGGACAGTAAAGTTTTCGTTCCACTTCTTTTGTTTTTTTGTCTCATGTTTCAGATATTTAAGCAACATCTGAAGCTCTGCAGGCCTCACTGCCTCATCATAGGTCAAAGGTCATGACTAACAGCTCAGGGAGCGTCTGCTGTTTTTAGTCACTCAGGTTATTTTTTTATATTAAACTTTGTTTTATGATCTGAAACTCAGTTAGAGTTGGATTGTTGTTTTAAAGAGACAAAATAAAAACTAAATAAATCCAGGAAATACTTTTTCAAATGGTGCTAAAACTTCAGTAAAATAACAGAAACATGATTTTATCACCATTTTCTTCACATCTTCTGTTTGTTTCCGTTTCTGACGTCAGACGCAGAAACGCTGAGAGGTTTTCAGAGCCGCTGTAACCGAGCGATTTATTAATAATTTCTGGGTTGAGTTTGTTTTTGTTTCAGCTGCGTGTCGTTACCTTTGTCTGAAATAGACCAAAGTGTTTTATTCTGCCTGACTGAGGCGTTAGACGTGTGAAAAGTCAGAACAGACCCTGAGATGTTCACAGCCTCTCTGCTCAGACAAATAACACAAGATAAACTTATTAGAGCCATCAGGAGCCACTACAGCCACCATCTCAGAGTTTCACACATTTTTATTAAGATTCTCTTCATTTGACAAATGAACAACAGCTAAAATGCAAAAAAACTTAATCCTACCAAGAATATTTGGCCTAATTTCAGGTGCAAATAAGACAAAAATAACTTAGAAAATGAAGTTTCACCAATTGAAGCAGGTTGTTTTATTTGACTGGAACAAAACATTACAGAAAGTTTCAAAGTTCAGGGTTTGTGTTTTGATTCTACAGTAAAACACTGTAAAAACACAAACTCTTACCACGTATTTCTGGTTTAGTTTATTGGTGGAAACATCTCAGTACACCTGAAATACAATAAAATTAAATTACATTTTGAGCAAATGGAAGCTTGTTTTAAGTCCATAATTTGTTAATATTGATAAAAATGACTAGTTTTGCTTGCAGATTATTTCATTTATAATATGGAAAAAAATATAATCTTAAAAGTTAAATAATCTGCCAGTGGAACCAGAACTTTTAAAATCAATATTAAAGAATAATTAACTCTTAACAAGCTCCTGTATCTTACTGAAAAGTTACTTGTAAATTTATTTTGTTAATTTTTAGAGATATTTGCAGTAGATACTAGACTAACATTACTTGGTAAGACTTTGTGTTTTTGCAGTGTAAGAGCTGATAAGGAAGACTGTGAGTGTTAGCTTCTGCGCTAAAACAGTCTCCACTGGGCGTATTAATACTTTAGAAGTAAATTTAGTGTGTGAAATATAAAAAAAAATTAAGCTAAAAGCGTTTCAAATCAGAAATAACCCTAACCCTAACCCTAAATGACACTGGAACCTGATCAGAAGGTTCCAGTTCCACTGGCAGATTATTTCATTTTTTACAGTAGAAAAACATTTTTAAATAATCTGCCAGTGGAAGTGGAGCTGTTACTGAGGAATTATTCACTTAAAACAAACTAATATTTCTTCCATTTTGTCTTATTGAAGATATTAACAGTAGAAATTAGATCAAAAACACTTTTTAAAATTTGTGTTTTTAGCAGAAAACAGTTCAGTTCAGTACAGTTCAAAACATAAAATCTAACTTTCAAAGCTTTAAAACGCTGATCTGCTGAAGCTAATGAAGTATTTCTGTTGGTAGTAAACAGAGTGAAACCTGCAGCTGGGTCTCCTAGCAACCAGGTGGAGCGGAGGAGAGTCAGGATCAGCAGCTTCATCCTCAGAGGAGGCCGGCGCTCCATCGTCATCATCAGCCGCTGCGCCGCCGCCGGCTGAGATCTCTGCGCTCTCTGAGGTTTGCAGAAGCTTTAAAGCAGACTGACGGAGGCGGGGATCCGTTTCTCACCAATCGCTTGCGTCACTCAAAGACTCAAAGAGGATGTTGTTTGTTTTGTTGTTTTATTCTAAAAGCAGCTGAATTGTAAAATGTGCCTCAGGTTTAACAGGAAAGCCTGACTTCACCAGACAACGTCCTTTCTGCTGGGTTTCCTCTCATTAGATGAATGTTTGTGAATCGTGGATGTTTGTTGTGTACGGAGGGTTTCATGCCATATTCACCATGTGGTGAGGCTGGTTTCGATTGCTGCACTGATAAACATGCAGAGATGAAACTAAACGTGTCACGACAAATTTTACCATCTGAAGTACGCTGAGCGTCGTTTCACTTTCAGCTGGAGGAAATTGTAAAAATGTTACAGGTTTAATCACAGAAACTGATTTTCTGCTGTAAAACGTAACTTTGTTTCAGGATGCACCGATCCGCTGTTTTCACTTCTGATACCGATGCCGATATCTGAGGTTAACTATCGGCAGATCTGATAAAACAAAAACCAGCTGAAGTGGCTTAAAACTTTTCTTTTTTTAAACACAGATGAACTGAATCATAAATTTATTTGATAACTCTACACCAGTTCAGCCTGGGAACAGCTGGATGAAACATGGAGAAAATCAACTTTAATCTGTTCAGTCGGAATAACAGCCAGTGGAAATAAATAAAACAAAAACATTAAGTTGACCTCAAACATAAACACCAACAAACTTTCTTTCAAATGCTTAAAAAATCTAATTATGAATTATAAACTTAATGTAAAATAAATAGTAAAGCATAGAATTAGACTGAATAGATCTGCGTTTATGAGTCAGGCACATCAGAGCCGGCCCAAAGCATATGCGAGTTAAGCAGCGGCTTAGAGCCTCCACATCACCAGGGGGCCCCCAAGAGCCCGAAGCTAGCATATATATACAAAAATAAAAATTGATTATGAAGTCTATATGTACTTCATAATAAATTTATATTTTATAATAAAATTAATCAAGTAAAGTACAGCGTAGTAAAAATATTCCTAAATGTAATTTTTTTAAAAAAGTTATTCAAGTAAATGTAACTAGTAACTACCATTAGTAACCATTATTGTCATTTTGGTCGTTAAAATACCAAACATCCTGTATATTTTGGTCTGTCTGATGATCAGTTCTAAATATGAGATGATTGATATTTTGCTCAGTTACTCAGAACTTTTTACCAAATACTTTTTTTACTTTTACTTCAGTGAATGTTTGGCTAGTCTTCCTAACTCTGACCTGACTACAAAGATGAACTTTCAGATCTTCTCTTATTGTCTGCATCACTGCGCGTAACACAAACCCTGTAAATTCTAGACACTAACAGGTACCATAGAATTGCACAAAAATCCGTGAGGGACGGCGGCGTCCCAGCTCGAAACTCAGTGAAAGACGTACGGAGCCTTGTGCCGGAAGCCCATTAAAATGCTGTTTACATCGTTTTAAACTGTGTGACTGTGAGCGTGAGTGGGAATAAAAATAGCAACAGGTATGTTGTTCCATATAACGCAGTAGGAGTGTAACCGGTAAACCTTTATGGATGCAAACTCGACTAAAAACCCACCTGTTTAGGATTGTATTTGAAATCTAATCAATTACAAATTTATTGATGGAACCTGACTTAATGTCTTGCTTTGATTATTGATTCTATGTTGTGTTTCTGTTTGATATGATGTAAAGCATTTTGAAATGCCTTGCTGCTGAAATGTGCTATACAAATAATTGATTAATCTTTTTAAACAGTAAAAATAATCATAATATTTTTTCAGTTTTCCTCAGTTTGGGTGTTGTCGGGCCCCCGGTGGCCGCTGCAGCAGGACCAGAGGAGCTGTTGTGCAACGCCGCAGCGCCGCAGCGCCCTGCCCTGCTGCAGCTGCTGCTGCTGCGATGCTCAGATAAAAACCCCGAGGCCCACGGCTTCCTTTAGCGCCTCTGATTCTGTAGATCTTCAGCTGCAGCGTTCCATGAGACCGTCTGCATGAAAACGACCAAACGATTCAGAACGACCGTCTGGAGGAAAATAAAAACCTGACAGCAGCTTTCAGAATAACCTGAACGCATTCTGCTGCTGTGAGGTCAAAGGTCAAAGCGATAACAGTGATCTCTGCTGCGTTTGGGTTCGGTTGTCGGAAACATCTCATCTGGCCTCGCCGCAGCAGAACTGCAACCTATTTTTATTAATTAGCAGCTCGACTCCTGGCCTGCAGCGCTGATGGAAATATTTATGTTGCGCAACCAGAGATGAGTTGATCTTTAGCGCCAAGCGGCTCTGCAGCATCTGATAGCAGGAGTTTCTTTAAATAAAACGTTTTCATCTGTGGCGATAAAACTCTGATAAGATGCGAAGGGATGACATGAAGCGCTCTGCTCTCACACTGATAACAAGGATTCAACAGGAACATCTGCTTGATAACAAATGGTAGCAAGAGAGAAAAAATAATCAGTCAACTGTGAAAACATGAAATGTTTTTACTGCGAAACCAAAGAAAATTCAAATTTCTGCTTTTATCAAATAGAAATAAAGTAATATTTGGCATTTTAAAGTGTAATTAAGGTAATTAGAAATGAATTAGAAGTGCATGTTTCTACCTCAGGTTTATTTACCAACTTAAACTGCATTCTGAGTTTAAAAATCCAGTTTAAGTTGGTGTCCAAAGTGTGGTCTAGGGGCCATTTGTGGCCATTGGAATGACTCTTTTTGTCCGCTCACGACAAATAAAAAACTGGGCCAGCAAAACAGAAAAGAACTGAACCAGAAACTTGTGGCAATTATCTGTTTTTTTTTTGTTTTTGATGAAGCAAAAGCCTTTTTTATGTTTTCAACGATTTACAGATTCAATAAAAGTTTTGTTTATTTTTGAGCAGGTCAAACTAAATAACAGGGAGAAAAAAGTTACAATAAATGAATTTTTGTATTTTATATTCAATGAGGGGTTTTTTTTGACACCGCTGATCTAAAGCATTCCCACATCATGATTCTGCCACCACCATGACAGACAGGTTCCTCTCTGCCTTGTTATGGTTAACTGAAAATTAATCTCTTATGATTTTTTTTTCTCGTCACTCTTCAATAAAAGCCAGATTTGTGAACTGTACAGGTAATAGTCGTGCAGACAGACTGTTCCACCTGAGCTGTGGATCTGTGCAGCTCCTCCAGAGTTAGGACTCATCTGTGAGTTCTGGTTCTGGATGTTATGTTTTCTGATGGTCCTGAAGATTCTTGCCTGGATTATGCTTCAAAATCCTCTAAACACACCATTTATCCTTTGCTTATCTCACATTTTTTCCTTCCACTCAACTTTCAGAGACTGAATGTTTTCAGTCTCTGTAAGCTGAAATCACCAAAGTTACAAGATATAAAGCCTGGAAATATTTAATTCTGTGTGATGATTATGTAATGACCTTTCCATAAACTAAACATGATTCTCAAGGAACAGCCATCATTTTACCAGGTTTGGCCATGGCCCCCTCCTGTCCACCCCTTGGTGCCGCCACTGGTTTCACACACAGTTCTGCTGAGGTGAAGCCATTTTTTAGTGATTTTTTAAAATATGTTTTTATTGTTTACTTTAACATTTTTCCTGACCCGGTCTGGCCACCCCTTTGAACATTATCTGGAGACGCCAATAAAAAATGTTTTTTTATTTATTCCTTTGGCTAACAGTTATTAGCATGGTGATCTTTGTGAGGAATTACGTCCTCATCGTGTTTATTCATGATTTACTTAAATGAAACTATGATGTTAATTTTTCTCATGCTAATATTTTGGGGGAACAGTTTTTAGTTAGGCTAGACCGGAAACTGACAGCCCTGTTGCTAGGTTACCACGGACTCAAATCGCTAGCAGCAGTGAGCACGGTGCTCTGTGTGGTTATGTTGCGTCCTCGTCCTGTTTATTCATAATTTCTTTGTGTGTCTACTTACATAAAACCATAGTGTTGTTTCTTTATATGCTAATATTTTGGGGGACGGTTTTAGTTACCGGAAACCGGAAAATGATTTATCGCCGTTGCTAGGCTACCAATAACTGTTGCGTGTTTGTCGCTTTGCGGTCTGTTTTCGATCCTCTAATCCAAATATTTAACATTTAGCAAACCCTATGTTTCTTTTTTGGCATCTTAAACGGTTATTTTAAGTTTATGAGCAAATAAGTATTTAACAGCTTTTTGTTTTTAGTTCTGAATTGCTGCAGTTTGTTAATTAAAGAAATAAAATGGACACTAATATTAAGGTAAGCTCCTCACGTAGCCAGCTGGCTGCTGCTTTATTATCTTAACTGTACGTTTATTTTTTTTATTATTATTTAGTTCTTTTGTTTTAATTGAGTTTTTTCCCTCACAAATTATACAAAAACCTTAAAGTTAAAGTAGGGCCCCAAAATACCTAAAATATGATGCAACGCATGTAACAATAAGCAGAGACACGGTGTTTCTCCATGATCATTTTTAGCTTAGTTTAATTTTGCCAGGTAATAAAAACAGATTCCTGTTCTCCATAGGTACCTCGGGACCTGATAGCAAAGCTGTTGCTATGGTGACATCATCTTCATTGCATTTTGGTTTATTTACACCAGATATCGCCCAACGTCAGGTTTTAACCCTGGATTTGTTCTTCCCAGGACAGACATCAGCTTCCACGACATGGAGGTCATTGACCAAATTCAGTCCGTTCCTGATCTGGAAAGGTGTTTCTGTTTACGGTCAAACATCCTTTGGTCCTGAAAGCCTGAGAGGCTCCATGTTTTAATCGGTGCTTCCTCTGGTCTGTGGCAGCGCCCTGTGCAGCGTGTTGGCTGTCGACCTCCCAGAGCCAAAGAAAGGAGTCCTGCTGGAGCTGTACGTCCAAACGGTGCTTTTCTGCAGGCAGCAGGGCTTCAGTAAGGAGCAGACGTCTGCACTGGTTTCCATCATCAAGTCCATCCACGAGGCCAACATTGGTGAGCAAAACTCAGCTGTTTTTATTATGAAGCATTACATACACTGTACTGCATATTTTAGGTTAAATATCCACTGAAAATAGGGCAGTTTGTAACTTTTATTTTAAAATATGTTGTTTACATATTGGCCAGATCTGTCTCCATGTTGTGACAGTTGTGATGAGTCAGATAATCTGAGAACAGATCGCTCCAATCCACCTCCTCTCTGAAGAAATGCACCAAAAACAACCAATCAGAGCCAGGAGGCGGGGCTTAGCGCTGTCAATCATCCTTGTACACTGCTAAACGTGTTAAAGTCGAGAGACAACTTATTTTACAGGAAAACCATTTATCTGTCTTATAACCAGAGTTGGGTAGTAATGAGTAACATTTACTGGAGTAACTTTTGTTAAAAAAAACCTCAAACGGTATTTTTAGAAGTATTTTTACCACGTTCGACTTTTTACTTTTACTTGAATAATTTTATTATGAAGTATTTCTACTCTTACTGGAGATAAATTTCTGGATTTTCTACCCACTGAATAAAAAACAAACATGTTTTAACCAGAAATGAACCAGACTCAGACACACAGCTGCAGTTTCTGTTAAAGTTTCATCAGTTTTTTTTATTGAAATAAACTAATTTAGAAAAATGTTTCTTTTGCCTGATTTTATTTTTTGTTACTTATATGAATTATTGTAATTTGGTCTTTAAAAAAATACAAAAATTTCCACTTAACTTTATATTTTGGTTTGATGATGATGTCATTTTTAAATATTAAATGATTGATAATTTGATCAGTTACTCAGTACTTTAGACTTTTGACCAAATACTTTTGCTCTTTTTGGATGGAAACCTTTGAGTATGTTGAAGTGCTACTGTAGTTTTTTGGTACTCTACCCAAATATGTAAAAACATATTTGTTGAAACCGTATTTGTTGCATACAGCATCTTTAAGGTTAGTTTTAAGTAAAGGGAAATATCCTTCTTCATTTTGCAGAAACTCCTCTCAACAACTCTGAGCATTGTTACAAATACTGCAACGATCTTCTGCTGTGTCACTCGGTCAGGGTGTGTGTCACCAACAGGCCTATTTTAGTCGCAGCTGAACATTTGCGTCTCACCGCCGCGTTCCCTCCTGATGCGCTCGTCTCTCTTCCACCAGAGACCTCCCTTCAGCGTCAAGCTGTTCAGCCTGGAGGAGGCCAACTGCGTTTTAAATTACATCCAGGACCATTACCTGCGGCACGACAAACTCTACAAGTACATATTCACCCCGCAGGTAACGTCCGTTCAGCTCAATGGGAGCATGGAAAATCCCAAAGGTCTGTTTTAGTGGGAAACTTTGATGATTTTCTCCCAATGTGGAGTAAAATCGGTCCTGTTGGATGGCAGAGGGGCCTTTGTAGATAGAAATAAATAAATAATTCTGCCAAAAAATCTGATTGTTTTAGAAAAAAAAACATGAAAATATCTGAGTTTGAAAAGTGTAAAATTTGCTAAAAAAAAAACTAAGGTTTTCTTTTTAAAAAAAAACATGGAAAGTAAAACATTGCCAGCAAAAACAGAAATTTTGAGATTTCAAAATTTTCAACCCCCCCCCCCCAAAAAAAAATAAAACAAGGAAAATTCAGAGAAAAGTCACAAGTATGGTAGAAAAACTCAAATCTTCTCGGGGAAAACATGGAAATTTTTGAGTTTGAAAAGTCACGATTATCTAGAAAATCTTTGAGAATAAACTTCATTTACTCTTTGAAATTAAGAAAGTTTCTAGCAAATGTACAACTTTTCACACTCAGAAATAAATCTTGTTTTTCTACAAATTTGGTGTGTCCCTTTTTTTAAGAAAAAAAATTGTTTTCAAATATCAAAATATTCTTACTTACACATTTTAAAAGAAGTTTGAGATTTATATTTTCTTTTCTTTGATTCATTCATATGACAATATGTGGAGAAAAGTTGACACTGACTTATTTTCTCCTTTTTAAATCTCCCAACAGGTAAAACTTGATTTGTTTTTAACTTATTCTGGGAAGGGAGGAGAAGGACTGGCTGAAGACGAATCCGCTGCACAAGGTAACAATCTCTGTTTAACCTGCATCAAAACTGGAGACAAAATAATAATAAAAAACTTTTCATCCAAAACAGCAGACGATTCTTCTGAGGCACAGAAAACCATGGAGGAAGAAACTGCAGAAGGTAAAATGACTTTTACAGTTTACTACAAATTCTGATGAAGATTTGTGAAACTAAATCTTACCAAGTGTTTTTAGTTTCTAGTGCAAATATCTTAGTACTCAGAATAATAAAATTTGTACTTCTGAAGGAAAATTTTCATGTTATAAGTGAAATAATCTGCTGGCAGCTCAACAGGGACAGTGGCAGATTTTTCAGACCTTCGTGGATTCTGATCAATCACTAACAATAAATTGATAAGTGGCAATTTTCTTAAAAAACTGAGTTTTTTCTTCAGTCGAGAGGGTCGACCGTCTTTTAATAATAAAGAAAAACTTTTTCATAATAGGAATAATAAAAAACAGAATTAAATGTTAACATTTTTGTATTAAATACTGCCTGAATAAGCAGAAAATTGTGGTTTTCTCACAATATTAAACTCTATATTTAGAAAAACAGGAACCTCGTAAGGTGCTCAATAGAAAAATAGAAGATGAAACGAATAAAATGTGAAAGTTAATCCCACATGAACAGAGACGTTCATACAGAAATACCGTCTGTTGTTGCTAGAAGGAATGTTAAAACTTCGCTCCATGAAGTGATTTAACTCATTACAATCCTGAAAATCTCCCGTTTTTATTGGCCTCTTGTTATAATTTCCCTTTGTTGTCCCCTGTGGAGTTTATCTGCTGTTTAGATTTCAACACAGAACCGCACAAAATGTATTTTACATCCCACACTGGACTCTGTTTGGACCCTTTGGCTTTGCTGTTCCGGTCTGGCCGCCATCTTTGTTTCAACTGGCTCCGGTTAGGAATGACCAGCGGCGCCCTCTGCTGGATGGCGGTCAAACTACAACATTAAAAAAGGTCTAAACTTTAAAGTGAGGTGATTAGTCAATCGAGTAATTGATCCAATTATCAATCATTTAATATTTTAAAATATTAAATATAAAGTTAATATCAAAATATAAAGTTAAGCAGAAAATTTGGTATTTTAATGACCAAATTTATTTAATTCATAATAAGTAATAAAAAATAACTAAATCAGACAAAATAAAATTTTTCCAAATCAGTTTCTTTTGATGCAAAACATAAACTTTAACAAAAACTGCAGGTGTGTGTGTCTGGTGATTTTTTGGTTAAAATATGTTTGTTTTTCATTCATTTGGAAGAAAATCCAGAAATTTTACTCCAATAAAAGTACATTTTACACCTGAAATGTACTTTTAGGGATATCTTTACTCCTAAAAGTTGCTACCCCACTCTGATGGGAACCAATTTTAATCTAATAAACTAGTAATTACATGTAAGTTTACAGATAGCATCTATAATTTTAAGGTTTCTTAGGGATGTTTTATCAGAGGCGGCTATCAAAATGGCCGTCTGTGTTTACAGCATGAGCGCTGTGTGTCGTCCCTCCAGCCTCCGTGGACCTGAAGGCCCTGGTGGAGCAGGAGGTCAAGGAGCAGATGGAGCAGGTGTCCAAGCAACTGGACCAGCGCATCAAAGAGACGGCGTCCGAGCAGAGCAGCAGAGCCCAGTCCGCCAAACCCGGCAAGAAAGGCAAAAAATAACCAGAACAGCCCGCGCCAACGTTAAATTAAACTACTTAAACATCTGTTTTATTGTCAGTAAAACGTTTGAGTTCACATACAGTACGATCCTGAAGCAGGCACTTTAAATGGAAATGATCAAAGCAAAGAGTCGGGAATGCTGCTGCTGCTGCTTTTACCATCAGTGAGTGGTTACGTTGTTGAGGAATGCCTGAATCACAACTACAGTCACCTACAGTACCGATATGCAACTCTGGAAGAGTCTGAACGTTAAAATAACGAGGCTATAAAAATATCATCTGAATGTTTTCATTTCCAATTTCCTTCTGCAGATCAAGGACTGGCAGGCAAAAGTCTAAATATACACAGTGTACTTATGGAAATTATTGTGCAACATGTTCTCCTCTACAAAGTGCATCGCATGAAGTCTGAACAGAAAAAAACGTTTCAGTCACAATCTTGGATCGACACAGATAAGGAATATCAACAGATGCATCTTGAACTCGCAGCGATGCGTTCAGGCGTCGCACTTCCTGATCCCTGAATCGCACAGCAGAATTAGACAGTAACACGACGTGGCAGCAACATGCACACAGTTAAATAAAAATAAACTAAAAGCAACGGCTCAGGTTTTACAGTGGCTCTACGTCTCAAAGTCCTCCAGGCCCAGCAGGACGATCTTGGCCGTGTTCTGGAACAGAGCGGCCCGGTTCTGCTGCTCGCCCTTCTTCACCCAGTGGCCGTAGATCCGGAAGGCGCAGCCGTCGATGAGCTTCCGCACGCCGCGGAGCGAGTACGGGTCTCTGGCCAGAACCTCCCGGGTCAGAGGTCGGGCCCGGCGATAACGGCTGTACATCCTGATGCAGGCCAGAACGCTCACGATCAGAACCTGGACGAGACGAGAAGAGAGAGAGCGCTGCAGATCATCATCAAAAGTTTAGTCACAAAGCTGCTTTTATTGTAGAAGGACGGCGAGTCACGGCCGCCGCAGGTAGAAAAAAATTCATTTCAGCCACAAAACTCAGAAATTTAGAGACTCAGAAAGTCTCAAAAATATGAAAGAACAAATGCATTTGAAATTAATCTCTTATGTTTCCAAGTTAAAAACTTGAACATTTCTGAGTTTGAAAATTTGTTGGAAAAAACAACTCAGAATTTTTTTTGATTAATCTCTGAAATTGTATGAGGAAAAAAAAGGAAATTTCTGAGTTTAAAAAGTCCAAACATTTTCTAGGCAAAACTCAGGACATTTTGAGATTAAGCTCAGAAATATTCAAGAAAAAACTTGAGAACGAGGAAACCTCTGAATTTCAAAAGTTTACAATTTGCTGGAAAAAAACTGAAGTTTTGAGATTGATTGCAGCAATTTTTTAGAAAAATGTTTGAAGAGTCAAAAAGTTGCCAGAAGAAATTGAGAAATTTTAAGATTGATTATATACATTTTCTAGAAAAAACTTGTAAATTTTCTGAGTTTCAAAAGAAAATCTAAACTCAGAAATTGGAAAAAAACCCTCGGACATATCCGAGTTTCAAAAGTTGAAAACTTTTTACAATTTTTCAGAAGAAATTTGAAACTCATAAAATGTCTTTGTAACGTGACGAAAAGCTCAAAAGAGTTGATTTCACATAACAGGAAGAAAAAGGAAACATATTTCCTTTTAACAGGAAATAGGTTTCTGCATAAAACAATCAGTATTATATTATCTTAGCTACCTGGCTTTTTCTAAAACAAAATAAATATCAAAGAATTATTCATGATATAATTTTACTAGATTTTCTGCTGGGACTCACCCTGAACGTCTTCCTGGGACTGAAGAGATGGACGTCTTCCTTCTGGTACAGCCTGAAGAAGGAGTGAGCCAGCGCCTGCTCTGCAGTGAGCCGGGCCGCCGGGTCCACCACCAGCAGCCTGGAGATCTGACAGCCGTTCACACAGATGTTAAAAACCAAACCGCTTTCTGATAAAACCACGCTGCTCTGACGGGGAGCGCACCAGGTCCTTCACGGTGTCGGATCTGTCGTCCCACTCGGGGGAGCTGAACTGGTACCGGCCCTCCATGATCATCCTCAGCATCAGCATCTGCTTCCGGTGCCAAAACGGAGGCGAGCCGGCCAGCAGCGTGAAGAGGATGACGCCGCAGGCCCAGCTTACGGTCGGGACAAAACACAGAGGTTAGCACTGCAAAAACACAAAACCTTCCGGCTAATTTATCTAGTTTATAAAACGTCTTAGAATATGACAAAACTAACAAGTAACTTTTCAGCAAGATATAGGAGCTTGTTTTAGTACATAATTCCTTAATATTGATGAAAATGTATGAATAAGTGAAATAATCAGACATTTTGAAACCCCAAATTTACTTCAATACACACAGTGGAAACCATATTAGTGCTAGCGCAGAAGCTAACATTCAAAGTCTTCCTTATTTCCATTCTTGCACTGCAAAAACACAAAATCTCACCAAGTAATTTTAGTCTTGTATCTACACCAAACATCTCAGTTCAGTTGAAATAAGACGAAACTAATTTAAAAGTAAGTTTTCAGCAAGAAATTGTTTCACTTATAATGTGGGAAAAATATCTTGTTATAAGTGAAATAATCTGCCAGTGGACCTGGAACTGGGTTGCTAGGTAACGGGCTGGGCTTGGCTGGGGTTGCTAGGTAACGGCGGCAGTAAAACTTGACCTTTTTCATCAACGGTTGACTGAAAACAAGCTGCTAAGTTTTGCAGAAAAGTTACTTTAAGTTAATTTTGTTGTATCTCAGATGTAATAAGATATTTCCACTAGAACTAGAAAAAATATTTGGTTAGGTTTTGTGTTTTTGCAGTGAGTGGAAGCTGAGGGAAATGCTGCAGAGAAAAGCAGACTTACAGGTCCACCTCCTTCCCGTAGCCTAGATGCATCTCATCCATGGAGCATTTCAGTATTTCAGGCGCCAGGTATCCAGGTGTTCCACAGAGCTCTGATTTAAGAACACAAAGTGTTTCCGACGCGTCAGGACATAAAATAATCAGTTTTTCTGTGTCTGAGCTGCTGGGCGGGATCTCCAGTTTACCTCTGAGCTTCTCTCCAGGCTGCAGCTGCACAGAGAAGCCGAAGTCGGACAGCTTGATGTGTCCGTGATCGTCCAGCAGGATGTTCTCCGGCTTCAGGTCCCGGTGGACGATGCTGAGGGAGTGCAGGTACTGCACCGCCTCCAGCAGGGCGCGCATGATGCTCCTGGTGACACAAACACACCGGCTCATGCTTCCCATTCACTGTCTGAGAATCAACCAGCTATCGTAACCATTTGGGCTGGAACGATTAACACGATTAATCGTGATGAATCGATTAATCATTAACTAAACATTTTTTAAAAACATTTGCTGAAAGAACAACCCAGTCAGAGCAGTAATGAACCCAAAACTGTACAAAAATATAAACATTTCAGTTAAAAACCATCTAAAGAAACTTTGTGCTTCATTATATTTAATTATTTTATGCATAAAGTAAAATACTTTATTACTGGTGTTTGGAGTTGCAGTCAGAAGTTTACATACAGCAATAAAACCCAAAATAAATGATCTTCCTGTAATTAGATAAATGTTGAGGGTCCAGCTCATTTGCTGTGGAGCAACAAGCGGCCATCTTTACTCCCCTTCTGAAACGACCTTCCCGTTTTCATCAAGGTCACAGCCGGTGACCTTCTGGATTTATTAACGGAGCAGTTTGACTCTCAGAGGCAAACTGAAATGTTGCGTCGCTGATCAATAGTTTAAAGGAGAAGTTATGAAACTCTGGTTTTTACATCACAGCTTATAGTTTCCATTGAAAATCAGTGAAGGTTGATGGATTTTTTTTTACCCCTCCAAGGTCTTTTTGTGGTTCTAGTGTCCCTTATATGACAGCAGGCTGACAGGAAACAGGGAAGGAGAGGGGGGAAGACATACGGCAAATATCGTCGGGTCCGGGAGTCGAACCCGCGACGGCCGCGTCGAGGACTGAAGGCCTCCAAAAACGGGTCGCGCTAACCGCTACGCCACCACGGCACGCCCAGGTTGATGGATTTTAACTATTAATTACATATTTATCTAGTTAATTTACTTATTTTCCTTTTTATTCAACTTTTATTTGCATTGATTTTATCAGTTTTACTGCTTATTTTATTGTTTTGTATTTTCAATTAATTCACATTGTTTTGTGTTTAACTTTGTAACTTTATTTGCTGTTTTATATAATTTATCTCTTTGTTGCTTTAATTTACAAACATTTTTCAAACCTTATTTATTTATTTTAGGATTATTACTTCATAAACTTCTTTATTTTTCAAATCTTCATACCAAGTAACAATTATTTTAGTAATTAATTACTCTTTGTATTAATTGGATATTGGCACATTCTGCAGATTTTTAATTTAACCACTTAAACTTTTTTTATACAATATTAGAAACATTAAAAAAAACAAATAATTTAATTACATTTTTAAATGGAAAATAAGTTTTTCATCTTAAATGCAAAATGTTTATATTTCTGTACAATTTTGGCTTAATTACAGCTCTGATTATTCTTTTAGAAAATTGCCTTTTTTTGTGTCCAATTAACAATTAATCGATTACTAAATTAGTTGCTGATTTTGTCAATAATCGATTAATCACGATTAATCACTTCAGCCCTAAATGTTACTGACAATATTAAAAACTAAAGTTGACAATACTTAAAATATTGATGTTACCTATTTATTAATTTATGTATTTGTTATTTTTTGTCAATTTGTTTATTTAATTACTCATTTACATCTAAGACATTTATCGGTCTATATAATATTATCTGCATCCTGTTTTGCCTCAGTTTGTTGTTAGAAAGGGAGTAAAAGTTTCTGAGACGCTCACCTGGTCTCCTTCTCACTCAGAGTCACTTTTTCTGTGAGGTAGTCGAACAGCTCTCCTCTCCTCATTCTGTCCGTAAAAACAAACATTAATCTACAAAATATTCTCACATGTAAATAATATTCCCACTTCATTTCTCTGTTTTGATACTCACAGGTCAAACACTAAAAATATGAACGTTGTGGACTCGTAGGAATCAATCAGGGTGACTGGAGGAAACCAAACAGACAGACAGAAAGCGTTAAAAGCAGGGCCGGTCAGAGCATTATGGGGCCCTGAGCAGATTTTCTCTGGGGCCCCAAACCAACATGTCATTCCAAAGCTACGCTAAGCGTGTAACATACCTGCTATTATTAGTGTTGCTTGTAATTAGCAGAGTTGGGTAGTAACTATTTACATTTACTGGAGTAAACAATGTACTTTTAGGAATATTTTTACTACGCTGTACTTTTTACTTTGACCTGAGTAATTTTATTATGAAGTACCTCTACCTTAACGGAAGTGACATTTCTGGATTTTCTACCCACTGACTGAGAAACAAACATGTTTTAACCAGAAACTCACCAGATTCAGACACACAGCTGCAGTTTCTGGTAGAGGTTCCTAAGGTTTTGTTTTGTTTTGTTTTTTTGGAAAGAAACTCATTTGGGAAAAATGTTCTTTTCCCTGGTTTTATTATTTTTTTCTATTTATATAAATTATCGTCATTTTGGTTCTTAAAATGCCAACACTTCCACTTTATATTTTGGTCAGTCTGATCATGTAACTTTTAAATATTAAGTAATTGATAAATTGACATTTTGCCAAATACTTTTTACTCTTGAAGGATTTCTCTACTTTTCACTTTTACTTGAATAAACATATGATGAAGGAGCTCTACTCTTCCTTGAGTATAATTTTTGGGTCCTCTGATTATAATAAATGAGACACTGACCAACATTTTGATGTGAAATGATGAAATAATGTAAAATGTTTACTGATTTTCTCAATTGTTGACTGTGTGGCGTCTTCTGTCTTTATATTGTGTTTTTATGATGTAAAGCACTTGTTGCTATACAAATAAACTTGACTGACTGGTTGAACTCTAAAGATAACAGAAATAGTTTTTCCGTGTTTTGGTGTGAATGGAACCTACTGATGGAGGAATGGCCCTTCACCATGTTGAGGACCTGGATCTCCTTCAGGGTGGAGCTCTTCACCTCCTCCAGCTGCTGGACCGTCATCTTCTCGGCTGTGATCTCGATGATCTTCACGGCCAGCTCCTGGCCGGTGTGTCGGTGCACACACCGCCTCACCACGCTGCTCACCCCCCTGCAGAGGCAGCACACACCGGAAAGTACATCATGTTCCCTCCGCCACCAGGCGGGACGCTGAGTCCTGCCCCCTGCTGCTCAGCTGGACTCACCGGCCGATCACCTCTTTGGGGTCGTACTTCTGGTAGAACTCCTTCGCTCCCACCCAGTCAGGTAATTCATCTCCAAGAACGATGTCCTTGGTCATGATGTGAATCTATAGCAACAACAAACTCAGGTCACATGTCACGGTTTTCCACCCCGGTAACTCCTGATAACACGTATTTTCTTTTTGTTTTACAATAATCCCGATACGCAGATTTTACCCTTCACGTGTTTACAGCTCACTCAACACTCAACCGCTTAGAAGGAAATTAAGAAATACGCCAGTTATCATTTTGGTCTGGAAGGTTTACTGACCGAACAGGAAGCAGCTAAAACAGGACACGGTCAAATAAACGACGTCCAGTCAGTTTAACAGATCCACTCCGCTGGAAGCCATGACGGTTTGTGATCCGGCAGCTCCGAAACCGAATAAATCTCCCTACCAGGTCCGGAGCAATGTTTACATTCTGGTCAAATTCCTGCAAAATCGTCTTTCGCCGGTTTCGACTGGATGTAGTGACACTGTCCCCGTGTGGTAGGAGATGAGATTGCAGGGCGTGAATCCGTTCCAGAGATTCAAAACTACAAACAAAATTAGCTTGTTGCGTTTAAGTGACTATATTTACAAATTTATAAAGTTATTGTTTTTATTTGTATGAAATATAAAGTTATAAGGTACGAAGAGAATGGTGAAGCCTAGGTGGCGCTATGGCTCTTTGTGGCCGTTTAAAACGTAGCCGAAGGAAGACGCTCTGTCGTCATTTCCGGTTGCGTCCCCCTGAATTATATTCCCAGTCGCTGCTGGCGAAGGTGTGTAGCATCGATATTCCTCATTGGCTGTTCTTGCTTTTATTTCTGTTACTGCAAAACATTTTCACCGAATGCTTTATAGCCGTATTAATAATTAGTGAATGAAAACGGGGATTATAAGTGAGTATTTGCGCCACACAAAAGGAGCTGTGTGGCTAACCCGGAGCTAGCTTTAGGATAAATTCAGCGGAAACGTCAAACTGAAATATCAAAAACATGGAGTTAGTTTATGATTAATCAGGTTTTGTGTAAAATAAACCGATTTTCAGTTTCTTGTTCTTATTAAATGATTTAGGTTTGTGTTTGCATTATTGCAGTAACAGTGAATTTGAATGGTTTTGTGTGTGTTTCTTCTGAAGGTGAAGGAAAGATGTCGGGTGCCGGGGGAGGGAAGCGGCCCTCGGGAGGGGACAGTCCTCCTGGCCCACCTGAGAAAAAGAGCAAGAAAGAGGAGAAAACCACCACGACGCTTATTGAGCCCATCCGCATAGCGGGAGTCTCCTCCACGGTGGGTCACCGCTGTCCTTTCTGTAGCTCCAGTCATTATTGTCATTTAAATCTGCCTGTCCCCCCCCTGCACACACAGTACAGACCAAAGGTTTGGACACACCTTCTAATTCAATGGGTTTTCTTTATTTTCATGACTATTTATAAGGCAATAAATCCCACTTATTAACCTGACAGGGCACACCTATGAAGTGAAAACCATTTCAGGTGACGACCTGTTGAAGCTCATCAAGAAAATGCAGAGTGTGTGCAAAGCAGTAATCACAGCAAAAGGTTGCTACTTTGAAGAAACTAGAATATAAGGGCTATTTTCAGTTGTTTTACATTTTTTTGTTTAGTGCATATTTCCACATGTGTTATTCATAGTTTTGATGCCTTCAGTGTGAATCTACAATGTCAATAGTCATGAAAATAAAGGAAACTCATTGAATTAAAAGGTGTGTCCAAACTTTTGGTCTGTACTGTATGAGCAAAAGTTGTTGCAAATGGCAACACGTAAAACACAAACATTCAATATTAAATGCTAGGTCTTAGTAATAAGCAATTAATCGATTAGGACTAGCTCAATAATTTTCATTTTGTATCATTTATTTTCTTTCTACCAAAAGATGGATGATAAAAGTCTTAATTCTGATGTTTTGGTCTCAGCTACTTTCAAATGTCTTCCAGTTAAATGTTCATTATAATATAAAGTTTATTATTCTTTGAGAATGTCTTCTAATTACATTATGTTACTGTAAAATGTTCTTAAAGCAACAATATTGTCGTTTATCGCAGTAACGTCTGGGACACTTTATTGTCCAGCAAAATTTGTTATTGTGACATGTCTAGTAAATACATAGAAAACTAAGTACAAAAGCCCTGAGAAACAAAAGTTATGTTTTCTTAATATGTATAAGAATGTTACTGCATGTAGCAGAATTTCAAAAGTTTTGTTTTGCATATTCAAACTTATTGTTTTGCATGTAAACTTATTTATATTCCCTCTCTGTTTATCTTTATATTTTTTGCATAAGGCACAAACACATGAACCAAACCCCAAAACACACACACACACACACACACACACACACACACACACACACACACACACACACACACACACACAAAAATAAAACGCTACAAACAAAAAACTCTGCAGTTACAGAAAATAGAAGCAAAAACCTACAATCAATAAAACAAATGCAGAAAAAAATAAACCCCATTAATGTCTGAGATCAGAATAACATTTATTTCCTCAGGTCATTTTGCTCCAACTGTTTTTTGTGACTGTTTTGCAGGAGGAAATGGACATGAAGGTGCTGCAGTTTAAGAACAAGAAGCTGTGCGAGCGACTGGAGCAGAGGCAGGCGATGGAGGACGAGTTACGAGAGAAAATAGAAAAGCTGGAGAAGAGGCAGGCTACGGACGACACGACCCTGCTGATTGTCAACCGGTACTGGTCTCAGGTAGGAGTGATGCTTTCTGGGCCGGAGCGGGTCAGAGTTTATGAATTCAAATCTAGGTGAAGAATAGAAATAACATTTATTATCCCAAAATCTTACACAGCATTTTGGTCTCATTTTTATTGTAAATAATATATTCCACTTCAAATAAAATAAAACCAACTTACAAGTAACTTTTCAGGCGAGTATAGGAGCTTTTTCTGAGTCAGTGATTCCATCATATTAATGAAAAAGTTCTGACAGATTATTACACTAATAATATGTGAAAAATATCCTGTTATAAGTGAAATAATCTGTCAATTAAACTAGAAATTGAGGAATTATTGGCTCAAATAAGCTTCTATATCTGTCTGAAAAGTTACTTGTAAGTTAGATAACTTAGTCTTATTTCAAACTAGACCAAAAATACTTGGTAATATTTTGTGTTTTTGCAGTGTATGCACCCAGGATGCAGCAGGAGCTAAAAAGTGATTTTATTTTAATCAACCTGTGACCTACATCTGCTTCAACAGTCGTTTAGTTAAATCTAAAATGTCACGCTTTCTGTTGGAAATGAAGCAGGAAGTTGTTGTTTGTCTTCAGCTGAATGTTTTTCTCATGTTTTTTAATCTTCCTGTCTGGTTCTCAGCTGGACAATAACGTCAAAGTTTTGCGTAAATGCATCGAGCCAGATGTGGCGTCTGCCCCCGCCCCGCCCTCGGCCCCGCCTCCGGAAACCATGGCGATGGAGGAAAATGGCGTCGCTCTGACCCTGCCGACCTCAGCGGTTCCTCCGCCGCCGCTGCCAGAGGCCCAGAGCGAAGCCGGCCTGACGGACCAGCAGCTCCAGCTGGAGGAGCAGCAGGAAGATCACCAGGACGAGCTGCAGCAGCCGGCGCCCCCTGCTGGAGGAGACGAGTTGACGCCACCGACTGAGCCGCCGTCTGATCCAAAAACAGGTCGGCAGCTTTTTCTGTAGGGGAAAAAACATTTATAACTCCAAGCATCTGATTGTTGAATCCGGTCGGTTTGTTTTACGTCATGAGTCCTGCGCTGTGTGCAGATGCGTCGCTGCCTCCTCCTCCTCCGCTCAGCGAGAATGCTAAGGGCTTCCTCGCCGCGCTGGAGCAGAGCGGCGAGGAGGAGCTGAGCTTACACCTGCAGGACCGCATGCTGTTCAGCAAGGACGCCATCGGCCACCTGGTCCGCGTCTTCGACCGGCTGCACGCGCGCATTGATGACATGTGCACGGCTATCCAGGCTGCAGGTAACCATGACAACGACTCAGCTGCTGCGGCGCACAGCCCAAAATATTACACCAAGAACCAAAATCCTCAAGTTTAAAGTCATCAGGGCCAAAATGTAGCTTTTCTGTGCAATTGAAAATGCAAAAATAATATTATTGTGAATTATTTCTTCTTTACCTCCACAGCGATAAATTAAGCAATTAATATTTTAACAAAACAAAACATTTGGGTGACATTTCTCTTAATCTTTGCAGTAAGTTAACATTTTGGCTCAATTTTATTTTATTAAAATATGAAATGTTTTTTATGATAACATTTTGCAACCATTTCAAATATGGGAGGGAAAAAATAAGGAATCAAAATTTTCTGAGAAAAACTCAAAAATTTTTTGTTTAATTTGAGACATTTTTTTAGAAAAAAACGGAGAAATTTTGAGGTTTGAAATTTGAATTTTTTCCTAAATTTGCTAGTAAAAACTCAGAAGTTTGAGGTTGATCTTAGAATTCCTATAAGAAAAATAACTTAGAAATGAGCAGGATGCGTTTGGCTGTTTCTGACTAAAAATGTCGCTGGATATTTGTGGCTCTACTTTCTATGACATCAAAATAAAAACAGAAATTCTTTGTTTTGAGATATAAACTTGCCTTGAAAATTTAATCCCAAAACAATTACACATGATGGAAAATTTCTACCATTCTTGAACTGCTGTTTGTGGCTGCACAAAAATATTTCAAGGCCCACAAATGGCCCCGGGCCACACTGTGGACACCCGTGTCCTAAACAAAGATCAGCAGCTGCCGTCTTGTTAATGTTGATGTTGGTGGTCAGCAGGCGAGGAGGGCGGCCTGCTGGAGGACAACGTCCGGCTGAGGGACCTGACCACGCTGCTGCAGGGCCGACACCACAAGATGTCCATGGAGGTACGAGTCTCTGGTTCCTCACGGAGCCGAGTCACTGATATGACCTGGAAAGAGCAGAAATACTAAAATGGAGTAAAGATTAGTTGTGTAAATATGAATAATGTGGGACATATTTGGACGAGTAAGATTTAATAAACTTTGTTTTCTTCCTTTCCTGACTGGATATGAAAGTGTTGTTTTTTTATGTTGGATTATTATTATTAATGTATATAAATATATTGTTTTCTTTAACAATTTGCTAAAAGTCTGAAAACGTAGCAATAATTTTTTAGAGATTTTTTTTGTACCTTTCTTTGTACATCGTGTTCAAGCATTTAATTTAAGCAGGAAGATAATTTACCTCAACATAATTTGTTTGAGTTGTTTCAAAGTTATATTTATTATTCCCATTGATCTGCTTATATTTTATCCGTTAAATTATTTTATTAACTTATTTTATTCTTTATTCAGTCAGGTGTGCAGGGTGTCTGATTTCAAAACATGACATTTAATTATATTTTAGTTTACTTTGTCTCAGCTGTAGAACATAGAATACCATCACAAGAGATTATTAATAACAGTAATTAATTATATATAATCATTAATTAAATCTGTCTCTTTTTTAAGCTTATTGTTTTATCTCCAAAGTTTGAAAATCTACCTTGAAAATGCTTGAAAAGTGTTTCAGTTTTCTGTAGGAACATGAGGAGCATCGATCCCTGGAGAAATAACAGCCTCTCTGTGAATAATTGCCTGTTTTCCTCTTGTCTCAGTACAATGAGTGGGTGGACAAAGTGACGAGTGCAGAAACCAAAGTGTCTGAGATGGAGACAACGGTGGAGGATCTGCAGTGGGACATCGAGAAGCTTCGCAACCGGGAGCAGAAGCTCAACAAACACCTGGCGGAGGCCATGGAGCAGGTGGGTCAGGACTGACCTGCGTCCATCAGAGATTCGATTTTCCACAATCCACGAGCTTTTTATATGTCTGATCTACGGAACGTATTAAAGTACAAAATCAGTAGAAACTGTTTTATTCCTGCACTGACCTTTTGAAATGTAGCTTCCTGCAGCTTTTCATGGAATTAGAAAATTAGTTCTGCACAGAAAAATGTAAATTATTGATCTTGTGATGCCTGATGGCATGTAAGCTGTTTGTTCTGAATAACGTCGATGATTTCTGTTGATGCAGCTTGAACTCAAGCAGGCGTCACATGGAAAATGATCCTGGCTGCAACCAGCCATTATTCCATCAGTTATTCAGACAATTAATCGGTTTTTCTTGTAATTAATCGATTATTTGGATAAAAATGTCACATTCTTTTGAACTGTCATTTAACTACTTAATTTTATTTTATACAATATTAGAAATTCATCAAAAGATGCACATAAATAATTCATTTCTTTTTTTAAATGAGAAAATAAACATTTTATTGTTGCCTAAAATGCAATAAGATGATTCCACGTTTAGGGAACGTTTGACCATTTGCAGCACAGATGCGTCTGGGACTAAAAATAATCCAACATCAACATGTGCAAAGCTAAAGGCTTTCGGCCGGATTGAACATCAGTATAGTTTATGGCTGGTCTGCTATTTATTGATTAACTGATTATTAACCGATAGCAAAATGTGCTTAATTCAATTCCATTCAAAAATACTTTGATCCCAAAGGAAAATGTTGTAACTCAAATTAATTTCTCTATAATTCTTTATATTTGGGAAAAAAATATTTTTTTTACAGAATTTGAACCAGGAGTTCTGGATAGTAGATATTTAGAGGAAAATATATATTTTTCTCTTACATGCAAAATGTTTATATTTTTATACCGTTTTGTTTTAATGACCTTTTTGACTGAGTTGTTGTTTTATCAAACGACCTTTTTAGAGTCGCTATGCTCCAATTTACAACCAGTCAGTTACTAAATTGTTTAACGGTTACTTCAAGCGTCAATCACGATTAATTGGTTATTTCAAGAACTGATTAATCAGTTAGTTATAGAATCGATTACACATTTCAGCCCTAAATTCATCATCATGTTGTCTGTTCCTTAAAAAGAGATACTCTTGGGTCTAGATCTGGTCTTTCTGACGCATGTTTTGTGTTTCTGCAGCTTAAGTCTGGCTACAGCAGCACCGGCAGCTCGGGGGGATTAGCTGGAGGTCAGATAACGCTCAACATCCAGAAGGTGAGGAACGGCGCTGCAGTCATCTCAGAGTGTGATCTACAGGACCTGAAGGATTGTTGTGGTTTTAGTTTGAGAGCCTGAATGCAGAGCTGGAGCACAACCAGGAGCTGGCGAACAGCCGCATGGCGGAGCTGGAGAAGCTACAGCTGGAGCTGCAGGAGGCCGTGAGGGAGAGCGAGAAGCTCAAGGTCAGCACCGTTTTTATCCACGTCTCATTGTCAATGAAAACATGTACAACGCAGAAACCGCGTCGAATCTTTCAGATGGACCTGCGAAATATTCCAGAAGAAGTCGTAAGAGAAACGTCGGAATATAAATGTATGCAGTCTCAGTTCTCGCTGCTCTACAACGAATCTCTGGGAGTTAAAACTCAGCTGGACGAGGCCAGAGCCCTGCTGCTCACCACCAAGAACGCTCACCTCCGGCAGATCGAGCACATGGAGGTGAGTCCGTGTAAACACACCCACCCTGAATCTGAACATTCAACATATCCAGATTAAACCTGTTTTGGCCTAAAGGCCCGTCTGATGCGGAGCGTTACCTTGGTAACGGCAGCGACGAATGACAGCGAAGGTGAAAGTTTTCCTTGACAGAAGCAGAAACCAAACACTTTTCAACTTTCTGGTGCTGGTTGTCAGCCCGCATGTTCAAGAACCAAATTTCACAAATTACTCATCGCACAAGTTTCCCAGGAAATGGAGAGTTTCTAAATGAATGCTTAAAACAAGATGGCTTCCTTTAAACCTTCCTGAATACAGAAAACTGGGAATCTTCAGACATGTCTGGTTTGAGACGATAAAATGTTTTCAAAAACGTGGATACGGTGGCAGGTTTTGATATGGGCAGTTGTTCAGGGCGGCATTAGAAAGGGGTGGACACCAAAGAACTAGAAAAGAAAATGTACCTCATCTGCCTCCTGAATATGTTTGCTGCTATTTCTATGCATGTGCAGTGGAGTAAGTTTCCCTCTGTTGCTGTTCCTGCAAGAATCACAACTGTGTGAATATTTACATTTCAAGATTACAAAGTTAGTCATAGAGATGTGTGATTAATCCCAGCGCTAGGGAAGGATTAATCTGATTAAATGAGTTTTTCTGTGAGTTTCTGGTGACGGATTCTTCCTGTTTGTGTGTCAGAGTGACGAGCTTTCCCTGCAGAAGAAGCTGCGGACCGAGGTCATCCAGCTGGAGGACACGCTGGCGCAGGTCCGCAAGGAGTACGAGATGCTGCGCATCGAGTTCGAGCAGAACCTGGCAGCCAATGAGCAAGCAGGTGAAGGAAAAACTTCAGATCTACTGTTTTCATATGACAAACGCTACAGCACTATTTATTATAATAAAACAGTGAAATTAGGTTTCATATCAGTCAATAGCAATAATTATTGATTAGTGTTTTTAAATTCTAAATATCTGAATTACTTCCGGTGGCGTGTCATTTCCTGTTTTATCCAGTTTTCCCTCCATTTTGTTTTGATTTTTTTTAGCAGTTATGAGGCAAAGTGGGGGAACTTGAAACTGCTGCTCCAGTGACTCAGCAGGTGGTTGCTAGGCAACCAAAGTTGGTGGGTGGGGGGGACTTGAAACACCTTACTGCTTATCAGGTTGCTAGGCAATCAAAGAGAGAGAGAGTTAGTTGATTGCACAAACCTAGAGTTTTCTAAATATTGAATATTCCATCAGACGTTTCATTTATCGATATTGATCACCTGTTTATCACAGTATATATTATTGATTTATTGTCCACACATGAATGAAATGATGCCATAAGAACAATAAAAGAAGTAAAAGAACAGAAAGTTGTGCCATAACCTCACAACAAACATCTTCACTGCCTGACATCACATTGAAATGTTACTTTAAATTCAGTTTATTTATTTATTGTCACAAGAAAAGCCGCTTCAGTTCAATCCTCCATCCGGTCCAGTCGATCTCAGCTGCCTAACGGTGCATCAAGGTCACAGTTTGATAGAAACCTTTAGACCCAATTTAAATATCTAAGAAAGTCCCTCCTGGACCAGCAGGGGGCGACAGAGAAGAGGACTGAGGGTTTAAGACTGAACAAAGGCTAGGTCTGAAACGATTAATCGTTATTAATCGATTAATTGTTAGTAAAGGCCATTAGCTGAAAGAACAACACACTCGGAGGAGTAATGAAGGCAAAACTGAGCGAAAATATAAAAGTTTTGCATTCAAGATAAAAAGCAAACAGCAAATTCACACTTTGACCTTTCAACCCTTGCCCCCTCAGGGCCAATCAACCGGGAGATGCGACATCTGATCAGCAGCCTTCAGAACCACAACCTGCAGCTGAAGGGCGACGTGCAGCGCTACAAGAGGAAGCTGCGGGAAACGCAGATGGAGATCAATAAGGTAGATTGGAGCGATCGATCAGGTGTTCGAAGCGAACGCTGCCGGGCCGCGGCGCCGCCGTTAACCAGCCGTCTGTCTGGTTTCCGGGCAGCTGCACTCGCAGAGCGGAGACGCTGGCGTTCTGATCCTGGAGGAGACGACGAGCGACGGCATGGACGTTAAAAAGGAGGAAGAAGAAGACCAGGAGGAAGAGGAGGAGAGGAGGAAGGAGCTGGAGAGACAGCGGGCGAGGGAGAGGGAGAGAGAAAGAGAGAGAGAGGCCGAGCGAGAGCGGGAGAGGGAGAGGGAGAGAGAGAGGCAGCGCAGCGACGAGCTGAAGAGGAAAGACTCAGATACGCTGAAGATGCTCCGAGTCGAACTCAAGTAAAGTTTTTGGGTTTTTTTCCCATAATTCCTTCTGACTTATGGAAAAGTTTTAATTATAAAATATATTCCTCCATGTTTGTTTCCTTCAGGAAAGCTCAGGAGTCGCAGAAAGAGATGAAGCTCCTGTTGGACATGTACAAGTCGGCTCCAAAGGAGCAGAGAGACAAAGTGCAGCTAATGGCCGCCGAGCGCAAGTCAAAAGCAGAGGTTGGTTTCAAAACACGCGCCTCACGTTAGCATCTGATGCTAAAAATAACCAGCTGGTGCTTTTCAAGAGGCGCTTTAAACGTTTGACACAAGGATGGCAGATTATTAGTGCGTCTCAGCAGGAAGTGATGGAGATGTTCAGCTTTTTATTAAAAACAAACAAAAATCACCTTTAGATCTGAATAAACCAATTAGATTATTTCCTTTCAGTTCATAAGACACTGATTGGTGTAGAAGTTGTTTCTTAATACGAACACTCAAAGTTAGCTGCTTTAAAATCTTTTAAAATGTATTTATGTTTACAGGGACAAGACAGCTAAACATTATCACCAATACTCAGGGCTTCTACCGTAACTCCCAGACTACAAGGCTCTACTTTTTAACACGCGTCTAAAATAGCTAAATAGCCCAACTGTTACAAATTACACTAAATAATGAAAAGAAGTGACATTTATTTCATTTCTCCTCTTTTTGGCAAAGCTAAAAAGAGTGCTAATAGACAGGTTTGGCTTATTTATGTTTAATCTTTTTATTTTCAAAGTTCAGTGTGTGCAGTTTATATTCAGGTGCGCTCTATAGTCTGGAAATTACGGTAACTTATTTACCGTCCTCTGTTTGGCTTTTTGGTCCAAGAAAACAAAATAATAAAGTTCTTAACAGCCGGTAATCAAAACCTCATCGCAGATGTGGAACTTTATTCAACGGAAAATTTACAAAATAACCAAGTAAATTAGAGCTTGAGAACTTAATTAATTTAGGGGAAGTTAAAGTGCTAAACAAAATAGTTGCAGGTTAGCAGAAGTATTGTCACCACTGAATAGGAAGATGTAGATCATTTCTTCTAGATTGCGAAGCTGCGACAGATTAATTTACCGTCTGCACATCTGTAAAGTTTGAGAGCCGTTTGGCAGCCATTTTATCTGAAATATGCCCAGAATTTTAGCCAAGACTAGAGTTTAAGACTAGAGCTGCACAATGCATCAAATGGCTTCATCACTGTGAAATGGCAGCTTGGCAGCTTTTCTGGTTGGATTTTATGTTTCCAGGGTCTTCATTCACCATCTGCCCCTATTTTCCTCACCTCAGTGTAACTTTAGGGGCTGAGGGGCCGAAGCTCAGAGCGTATTGCAGACATGGCGTAATAATAAAGAGAGAATTAATATCTTTGCAATTTTCAAATATTTTTCAGCCATATTGGAGACACTTTTAAGGGAAATAGACTAATTTTTAGCTCAATTTTATCTAATTTTAGGCCATGAAGAAGATAAATTAATGATTCTTTATCAGTTTAGTTTCATATGCAAATATCTTAGCACACTTGAAATAAGACAAAACTAACTTACAGGTAACTTTTTAAGTTTAAGTCAATAATTCCTTAATATTGATGAAAAATTACTAGTTTGACTGGCAGATTATTTCACTTATAATGTGGGAAAAATGTCTTAGTGAAATAATCTGCCACATTTTTCCCATATTACAACTTATAAAACTTATATTTTTAAGTTAGTATGTTACAAAGTTATTTACACCCAAAACAAAAATACTTTGTTTTGATTTTTTTGCAGTGTTGAGCCTAAATGAGTAGCTAACAATAAATACGTGGAGCTTATCACAGTTTTAATTTGCTGGAAATGAAAGAAAGTTATTTTTATTTTATCTGTCCAGGTGGAAGACCTGAGGATGCGAGTTCGAGAGCTGGAGGAGAGGGAGAAGAAGGAGAGCAAGAAGCTGGCTGATGAAGACGCCCTGAGGAAGATCCGCGTTGCAGAGGAAACCATCGAGCATCTGCAGAAGAAACTGGCAGCCACCAAGCAGGTTTGTTTGGCTCCTCAGCTGACATGCTAACAGCGCTAATGAAACCTGAACTCACTGAACTTGTTGGCCCTCGTTTGCTGCTAAACATCATGTTTGACTTTTTGTGATGGAACTGAGATGAATATTTAATTCCCAGCTGTTAGATGAGTGAAACCAGGGGCGTTAGCGTCACATTTGCCTGAAAAAGAAGCTTTGCTAATGTTAGCCGTGTGAGGAGGAACCGAAACCTGGCGACCCGCCCAATCAGCTTGGCGTGTTAATCTGAACCCACAGGTTTGTTTTGAATTGTTTGATGCTGGTGAAAGTCGGGGTCCCCCTTATTCTGCAGGACATTTTAATCAACTGGCACTTTTGGTTTTGCCTTTATTTTTCTTTAGTTGGGAGTTTTGTGTAAAACAAATAATAATCACTAACAGAGGATTTCCTGATCAGGATTTACTGGATTTTCTAAATATTTTCTGTCTCTGTGTTTCATTTTGGACAACATTAAGATCAGGAATGTCTTTTAAAGGGCCGGTTATGGAAGAAAGTATAAATAAAATCCATTAACAATCGGTTAGAACTGTTATTTTATAGCACAATCCATTAACTATGTTACCTTCAGTTGTTAGAAAAATCCTGTATGTATCAAATATGACTTAAAAGAAATGTAACTTTGTAACGCCTTGAAATTGGGCCTTTGTCTCTTTAAGAACTCCTGCTCTCTCTGAAGCTCCGCCTCTAGGAAGTCATCCAACATGGCTCCTCTATTAACCCTTTAACGTTTTTACCAGCGTTGCTCTGAGCAGCAGCTCCTTTAATGAGCTCAGCAGATGTTTGCTAATTGCTGCTGGCTAGTCTGAAGGAGCTGAATGGGGGAGGAGCTGCGCCTCGAAGGCGGGGCTAGGTCCACCCAGCCGTTTTGCAGCTGACTGGTTGCCGTGGAGATTAAAGGATCTCTCAAACATCTTTGATTCTTTCATCCATGTTCTCTGAAAAAGTTGATTTTACATGATACTGTTAGCTTTCTAAAGTTTAGACAAATAGAAAGTTCTGGCGGGCCGGATTTGGACCGCCGGCCTTGAGTTTGTCTTCATCAGATAAACCTCATTCAGCTACAGCCTCCAATAAACTCAGGCTTTGATCCAGCTGACGGATGTTTTCATGCAGCACTGTTTCTCGAGGCGCTAAGCTAACCAGCATTAGCATGTTTACTCTGTTTTGATGAGTCTTGATGATATTTCAGGCTACAGAATGTGTTTCTTTTCTGTGTCTGAGATACCCCTGATTTGGACCTCAAGGTGAAGCTTTGTACTTCCTCTCAGAATCACTTTAGGAAAGTTGCTGTAATGTTTCTGAGAGTTTGAATCCTTCACTTCAGTCAGCTACAGGCGAGAATCAGGGGGTTCAGAGCAACTTAAAAAGACTGAAACAAGCTAATAAAGACAACTGGTTCTGGTTCTGGAACCATGGGAGATGATGAATCGCAGACAACCCTGACTGTGTCTTCACTCAGAAGCTTCTCAAGAGTCGCTGTAACACTGACTGCTACAGGAGATGCTTCTGCCTACGGATAACTACTAAAATTAATAGCACGAGTTCGAACAACTTAAATTTTCCCTTTGAATGTGAATCTAAAGACAGATGAGAGTGACAAAGGAGTGTTTTCTTTTTCATTAGTAGTAAAAATGTGAGCCAACCTTATTAAACCTCAGGTTACCTCATTCTCTTAAGTTTTATAATCCTAGATTATCAGGCGCAGGAATGCATGAAGCAGTAATGAGTCCCAGGTTAAATGTTTATGACGTCACCTCACCGTGTTGGCCGTAGCGGATCCGCCCAACACGCTGTTATTACCCAGCTGTTGACCTTAATGTTATCAATCCGAGAGGCTTATTAGTTAATTTGACTCACACTTTCTGCTGCCATGCCTGTGTGTAGGTGTGTGTGCTTTTAACTCGGATAAAGCTGCAGCAGATGCTGAGAAGTGATTTGTCTGCAGCTCTTCATGCTTGGGAGGTGGTCCAGAACGTAATTAAAGGAATGGAGAACCGGCCCGGCCCGATGACACACTGTTAGTGTCGTACGAACTTCGTAAACAATCAAACATGCAGGAAGCTAAAAGAAAAGCCACTCGTGGGTTCATCCACCCTGTTTTATGGACGTTTTTTTGTGTCGAACGTGTTCCTCTAAAACGACTCTTGAATCACTGAAAAGCTCTGTGTTCCATTAATAATGCCTTAATGTGCTGAATCTTTAATTCAAGCTGCTAAATTATGATAAGTATTCCAGGATGAGTGTTTAAAAGTGGAGGAAGAAAGTCCAGTTAGT
Organism: Xiphophorus couchianus; assembly: GCF_001444195.1. NCBI lineage: Eukaryota > Metazoa > Chordata > Actinopteri > Cyprinodontiformes > Poeciliidae > Xiphophorus > Xiphophorus couchianus. The sequence continues at coordinate 2,759,801 of NC_040229.1, forward strand.
TTTCCAGATCCGACACTGACGTCCATCCAGATGTTAGATTATCTTTTTAATCCTAATCTGCCCTGAAACACTCAGAATGAAGTTCATATCTGAGGATCTCTGGGTAGAAAACGAATCAATTCTTTCTACAAACATCGTTTTATAACCAGAAACGGCTGCTGGATAATTTAAGCAGTAAATGTAATGGTGGTTTGTAGTGATGGGATTTTGTTTTTGTTTGTTTTGGGTTAAAAAAAAAAGCTTTAATCTCTTAACCCTCCTGTTATGTTCCGGGTCAAATTGACCCGTTTTAAAGTTTGAAAATTTTCTAAAAATAGTTGGAAGTATTTTTTTTGCATGAAACTTTTCCTATTTGTCTTAATAGGTGAACTCTACATATCAATTGAAAATTTATTAGTTTTACACATTTGTACCAACCCCTAGGTCTACTTTTTACACAGATACTGTTCGGGTCAATTTGACCCGGCAGTCAGGTTAAAGTGCAAAAAAAGATTAAAAAATGTCCATTTCTATATGTTTCCTTGCAGCTATGAACCATATTTCACCACACAAACACCACACACATCCATGCACACCCCGACACACACAAGCCCACTTTCTCACTATTCTCTTTACTTCACTAGGAAACTGCGAGAAAGCAGGTGTTCACACAACTTTTGAGGAGAACTTCTTCTGTTCCTGTGGACAAACTCCACCCACACTGAGTGACACTCAGCAGAAGTGGAGGGAAACATAAATACTCTCTGCATGACTCATTTATCTTGATTTTAATCAGCGGGTCAATTTGACCCTGAACAGTTTGTGTGTCTCAAGTTCAATTATAAAGATCACCCATTGAAAAAAAAAAAAAAAAGTGTAATATAAAAATATTTACCAAAAATCAATTTCAAGGAAATTATAGTTTTTTTGTGTCTAGGATTTATTCAGTAAATATTAAAAATGCAAATTCCATTTTTTATGTCCAAATGAGTAAATGAGTAGGTTGTTGTCATTGATCCTTAATTTGGGAGAAATAATCAAACATCATTGCACAAATATGAATTGAAATGGTTAGTATTGGAGTTAATAATCAGATAGAAAAATGTTTTGGAGGAATTTTTTGGTTTCTGACACTATTGCATGATTAAACACTCCCTGGGTCAAATTGACCCACGAACATTTTTGCTGTACCTCAGAAACGAACATAACAGGAGGGTTAACAACATGAAATAAAGTTTATTTGCACATTTCAGCAGCGAGGCAGTTCAAAGTGTTTTACGCCATAAAAACATAACACAGAAAAAAATTACGAAACAATGATACATATAACTTCTTGTCAACTGGCATCATCGAAATGACCAAGCTAATACTCATCAAATTGATTGATCAATGTTCCAGTGATTATTAATCAAAGGCAACACCAAACTGCTTGGATTTTAGCCTTATTTTAAAGAACTCAGCGTTTTTGCAGTTTTTAGGAAACTTGTCCCAGTTTATTATATGAAGTGTGACTAAAGAGAAAAACAGATGAGTTTTTCTGGATCTTTCTGGGACTGAAAATGTTCCTCAGGTGATAGAAGGCCGACTTTGTAACTGTCTTTATGTGAAGGTTCATGTCTGCTGGTTTCCAGCTGTAATAACTGAAGCTGTGTGCTGACTCTAGAACGTTCCTCTTTTAGGTCCTAAGATAATAACTTCAGTTTTGTTTCTGTTCATCCGAGCCTGTCACAATAGCGAATGTTACTGGACGATAAATAGTTTATGATTTACATCACTACGTCTTACACGCCGTTTCCCGGCGCAAAATACGTACAAAAGATGAGATGCCAACCAGTTTGTTCGTACATGCTAGGCTACATGACGGTGCGGCATTGTCTCCATGGTTACCAAAGGTTAGAGACGTACCTTCTCCGTAATGCGATATTGGATATCATCTTTCTAATCACACTTATAAAGTATGTGAACGTTAATCTTCTTCGCTGTAACTCCGGGGTCACACTGAGGGCTGCTGTCATGGCCGCCATCTTTCCTCATTAAACGTTATACAGTAAAATGGCAGGTTTGGTTTGTATCCTGGTCTGTTTGTGCAGCCGACTGCTCAGCATCCTGTGACCATTTTTAAATTAAATCAACTGAATAAAAGCGACGTCAGACTGAAAGATGAATGTTTTTAGACGGGCGTTAAAGGAGCGCATTGGTTGGTTTGACGTCCGTCATGGCGGAGTGGGCGGAGCTCTGGAGAGCGTGACGTCACGTGCAAAGGGTCAATGATAACTAATGCTAATTATTACCTAAGGTTTTGGGAACATCTGGATGTTAATTAGGAGTATTAGACCTGGATGATCCCAGATGTGACGTCTGTCCGTTGTGGTGAGAAGTTACCCAGAGGTTCCTGTTCTTCTGAGGTCCAACAGAACCGACACTGTGGTTCACTCAGCCTGCTTTCTGTCAAACAGAAACAATCTTTCTGTTTATTTTCCTGCCCTTTATTGGAAGCTATGGTAGCATCACCCAAACTAAAACATTTTCATTTAAAGGATTCATTGCAGCAAGACTAACATTTTTAATACTCTGTTAAAATTAAACTTAAACGTTTCAGTTCTGCAGAAGTTTTAGAAGCGTAAATCTAAAGGCTTGTTGTGTTTCCTCTGTTTGCAGAGGAAGTTCACGTGTTTAACGTGACGGCATCACCCAGAACACACGTTAGCGCCAGGCCCGGCCGAGTCCGAATTCACAGAACACTGGAGGCATTAAATCTAAAACATGCACATGTGTTGGCTTTATGGGAAGCTGAGCTGCAGGATGAGGAAACCATGTGTTCTCCGAACATGAAGCTTTTACTGGTTTTAGCTTTAAAAGTAATAAGATGCACATGTGTAAGAAACTTTATTATACCAAAACATTTGTTTAATGCAGAATCACTTTTCTGTTGTATCTTTTGAAGATGTAGAATTAGTTTTCTCCATCCAGATCATCCCATAATACCAGTTTTACCTCATCCCTGGAAACAATGAAGGAAATGAATTATAAATGGGTCGTGTTACACTGGAGCAGCGATTCTGTTACTTTCTGTCACGTCCTCCAGAGATTATAAACGTTTTTTCGTCCCCGTCAGAAAGTGAGAATAAAGTCATGATGCTATGAGAAGAAAGTCTTAATAATATCAGAAAGTCGTAAAATAGCCAGAATAGTTATTATCAGAATAAAGTCGTAACAATGTGAGAATAAAGTGTGTTATGATTGTAGGACACTTCTTCTACTGGGTTGAACAGGCAGCCTGTTGATTATTTTGAGCACTGCTGCCACCTGGTGGCCAGACGCTTGTTTTCCGGTCTACAATAATAAAATCCTCCTGCTTCACTATCAGAGGTTCTGTACTAGAGGAACTAAACTGGTGAATGAACTGGCTTCAGTAAAATTAGACAATTTGAATAAAAACCTGAATGTCTATAAACTGGTTTCCAGATGAGCATTCACAGCCTTCCCACTGCTCCCAGTGAACACCATCTGCTGTGTTTCTCTTGAGGAGGAGGAGGCGCTGCTGAGCGAGATGGACGTAACGGGCCAGGCCTTCGAAGACATGCAGGAGCAGAACAGCAGGCTGCTGCAGCAGCTGCGCGAGAAAGACGACGCCAACTTCAAGCTGATGAGCGAACGCATCAAATCCAACCAGATCTACAAGCTGCTGAAGGAGGAGAAGGAGGAGCTGGCGGACCAGGTCCTCACCTTCAAAACGCAGGTGAGGTGGTGAAAACAATCTGGCAGCGCGGAGAAATGACGCTGGAGATAAATTCAGTGTATTTTAAATAAATTAGATTTTTGTTTAGTGGTGGGGCTGGTTTTCAATTAATCACTTTTTTAATTAAAAGCCATATATTGACAAAATAAGCAACATTTTCAATTAAAAAACATTTTTTGCTGTTAAATTATTATTTTCTTATTTGTCACCGTCCACAACGACTCTGAACAATCTTGAATTAGTTTGAGATACAATCACATTTAGTTTCCCTTTGGGATCAATAAAGTATATTGGAATTTGAATTTAGGAAACTGGGAGACATTCTTATATTTTTCATATCAAACCCATCACAATTTACATTTGTACATATAAGAAATTCTATATTTAATATGTATTTATTTTACATTTGAATTATTTTCCCCATTTAATGCCGCCCTGGGAAATAGCCCTTGTTTCTCATATCAAAAACCTTCACAATTTTTTTATTTTTACATAGAATTAATTCTATATTTAATCAATTATTTTAAGTTGTAATAAATTAATGACGCATTTAAATAATAATTTCATATTTTTTTCATTTATTGTGATTTGGCACTCCTGTGTCTCCATATAATGCCATTTCACCGGCTGTAGATGCAGCCGGACGTGTCTAATATCTGGAGCTGCTTGCTGCAGGTGGATGCCCAGCTGCTGGTGGTGCAGAAGCTGGAGGAGAAGGAGGGAGTCCTGCAGACGACTCTGGCTGCCCTGGAGAAGGAGCTGGCGGTCCGGACTCAGGCCCTGGAGCTCAACAAGAGGAAGGCGAGAACACAACATGAAATCACCTTTTAATGTGGAAATTATAAAACCTGCAGTAAACAGGATGGATCCCTCCAGCGGCGCGCCGTGTGCAGTCAGGAATTTGACCATTAGCTTTTGTTTTATTGCTTCCTTGGCGCTGCAGGCGGTGGAGGCTGCGCAGCTGGCGGAGGACCTGAAGGTGCAGCTGGAGCACACGCAGGCCAAGCTGAAGGAGATCCAGGTCTCTGTGGCGGAGAACCGCACCGCCCGCGAGAGGGAGAGCAGCAACCTGAAACGGGCGCAGGTACGAGACGCTTCTGCCTCACGCCACAGAATGAGGCTGCCCTGGGCAACATGGCCGACAAAACGTTTCAAATCAGTCCATATCGATAACTATTGAATCAATTTCATTTAAATGTCTGAAACTCTGTCTGAATTTCACTGAGGTTACAGGAACCAATTAAGAAACATTACATTTTTAAATGCCATCAAAATCAAACAGAGATCAAATATATTGATAAGTTTTCCAGTGATTAAGAATCAAAAGCAGCTTGAAACAGACGGGTTTTCATCTTGATTTAAAGGAACTCAGTTTTTTGGACATTTGTTGCATTAATCAATGCGACTGATGAGTTTCTCTAGAGCTGAGATATTAGTGCTTTAGTCCTGGAATCCCGTCTTTGTAACTGTCTTTATGTGGCTATGAAGGTTCAGCTTCTCCAGTTTCCAGCTGGAATAACTGAGGCTGTTCTGACTGTAGATCCTTTAGGCCCAAAGATGAGAACCTCAGTTTTAGTAAAACCAAGTCAAATCTGAACGGGATCATTTTGATTTTTATTTACAATCTGAACTTTGTCCTGGTTCTGCAGGAGGATCTGTCCCGGCTGAGGAGGAAGCTGGAGAAGCAGAAGAAGGTGGAGGTTTACTCTGACGCAGACGAGATCCTGCAGGAGGAGATCAACCAATACAAGGTGAGGAGAAGAAAAACGAAATGCGGTTTTCAGTTTGATACAAATTCAAATCTGAAATGTGTGGCATGCATATAGATGTTGAAAGGTAAGCACACGCCACACTTTTCAGATTTGTATCTGTAAAATTGATGAGCTTTGGTATTTTTCTTCTCAATTTCACAAACTGTGATTTTTGTAGTTGCTTCATTTTAGACATTTGGGCCGGAAATTTTTCTCTTAAACAAATTTGAAACTGAAAAACTATTTTTAAAATAAAAAAAACAAAAAAACATTTCATTTCAGCTTCTTGGAGTTAAATTGGAGTCATAAAGTTTGTACTTTTTTAAACTGTAAAAAATTGACGGTAAAGAAAAAAAGACGAGAATAAAATAAAAAGTTAAATTTGAGCTGTATGGAGCTAAGTTGTGGGTATATTGTTTTTAATTGAAAAAAAGACTAAAAGTGAACAATTATTTTGAAACTAGAAAAAAGTTTTGAAACTGAAAAAACCCAACAAACTTAATTAATTTTTTTAAACCTAAAACAATTTAAAAACAGGGAAAAAGAGAGATATTTCTTTTAAAGTCTTACAGCTGAAAAAAGTTTCATTTCAGTTTTATGGAGCTAAATTGTGGGCATGAAGTGAAAAAAAATAAAATTGGAAAAAAATTATTTGATACTTAAAAAATGTTTTGAAGCTGAAAAGAATATTTAAAACTAAAAACAAGTTCAAAATGACTTTTCAGATTCAAATATTTTTTTCTGGCCCCAATGTATCTCCGTACTGGGTTATTTTTGTGACGGTTTGAACTCCCCACTCAGGCCAAGCTGCGCTGCCCCTGCTGCAACACGCGGGACAAGGAGACCGTCCTCACCAAGTGTTTCCACGTCTTCTGCTACGAGTGTCTGAAGATGCGCTACGACACCCGGCAGAGGAAATGCCCCAAGTGCAACTGCGCCTTCGGAGCCAACGACTTCCACCGCATCTACATCACCTGAGCGGCCGAGCAAGAGACACAGAGAGAGAGAGGAGAGACTGAACCAAAGGAGAGAAGAGACCAGAGGGGGGAGCAGGAGGACTGCAGATTTACTCAGACCTTTTTAATCGTTGGAAAAGACTCGTTTTACCAGATTTCTTTCCATTTGGTGACCAAACATGGTGATTTGTCTGCCTGAGTGTGTTGTGAGCTGGTTTAATAAACACACACCTGTGAGGGAAGCGACGTTCTCGCATGTTGAGCTTTTATTTTACTAGAACTAGTCGTTCCAGAGAAAAATGTTTCCATTTCTACGGCTGAAAAACCACCTCATTCTGTAGCGCAAGCTAGTTTTTCTATAAAAAATACTTTTTTTCATAGAAAAACTATTGTTTTAAAAAACATTGGCGTGTTCCCGTTTGGCAAATTTATTTTTGTACTTTCAATTTGCGCATTAAAAATCATGCTGCTGGGCGTGCCGTGGTGGCGTAGCGGTTAGCGCGACCCATATTTGGAGGCCTTTAGTCCTCGACGCGGCCGTCGCGGGTTCGACTCCCGGACCCGACAACATTTGCCGCATGTCTTCCCCCCTCTGCTTCCCTGTTTCCTGTCAGCCTGCTGTCGTATAAGGGACACTAGAGCCCACAAAAGACCCTGGAGGGGTAAAAAAAAAACATGCTGCTCTATTGTCATCATCACTTCCTGTTGTCTTCTTTGTTGTTTTCGCCAGTAGTAACATCCGGTTGTTGATCATGTGATGCGTGTGATGTGAAAATGTTTCCATGGCATTTTTAGCAAAATCAACTGATTTCTGCAGCAGAACCTCATCCTAGTGCAAAGATTTTACATAGAAATATTTTAGTTTTTTCAAAATTGGCTTGTTACAATTAAGCAAATTTATTTTCATACTTTCATTTTGCGCATTAAAACAAACTGCACCATCATCCTTCTACCACTTCCTGCTGTTGTCGTCTTCATTGTTTCCAGCAGCGGTAACGTCTGCTGCTGATCATGTGACTCGGTTGACGCAAAGAAACCCGTTTCCAAAGCATTTTTGCAAAATAAACTGTTTATTTTTGATATGTCCAAACAACAACCTCGTCCCAACAATGTTTTATTGAAAAATACAAGTTTTTTTCTAAATTTGCATATTTTCACTAATCAAATTTATTTTTGTACTTTCAACTTTTTTTGCACATTAAAACAACAAACTGCGCCATCATCCTCCTCCCACTTCCTGTCCTCATTTCCATTACAGTTTTGTGAAATGAACCAGTTTCTGATAAACCACCTCATCGTAGCACAAAACTTTTTATAAATAAGATTTTTTTTCTGTATTTTTAATTTGCCCATTTGAAAAAATCCCCTTACATTTCCTATTTGTCGTCTTCTTCATCCTTTCCGCCTGCAGTAACATCCGGTTGTTGATCACGTGACTCGCGATGCATAAAAGTTTCTACTGCAGTTCAGTCAAATAAACCAATTTATACTGCTGAAAAAAATGCACCTCTTCCGAGCGCAAGAAATCTTAACTTCAGCTCATTTCCTGGTGATCAGTGGAGTGGAAGCTGGTGCAGCCGAGAACTGAACTTTGAACATGGCCGCCAGCAGAGCTGAAACCTGAACGTGTTTCCAACAGAAAGTCCAAACTGCCGGGTTTGTGTTGCGTCTTTGCATTGACGACGCCTGAGAGACATCAGCTCGCTTGGCGCGCGCTCAGCGCATACAGGAGGGTTTGGATCACCTTGGGCAAGCTCCGCTGTGTGTGTTCACCCCGTTGCCATGGCGCCTGCCGGAGAGTTTGACACAACATCTGCAGCTTATAGTGCCTCATTACTGATGAAATCACTTGAGTGGAAAGTCGTCCTTCGTGGGCTCCAGGTCCTCCTAGAGAGCTTTCCTAAAGGTTAGCCGTGACAACGGAGTAGAAAAACATCTGCCTGCAGCTTAATTGCGCCAATGAAACCTTCTGATGATGTGAAGTATTTACTGGGGGTTTGGTGGAGCGTCTGTTTGACGTTAGTTCTTGTGGGAAAGGCAGTTCACACCATGCAACGCTCATAAGAGGTTCCAGGCTGCGGAGGAGATGAGCGAATGTGGGGAAGGAAGAAGAAAAAGAAAAAAGTTTATCAGGCATTTGGGAATAGTTAGCAGAAATTTCCTCAAGAACGGAGTGAGAAAAAGACAGCAGGGTTGTTCCTAGAGGAAAGTATTCACACCCCTCCAGCGTTTTCACATTCAGTCCGTTTCATTTGATCCAATTGATGAAGTTTAACTTGATGGACCGGAAAAAACAAGTTACTCTGTTTACCAAACTGTTTCCAAGTGTTAAAGTTCATTTTAAAGCCCTTTAAGATGAACTTTAACACTCAATTCAAATCTTCCTTCACAGCTCAGTCTGGGATTTCTCCCTTTCACTTGGATTCCCCCCTAACCCTACCAGCCAATCAGAGAACAGAAGGAGAATTTGTGACTGATTAGAACTGCCCTCTGTTGTTGTTTATATATCATATGTAATTTTACGCATGTGCACAACACTGGAGAGCAAAAGGACGATTCTTCTCCTCACCATCCAAAGCTGCGCTGCTGCGGCGGAACAATCCCTTTAAAATGAAACCTGTTGCTATTATTCATTTAGTGCAGTGAGTCTCAGCAAAGCTGTAACTGAACTGAAACACATAAAATTCCACATCACATCTACATGTTAAGTTTGTCATAGTTGGGGCGTGCTGTGGTGGTGCAGCGGGTTAGCACGCCCCACGTTTGGAGGCCTGAGTCATCGACGCGGACGTCGCGGGTTCGACTCCCGGTCCCGACGACCTTTACTGCATGTCCTCCCTCCTCCCCTCACCCTCCTTCCTGTCTGCCTACTGTGGAAAAAATACGAGCCGCTAGCGCCGCAAAAACTCTTCGGAGAAAAAAAATGGGGGAAAAAAAAAAAGTTTGTTATAGTCAAGCTAGCATAGCTGACCTACTTCCCTCTTCCTTGCTATTTTTTTCTATTAAAACTTTTTCCTGCTCAGAGCAGCAGCTCCTTTAATGAGCTCAGCAGCTCCACCAGCTGTTTGCTAATTGCTGCTGGCTAGTCTGAAGGAGCTGCACTTCGAAGCCGGGGCTAGGTCCACACAGGCGTTTTGCACAGCTGAATGGTTGCCATGGAGATTGAATGATTTCTCTAACATGCATGAAAAAATGAAGGCAACACTCCAGGGAAAGATTTGATGGAAAGATCCAAAAAGTTAATTTTATACCGCCCCTTTAAATGATGAACTTTTCAGTGTTGTTGTAACTTACTGATTGAGGTTTGTGGTGATGAACTGTGAAGTTTCAGGCTGTGATCCTGTTTCTGCAGGTTTGGGGTTTTTAACAGCTGAACGGTTGCCATGGATACTAAAGGATTTCTCAAACCTGCATGAAAGAATCAAAGCAAAACTCCAGGTTTGTGTTTGATGATGGACTAACATTAAAAGGAGATGGAAAGATAAAAGAAAGTATTTTTAAATGCAGTTAGAATGTAACCAGAATACATGAGCATGCCACACTTTTCAGAAGTTTTTGTCTAAATAGAAAAATAATTAGAAATAATTTTTAAAAAAACACCTTGAAGTTCTGCTTCAGTTTTGCTCCATCAAACAAACTGAAGGTTGTTTTGCCTTCAGTCAGCCCTCTGATCGTGTTTTGTGTTTAGTTTTCTGCTGTTTGACCAGAAAATGCTGCAGTTCTTCTCCTCTTCGCTCCAGGAGACAGTAGTGAGGCCGATTTGGAGTCCGCTGGCTTTGTTTTTGCATATTTGTGCAGCGGCAGAGGCTACACCCAGCCCCAGACATTAATAACACCACCCTGCGTCAGCGACGCTCTCCATGTCCAAGCAGAAACATCTCCAGCTTCTTCCCGATGAGTTTTACCTTCTGGTAAACTTTCTGTATCGCTCCGTGCAGAGCGGGATGATTTAACCTGTTAATTAATGTCATGTGTTTCTGCCGCGCTCCTCTGTTTCCCCCGCTCGGCTCGCTGTGCGTAAGGGACCCCGGGCCCCTGCCAGAGTCTTGTGTTTTTTGGCACAACGCGGAGCATGACGTCTGCAGGCGTGGTAATAACAATGAGAGGCTATAAATCCTGGGCTACACGGTGTTCAGAGTGGGAAAACACGCAGGGCGTGGCCTGTGAAATGTTACAAATCTAACGGTGCGGAGTGAAACCGCGATACCTGAACTGATTTGTTTGAAAGTTTCGTTTGAAAAATGAAAGTGAAAAAAGTGTGAGAGATGAAACCGCGGCGGAGTTTCCTGTGGGCGCAGAGAGTCCGCGCTGCGCCGCAGCTACATAGGAAATGACTCATAGGAGCTGAACTGCGCAGCGTGGGTGTGTGCGCACTATTAAAACACGGCGCAGACTCCTCCGCATGACTCACTCTGATGCTCGCTTTTCCATGCTGAAAACCAGCACGGATTCCTAATCAGATGAACTTTTGGGAATTGCGTGGCCGACAGCGAGCAGCTCTCCTCCCGCAGGCACCATGGCTTCAGCCGCAGTTTGCGCACTCATCTGCGGATTTATTCTAGCGGCTTCCACCGGGCTCCACGCGGAGAAAAGTGAGTAAATACATTTACATTTTTCTCTAGTTTAAAACTTTCCCTCCATGTTTCTGGACGCGTCCCGCCCGGGTCCGGGTTCGGCGGCGTCTGTTCCCCGGACTGGACTGGAACAATCGCGGCTTTGTTAGTTTGTGGGAACCCGGATCAGGCTGGACCCGCCAGCGGCTCCGCTTCCTTTACCAGCTGCATTTCTCACCGGTTCCGCATTCCGATGGGCTGATTTCACCGCGGTGCCCTCTGGCCGAGCCGGGCCGGGCCGGGCCAGCGCTGCCTGGGTCCATTTTGCACAAAGAAACATTTTCACTCCGCTGGACTCCAAACACAGAGGATTGTTCTGCTTTGAAGTTCGGAGCTAATCCCAGAGGAAAACACCTCTCAGATTACACTGAGGTCATAAAACCTGGGAACACAAACAGCCCAGAGTTTCTTCATGTTTCAGTCTAAACTTTTGCTCAGTTTATTGCAGTGACATCTGGAGATCAGCTGTTCTACAACCTCCGCCTTCAGTCCGCGACATGCAAACCCACCAGCGGCTCCGAGGCTCCGAGGCTCCGGTCGGAGCCGGAGGAGATGCGATGATGCCGAGTCCGCCAAAAACTCAGACATTTTCTAGAAAAAAGCTCGAAACGTTTAACATTTGTTCAAAAAAACTCCGAAATTTTAATATTAATCAAAGACAGTTTAGAAAAAATAAGGAATTTTCAGAGTTTGAAGTTTAAAAAATGCCAAAAATCTCATAAATTTTTAGCTTAATATCAGAATTTTATTATTAATTTTTTTTAGAAAAATTGTATTCAAGTTTGAAGTCAAAAATGTTGAACTTATTGATTTTCAGAATTTCAAAAGAAATTTGAAAGGTGGTAATTTTGATGAATTTTTCTAGAAAATTTTCATTCTTGAATTGCAGTTCATGGTCTTTTAATTTATTTAATTTATTTAAATGTTCAGTACAACTCAAAGTATTTGTCTTTTTACAACCAAACGTTTATAAGTTGATCCACGTTGATCCAGAGATTTACTGAAAAACTGAATTTGCTAAACCTAAATCAGCTTTTATTGAATTTATTAAACTTGGTTAACTATAGCAAACGTTTAGGAAGAAAGAGACTCAAATCTTATGTCAGCTATGCTAGCTTGACTTTGCTAACCGTAACATGTGGCTGTGATGTGGAATTTGGTGTTTTGGTTCATTTAAAATAAATAAAACTTGTTCCCTAAACAACTAATGTACTGACAGACCATCAGTACAGTAGGTGTTTAAATTAGCTAATCTACCACTGCTGTTAGCTTAGCTAATAGCAGCTAGCTAATCTACCTCAGTGATCAGCCTGAAAACATGAGACTGTAGCAGACTGAATGTTCTGCTCTTTGTGTTGGAAATGTTTTGGTGTTTTGTTGGTATTGAATCCTGAAACATAAAGTGGTGTTGTCTGTTGCTATAGCAACAAGTCATAACGCAGTGGTTTTGATTTTTTTCAGCCTTATTTTTTCCTGCACTAAATGCATAACAGCTTCATCTCCAGGTTTCATTTAGCGGATCATTCCACCGCGGCTACGGATGGCGTGTAAAAGAATTAGCTTTTTGCCTCCGTTGTTGCTCGCATGTGAAGTTGCAAAATATTGTAATACAATAACATACAGCTGAGGATAAACTGATTGTATGGATTTCAGGTGACGCTCTTGGATGGTGTTCACTAGCTAACGTTATGGTAGCAGGAGATCAGAGCAGCTTGTTCACATCGTCTGACATGTTTTCCGTCTCGTACAGTGGATCCCCACAGCAGCCATTTTGTTTATATACATTTCTTTTGCGCATTGGAGAAGAGTGTCCATATATTATCTGAAGCCGTGGTTCATCCATTATTTACGCTGCGCTTGCCTACCAAGATGGCGCGGACCGCTTTCTGCTCAGACATGTGGGAATAAGTAGCTCAGCGGCTTTTAAATCCTTTTTTCAGCCGGTTGAGATGATCAGCATCAGGCTTTTGTTTGATAAGCATCACAGTGGATCTCTGTCTGTCTGTCTGTCTGTCTCTCTCTCTCTGTCTGTCTCTCTCTCTCTCTGTCTGTTTCTCTCTCTCTCTCTGTCTCTCTCTCTCTCTGTCTCTCTCTCTGTCTTTCTCTCTCTCTCCGGTTTGAACAAAGGTCACGCTCCACTTCCTCCCTGTTACCTTTTGAACCCCGCTGCGCCGCGCTGCGCCGCGCTGCGCCGCGCTGCGCTGCGCGGCGCTCCAGTGGGATGACGTGTGTCTGAATCCTGACTGTTTCTCAGAAGCGGTGACTCTCTCGCTCCCAGTGACTGTTGCTGTGAAGTGACTCACTCTGCTGGGTCTCTGCGGCTGTAATGGGGCCCAGGGCCCAACATGCCACTGACATGAGTTTGTGAGCAGGTGGCTCGCGGTTTGCAGCTGAGCTAACAACCGGTCCGTTCTCATGTGGTTCTGGTTTAATGTTCTCTGCCTTTGTGACTGATGGGACTAATCAGGTGGATGTAAACATTTCCCCGGGAACGGCGCGCTGTGATGGATTTGGCACCGGTTCCCATTTGGCCGTGGAAGTTTCAGGAAGTGGATGATTTAAAAGCTTTTCAGGCGTCAGTAGATTTTCAACTTTGGCTTTTGAAACGCGAATCTGGGATCGTTTTCTGATGAGCAACAAATGTCTCAGAAAGTGACTTTTATTTCAATCTTCCCATTTTCTCCTGAGGTGAGAAAGTGAAAAGTGTTAATTTGAACCTGAAGTCACAAAATGAATCGGCTCATCTTTTATTGATTGATTGGTTTTGATCTGATTGATCGGTTTCTGTGTCTCCGTGACTCTGGTTTTGATTTGGCCTTCAGGAGGAAGAGCATCCTCTTAGGGTGTGAATACTTTCTGACTGACTTGCTGCTCTGCCGCACACATCAGCTGTCTGTCCAAACCACAAGTTTACATACTGCAGGTATGTGGAAACGAAAGGAACTGCAGCCAGAGAGAATCTAAAAATCATGTTTGAATCTTAAAATTATGACTTTGTATTTCATAATTTAGTTTTAATCTCATAATCTGGATTACCCCAAATTGCTTATAGACATTAATTTTGAATTAGAAGAATCTCTCTCTCTTTCTGCAGCAGTGAACCAGACAGAAATAATCCTAATCCTAATCCGAACATGAGAATTTTATTCTGATTTTTTTGTTTTGTTTTTATGTATTTATATTTATTTATTTATTAACAATGGAGGCAGAAACTGTTTCTGGTTAGTTGTGAAGTGAAATGAAAGCGACAGCAAATGTTTCAGAGGAAGAGGTTAGGAAACCGCTCTGCTTCATCATCATCATCATCATCATCATCTCAGGAATTAAACCTTCCCTTCACAGGAAGTCAAAACCTCATTTCCTGCTTCTTCCTCATTTCATGTCGTTTTACAAACAGCAGCAGATTCTTCAGAAACGTTTCTGGTTTCACCTGAACCAGATCCGGAGAAACGGAACGAAAAGAATCAAATCCAGAATGTTTTTAGTTTCTGAATTTAGATCTTTGTGTTTCTGCAGGTCAGTGCCAGACCTCAGAGTTCTTCAGCTCAGACCTGGGGGTTTGTGTTCCCTGCACTTCCTGCAAGCAGTACCCCAAAACCCCGTCCTGCAACACATGTGAGCGTCTGCAGCTGCGTCTGCGCCGGCTGCGTCTGCGCCGGCTGAATATTCTAGAATACCGTAGAATATTTAACTTCTGCTTATAAAAATCACATAACGCTCCTTTAATCAGAACATTTTAGATATTAAAACAATATCTTTCAGTGTTTTTGTTTCTATGGAACTCCATTTCTGCCATTAATGAAAAAATAAAACCTGTGCTGAATGTTAAGATTACAACTATGAAGTTCAAAAATATTATCTTAAATCTAAAAATTAACTTTATATTCTATCATTTTGACTTTAAATTTAATCATTTTGACTTTGTATCTCAAAATTATGTTTTAGCCTCAAAATTATTACTGAATGTTAAGACTATAACTTTGTATCTGCAAATTATAACTTTTGATCTCATAATTATGAGATTGAAAGTTGATATTATG
The DNA here is from genome assembly GCF_001444195.1 of Xiphophorus couchianus. NCBI lineage: Eukaryota > Metazoa > Chordata > Actinopteri > Cyprinodontiformes > Poeciliidae > Xiphophorus > Xiphophorus couchianus. The sequence continues at coordinate 2,774,879 of NC_040229.1, forward strand.
GCTTCCTGTTGGGCTTTTATTTTTGTTTCATGGCACTAAGGGCCTTCCGTAGGAAGTGTTTAGATCTATAGAAGAGGCCGGGTCAGAGCGGCTCCTCTTGCCCCTCGGTGTTACCCTCTCTGTCCCGCTGCAGGTAAACCTCTGGAGGAGACGCCGCACGTCTGGAAGCTGGCGGCCATCACCAGCTTCTCGGTCCTCGGCGTGGTTCTGATCGGCGCCGCTCTGATCATCGGAGTCATGATGCATCGACGCAAATCACACAAACGACCTCTGAGAGGTAGAACCCGATTTTCAAAACTTTTCTCCTCCAGCTTGATGTGGGAAACTTTGAATCTCAGAAATATGAGTTTTAATCTCCAAATTCTGAAGTTTTTAATGATCTCTGTGAGGGAAAACTGGATTTTTAAAACATTTCTTCTCCTCTTGACGAGTGAATCTGAGACGACAGAGCTGTGACCTTTGACCTTGACACGTTTTTTAACGAACATGAACAGGGTGTGAAAACTTCCTGCAGTTATCAGTTATAATATTGTGATGATTTGAGCTCAGAGTTTATTTTCTGATTTCTACAGAACCCATCGAAGAGACGGCGGGGCCACTTTACCAAGCTTAAACAGCCGAGTAGGTATTTATTATTACTATTATTAATATTATTAACGGTAATGTTTACACCGTTTTGCTCTGTAATCTCTTTACCTTGACGGTTCGGACAGTCAGAGCTCCTAAAACTTTAATCTTCCTCTGACTTCAGGATGAATTTTAACATCTACTGAAGAGAAAATCTGCTTTACACAAATCTAATGTAAAATAAATCTGTTTTTTATCCTGTCATAAAATAAATAATCACTTTACGCCTGAAACTGTTTGTCACAAAGAGCTGAGACGATAAACTGCTCTGTTCATGTGTCTGTCTGGCAGTTTGAACCCGTTTTTAAATCGTCTGGTTCTTGTGCGCAGCCTCATCCCCTCCTCAATCAGATGTGACCGAACCACGGAGCCTGAGGAACCTCTGGACGACGGGCCGCGTACCGAACCCCGGGACCGCGGCTCCGGCTGCAGACGGACCAATCTTTATTTATTGGACTGTTGGTGAGGAGACGAGCTCAGTTCTGAACGGGTCCGGCAGACAGCAGGCGACCCGCTGAGCCTCTGCTCACCTTGTAGGAATAGTAACAACGTTATACACTAGTTTGGTATCTTGTTCAGGAAATGTCTGTCTTTATTATGCATTAACTGAGACTCCAACCTGGAGGCCTGGTGGGTTTCCAGACGTTTGATTCCGTTAAGACTTCAAGTCGTGTTCTGGTGTGAACTCCGGCGAAGCGACAAAGCGGCGAAGCGACAAAGCGGCGAAGCGACGCGTCGGCCTCTTACTGCACACGTGAAGAAGACATACTGTTCGGCACATTAAGGCCATTTGAATGTAGCGAGCTTTAGGAGAAACGTCCCCAGTACGCACCGGCTGGACTGTCCTCATGCACTCTGGGCCAGGCTTACAAAGGGCTGACAGGCGGTAGCCCAGGGCGCCACATTTAGGGGACACCCCCCAAAAGGTTTAGTTGTTTTTCTTTACCTCATATTAAACGCAGGCGCTCATTTTGCATGTGGTGTTTTTTAAATATTGTTGGTTTTTTATTAATTTGAGCAACACTCAAATATTAAGATGATGAAGTTGCGTCTTTTTGGACCAACATGGCGCCCCCTGCCAGATGTTTTTACCCAACCAACCAGCAGTTTGTACCTGCTAATTTGTCAGTGTTTGTTACAGAGCCCCCTAGTGGCCATGGGGATCTTTTTTGTTTGCATTTCCTCTCAATAATGTTTTGACTGGTCCGTTAATGTGACATCTCTAATACTGGAAGTCTTTCTGCTACTTTTCCATGTATGTTAGCATCTCGTTTGTGACGTATCAGGTTTATATCTTTAGGACACAAACGCAGCGCAAACTTTTGTGCAGAAGTAAAACAGGTCAAACATGGCATTTAAAGGGGCGGTGTTAAAAATATCCTGTTGTATCTTTCCATCATGTTACAATGTTTTCCCCTGGAATGTTGTTTTAATTCATGCATGTTTGAGAAATCTTTCAATCACCATGGCAACCATTCAGCTGTGTAAAACACCTGGGTGGACCTAGCCCCGCCTTCCTGGCACAGCTCCTCCCCCATTCAGATCCTTCAGACTAGCCAGCAGCAATTAGCAAACATCTATTGAGCTCATTATAGGAGCTGCTGCTCAGAGCAACGCTGGTAAAAATGTTGTTAAAGGGTTAATAGAGGAGCCATGTTGGGACGACTTCCTGGAGGCGGAGCTTCAGAACCATCTGGAGTTTTTAAAGAGACGGAGGCCCAAATTTAAGGTGTTACATTTCTTTTAATACCATTTTTATACCAACAGAAGTTAGTTATTCACATACTAACTTGATGATGCTATGAAATAGCACTATGTGGCAAGGAAATACGTAACGCCCCTTTAAATTCCTTTTAAGACATTAAAGGAAACTTCATTAAGAGAGAAAGAAATAAAACTACATCCAAACTAATTATATTATTTTTGAGTTATTTTCATGGAGCAAAATAATCCCTGACATCCCTTAGGGGGCGCTGTAGTTTGTAAATTACATCTGTAACAGATTTTTTAAAAATGTTTATAATTTTTGGTGGGTTTGGGCTCCAAACTGGTCTCCAGCCCAGGGGCCCCTATTCCTCTAAATCCGGCCCTGTTTTCACTGTTACTGCATCTCCTGAGACCAACAGACTGTTTTTTTAATGAACTGTTCGCTCATTCCAGCGCTGTTGTTCTGTTTTTACTGTTCCTGACTTCCAGAAGAGGCAGGACAGGATGCGTGAAACTCTAGACACTCACTCCAAACTGCTAACATGTGGGAATGCTGCGAGGAATGCGGAGCGGGAAACAACCTGCAGTGTTTTAGTTGGAGCTCCTCCTCGCGACCTGGACGCTCTTCCCACACGTTTCTGTGACTTTACGGCTAAAAGCAGCAAAGTGGGTTCGTTTGTTCACTTTGATAAAAGATTTTCTATCAGACAGTAACAGACGTGGTTTTTACAAACTGTTGAGCTAATTTCAAGGTAGTTTTTAACTGCATTGAGGAATCACTTCACAAATAGTTTTTTAATTTTTTTTAGAAGATGTGTATATTATTTATTTTTTTAAGCGACTCGCAGCGCAGCAACACACCGACTGTGAGGGAGAGAAGCGCATTTCAACGGGACTCCAGTGAAGGTTTTTAGTGAAATGCTGCAGAGCGATAACTAACACTTGGCTTTTATTCTCCTGCTTCGTTTCTTCCCTACATGCACTGGCTTCTCTGACTTCAAACCTTTGTGTAGCAAATATATTTTCACAATAAAACTGACAACGTTTGTGGATGTTTGTTGTGTTTTTATTCAGAAACATTGAAACTTTCTTGCTGTTTTCTTGGATCTCCTGTTTTTGGACTGTTGGAGGAAACGGCATGAGGAGAAACACAAACCTCAGGCAGGCAGGGATTCAAACCCAGAACCTTCCTGCTGGGCAGAATGACGCATTTCAGGTGTTTAACTTTGTTCATATTGAATATTTTATCATAATTTCAGTTTCTGTGAACATAGGTGGTTCTAGACGGGGGCCAGCAGGGGGCCAGAGCCCCTCTGCTACTGAGATAATACTAGATTAATTTCTTATGACACATTCTGGCAAAGAAACTGTTGCTAATTGGTTCCTTGAACCAATTTAATTTTTTTATCCTCAATGTTTTTCTTTAATAAGATAAAAATTAAGCTTCATTTTAAGATCTGAGTTTTTATCTGTTAGATCTGGAGCCACAAGAGGCTTTTTGTCTCACATCATTTATTAAACAATCATAAATGTACCTTTTTTTGCCCTATTTTTTATACCCTTTAGAAAAACTTCTATGTTTATAACATAGTATGAGGTTCTGATCACAAGAGTCAAATCATTCAGTAAATGTTGTTTTTATTAGATATTATTTCATTTTTCTCCCATTGAAGAAACATTAAATGAGGTCCGAACAACATTTTCATCAGAATTCACAACCTGCATATAGTATAATAATGATAATATAAATATTAATAACAATAAAAGACAGTCATAATGTCCCAACCCAACACTGACCTGTCTCTGCTGGACAGCGGACCGGACCGGACCGAACCGCCACAGACTTCCTGTCCCCAGGACACATTAAACAGGAAGTGGCATCATGAACCAAAGAGTCTGAGTGTTTCTGTTTCCAATGGCAACAGGTTTCTGAGGTATTTCATAAATGAGGTCAGAGATCATTAAATAGTCACATATAAAGGCAACAAATATAAAAAAACAACATAATTAACAGTTTAAGAACATTTTTGGTTGAGATCATGTCAAAAAATGTTTAAGATTGGAAAAAGTTTTTTTCTGTTTTGTTATTTTTCTTCATGTTTTAAAGTTAAAATGAAAGGAGCAACCAGGTTTGTGCTCCCATAATGCATCAGGATTCAGCTGAAAAAACGTGTGAAATGCCACGAGTGAAGAAATAAATCATTCAGGTTTTCACTGATACTTTTACATCTCTGGAAAAGAAGGCAGAAAAAGCCTTAAAGTGAAACTAAAGTTTAGTTTAAAGGAGAAAATGGCACAATTCTCTTGATCCTCTTTAAAATAAACGTCTGACTAATAATCCATTACTTTTTGTTTCCCTGGGGAATAATTATGACGCGACACAGAGACGACGTATGGATGAGGAGCCATGTTTTTTCTGGCTCTGTGCATGGAGAGAGCTGAAGCTAAAAATGGCAACTCTCAGTCTCCATGGCAACCATTAGCCGACCTGCTGCAAGTATCAATATGAGAAATTTATTACAGATTATTACATTTAAGGATTTTTATGCATCTTCACCAGAGGTCAGGTTTATCCTTCAGAGGGCATCATCATCATCATCATCATCATCTGACTGATGTTTTAAAGGCTACATGATATTTATACAGCAGTCAGAAAACTTTCTAGTAAAATACACACATAATACAGCAATAAATAATCAAATACATCGATTAGGCAGAAAGTACGACGGCGAATCAGGGACACTGCAGATGGAAAAAAGGAGCAATTTCACTCCAAACAAGTCAAATATTTTCAACTTAATCTAAGAAAAAACATGAAAATTTCTCAATTTCAAAAGTCGAGACGTTTTCTCTAAATTTGTGATTTTTCTCTTGCAAATTTTTGAGACGTTTTCTCATTGTTTTCACTCTGCACTGACCCTGATACGTAAACCGGTTACTAATATCAGCAGAACTGGTTAATATTCTGGCTCCGGATCTCATCCAAACCCAGGAGGTATTTAGTTGCTCTGAATGTCGTTATTAACAGATAAACAGAGTTTATAGTTTTAGTTTGGTCCATCAGGATATGAAAACGTTCAGATTCAGTCTGCAGGTTTCTGCTGAGTCAGTCACACTCACCTGGATTCACGCTGAATAAAGACAGAGTTCTGTTACCTGCTAACCGGACCTTCCAGAACCACCACGTCTCTGAACACCAAGGAAATCTTTCTGAGGAAATACTGCTTACAATTACTGATAATAACAGGATAAATATCATGAACATAAAGACGCGCTCCTAGTGCCACATCCAAGATGGCGGCGGTGAGGTGTGATGTATTTATGTCAGCAGTGATCCTCATCCCGTCATCATGTTGTGCAGCATGATGTCACAGGAAGGCACCCAGGTCGCTGCCCGGCTGCGCGGCGCTCTGGTGCAGCTTCTGATGGTGCCTCAGGTTGGACTTGCTGGAAAAGGTTTTCCCGCAGCGCTGGCAGTCGAACGGTTTCTCCTTGGTGTGGATGCGGCGGTGGCAGACGAGCTGCGTGGAGACGCGGAACGCTTTGCCACAGGTCAGGCACTGGTAGCGCCGGGGCTCGGTGTGGATGCGGCGGTGGTTCTTCAGCGCCATCAGGTTGGAGAACTCCTTGCGGCAGACGGCGCAGGAGAAGCGGCCCGTCTTGTGGCTGTTCTTGTGGTTGAGTAGCGACCCGGCGTGGCGGTAGGCGCGGCCACAGTGCTCGCACACGTGGCTCTTGTCCTCGCTCTGCGGGTCAGGGTCAGGGTTAGGGTCTGACCCGGCGGCGGTGGCAGCCGGCTTCCTGGCGTGAGCCGCCATGTGGCTCTGAAGGTGCGTCGCCAGGCAGAAGGTTTTGCCGCATTCGGAGCAGCACTGGCGGCGGATCTGGGCGTGCAGCTGCAGGCCGACGGCGTCGGGAAACGTCCGCAGGCAGAAGCTGCATTGGTGCATCACTGCGGCGTGGGACTTCTTGTGGTTGAGCAGCGATCCGGCGTGGCGGTACGAGCGGCCGCACAGGTCACACCTGAGTCACAAACATTCAGACTGGAACCAGCCGATGCCTCAAACAGAAAATCTCCCATCCAATTTTAATCCATTTTATTTAGAGCTGCAGTGTGTAACTTTAATACAAAATATACATTTTTTCCATATTAGTGGAAACTAATGATTTTTAGTTTTTTTTTCCGCCTGGTCATCATGAGCCTGAAAAACAGATAAAAATGTGTCAGATCTGGGTAGTAACTAGTTACAGTTACTTGAGTAACTCTTTTTAACTAATGTACTTTTAGGAGTATTCCTAAGCTGTACCTTTTACTTTTATTTGAGTAATTTTATTATGACGTATTTCTCCTCTTACTTAAGTAAAATTTCTGGATTTTCTCCCGACTGAATGAACAACAAACTCAGACACAACTGCAGCTTTTGTTAAACTGTTTTTTTATTGAAAGAAACTGATTTTGAACAATTTTCTTTTGTCTGATTTTGTTATTTTTTGTGTTACTTTTATAAATTATTGTCATTTTTGTCTTTAAAATTCCAAACTTTCCACTTAACTTTATAGTTTAATCTGTAAGATTAAGTAATTTTAAATATTAAATGATTGATAATTTGATCAGTTTCTCAGTACTTGAGTAGATTTTCTACCAAATACTTTTTTACTGTTGAGTGAAAACATGTTAAAGTTATTTTATTTAGTTGAGTCAGGTTTTAGTCTTTAGATCTCTAGTCTTTAGTCTTTAGGTTTTCATAGTTTTTATGTTTGTGGATAAATATCTCATAAACTCACCTGAAACACTTCTGTTCTGTCTCTTCCTGGACTGCAGGGGGCACTGTGACCTCCTGACCCCTGAGGCAGCGCTGCCTCTTCCGCCCGGTCTGATCCTGGAAGCTCGGCGCCGGTCCATGGAGCCGCTGGTGGTTCTGCAGGACGCTGGCGCGGCGGAAGGCCTTCCCGCACGCCGCACACGCGTACTTCCTGTTCCTGTGGATGCGGGCGTGGCCGCGCAGCGCCGCGCGGTTGGTGAAGCGCTTGGCGCAGACGGTGCAGCTGAACTCGCCCGTCTGGTGCGTCCTCTTGTGGTTGAGCAGCGAGCCGGCATGCCGGTAGCTTCGAGGGCAAAGGTCGCACCTGAACGGCCGCTCCTCTTCCTCGCAGGAGGGCGCCGCCTGCTGGTCGGAGGACTTCCTGCACCTGAGGCCCGTCCGGCCCGCGGCGGCGTTTGGTCTGAGCGCAGCACAGACATGCGCCTGCAGTTGCGCCGGGCCCCTGAAGCCTCTGCCGCAGCGCTGGCACAGGAGCCTCTTGGCCAGGTGAATCCTCAGGTGGTTGCTCAAGGCCAGCTGGTTGCAGTAAACGTTGCTGCAGACGCTGCAGGAAAACACCCCCGTCTGATGGGACTTCCTGTGGTTGGCCAGACTCCCGGCGTGGCGGTACGTTCGGCCACACTGGTCGCAGGAGAATGGCCGCTTCTCGCCGTCCGGTGCTGCCGCCTGCCGCCATCTTTCCTCCGGCAGGACAACCTGGACCGGATCGCTCAGATCCTGGGTTTTGGCTCGGTTCTGTTTGTGTTTTCTCAGATGGTTCAGCAGCTGCTTCTGGAGCTTGAAGGCTTTTCCACATTCCTGACAGGCAAACCTGCAGAAACAAACACCAAACATCTCAGTTCATCACCACAAACCTCAACCTTACATTACAAAAACACTGAAAAGTTCATTATTTAAAGGGGCAGTGTCATTAAAATAGACTTCATCTTTCCATCATGTTGTAATGTTATTGATTCTTTAATGCCTTTTTGAGAAATCATTTGATCTCCATGGCAACCAGTCAGCTGCAAAACGCCTGGATGGACCTAGCCCCGCCTCCGAGGCGCAGTTCCTCCCCCACTCATTTCTTTCTATCTATCTATCTATCTATCTATCTATCTAGATAGATAGATATCAATACATCAGTCAGTCAGAAGCAGCCAATCAGAGCCAGGAGGAGGGTCTAAGCGTTGTCAATCACTCTCCTACTTATCTGTATCCCTTGCTCTTTGCTACACTGCAACACAGCTACAAATGCTAAGGCTAGTTAGCATGGCTACACATGATGGCAGATAAACAATTTTGTTGTTTTCCCACACATTTATTAGCACGTACACAAGTGTGATGGACAGCACTAAGACCCACATCCTGGCTCTGATTGGTTGTTTTTGTAGATTGCATTAGCGGCTCAGCGAGATCGATCTTTTCTCAGATTATCTGTTTCTGATTATCTGACGATTTTAACAAACATGGAAAAAATAAATTTTATAAAAATCACGTCCTGCAGCTTTATTTTATTCTTTTCTCCGAAGAGTTTTTGCGGCGCTAGTCGCTCGTATTTTTTCCACAGTAGGCAGACAGGAAGGAGGGTGAGGAGAGGGGGGAAGACATGCGGTAAAGGTCGTCGGGTCCGGGAGTCGAACCCGCGACATCCGCGTCGAGGACTAAGGCCGTGCTAACCCCCTGCGCCACCACAGAGCTTTAAATGAAAAATCTATAGCATGCATCACTTTCTTATCTGATTAATTGTCAGAATAATCGATCAATGAATCATTGTCGATGCACCGACCTCTTGAGGTCAAAGTGTGACCTCTGGTGGTTCTTCAGCGCCAGCAGGTTGTAGAAGCGTTTCTGGCAGACGGAGCATCTGAACACGCCCGTTTTATGGGACTTTTTGTGGTTGAGCAGCGAGCCGGCGTGGCGGTATGACCGCCCACACTGATCACAGCGATGCTGGCGCTCCACGCCGCCACCGCCACCGGGCCTCAGTTCCTCCTCCTCGGTGACCTTCACTTCCTGCTTGGCTGCGCAGTCGTGGCTGCTGAGGTGGCTGTAGCTGATGCAGGAGACGCCGCAGCTGCTGCAGATCAGCATCTCTCCAGACTCTGGCTGTGTGGGGTCGGCGCCCTGCGGACCGCCGTCGGACCGGGTGTGGCCCCTCAGGTGGCTCCTGAGGGCCGCCATGCTGCTGTAGCTGATCCCGCACACTGAGCACTGATAGTCATCGTCCTCGTCGGGATCCTCGTCTTCTCCGGCGCTGCTCCCATGGCAACCCTGCTCAAAGTAGTTGAACTCTGTTGTTTCCGGGCTTTGGGCGTCCCTTGGGTCAAAGGTTAAGTTGTAGGGCCGGTCAGCAGGTGTGTGTTGGTGCAGCAGGATGCAGCTGTGGGATTTGACCCCGGCTACGTCTGCAAACATCTCGCCGCAGTCCGCGCACATGTGCGTCGCCATGGCAACCTTGGAGCAGAAACCCCGAGTGGAGAACATTTCGCCGTCTGCGTTGTCGGCGGCCATGTTTTCCTGATCTGATCCAAACCCGGTCTGGTTCTGCTGGCTTACAGGCTCCGGGCAGAGCCAGTTGTGTTCTGCGGGCGGCAGGAAAGATGGCCGCCGCGGTCGGTGGAGGCGTAGGTGGCTCCTGAGGGCGGCCAGGTGGGGGTACTGCTTCCTGCAGACGGCGCAGCGGAACACGCCCACCTGGTGGGAGCGCCGGTGGTTGATGAGGCTTCCGGAGTGACGGTAGCTCTTCCCACAGGTGTGACACCTGAAGGGTCTCTCATCCGGATCCGGAGCGGACGTTTCTTCTTCTACAGCGCTCCGTGATGCGCTGATTACCGCAGCATCTGTTGCATCCGGACCATCAAACCCACTCAGATCAAAGTTCTGTAGAACCTCTGCAGCAGATGGACTGAAGCCGGACTCCGGCAGGGAAACATCGGGCTCAGGCGAAGACCTGTGGAGACGGATGTGCTCCTGGAATTCCCTATTTCCAGGAAAAAACACCTGGCACAGGAGGCAGAAATTCTCCGGAGTGTCCCGTTTCTGGTTATGGAACAGGTCCGGTTCTGACCCGGTAGCTGCACTTTGATCCATCTCGCCTCGCGTCCTGTGGGTCCTCTGGTGGCTGTAGAGGGCGGCCATGTTGCCACACAGCTTAAAGCAGATGGTGCATTCAAACACGCCCAGCTGGTGGCTCTTCTTGTGATTGGTCAGGCTGCGCTGGTGGATGTAGGACTTCCCACACTGGTCGCAGTGAAAGGGTCTCTTTGGCGCCTCGCTGCAGCGCTCTGGCTGCAACGTGGGAATCGCAGCGATGTCTGCGTCCTCGTTACGTTCAGACTGCTGGTCGCATTCGCTGCCCTGTGTGGATCTGCAGGGCAGATGAACCGTCTGGTGCGTCTGCAGCTGCGCCGCCAGACGAAAACATTTCCCACAGTCGGCACAGGAGTACTTCCTAAGCGAGGCATGGCTGCGCAGGTGGTTCTTCATGGCCGAGGCGTTCCAGTTTTCTTTCCCACAGATGGAGCACAGGAACGAACCCACTTCATGAGTCCGTCTGTGATTGGTCAGGCTGCCGGCGTGTCTGTAGCCACGCCCACATTCGTTGCATTTGAATTTGCGGTCGTCCTCTAGTGGATGATGAGCATCCATGCGCTGCAGCGGGCTGGACATGTTGGGACGCCGTCTGCAGTAAGAAATCCCAGTCCTGCCTGTGATACGGCAGCCCAGCACGCAACCGTCGCATTAGTTCTGCAATTTATTTCCTGACAGGAATCCAGATCCTTCTGCAAGACCCAGGAACCATTTCACACGACACCACGAGAAGAAATCTGGAAAAGAGAGTTAGATAATTACTGACCAACAGAAAAAACAAATCTGCCAAATATTAAACTGAGAAATTGTTAAGTTATAAAAAAAAACACCTTATGATGAAGATTTTATGTCACTGAGTTGTTTTGCAACTCTTAATGTGGACAATGAAAAGTTTTTTTCTACACATGAAAACGAATTACTACTCCTTTTTTATTTTAATTTTTTATTTTGTGTATTTTAAATATTTTTTTCCTTTTGAAAATCTCAGGTATTTATTGTTGTTCTAATAAATACTTAAACCTTAGGATGAATATTTTATGTCAGTGTTCTGCATCTTGTTAATCACTGAAATCACTTCTTGAGGCAAAATTACAATCAGTATTCATCAACTAAAAAAACACCCAAAAAACTAGAATGTACCTTTTACCTTTTTTATTCCATTTATTTAGATCATATTTATATGATCTCTCCCTCTCTCTCTCTATATATATATACATACACTGCTCAAAAAAATAAAGGGAACACTTAAACAGGTGTTTAACACTTAAAGTGTTCCCTTTATTTTTTTGAGCAGTATATATATACATACTGTATATACTGTATATATGTTGTTAATCAGTGGGGAAAAAAAATAAAAATTCTGAGAAAAAAGTATGAACGCTTTTTTTATGGCCCTAATCCTGTTCCGTACTATTCTATTCCTATATAAACCTGCATAATCAATTTAACGTCCCTTTTAAACTTAGTGGGTTTTACTTACAGGCTAACATGTCTGCACCTGTTTTACAAACTGGACCAATAACCAGAAAACAGCGGCTATCTACAATTTAATAAAACATATTAATATGTTTGCCGAGAGTAAAACAATATTACAGTAAAGTCAGTGTTGGACACAAGTCAACAAGTCAGTTGTAACTGGGCAGTTAGAAGAGGACAGCGGCCCCCAGTTAGCTAAACAAACATCCGTCCTTCAATAAAATACAGGCTTCACGACGAAGAACGAATTAAAGATTAAATACCTGGAGATGTTTTTAATGCCTGCACAAATCTTCACTTATATTGTCTGTTTTTTAACCTATTTTTCATATAAATGACAAACCCTTTGATCAAACTGTCCTTTCTTCTTCCATCCACATCGCTCTGGTTGCTAGGAAACAGGAAATGTGTAGCAGCGAAATGCTTCCGTCTTAGCAGCACCCAGCTAAGTGGGCTAATAATTGTTTATTTATCAAGGCAAACACTTGGTAACCCTGAGATTTAGACAAATAAAATAAATGAATAAATAAATAAAAATTTTACATTAAAATATTAAACTTTATAGGAAGTACCGGAAATTATTTATTGTTGTCTGAGACGCCTACATTAAATAGCTGACGTTGCTAGCGATGCTACCGTGTAGATGTAAGAATACAAATATTACTATATTAATTTAAATATTTTTTATTCTGGAAGTGGTTATATTATTTCTATCTTATTTTAATAGTTAAACATTAAACACATTATTGATGCACACTCTCTGGCTCGTTGCTGTCGTCACCAGGGTCCTAGTGCCGACGCGACACCTCCAGTAAACAGCGACTCTCGCAGTTAAAGCTACCGTCTCTCCGGGACTCAGTCTGCCGACTGTTTATGAACCGATTCCGGTAAGAACCGATCGTTTTTGTTTTAAAGAACGCTTTGGGGAAAGGTTGGTGGTTTTAGCGGCGCCCGTTCCTGAGATCTGCGGTCTGATTTGAGCAACCAGCGGTCCTAAAGCCAACCATTTTGAGTCAACATGAATAGCCTGACAGCTAGCAGCGGCGGATACATACATGTCGTGTCCCGCACGTCGCGCCCCCATCCCGCTGACATGGAGGCCTTAATCAGAAGCGCAGTCTGTTGCGGTGGCAGCCGTGTCTGCACAGCTGTCACTGCAGCGACTTCCTCTGTCATCAAAGCGGTTAGCTTATTGTCCCTGAGGTCCTAATGCCAGCCATTTTGAGAATAAATAACAGCATCCCCACATATTTCTGTGATTATGTGCTACTTTTTCTGTTCCAGGATGTTCTATTTGCAGTTTCAATTCATCTGATCAACATTAATTCATCTAATTCCTGTTATAATTATTTTATACTTACTGCAAATCTGTTTTTAATTTGATCTGCTTTTAGAAATAAAAATGGCCTCCCCTCAGCCTGGCAGCCCGCCTCCTGCAGAGCAGTTTACCCCCCCAGAGAAGGATGATGACAGCGAAGAAGAAGAGGCTGTGAGGGATCAGCCGGTTAAAAAACGCAGCAGAGGCAGACCTCCAAAAGCCAAACCCAGCTTCAAATGCTCCACATGCACAGAGACTTTCAAAAGCATGTCAGCTCTGCAGAGCCACAAGCTGGCAGCGCATGCAATGCAGCAGCAACAGCAGCAGCAGCAGCGGCAACAGCAGCATGCATGTTCTGAATGTACCAAAACATTTTCTAGCAAAGCTCAGCTCTCCAAGCATGAACGCACCCACTCCTCCCAGCGGCCCTTCCAGTGTCCGGATTGCCACAAGGCATACAAGACGACCACGGAGCTGCGCAACCACAGCCGCTCCCACACCGGGGAGAAACCCTTCGTGTGCCCTGAGTGTGGGAAAGCTTTCATGCAGGCTATCTGCCTGCGGATCCACACGACGCAGCACAGCGGTGAGCGACCGTACTCGTGCCCCCAGTGCAACAAGAGCTATCCCACCCTGTCCAAGCTGAAGGTCCACGAACGCTCCCACACTGGAGAGAAGCCATACTTCTGCGCCGAATGCGGGAAGAGTTTTGCCGACCCCTCTGTGTTCAGGAAGCACAAACGGAACCATCAGGGCCATCGTCCGTATGCCTGTGAGGAATGTGGGAAGACGTACACGGAGCTGAAGGACCTGAAGAACCACGAGCGTTCCCACACCGGCGAGAAGCCGTTCCTTTGCTCCGACTGCGGCAAGGCCTTCTCCCGCTCGTCATCGCTGGCGTGCCACCAGAGAATCCACTCCCAGAACAAGCCCTACCAGTGTGAGCAGTGTGGGAAAGGCTTCACGCAGCTGTCCTCCTACCAGTCCCACCTGCGCACGCACTCTGGGGAGAAACCCTTCCTCTGCCCCCAGTGCGGCAAGATGTTTTCCGACCCATCCAGCTTCCGGCGGCACCAGCGCGCTCACATGGGGTTCAAGCCGTACCCCTGCGACAAATGCTCCAAGCGCTTCCGGCAGCCGGCTGACCTGGCCGTGCACGAACGCGTCCACTCCGGGGAGCGGCCGTACAAGTGTCAGAGCTGCGACAAGGCCTTCGTGGCATCCTGGGACCTGCGGCGCCACATGCTGGTGCACACCGGGCTGCGGCCCTTCTCTTGCACCGAGTGCGACAAGTCGTTCACTGAGCGCTCCAGCCTCAACAAGCACCGGCGGGTTCATTCCGGAGAGAGACCCTTCAAATGCGAGGAGTGCCTGAAGTCATTCGTGGTCTCCTCGAGTCTGCGGAAGCACGAAAGGACTCACCTGGCGGAGCAGCCGGAAGATTCAGCCTCCACCTCCACCACCGGCTTCACCCCCCACACCACGCTGCCACAGTTCTCCTGCGCCCTCTGCGACACCACCTTCGCCTCCTGGGACGAGGTTCAGGCCCACGAGGCGCTCCACCCGGCCGACCCCGCTGCGCTGCACGTCTGCCGAACCTGCAGTGCAGAGTTTGGCCAGCTGGGGGAGCTGGAGGAACATGCCAAGCAGCACAAAAAGCTGCATGTCTGCGACAGCTGCGGGAAGGGCTTCCAGAACCGATCGGGGCTGCGGAAGCACCAGAAGATCCACTCGGCCAGCAAACCGCACCGCTGCCCACACTGCGGGAAGGCCTTCCTGTTCGCCGCGTACCTGCGCAAGCACCTGCGGACTCACCCCGCGGCGGCAGCAGCGCCCGCAGTCCCAGCTGTGGATGAGATCATTCACACAGACCCGCTTCCCTCGCCCCCGCCGGCCTCGACCTCTGACCCCGGCGCCATGTCTCTGACCGTATCTGTGAGCTCCTTCCACAACATCCCAGATTACCTGGTCAAAGATGAAGGACTTTAATCTTTTAAAAAACAACCAACATTGTAAAAACCCACAAAAACAAACAAAAAAAAATTGTTGGTGTAACTTATTAGGGCTTGATCATTCTTATGATTTCTAACAAATATATAAAAATGTTTTATAATCTCTGATATAATCTCCTACATATGCTCATGTTTTAATCTGTTTATAAAATCATTTCTCCTGCAAAGAGATGCCAGAAACTAAATAAATAAAATAACTCTTCGTCTCCACTCATCTTGAATAATTTGCATTCATTAAATGTGTTTTAAACCCATTTTAACCATTTTATTATTTGTTGTTCTAGTGGAAAAATGTTTACTGTGAAACTTTTATATCAATAAAAAAAAAATTTCCTCTTAAACTTTTTTCTTAATCTTTGTGAAATAATTTTTATTTTTCAGTTTGGATTCAACATTTGGTGACTTTACTGTGAAGTTCAGAAGTATTCACACCCCTGGCAGATTTATATTAAAAATAATTTAATTTCTCTTCTGTATATTTTTATAAAATATATCTGCAAAGAACTCTACCTCTGCAGACACATTTATAAAAGTAAATAATCATAATCAAACCTGGTTGTTTTGGTTTAGTAAATGATTTTTATTGGAAATTAAATAGAAACCTTCATCATCGTCTCAACAGTCAGACGCTTCTTCTAATAACTGAACAGCTTTCTGCATGTTTCTAATGTATGGAGCTAAATTGGGGCCATAAAGTTTGTTCAAGGGGAAAAAAATGAAACTGAAAAATAAAACTTACATCTTTTTTCCAGTTTTAAAAAGTTTTTTTCAGACTAATTTTTTTATTCTGTTTCAAATCTTTTTTTTTCTGTCTGAAACTTTTTTCTCCCACTTTTTAAATAAATTTTCAGGTTCAAATCTTGTTTTCAGTTTCATTTTTTTTTCTTTTGTACAAACTGTATGGCCCCATTTTAGCTCCATACGGCTGGTATTTTGATATTTTCCCTCTTTGAGGTTGGAAGGCCTCTTTACCATCACCCTAATCTTCAGCTTCCTGCTCTGATTCTGTCCACTGATCCAAAACGTTCATATCGCCTCTAAGCAGATAAAATATGTTAGTAAATTTAAAAAATAACCTCCAGTCAGAATCTGCAGGATGTGAATAATTTTAGGCTTAACTGTTTGGCGTGAACCGTTAAAAAGTGCATATTTAAGACTTATTTTAAAAATGATCATTATTAGCCTGCAGATTTTAAAGGCGAGCTTTAGGACAGGATGCATAAAATCAGGTTTTATTAGTTCTCATGCATATTTTAACAATAAAATAGTTACGAGAAAGGTTTTATTTTATCTCCTGGTTGCATCAGTTGGGGGTAAATAACTTGTTGCAGCTGGGAGATAATCGCCCTGCAGGAATTATCCAATCAGAGGCTCGTACCGAACAGGATGTGAAAGTGCCTGAAGATTTGCTGTAAGTTGGCTGAATAAGATGAATTATAGTGAATTTATACATTTCAGTTTAAAACCAAGACAAAGAAGAAGGTTTTAAACTGTAGGAGTTAAAGTTTGAGGTTGTTGGGAAGCAGAAAGGCAGAATCACCTGCTCAGCGTTACGGCGATCTGCTCTCCCAGGAAACAGAACAAAGTGTCTCAGAAACGCGTCTCAAACATCTGCTCAGAGTTACCAGTTGGTTTAATGATGGCGGCTCCACATGAATCCATGGATATTTACGCTTCGGCCACAATCAGATGATGCTTAATCTTATTTCACGTGTTCCAAGTTAATCATGGTGGAAAACAACAAACTTTAGAAAATAAATGCAGATAATCCAGATGTGTTTTATAAATGAGAAGTTTGTTGGTTTTAGTTTCCTTTTGTGCGTAAACATTTAACATTTCACCATGAGCTGCAACATGTTTGATGGGGTCAAAGTTCAAAAGGTTTTTACTTCTTTCTTCTCCTTTTCAAGCTTGTTAAAATTATTGCAGTACAAAAATGTCTTTTGCATTTCTTGTTTATGACTGTTATTTTATATTTCTACCATGTTTAAAATAAATAAAAAATAAATATTGTTAGAGTTTTTAGCATGCTTGTTTTGTTAGCTGTGATTTGTTCATTTCTTTGGTTGAATTTTACCTCCTATGGAGAGACATTCAATTCAATATAAATAAACAGGATAGTTAAAAATATTAATAAAAATCCCATTAAGCAAATAAATGTTCACATAAAATAAAACATTTAGTTATGAAGTGCAGCCAACAAGGCAGCTTAGCAGCATAATTTAAAATCAACTTTTTTTGATCTTTCCATCATGTTATGATTTTATTCCCTCGTCAATAAAGGTATGTTTAACAAACACTTTTATCTCCATAGTAATTCAGCTGTTACTATGCCTGGGTGGACCTAGCCCCGCCCCCGAGGCGCAGCTCCCCCCCCCCTCCACTCAGCTCCTTCAGACTAGCTAACACCAATTAGCAAACATCTGCTGGGCTCATTATAGCTGCTGCTCAGAGCAACGCTGGTAGAAACATTAAAGGGTTAATAGAGGAGCCATGTTGGGACGACTTCCTGGAGGCGGAGCTTCAGGAAGAGCAGGAGTTCTTAAAGAGACAGAGGCCCAATTTCAAGGTGTTAAAACAGGAAGTCAAAATAGTATCTTTATAACAAATGAAGGTTGTTAGTCTATCATAGAGCAAATCTTCAGCCAGAGGCCTTTTCAGATTTGTTGAGAGACTGACTGCTACTGGAGATTCTTCTTCCCCACAAAATCATTTATTCTATTTATGACTCTGAAGAAACTTGGATGATATTAATTATATTAGTTAATTTATGAATTGAATCACTTAACACATTAAATTGAGGTTTCAGTTGCAAAAACATTTAAAGTTTCCAAAACAACAAATCAGAAATGAATAGTCTTATATTTTAATATACAAAACGAATTAAAAAAACATTTTAAAGAGATTTTCTGTGGCTTCATAATTACATTTATTAATTATATAATATTATAATTATATAAAGTGACTCGGAGCCTTTGTGTGACGTTTGGCGGCGCTACATGGACGTCCTGTTGCTGTGCTTCATGGTGATGAACAGAGCTGCACCAGCGTCTGTCAGAGGCTGCAGGAGGAAAGTTCAGGTCAGACAGAATCAGAACCGACATTCAGCGAAATCTGGAAATACGACGAGTTACCTCAGAGTAGGACAGAAGAGCGCTCCTCTGAAAAACACAGGAAAAGATTAAAAATTGTTTTCGGTCGGTGATTTTTACCACAGTGAAACTCACCCTGGCTAGAGTGTGAATGTTGTGGTTTATGGGCTCCATGGTTCTGACCCAGTCCTGGTACATCTGCTGGTCCTCTGCTCTCTGATTCTGCTCTCTGAAAACATTTAACAGAACCACTGCAACAACAACAAGTCAAAGCTAAATTCTTTTATTATTTTATTCAGTTTATTTAGTAATTTATGTATTTATATTCAATCATATTTGAATTCAATAGTGAACTCTATAAATTTGATCACTTATGCTTATATTTGTCAATTAATAAGCAATTTTCAATTGGGAATCAATCAGGTCAATTCTAATCTAAAAAGTAGCCGACCAAAAAACTACTTGAGTAAAAAAGTATTTAGTAAATGTTCAGTAGCTGATAAATTATCAATCATTTAATATTTAAAAATTACATAATCAGACAAACCAAAACATAAAGTTAAATAGAAATTCTAGTATTTTTTATCATTTAAGTAAAAAAATAACAAAATTGGGCAAAAGAAAATTTTTCCAAATCAAGTTTCTTTCAAAATAAAACTTATGAAACTTTAGCAGAATCTGCAGGTGAGTCTGAGTCTGGTGAAGTTTTGGTTAAAACATTTTTGTTTTTCACTCAGAATCCAGAAATTTTACTCAAGTAAGAGCAGAGATACTTCAGGATAAAAATGCTCAAGTCAAAACATAAAGTACAGCAGAATAAAAGGATAATAAATAGCAGCTCTGTAAAGTGGGCGCCGGGCGCCATCACAGCGCGTTGCTGCTACTCACATCGCTCGCTCGATGAGCCGCCGCTGCTCTGCTCCCTCCTTCCTGGCGTCCAGGAAGCGGCCTCTGACGGCCAGAGCGGCGCTGGCCTGCAGCGAGCTGAGCTGAACGATGGCGAGGGAGAGGGAGGACAGCGCCGCCGAGCTGAGGAAGACGAGGAGGAGGAAGAGGAGGATCACAGCGTTTTCATGTGCTCAACGTTTCCTGCCATTTTCACAGCAAACACAATCCAGCCTCTTTGTTTCTGACGGTGGAGCGTTGACCTTCTGGGGGTCACGCAGCTCAGGCTGGGCGGTTCATTCAGGCTGCAGCTCAACGTTGGCATGAATGGAGAATCGCTCAGGAGCCGAGCAGGAAGCGCCCGTTTCCTAGCAACAGACCGCAGCTCCACATGCAACAAACTGCAGCTCGGTTTTCAGAATGAACGAACAATAACGACAGAGTATAAGAACCTTACTGAGAAAAAAAATTTAAGATAGAAATACAAGAAAAAAGTTGTAGTTATATGAGAATAAACTTGAAATAATATGTCAATAAAGTTGTACTACGAGAATAAAGTAATATTTTGAGAATAAAGTCGAAATTTTATGTCAGTATTCTCAAAATTTCATCTTTTTAAAAAACATTTTCTTAGCGTGTTGCTAGCACTCCGCCGTACTCTCTCCTCACCTGTCGTCGGTGACCTCCCTCTCTGCAGTGAACACCCGGAGCAGAGCCTGACCGTTCCTCCGGTACCAGACCTGCAGCTGCACGGCAACGCGGCTGCCACAAGCCGGCGGCGCCACTGCGACACGAACAGAAGCACAAACAGGTTAGAATTTTCAACGAATACGGCTAAAGCAGTGGAGCTCAACAGATCAGTTTTAGCTCCGCCAGTCTGTTGGCCCTCCTCTGTGTTAGCTGTACTTATATGCAGCTACATAACTACAGACCCCCTCGTATGGCTCCGCCCACCACCCCGCCCCTCAACTAGCTCCGCCCACCGCCCCACCACGCCGCTAGCTCCGCCCACCGCTCCACCACGCCGCTTGCTCCGCCCACCGCCCCGCTGCTAGCTCCTCCCCCACAGATAAAATAATTTCATTGTGACGCTGCAGGAACAGAAACCATAAAATAATGAAATAAACATTTAACTAATTTGCATTTTAATAGTTTAATGAAATATTTACTAAATTGCTTTCTAAATTAATTATTCAAAACATTTAACTTAACATTTATTTCTTTCATGGTACATTTAATTCATATTTATTTAAGTCCTCTTTAGCCCTCCATACCTCTGTGTTGTCAGTAACCAGGGAAATTAAACTAACCTTTCCATAAACTGCTTTATCATATCTGACATTTGACTGATTCTTGGCAGTTTTTGCCTGAACTTTGACCTCGTTTTCAGGCAGCAGACTCAGAGAGAAGTCTTGGACAGACTGAAACACACCTCCTCTGCAGCCAAGTGGCATTAATTACAGGGTCCATTTTCTTGTTTCTCCTTTGGAAGCTGTTGCCTCTTTTACATGAACGAACCTCGTCTGTCGCCTCTCAGCGCTGTTGCCACGGGTTTCAATGTGAGAATTAAAGTGTTATTTTGCTGGCAACAACAGAAATGTTCCACATCTTGAAGTCTTCTGGCAGCTCATGCCGCTACACTTTCAGCTTTAGCTGCAGCTGAAAGTGAATGGAAGCTTTTTTTCTCACCTTCTGTGTGTTGCTGGGCTCCAAACTGCATGGTGACCTCAGTATCAGTGTTCACATTCCCCACCTCTCTGGTCCCTTTGTGTCCCACCTCCCTCTCTCCTTTCAGCCGCCTGCAGCAAACAGAACATGAGTCAGTACCGTGGGCTTTATTATTACTGCAATTTGAAGGTTTTGAAATCTTTTCAGATGACAAGGATCCATGAATCACGTTGTGAGCTCTGTGGTTATTACAGCTCTTACAGAGATTTGGGCACCAGGAGCGTTACGGCACAGTGTGTAGCTACGGTCCTGTTTTCAATGATCTCTTCAAACTCTGAGTGCAGCTGGTTGGGACTGGCTATTACCACCTGGAGACGAGACAAATGGACAGAATGAGTCAGGAGCTAGGCTCTGCAGCCTCAACTATCAACATGAAAACCTAAATAGTTTAAATGAAAATATAGTTTGTCTGAATTTGTTGGAATTTGTGAATTAGCTGGTCCATAGTTAGCTAAAATACTGTCAGACAACAGCATGTTGAGCACCAGTAATGTACTCCATCTAGTATGCTAACGGCGCTATGTAAGCTAAAACTAGCTAAAATGCTATCAACAGCATGCAGAGTATCATTGACTTATTCCACTCAATGTGTTTAGCTTGTACATAAAAACAAGATAAAATGCTAATTATACCTAAAATGCTATCATTAGCGTTTATTACTACTAGCATGTTGCACATGCCTCATCTAGTACGGAAACAGCCATGTGAAAGATAAAATTAGCTAAAACGCTAAGGCTAGCTAGATGCGCTTATGTTCCGGTCAGATCAGAACCGACCCAGTGCCACACAGTTTCTTACTTTCCCTCCAGTTCGATCCGCCAGTCTTCCCAGTTCATCCAGTCGGCAGTCCGTTCCTTCTATGGACAGCACGGACACGGTCACCCTGAGGGAGCAACGATAATCCATCAGTAGACATGAACTACGCTACTGGAGGTGTTATTGGTACCAACCAGCCATGAGACACCAGGTCCAAGTCTGCTGGTTGTTTCAGAGGAATACCAGGGAACAAAACGTTTTTTTCCTACCATATCGAATGTAAATGACTGGAGTTTACTTGTAGCTACTTGTAAAATTGAGCCTTCAGACAAATAACAGGCAGATTTGGCATGAAGTGAAATAAAACATTGTAGTCCACAAGTAGAGGTGAAGATCTATGATGCTGTGGGACAGTGGTAATTACGCCCACTAAAGTTATGACTGTCAAAATCCTTTTTCCGAATAATAACTAAAAATATTTTAAAAAATCAGGGAACTATGACTAGAATTGTGAAAATTTCCATCAATGAATTGAAAGGAGACAAAATTATTAAAGTGCCAGTTATTGGGGAATATTCACTCTGAGAAACTCCTCTATTAACCCTTTAACGTTTCTACCAGCGTCGCTCTGAGCAGCAGCTCCTATAATGAGCTCAGCTGCTGTTTGCTAATTGCTGCTGGCTAGTCTGGAGGAGCTGAGTGGAGGCAATGCTGTGTCTTGCACAGCTGAATGGTTGCCATGGAGATTAAATGATTTCTCAAACATGAAAGAATCAAAGCAACACTCCAGGTTTGATTCTGATGAGGGAAAAACATTAAAATCTGATAGATTTTTAAAAAGTAGATTTTACATGATACTGCCACTTTAAGATGCTAAGCTACATTTGCATTGCTAACTAAAACATTAGCTGTGCT
Organism: Xiphophorus couchianus; assembly: GCF_001444195.1. Lineage (NCBI taxonomy): Eukaryota > Metazoa > Chordata > Actinopteri > Cyprinodontiformes > Poeciliidae > Xiphophorus > Xiphophorus couchianus. The sequence goes on from NC_040229.1 coordinate 2,797,290, forward strand.
AGCCCTAAAACACTAATCATAATATTTAGTTCCACTAAAGCTAAAGCGCTCTACAAACATCACATTTAGTAGAAGCTAATGCTAAAGGCTAACTTCAACCAAGTTGATTCCCACCTTGCAGCTTAACGTCTCAACATGTTTTAAACTGGAATCTACCAATCTAACATGGTGAAAAGCTCAAAATGTCTATTTGACATTATACTGTCACTATAATTACATTAATTTTGGACTTTTGGTTTATGAAATTGTAAAAGAAAAACAAATTAAACTAGAAGTTCATCTGTGCATTAAAAAATTCAACTTCAGCTCCACGCCGTCATGCAGGTTTAATTTGGTCCTGGCCTGTTGGCATGTTCCTCCAGTGAATGATTGTCTTGACTTTTATTAAGAGATCATTATTAGATTATTAGATATTGATTTCTGTGAGTTTCCAGGCAGTGTGCACCGACCCCTGGGTGGCGGCGGACTCCCCCAGGTTCTGGTAGAAGATGGTGGACGAGAGCAGAGCGCGAGCGTCGTTGTCCTCATCTTCTAGATTCCCTAGTTTTGCGTTGGCTTTTCCATCTGTACAGATAATCACCTTTAAGATCAGCAGGGATAACAAATCAATATTTTATACTTAGAGAAAAATAAACAACACTGAGATAAATCTGACAATATTTTGTTCATGGTTCTGTTTTGCGACATTGTTTAAGATGAGATTCCATGGAGATGAGGTCTATATGTGAAAAACGCAAATAATTTCTCTTTATTAGCCTTTTTTGTATGTTTTTATTTCATTATTTTATTTTATAGAAAGTCATGCCATAAACAAAAACAAACTTTCAACTCAGAAATACACTCTTTCATTACATTTAGCTAAACACAGCAAAAGTTTTAGATGGAAATTTTTTTGTTCCTGGAAGTGAACTAAAAACATTTTAAATACCAGTAAAATAAAAAATAACTGGGCCAAAATGTTAAATTGCTGTAAACATTAAGACAGATGCCATACTAATGTTTTGTTTAATTAAATATTCATTATTTAATTTATCCTTGTGGAGGTAAAGCTGAAAATGTCACAATATTATTGTTTTCTGCATTTTTAATTGGAGAAAAAAAAATTTCCTGGTGTAAAAAGTTTGTTTTTTACTGGTTTATTGTGTCTGTTAGTGGAATTAGAGACCAAAAACATCATTTTGTTTCTGTCTGTGGTTTTGCTGCCGGAGGGACTGGTGCCCTTCACAAAATAGATTGCATCATCAGAAATGAACATTAAGCAAAAATCTCAAAAATCCAGCCAGGAAATTAAAGTTTGGGCACAAATTGGTTCCTAAATGGACAATGTCCAACTTAACATGAAGCCAAAGTGGCTTAAGGACACAACATCCATGTTTTGGAGAAGCTGAAACTAAATCTGATCTCAAACTGCAAACCCGACCAGTTAAAACCAAAGTTCCAGCAAACTATGAGAAACCAGTGAAAGGAAACCAAGTCATGCAGTTTAAAAGGTAAATTTATTAACGTCTAAATATGAAGACAGTTGGAAATTATTCTGGTATTTAGCAAACAGAAACAGTTGTCAGGTAAATGACTTAAACAGGAAGTGACCAGCCTCACCTTTGACCCTGGCAGCCTGGAGGCCATTGAAACAGCAACCAGGGCAGCTGGACCCAGAGCCGTTTCTCCATTTGCTGATAATCTAAAGACAGAATAAAAACCAAAATACATAAACATGGACGCACGTATGACGTAAACAAACCTGCAGCTGGTGCTCACCCTGAAATGTGTCTCTCTAAGTAATCTTTAGTCTGTGACAGTGGGAGCGGCATGGCCATACCGGCCGCAGCCTCCATCAGGAAGCTCCTGTCGTTCAGCTCGGCGCCGCTGAGATGATACAACTGGAAACTGCTGCATTCGTACACAGTGACCTAAAGAAGACCGAATGGAGACATTTTAAAGTTACACAGACAAAATTAACGCCAATAATCTGAGTTACTTAGCCTTTAGCAAGCTAAAAAGATAGTTAGCTAGCTAGGTATTAAGCTCCATGCTAATGTTTTAGCTTGAAACTAATTATTTAGCTTACTAACTATTAAATATTTAACTGGCTAATTAAAAAGTGAGATAGTAAATATTCGGCTTGATAACTAAGCAGATACTTGGGAGCTAAATATTCAACTTCCTAATTAAATATATAGTTTGTATCCCAATTAATATATATATATATATATATATATATATATATAACTAATATTGGTCTAATATTAATTAGCCAAATATTTAGTTGACTAATTAAATAAATTGTTTGTTGCTAAATATTTAGCCTTCTAATAAAATTTTTACAACTAAATATATACAGTATCTCCAAACTAAATATTTAGCTTGGTGACTAAATATTTACAATAACATATTTAGCTTGAAGCTGTTGCCTTTATAAATGTATGAATAACATGTTAAACATGTAACTTTGTAAAATGAACTCTAAAAAAGACTAAAAAATATCAAATTTTTGGGGTTAATTTTTGACTATAAATTTACAAATGGCACCCCATAAAATAAATGTTGTCAATAATAATATGTGATTTTATGGATCAGGGAGGAGAATAAAATCCATCCACACTATTAAGATAAAAGTACCTGGAAGTTGAAAGTGATGAGTCCAACTCGAACCTCTGGCCGCTGGTGGCTCAGCTTCCGAACACACTGCAGCACAGCTTCTTGGACAAACTGCAGTCAGCGCAGAAATTCAGAATAAAAACACAGTTTATAACTTTTCTGGATGTTTTTAGCTGGAAACTTGAAGACAACGCACCTCGAGTCTGGTTCTTTGGATGTTCTGCCCTGATTCTGACACCTTAAATAAAGCAGAGACGCTGTTTATTTCTGAAAGCTGCAGAGAGCGAAGCGTCGCTCCGGGTTTCCCACCTCGGAGGTGATGCTCATGGAGCCGGACGTGTCGATGCAGAACAGCAGCAGCGAGTCGGCGGTGGACTGCGGCTGCTCTCCAGGGTTCAGCAGAAACACATCATCTTTCTGCACACTTACAGGAAGTCTGGACGGTCTAGTTAAATCCTCACTCTGACAAAAGTAGCACACTTTAACCTGCAGGGGAAACAGGAAGGTCCATTCACACTGCAAAAATACTAAATATTACCAAGTATTTGTGTCTAGATTCTGCTGCAAATATCTTAGAAACTTTTCATACAGAAACAGCAGCTTGTTTTAGGTAAACAACTGATGGAACGGATTTACTTCCACTGGCAGATTATTTTATTTATAACATATTTTCCCATGTTATTAGTTAAATAATCTGTCAGTGGAAGTAGAACTTTTTCTATACATTAAGAAATTATTTACTTACAACAAGTTGCTACATCTGGCTGAAAAGTGACTGTAAGTTAGTTTTATTGTTTCATTTTAATATATTTGCATTTGAAACTACCAAAAAGACTTGGTAAGATTTTGTGTTTTTGCAGTGTGGTGTGTTCAAGGTAATTTATGGGGTTAGCTTTTGCATTTTGGCAGCATTGAAATTATTTTAGTCAAAAATATTACATGATTAAACAAATTTACAAGAAAATGTCAGAATTTTCACAGAAGCACATAAATAACATCCTTAGCAACCAATTTATAAAGTTTATCTGCAAACGGTTAATTTGTAGGTTATTTACTGTTTAAAATATATAAAATATGATGTGAATACCTGTTTTTTGGCCTCGCTGTCCAGAACCGACCCACACTCTGAACACATTATGGGCTTCCCATGACTGGGAACCTCTGGGGAAAACAGGGAACATCATCAGAGAAAAAGAAATGAACAGATGAGTGACGCTGATAAATTGACCAACCTCTTTCCTCTGACAGCAACTTTCCTAAGCTGATAAGAACAATATTGGGATTTCCAGGCAGGGGGCCCTTATCTGCTCCAGTAGACAGAAAAAACATTAGTGAAGGGTCAGTTCGGGAACGTTTCGGGAACGTTCTTCAAAGTGAACGATGGGAGCAGATCAGCATTGTCAGATCGTAGCACAAACTGACGGTTATCTCTGTACGCTGTCATTAGCACATGTTTTTATTTCACCAGCAGCAACATGACAGCATGACGTGGATCTTCATAAACTTTGTTTTTAACAGCGGTTAGCTGCTCAGTCATCAACAGGGAGTTTTATACGGGACGTGTTTGGTATTTGAAGCTAATTCTGCTTTAAATACACTTTGAAATCACGACGATGCCTCTGTGTCCATCTACATATTATAGAAAAATATGTATTGACTTATTTTTGTCATATCTTGTCACCAATGATAAACTGGCAGCCCCTCTAAATGTCGCGGAACTCTTAATGCGCATGCGCACGCATGCGTATTCACTGCGGTTTATGCTAATCTGACAGAACACCGGTTCTCTGAAGAGTCGAAATTCCCATCAGTAAAAAACACGCATGGAAATCGACCACCTGGTTGTCTGGTAACACCTGGACCGTCCGGGACGTTTTACTACCTTTACTTGCAGGCAGCGGAGGTTTGGATGAAGGAGGCGCCGCAGGTAAAACCATCACGTACTCTGGGGCTGGAGGCATAAATGAAGGTCTTGGAGGCAGAGGTGGAGCTAATGTTTCAAACCCAGGAGGATCAGTTTGCAGTTTGCAGGTTTTTTTACATTAAAAGTGCAAAAATGCAGATTTGAAAGTATTTCTTACCAGATCCAAGCGCGATTCCTCTATCAGGAGGAAGCTTGGCCTCTCCGCCTCGGCCTTCTGGTAAAGTGTAGGAGTAGAGGTCCTCCGTCGTCTCCATGTTTGGACCTGATTCATGTTTTGTGTCGCCGTACCAAAGCGACTGGATGTTGTTGCTGGAGGTTTGAGGCGGTTCAGGTTGTTTGTTGGGATCAGGATTCGCTGTAGGCTTGATAAATGGCGGCAGAAGGGCTGGGCGGAAAAAACACAGCAGAGGAGCTAAACAGGAATAATTCAGGACTAAACTACAGATTTAATCTGTTCAAAAGTTGTTGAGTTTACATGAAATACAGTTATTATCAGATCAGCAGTGATGGAAACACTTTCACTAATTCACCAATCTGCAAATTGTTTGAGTTTCTGCTAGCTTTGAAAACGTTTAGCACACTTAGCTTCACCTAAATTAATTTTTACAGGTAAAATTCAAAAGTGCTAATAGTGAAGCAAATATTTTGCCTTGTGCTAACTTTTAAAACATTTATAGTTAGCTATGTTGACTATGCTTTTTAGTTATTATAACTAACTTTTTTCTTTGCTGGATTAGAGGAAGATTAAGATGATTGTATCTTATTTCATGTGGTTTATTGTAAACCGAGTTGCTTTTGTTGAAAATGGATAATCTTTTAATTATATTCTTTATGTTGAAGCATTTTGTAACCAAATCTAAATATCCAGATGTGACGACTTCAGCTTAATTACCAGCTGTTTACATATTTACCAATTAATTATGGTACATTTATATTGGCAAGGTATTTCACTTATCCATGTGTAAATAACATTTTGGATGTTAAGTCTCATTTAGTCGATTTTTGGTCAGTTTAATCACATCAACAATCTAAAATGCAAATATAAAAAAATGGAGAAAAGAAAATGAATGGCAATCTGGAGCTGCTCCATGAATCTTGTTGAGGTATACTTCAGGTTCAAATCGGGATTTTCAGCATCACTTCCCCATGAGTCTGTCGCCATGGTAACGTATGCTGAAACACTAAGTGGTTTGGCGATCAAAGCCACAAAATCACGCATCTCAAGTTATTAAAATCTAAACAAAAGATTAAAAACTCACATAGTTTACAGGTTTAGAGTGAATCCTTAGAGTCGGTATGTAATAGATCAGATAACGTCCGTACCGGTCTTTCTGGACGGCGTCGCTGGAGAAGCCGATCCTGCAGGACAAGAATCCGCCTCTGGTCTTGGCTGAAGTTCTGGACGGTTGAAGAGAGAAACGAGTTTGGAGGATCCGACTTTCTGGTTTCTCTCCTGCTGTCCAGAGGTTTTCTGAGACGAAGCTTTAGGAGACGGCGGCGCTTTGACCTGCGGGTCGGCCGGCTGGGTGGGGGGCGGAGGAGGAGGAGCACGACGAGGACGAAAGGCTTTAACCGGAGGAAGGAGGGCTGGAAAAAAGAAACATTTAAAATATAATCATTCCCATTGTTTTTTCAAACTGAAAGGAGAACAAACTTCCATTTTCTAAAACCCACAAAACCTAAAAAAGACGAGCAGAACCGTAATATCTGCATTTCTCCAGTACGACTGTAAATCTGACGCATGAGCAACATCTGCAAAAACACCAAATCTTACCAAGTATTTTTGGTAGTTTCTAGTGCAAATATTTTAGTGCACTTGATATTAGACAAAACCAACTTACAAGTAACTTTTCAGCAAGAAGCAAGAGTTAGTTTTACGTCAATAATTTCTTAATATTGATTTTTAAAAAGTACTTGCTCCACTGGCAGATTATTTCACATATAGCAACATTTTCCATGTTACAAAAGGTCGTCAACTTAATTCAATCAAGGGCTTAGTTAGAATAACTACATAAAAAACAAGTTAAATCCACTTATTTACAGCCTGCCGGACTATAAACACTATATTTACACTAAAATCAACCAGATGATCAAACCCACCATCACTCTGGAACATGCTGACTACCTAAAACTACTTCACACAACCCCACACATAAAGAAACGGAGAAACAAATCCTTATAAATTAAATGCTCACTAAGACGCATTAGGCTCATTGTAGATAGAAAAAAATAGGAATGAATTTCTGTCAAAAAATCTCAGAAATCAAATATTTTCTAGAAAAAATGTGAAAATTTTCTGAGCTTGTAAAGTCAAAAAAATTTGACTTGGAAATTTCCAGAGATTTTAAAACTGAAAAAAGTTTTGAAAATCTTCAATTTTCAACATTTTCTGAGATGTTGAAAATTTTCTGAGATGAATCTCAAAATCTCTTATTACTTTCTTGAACATTTACAAATGTTTTGAGGTCAGATAATCTCAAAGGTTTTTCTAGAAAAATTCCAAGATCCATCTAAAAATTTCAGATTATTTTTCCTACAACTTTTTTCAGCTCAAATAATTTTCTTGTTTTTCTAGAAACTTTTTGAGATTAATCTCAAAATGTCAGTTTGTGACATATACTTACTCATTTTTACCACATAAAATGACCCTAATAAACTGTTATAAATACCAGATGCTTTGTGCTCAGTGTTTGGATGACCTTTGACCTGTTTAGGTGTGACTCAGCAGGCACCTGACTGCAGCTGTTTGTTACTCATGACTTTGTTACCAACCAGTTTCAAGAAGCTCAAGGAAAATCCAGAAACACAAAGTTTAGTTTCCCTCCAAGTGAAACCCCTCCAGGGTTTTTCTCTACACGTTCAGTTGAGGTTAAAGGTCACAGGTTGTGTAGCTGTGAGTGCAGAGGTGAGCTACCTGAGCGTTTGGCTGCGTTGCCGCCGGATCGTTGGACGTCTCTCCGGCTCAGCGACGGCGGCACGTAAACAAACCCGCAGGCGAACTCCATCGGCTTCAGTCACACGACTTCCACACAGAACAAGTCAGAACGATCCAGATTCAGAGCCGAAACGCTCCCGGATCCCAACCAGAACCGCTCCACTCAGAACCCGGAAGGTGTGAAAAACAAATACTCAGCGAGCCGGAGGCTTTGGGTCGATCCGTACCGGGGAACCAGCAGCAGGAAATCCGTTTGCTGCTCTGACATCTTGTCCAACAGGTTTCTGTAAACGACTCGGATCTTTATCTCAGACTGAAACTCTTGGTGGGAACGAAATCTGTTCCTTTAACTGGCAGCAGACGCAGCCGTCGTTCTCAGCGCTTTACAGAGTTAAACCTTCAGGACTCGACACAAAACAAACAAAAGAGTCAAAGAAACCAGAAGATTCAGTGGATTAACGGAGATTCAAAAGTTGAAAATTTGCTAGGAAAAATTTACTTTTGAAACTTTCCCAGAAAAATTCTGAGACGTGAAAATTTGTGAATTTTTTCTTGCAAATTTTTTACTTTTCAAAGTAATTTCTGTTTTTGGCAAAAAAATTGACTCCTTTTTATCTAGAATGGAAATACAGTATAACAATATACTGTTTTTGTTTTACTTTTATTCACTATTAATTATTACATTCATTCATCATAAATGCTGCCTTATATCTTGTGATTTTAGTGGATATTTGCGTTTCTTTGTGTTTTCTGCAGCTGCTGTCGGTTCGTTTAGTTGATGTCGTTTCGACTAAATAAACTTTTAGTCAAAACTTTTCCGTTTCGTTCATCTGAAGAATAAAGCAGCTGATTAATTTGACTGGCAGCCAGGCAGAAAGATGATGCACAGCAACTAATATTTGTACTTAAATCTTATGATTGACAAATGAATAAGTGTTTATGATAAAAATGTTAAAAAATGGTTTAAAAAAATCTGGTAGACAGAAAAAACCTTTGAATCTGTGTTAATCCCAACATGAAACACTGAAAAAAAAATGACACTCAATGTTTTTGTTTAACTTTTATTTGACAGATTCTCATTAAAAGCCAGGCACCAACAGAATAACAAGCAAAAGGATGCTTTTATTGTGAAATTTAACTCATTAAATATGTCATTTGTGTTCCCAGAAGCTAAACTTTCACATTGCATGCAGAATGTTGTAAACAGTTCGTCCTGTCAGACCCAATATAGAGATATAATAACTCATTTACGTTGGAAGAAAATAAATATTTTTCTTTACAAACACATCGACATGCAGAAACAGTTTCATACGGAAACACATCCAGACCAAACATCATTCCAAATTTAAATTAAAGGGGCAATATTATGTTTCCCAGGCACACAGCGGCCATTTTAGAGCATAATTAATAAATTGTGCTACTTTCAGTTGTTAAAAAATGTTACATATATAAAATGTGACTTAAAAGAAATTTGAATTCCTGATCTAATGCCTTGAAATTGGGCCCCTGTCTCTTTAAGAAGCTCCTGCTCTTTCTGAAGCTGGTTGTGGATCAGAAGATAAGAACATCTTCCAGCAGAAATATTAATAATGTGTTGCTTTCAAAAGCATTAAAAAAACAAACGAGTTGCGGGTAAAAACGGAGATATCACTCAGCGACTTCGACATAATTGGCGGGGTAGAATCCCTCCTTCCCGCCGCTCAGCACCCCCCGACACCAGCCCTGGTCGTCCTCCTCCTCCACCTTCAGGAACGTCTCACCTGCAACGCGCAGCAACAAAAACGTTTCAAAGCACATCTCCAAAAACAGAAAACCAATACAAACAAAGAGGAAGTGAGATTTAAAAAAAAATGAGATTCAGAACGGCGACGATCCGTTTGAGTTATGGAATAAACTTAACAGTGAGATAAAACGATCTGAATTTCTCTCTGCATTAAAAATAAATTTGAGTATCGCTTCATTAATGAATCGATGTAGCATCAAATAAGATGTTTTGTTTTTGCTGATTTGAAATCGTCTGATTATAAATTCATGCTTCTTTTTCTCCTTTCATTCATGATTTCTTTTAGTTGTTACATGAACTATTCATATTTATTATTAAATGAATGAAATAAAAACTGAAATGAAGGAAATGAAATGTAAATAAAATAAATTTTATAAGTCAGATACCTGCTGATTCTGTGGATAATCAGGTTAATTGCGATTAGTCAATTATTGAAATAATCGTCAACTAATTTAGTAATCGATTAATCATTATCTGGAATATAAAGACTTTTTAGTTAGTGCAGTAATTAGACAAAAACTGTCCAGAGGCCATAAATGGCCCCGGCACCACATTCTGGACCCCCACTGTGTAAATATAGCTACAGTAAAACAGAAAAATGCTTTCATAAGACAATCCGGTCTGCACTGTCCACTAATTCAGCTTAAAAGGTCGACTTCAACACTGGAGTGACATCACTTCCTGTGGTCGTTTCTCACCTGCTCTGAAGGACAGCTCGTCGGCCTCCTCGCCCACGTAGTCGTACAGCGCTCTGACCTTCACGCCGCCAATCATCACGCTGCAGCCGGAAGTACAGACATGAAAAAATAATTCCACGCTAAAGAAAAGGTGTGAAAAGTCGTTTTTTAGTGACTTACGGACGACTTTCTTTGCCTTTCTGGTTCCTCCGTTTCCTCTTCAGCTTTTTCACGGGTGGGACCCATTCCTGGACGGAGGGAAAAACGACCCAATGCAAAAACATTCTGCAAGATAATTCATTCACAAAAATGAAAATACGTCTTCCATGGTTATTGAACCTCCTTCACAAGTCAGGCCAAGTCTCTAAAGACTGAAATAAACATTTCCTCATCATCTGGTTCACCTTTGACCTCTAACTCTGGAATCCTGAACATGAACACGTCTTGATACCAATTTTTAGCTAAAATCACAATCCCACCAAAAAAGTACAAAACTAAATGAATAAAAGTTATCAGGTTTTTGTTTTTAATGTTCTTTGTCCTCCTTCAGTCCGGTCGACCCGGTTCTACTGGAACCAGAACTCCATCATCTGCTCCACCTCCAGCTGCTGTGGTTCTGAGTCAAACCAACCTGTTCCCCTCCTGGCCTGTGGGGGCGCTGCACCAAGAACCACTGAAGGAAACGACACAAAAACCTCTGAAGACACTGAGAGCAACTTCCTTCTTCACCAGATGGAAACAAGATGGAGGATTTTAGTGTTGGAGGATTTCTCTTTAGTCTTTGGCTGAAGACCAGGAGCCATTTCTGCTGCTAGCGCTAGGCTAACACGTTAGCTTTGTTTGGATTTACCCAGAATGCCCTGTGCTGTAGTCCACTTCCTGATTTTCGAGCGGTCTCTGGTCCACTTGGCGTTCACATTCAAACTGAACCAGAGTTCACTTCAACTGAAGCCAGACCGAGGTTTGGCGGTCCAGAGGTCAGAGGTCAAGTAGCATTCACACCTCACCAACCGGACCGACTTTATAGGCAGACCGGACTCCTCTCCTTTCATCGGCCGGTACCTGGATCTTGGGCCAGTCGGTCGGCATGCCGGGTCCCTCGTTGCTCCTCCACCATTTCAGGTCGTCCTGCTCGTCGATGGACATCAGAGTCTGATGCAGCTCGCTGTAAACCGCCTTCACGCTGAAGAAGAAGAAGAAGAAGAAGAAGAAGACAAGCTAGCGACTCATCGTGCTGCAGACGAAGCGTTCCCGCAGGAAAACGTCTCACCTCTCGTTGTTGGTGATGTCCAGGTGTCTGTGGATGGAGAGGAAGACCTGCTTCAGGAAGCTGATCCTCTTCCTCTCCTCCTCCTGCGACTGCTCAAAAATGGCCTCCATCTCCTCCATGTAGCGAGGCGTGTATGATGTCACTTCCTCCAGAGCTTTTTCATATCGCTCTCTGGCCTTTACAGAGAAAAAACCCTGATAACTAAAGACCTTCTAACGATGGATTTAATCATCTAATGCAACACTGAACTCAGTAACAAGAACAAATCTCCATAGAAACCAAGTTGGTGTTTTAGATCCAATTAATCCAGGAAAATTAATTTAGGGGAAAACAAATATTCGGCGCATCAGGGCCGTTATAGCCACAAAAAACAAAGAAAATTTTAACTTAATCTCAGAAATTTTTAGAAAACTGAAATTTTGAGATTCATTTCAGAAAAGTTTCAATAAAAATTCTTGGAAATTTCTAAATTTGAAAAATAAAATTGATAGAAAAAAAGCTCCAATTGTGAGATTAAAAATAATTCTAGAAAATATTTGAAAATTTCAGAGTTTCAAAACTTGAAAATTTGCAAGGAAGTGCAAAAATTTTGAGGTAAAGGTTAGAATTAAGAAAAAAATATATATTTGAAATTCCTTTGTTTGAAAAGACAAAAAATCAGAAATTTTGAGGTTGCAGAAATTTGAGAAAAAAACATGGGAACTTTAGTTTGAAAAGTCGCAAATGTTTAACTGAGATCAGAAAGTTTCAGTTTTTCTAGAAAATTTTAAATATTAATCTAAAAAAGAGTTTGAAAAGTCAGAAATTTGCTAGAAAAAAACTCAAACTTTTGATATTTATCATAAAAATTTACTAGAAAAGCTGAAAATCTGTGAGAAAAAATTCTGAAAATTTGAGATTAATCTCAGAAGTTTTCTATGAAAAAAGTTTTCTATTTTATTCCAATTTTTTTCTAGAAAGTTTCTGATATAAATCTAAAAAGTTTTTTTTCTGGTGTTAATTTATCCCTGTGATGTCACTTCCTGCAGAGTTTTTTCCTGTGGCTCTCTGACCTCAGGAGGAAAACAAGTTTTTGTGATCAGCAGGAGACGTTGCAGCGATGGATTTAATCCCGCAGCGTTCCCCTGCTGGTCTCCATCAACACTGAGCTCAGTAACAATAACAAACCTCCATGGAAGGGAAACGCTGCAGGCTGAAACTTCAAGCTCAGAGTTTCCCAGGAGATTAAATGCGACCGCATGCAGCTGCGACGCTTCATGTTTTCAATCAGGGACGCTGAAAGGAAACCGGTTGTGTTGACGTCTCACTCTCTCTCGCTCCTCGGCGGCTCTCTGCTTGGCCTCGGCCATCTTCAGCTTCTTCTCCTCGCTCAGCGCCGGGTTGTCGTTCGCCTGCTTCTCCTTCTCCAGCGCCGCCTGCTCCTTCTGGCACGCCTTGTGGAACGCCAGCCGGACCTTCTCCAGCTGCGCAGCGCAAACAAACAGAGCCGCTCAGGCGTCTGATGGGAAACGCTGGACGTTATTGATGGAGCCGTTAGATCGGCTCTGACAGCAGGAAGCTGGAAAACTGTTTATTTTCTACACGTCAAGATTTTCCCAGATTATTCTACTTTACCTTCAAGCTCAAACGGGTTTCATTTTTTAAAGTTAAAATTAAAGATCAAACTTAAAATACAACAAATAAAATATATATTTTCTCCAATCTGAAGTTAAATCAGGCCAAACTTTTCTAAATTTGGGTCAGTCAGAAAGGCTAAAATTATTTTTATTTGTTAAAAGTCAGAAAACGTACAAAAAGATCTCTTAAAGAATGTTCTAACTTATTAATGAAAGAAAATTATGGCCACTGAAAAAATGGATTTTTATCTCAAAATTCAGATTTTTTTCCTCATAATTCTGACTTCAATCTCAGAATTATGACTTTAATTCTGAAAATAAAGTCAGAATCTCAAAATTCTGGGATTAAAATCAGAATTACAAGAAGTACAAGTTTCTCTGTCAGATTATTTCACATTTTCTAGTTCTTTCTTTATCAATATTTTAAAAAGATTTACTCAAAACAAGCTCCTATATTTCTATATTTATAAAAAGTAATTTGTCAGTTTGTTTTGTGTTATTTCAACCTTAAGATATTTACACTAAAATTGAGACTAAAATGACTTGGTACTATGTTGTGTTTTGCAGTGCAACAGTGTAAATAAGTAAGACGGTAAATGCTAGCTACTGCGCTAATAGTTTCCACTGCATGTTTTAATGCGCATTTAAGTTTATTTAGTGTTTGAAATATTATAAAAGGAAGTTAAAGGTGTTTCTATAAGTTAGAATATGGGAAAAATATCTGATTAAAATATATTCTATCACTTATTAGAACCTCAGTATTTTCATGAATATTAAGGAATAATGTACTTATAACAATAAGCTCCTGTTTCTTGCTGAAAATGTTCTAGTTTGTCTATTTAAACTTTACCAAGATATTTGCACTAGAAACTAAAATACTTGGTAAGATTTTGCGTTTTTGCAGTGTGACGTGTTCAAGGTAATTTACGGCGTCAGTTTTTGCATTTTGGCAACACTGAGATGATTTTAGTCAAAAATATTGTTGACAAGTTACTTGTTTTTTTTCATGTGTTCTCCAGTAGACCGATATCACTTGGTAACAGTTTGTGTTTTTCCAGCGCTGCCTGTGGGTTTGCTAAATGAAAAGGTTTGGGACGATGTTAAGGAACTGATCAATTTCAAGCCCTGGACCTTGTTGAGCTTCTTGGTCCAGGGCTTCTGCGCTCGTGAGAAACTGGTCTTGTTGTCGTAGCTCTCCTTGAAGCCACAGCAGAGCTTTTTGGGGAACGTCTCCTTCTGCCAGGTCTTCACCCGCTCTCCTTCCTCTGCCACGAGTGACTGCGCAATGGAGGAGTGGAGGGCCGCCAGGCGCTCGGTGGAGGCGAAGAAGCACTGCCAGGCCCTCATCAGGGAGCCGTACACAGGCCCTGGGCAGCAAAAACAGCAAAGAGTGAGGAGCGCCCCCTGGAGGTGAGTCCGGTTATGGATCTGATTTCCTCTGGGAAAATCTCACATGAAAGTCTGAAGAAAGGATTAAAGCAGAACAACGAAAGAGGAAAAACTGAATTTCCTTTAGTTCCTGCCACATTTAACAGCAAAACCAACTGAAGCTACTTCATATCCACGTCTCAGAGGTCGGCAACACAAGCTACAAAGCTAGCTGCGCTAACCTGAAGTACCAAACAAACTTTATTCTGCTAGACCTAAAGAGCTAAACCACTCAATATTTGGTTGAAGCTAATGCTAAAGAGCTACAACAACTCAATATTTGGTTGAAGCTAATGCTAAAGAGTTACAACATCTCAATATTTGGTTGAAGCTAATGCTAAAGAGCTACAACAACTCAATATTTGGTTGAAGCTAATGCTAAAGAGCTACAACAACTCAATATTTGGTTGAAGCTAATGCTAAAGAGCTACAACAACTCAATATTTGGTTGAAGCTAATGCTAAAGAGCTACAACAACTCAATATTTGGTTGAAGCTAATGCTAAAGAGCTAAAACAACTCAATATTTGGTTGAAGCTAATGCTAAAGAGTTACAACATCTCAATATTTGGTTGAAGCTAATGCTAAATAGCTACAACAACTCAATATTTGGTTGAAGCTAATGCTAAAGAGCTACAACAAATCGGTATTTAGTGGAATGTAAAATGGTAGCTGTGTAAATCTCGGCTATCTGCTCAGTTTACCAATAATTCACCTAATAGCAATATTCTCCGACATCGGAAACATCGGCTGAGGCTGAATTAACAATTTGTTTGTGCCGCAGTCATTTTGAAAATATTAATAAATGTTTCTAGAGGTCATCAGAGGTCAACCTAATCTACTCAGCTTTTGTTTTGAAGACAGTAATGATGACCTCTGGACACTTTTCTACTAAAATCCCTGAAATGACAGAATGAAGAGGTTTGCTGCTGCAGTGTTGTCGTCTCACTGGAATCCATGACGACCTTCCACTTGCTGCTCCACTGGCTCAGCTGCTGTCCGTACTGCTTCTCCACCTTCGCTCGCTCCAGGAAACACGCCGTGACGTCGTTACAGGCCTGGAAGGACCGGTCCGTCCTCTGCACCGTGCGCGCGTAGTTCCCAGGCTGGATGGAAACAGAGATTCGATTTCCGGGTTGGAATTGAGAATCGATCAGAAACTGATCAATAATATCGCTGAATAATCGTCACCATCCAGAAGCTCTGCTTCTTGGGATCCTCCAGCGGTTCCTTCAGTTGGCTCGCCATATCTAGGAACAAAGTAAACTTAGTTTATGTCAAGGGTGTCCAACACGAGGCCCGGGGGCCAACTGTGGCCCTTGGAGGGATTTTTCTGCGGCCCCCTAACTGCAATTCAAGAATGATCTAAATTTGCATCGTCTGTCAGCTGCAGATGCAAAGTTTGGTAACATTTATTAGAAGGGCTGAGAATAAGACATGAAGGAGACTTTCTAAATGTTTAGGATTATTTTCATGGCGCTTCATTCCTAAATAATAATAGAATAATAATAATAATAGAATAATAATAATAATAATATTATAATGACACTTCTAATGCAAAGCTGCATTTAAAATGTCTCCAGGATGAAACAGCAAATATTTCTAAAGTGTCCATGTTGTTTTTAGTCTAATGCTCAAACCTTAAAATAAAATGTTAACAAAACCTTTTATTTTGAATCAGGGTAAAATTATCACCAACATCATTTTCTTACAATAATAAATGTTAAGGTTTTTTTATGACCAAGTGCTTATAACCAGTAGAATAAATTTATCCAGAGACTTTAACTGAAAATCTGACTTTACTTCACCTAAATCAGCTTTTATTTAATTTATTAAACTGGGTTAAATACAGTAAGTGTTTTGAAAGAAATCCTGTTTTTATAAGTGAAAATAAATTTGTTCAATTTGAAAACAAGATGTTTTTCTTTTAATATTCAAACGTGCAAAATTGTTTCCATGTTTTGTATCTATGATGAATATCAACTCTTTCCTACAGAAAACTAAATGATTGACTATCGACTCTTTAATTGATTTGATTTGAGTGTTTTTGGGTTTTTACACAGAAAGTTTGAGTCTCTTTTAGAAAAGAAGAGCAGAAACGTTCAGCCTGAAAGCCCAGCATGATGACCGTTGTGTCTGCAGAATGCCTCATATTTGCTCTTCTGTCACTTTAAATTAGACTTTAATTTTCTCTTCCTCACTTTAAATGCCACAATATGAACTTCATATTTAATATTTGTCCTTGTTTTGTTGTGACTGTGAGCAAACGGTTGTTTTTTCTCTGCAGGTGAAGTTGCAGTTTAATGCATTCAGTCTCTTCTTCTCTGACCGTTGAAATAACAGCACAGATTTTCACAGCCAACGTGTTTAAACCATCAGGATTCCTCAGCAGAGGAACGCAAAGAGCCGAGAGACGCAGGACATCAAAACACAGCATTTCATATCAAAGCTGCTCGGTTTTCCTTCCCACAACTAAAACAGGGAATATGAGAGCAGCTTTTATGGCCACATTAAAGAACAGCTAAACAAAACATACTGGACACCTGTCTGCCAACAGGTGGCGCTGTACAGATGGCAGCATGGACACAGTTCATCTTAAAACACAAACAGATCCAGTAATCTGGTTTATTCAGAAGAAAAACACAAACTGGATTCTGTGGCTGCAATCTCTTCCTCTCCAGTGAACAACTTCAAATGTCTTAAATGACTTTTTTGAAAATGAAGTTGACATTAAATACGTTGATTTTTTTGATTTTTTTTTCCTCGCTAGACTTTTCTGTCAGGCAAACGTTTGAGTCGCACACAGACCGCTAAATGTTTGAGGCTACCAATAACTCACTGCTAACATTGCTAACTAGCTAGTTTTTTGTGTCGCTCACAGATTAGTGCAGATTAATCAATTTAAAGCTGAATTCACATTTCCTTGGAAATACAAGTCTTAATTTTTATTCATAATGCCTTAAAAATATTCACAGCTTTATTCTCGCTTTACCACGACTTCATTCTGCGAGGGTGCTAGCTAAGTAGCTAGCTTTTTTTCTGTGTATCATGGCATTTCATATCAGTTGATATCCATAGTTATTGATTAGTTTTTGGGTTTATTTATCTGAAATGCTTCCATACTGGTGGAGTGACCGATCCTGCTTTGTCCAGTTTTCTCTCCATTTTTATATTTTAGCAGTTTTGAGGCCCAGTGAGTAAACTGGAAGCTTACTCAGCATGTTGTTGCTAGGCAACCAGACATTGAGAGAGTTAGTTGATTCCACCAACCCAGCTTAGCTAGCAATGAGAGATTGATCAGCTAAAGTCTTTCCTCTGCCTACATCTCCCAGAATGCTGTACGGTTCTGGATTGGAGTTCTGTGAAATTATTGAATATTTGATTATATGTATTATCTATTGATATTGATCACCCGTCTATAGAGACATATATTGTTATTGGTTTATTGTTCGGGCCTAATTATGGGTAAAAGTGCTAATTTATCGCCAGTTGGCTACATAAAGTTTGTATGTTTCTGTAAATCTGGCTGAAAAATAGATCACAATATCAGCATCACAGTGTTTCATATCAGTCCATAGATAATTAGCCTATTGATTAGTTTTTAGTGGAGTGACCACCAGGTCTTAAATTTCATTCATAGTGGGTAAAAAGTCTTAAATTTGAGTTGAAACCTGCAGAAGCAACTTTTTCCTCCTAATGTTTGTTTTCTTGTTGGCCAGATCATAAAACTCAAACAATAAAAATGAACTGAAAAACTGAACGGCAGTGAAGAATGAAACTGCAGCTGTGTGCAGGTCCAGCCGGTGAGTCAGTCCAAACCGGATTTTTCATGACCGCTTTGATCCGGCAGCCATATTTACTGTACAACAGAACCCCCCCGCCAGGCGGAGGGGGGCGGCGGCGCTGGAATCCAGCGGGTCGGGATCGGCCTGCAGGAATAGAACAGCTGCTCCAGCATTTCTTCCTGCAGCCTTCCCAAAATAAACGGCAGGGAAAGGTCACGGTTCTGTTCGCTCTGACTAACACAAGGCCCGGCCCGGCCCGACCAGACCCGACCGTCTGCAGCCGCCACCGATCCGCCTCTCAAGACAAACCTGAAAGTGGAAGAGTGGGAACGGAGACGCAGGCCGAAACACACAGGGGACGTTCAGGTTCAGGCCTATTTGTGTCTGTTGACGCGTCACTGAGAGACGTGGAAACCAGCAAAGATACGAAAATAAGGGAGAAGATGTCTGCCAAAAACCTGAAATCTCTAGATTCATATCAGATCAATTTTTTAGAAAAAACCTGGAAATTCCTGAGCTCTAAAAGTTGGACATTTTCAAGAAAAAAACCCAGAAATGTTCAGATTAAAGTCATTATTGTTTTAGAATAAACATGGAAATGTTCTGAGTTACAAATGTCAAAAATGTTAAACTTTGAAACTCTAGAAAGTTTTTTTTCTAGAAAATTTGAGACTAATCTCAACATTTCTGAGTTTTCTGGCTGAGATTTACTCCTTTTCTCCATCAACAGTGGCTCTGATGTGGCTCCGTACGGCAGAAAGTCGCCCTCATCATGTTTCCATCAACAATCATTCATCAGTTTCCTCCAAGTTGAAACAACATCACCTCTCCGCTCAGTTCTAGAGAAAATCACTCACAAGTCGAGTCTGGAAAAGCAGTGACAGCTGAGCAGTCATGCCTGGAAGCAGCCATCACTTCCACGTCTCCCTGAATCACCACTGATTACTCCAGTGACCACTTGTTCCTGTAGTTCAAGAGCTGCTCCATGTCTGCCTCCCCCTCCTCGCCACCGCTCCGCTCGCCCTGACCCACTTTTCCCTCACCGCTTAAAGTCACACACACCCCCGGTGCCGACCCGGAGCCGGGCGAGAGACGGTGAAAGGGAAGAACCGCTTCCACACAACGCCGCATTGTAGAGAGAAAGAGAGCATTTATTTTCTCAGAAATGTTCTAAAAGAAAAATATTTTGAGTTTGAAAAAAGTAAAACATTTGTTAGAAAAAAAAACTCAGAAATTTTGTAGAAAAATTTTTTTTAAAAGTAAAAAAATTCAACTTTTGAAATTCTAAAATTTTCAAGTTTTTCCTCTAGAAAATTTTGGAGCTTGCTCTCAAAATGTCTGTTTTTTGGCGTAAATTAACTCCCCTTTTCCTTTTTTCCTGTTTCTAATACTCGGTCGTTCTCACCTGCTGCCGTCTGTCAGCTGCAGCTCCAAACATCAACCCCTCGGGTTTTTCCTCATGTCCTCTTCTGTGATCTGCTGCTCCGGCTCGCCGTCAGGTTGTCCGGCTCTTCTTGCTCCGTTTCATCAGAAACAACAGCTGGAAGACCCCCCCCCCCCCCCCCCACCGCTCCTCCCTCTGTCCCTCTCAATATGGTGCTAATGAGATGTCAGGCTTTTATTTTGACATGATCATGTCAGGGAGGCTCACGGTCATATGATCTTATAAGCACACGTGTGTGAGGGGTTCCCATGTAGATCGACTCCAGTGTGACCTAAAGAGTGCGGTGTGTTGCTAACGCTACATCCACATGTCATCTTTCAGACGCAAACGTCAAAACATTTAGACAGTTGAGGTTTTTAACACCTGATGGTCCGGTCGACCCGGTTCTACTGGAACCAGAACTCCACCATCTGCTCCACCTCCAGCTGCTGTGGTTCTGACCCAAACCAACCTGTTCCCCTCCTGGCCTGTGGGGGCGCTGCACCAAGAACCACTGAAGGAAACGACACAAAAACCTCTGAAGACGCTGAGAGCAACTTCCTTCTTCACCAGATGGAAACAAGATGGAGGCGTCAGATTTTAGTGTTGGAGGATTTCTCTTTAGTCTTTGGCTGAAGACCAGGAGCCATTTCTGCTGCTAGTGCTAGGCTAACACGTTAGCTTTGGTTGTATTTACCCAGAATGCCCTGCGCTGTAGTCCACTTCCTGCTTTTGGAGCAGTCTCTGGTCCGCTTGGCGTTCACATTCAAACCGAATCAGAGGTCGCTTTTTTGATTTTATTACACATTCAGACATTACCAAACGGAGTGGAGTTGGATTAAAGTGGCTAGCATTACAAGGGCCATTTTTATTATTGACTTTATTCCTAAATATTAAAGTTATACTTAAAAGTATGAATTCTATGTCTGGACAGTTGGTAGTTAAACCTCCAGGTCAAATGAGATCAAACTTGTTAAAATCCAATTCTATTCAATTTGAGTTTATTAAACAATTTCAAGCCAACTAGATTAAGAATCAAATATTTTCAGCCAGAGGAACATTTCCACTCAGCTCTGAGTGCTTGTGATGCTCTGGAGTCACTGTCTGTCATCAGCAGAGGAAAAGTTTCTGCAAGAAGAGAAATATCTGACAGTCCTCACTAAACATGCACTGGAAGTTATTAGTCAAAGGCAGGTCCACAAATACCTCAGGAAGAAACACTGGAAAGAACAAAAGCCTTGAACACAAGGTGGGACGAGGGAAGGACATCCTGTCAGATCCTGACCTTGAGATTAACCAGCAAGAAGGAAAAGACCGTCAGAAAGAGAAACTGCAACAGTGGATCAGCTAAACCAGTTTAGGTTAGCTAAAATGTTAGCTGCATTTAGTTCTGCTAATGCTAAAGCGCTACACCAACATGATATTTAGCAGAAGCAAATGCTAAGATGCTAAATGAAACTGAGTTGACACCCAAACAGGGTCTAACAATTCATATATGTGATATTTTTGCACGCATTTTTAAATTAACACCACTGGTTGCTTGTTTATGTAAATGCTGTATTATTGCCATTTCTCAATAAAGTTTAGTGAAAGAACGGAAAAGACGTGAGGACCGGAACTGCTGCGTAAAGGTGTTTATCCACTTCAAAATAAGAGCGTGAATATAAACGTCTAACTTCTTGAAGGATTCTTAAATGTTGTAAATCAAATATTAATCACAAACTCTTTTCAGCTCAAAGGTCAGAAAATAGCAACGTAAATTAGCTGGGAAAATTAACACAGGGCAAGCTAAATGTGCTAAGCGTTTCTAAAGCTAGCAAAATGCTAAACAGAAAAATTAGCTCTGCTATTAGCGCATTAGCACTGATCAGTTTCCTCAAACTTCACAAAGATGCACCGCTTTGATCTGTCACACGCAATCCTGATAAAAAGACTTTAGTTGTGGCACAATGGGAAGAATTTAAGGAGTGCAAAAACTTCTGTAAGAAAAAACAAATCATCATAATGAATCATACTTTTTCTTTTAAAGACAAACAAAAAATTATCTCAATGATGATTCAGAGCACATCATGTCACCCAGACTAAGTACCTTGGATGAAGTCATGGGAGAGATTATTTGTTTCCTGGAAAGGTTTCTTCACATAGACAAGAAAGAAACAAACAAACATGTTTCAGCTTCACCATCACACAGAAAAAAAGCTTCATTTGTGAGTCGGTTGCAAACAGACATTCATCTGCTTAATGCCTCACAGGCCAGTTTGAGCCGGCTGCACGCTCTCCAACAAGCCATTTCCTCGTCTTCCTGCCCACGAGCTCCAAACATTTACACCATTAACTCACCAAACCGAAGGGAAACAAGCCTGCAGCTGAGAGCGGCGCTGTCCTCCACCTCTGCTGCTGCCAAATGACTCCATTCAATCCAAACACCTCCAACCGGTTCATTATGGGAGCAATGACGACAGAGCCGGGCTTTATTTCAGCTTTTATTTCAACACCTTAGTTGTATCTCTATCATATTATATACTGTATTTTATTCAAAACAAAATTTATATATATATTCATATACCTTTTATCTCTGCATACTTATGCTCATACTGTATGTGGTCATGATGCATTTCACTAGGCCTAAAAATACTCTGGTGTCCATAAGGTGTACATAATGCTTTCTACACTGCGGCTCAGTCCATGTTCTGCTTTGGGCCTTAATAAGCTTCACTGGAGTCGCCGCAGTGCAGAAAACATTTACAGAAAACCCAGAAATTCAACAGAAAACGTCAAAGAATTTGTCCACACTATCTGGAAGACAGAGATTCTTAAAAATGTTTACATACCTAATATTATAATCTTCATTGTACTATATTTTTATCATCTTTGCTGACATTATCGTCATTACATACAAAGCTATAAGTGATGTTTGCCCCACAGTTAAATGGCTGCACTGGCATCTTAAAATCACCATGGCCGACAGGCGCAATGCGCAGCAAATGGCAAGAAGCGCCGCCAACACATGAATAATGCAAAACCAAGAAAAAAACACATGCAACACATTGATATATATACCAAGATCACAATCTCGTTTTTCTCTGCTCTGAATACAAACCCCTTGTTCAGGAACTACGTTAGGAAGATGCCAGGAAGACGACGAAGTCTCATGATGGGATCGCTCTTTTCCAGCCACATGAAGAAACATCAACGCCATGAATGAGTGTGTGACTGACTGAACTTCTGTGTGGACAACAACCTGATGAAGGCTGGTTCTGTTCTGGGCACCACTGTGGAACCTCTGGACATGGATTTAGAATCATAAAATTTGGGGCCAGTTAAGTATTTTTTTAATTTGAAAAACTCTGCAATCGCAGAAAATAGAAGCAACAACTTACGACCGACAAAACATACAAATGAAAAACAGCAGCAGGTATAAAACGCTGGTATTTTGCTCTCCAAATGGAAGTCCTCCAGACCACCAGGGGGAGTCAATCACTGAATCAGAACCCTAGGAAAGACGGGATGTCTATGTTGTGTCTTCTTAAACACACAATCTTTTATATTGTTGAACACCAGCATGTTTATGGAGGAAGTGGGTAATACTAACAGCTCCAGACTCCCCCTAGTGGAGTGGAGGACTTCGGTTTTGTGGCGTGAGCTTTAATTGTTTCACATTTGCTGTTATTTTAATAATTTCTATTTGCATGATTTCTTGTTTTTCTCTTTCTACCAAAAACTGGATGGTAAAAATCTTCAGTCTAATGTTTTGGTTTCAACAAGACTTTATTTTGAAGGACAATTTAGTCTACAAAGACTTCATAATTGATTTTATTTGTCGTTTCTGTTTTTTCAGTTTTGGACATTTAAATTGTTAAATGATCATTACAATTGAACGTTTATTGATCTTGAGAATGTGTTCTAGCATTATTAAGCCATTACCATCACATTACTGGAATATTGTCAAAACAACATTACCGTTTATCGCAATAACATCTGGAACAATTTATCGTCCAGAAACGTTTGTTGTTTCCATTTCCTGTGGTTGCAGAATTTTTCTTTTGCTTTTGTGTTATTTGCAGGCCTTTGCAGTTACATGTGTTTTGGAGTTTGCATTATTCATGTGTTTGATGCACATTTGCGCCTGTCGGCCACCATATAGAATAAAACCGAGATCGGATGTTTAATATGCAACACAAACTGTAGTTTCCCATTTATTACAGCAAAAATATATGAAAGATATGTGAAAATTATTATTTTTTTGCTTTGTGGAATAGTTAAACTGTGGGATTGACAGTTCAGAATTAAAAACTAATTAATTCAACATTTTAGGAGCAGAAGAAGCATTTGCTTTTATGGAAAAGGCTTTAGGAAGAGAAGGTATAAGTCAGGGGAAGCATCTGAGACCGACAAACACACACACATTATCAGACTCACAGAGGCATAAGGTCGAGAAGTTCAGGCAAATAGAGAAGCAGGAAAAAGCCCTTTTTCATTACCTCACCTACGTGGAAAAAAACAAAATGGCCGACCTCATGGCACCAAAGAGGAAGGACACAACTTTAGTTTCACCCCAAAACACAAAACTCAGTTTTCTCCAAAACTGTCTGAAACCTGATGAAGCTTTAAAATCTCTTCCTCATTTTTTACAGTGTAATTTGAACATTTAAAAACACCCTGACCAGTTTTATATGAATGATTGCTATCAGCACTGAGTACAAAACAGATGGGCTCTTTTACTAATCCTGTTAAACATGGAATATATATTTAGCGCTCGCAAAGTACAAACATACAAAGCTTATTGGGAGCAACCTCTGGGGGAAATCTGCAAATATATGTGTGTGTAATATATATATATTTATTATTTCATATAAAATACTATTTTTGTCTATTTTGTCTATCATTTACAAATAAAACTCATCGTGGGATCTGCTGAAAAGCACAAAGCAGACGTCAGAAACCTGTTCACGTCTCTGCTTTTAATAGCGTCTCCGATTCAGTCACAGTAAATAACATTTTCCTTGGATGATTTTTCTGCTCGTCTCTAAACTCCAACTTAAGTTTTGTGAGTTGCAGCTCTGAGCAGCAGATGGTGTGAGAATCCATCTGTCACTGAGCCCGAAAGAAAAAAAACACTGCAAATGTGTTTATTCTTTTACACCAAAAAATAGTCCGTTAATTAAAAGCCTGTCCATCAAAAGTTTAGAAACATATTTTCACCACCAACTTAAGACATTCTGACTTTTTTTATACTCCACAAATTGATCCACAGTAAAGCAAAGCCCGGGTTTCTGCCCCTTTAGGCCTGTTGATGTCCACTGATCTTCTCTTGCACATCTTCTGTTATTGATCAGCTTTGTCAATAAGTTTCTCTCCCTTTTCTGTCAGCTCTGAATCATCCCTTCACTTTCTCAGTCTGTGTCTCGAGGAGACGTGGGGACATGCAAAGGAGAGGAGAGACGCCTGGGGAGAAAAGGAGGCCAAATCAAAGAATAAGAACGGGTGGACTTTAACTACAAACTAAATGGGGTTGATAAAATGCAGTTAGATGGAGAAATGATTGGAAAACTATTCAGACTTTAAGGATTAAGACGGTTGGAAGGTAAGTATGGTTGGATCAACTTAAAGCTGCAGTATGTAACTTTTAGAAAAATATTTTTTTACATATTAGTTGAAACTGTCACTATGTGGTGATATTATGTTATGAGATAATCTGAAAAAAATCAATCTCTGTTTTCTCTGTGTTAAATGTAAACAACCAATCAGAGGCAGGAGGCAGGGCTTAATGGATTCCCCCAGTGCTCTCTGCTACACTGCAGCTAGCTTAGCATGTCATGAATGCTAAAGCCACTTAGCATAGCCACCAATGACAGCAGAAAACGGTTTTCCTGTAATGAGGAGTTGCTTATCCGGCGTTAGCACATTTAGCAGCAAGTACATGAGGAGCGATAAGCCCCGCCTCCTGGCTGTTATTGGTTGTTTTTGGTGCATTTCTTCAGTAGCGGCTCAGGGAGGATGTGGAGGAGATCAATCTTTTCAGATTATCTGTCTCATATTGATCTGTCATGACATGGTGACAGTTTTAACAAACCTGTAAAAACAAATTCTTTATAAAAGTTACGTACTGCACCTTCAAATGAAGCTAACGAGACACTCTGACGCTCTTTCACCATCCAGTGTTTCCTTTTGGACCGTTTGAGTCGCCTCTACATCGCCCTGAGCCCGTTTTCGTCCTCCCTCACCTGTCAGTGAGTTTCTTGAGGGCCCGCTCGATGTTCATTCGATGCCCCACTCGGGTCACTCCCAGGTCCAAGAAGTCGTCCTTAGTAAGTGACGGGAGATGAGATCCGTCTATCTCGTTGTCTATAAAACGCTCCCTGTGTTCACCCAAATTTAAGTAAGTCAACCAGTCGGCAACGTCGTACTTGGTCCAGTAGGGTAGAGGTTTGATGGCAAAGGGTCTGGCAGGGGGAGCGGGGCTGAGGTTGGGGTAGTTGAGACAAGAAGGGCTGGGTGGTAGATGCAATGGGGAGGAGGCTCCCGAGAAGAAATGAGTCGGGGAGAGAGAGCGTGAGACTAGTAGAGGGTTCGGACTCGGCATACCGGAAGGAGAGAACAGCGGGGGAGTCGAGGCGTGGTAGGGATCTCCGAGAGAGTGACCAGGAGATGGAGGTGTGAGAGGGCCAGGAAAGTCAAAGGGGTTACTGTAGATAGGTGTGGAGGGAAGGATGGGGAGAGAGGAAGGTCTGGGTGGTGTTGGGTTCTGCTGTTCGGTGTTGTAGATGAGAGGGCTGGGGGCCCGGCGCCTGGAAACCGATGACCGCATCTCTTTAGAGGGACTACACTGAAAATCAAAAGTCTGCCTGCGCAACTTAGATCTGTGCTTAGGTGATGTTGGGTATGGGCAGTAGGTTGGGGAATGGGGAGGATGGGAATGTACCGGGGAGGTCGGCATCTGAGGAGAAGGGGAGCGGGTCCAGTTGCGCTGAACGGGGACTTGAGGAGACGGAGAGACAGAAGGGGAGGCCGAGAGGTTGGGAGTCAGGATCTGTCGATGCTGCGGGGAGGAGGTCGGTAGCGGCGAGGTGGAGCGACCGGTCGGTGGGCTGTGGAAGGCATCGGTAAAATCTGCTGAATACCTGAAAGACACAACATAAGACCTTACAATGTTGCCATCATTAAGATCAGCACAGAAAAACATCTAATGCAATCTGATGGTGAGAAGGCTGGTTCTTACTACCTAGCTTTAAGTGAAACTGAAACACTGTCTGATCCAGGCTGCCTTTACTCACAGCAGAGGGATTTGTTGGTTATCTAGCCTGGTAAAAACCAGTTCCTTGTTCTTGGCTTTGCTTCATCCACAGGGTCTGGACTCTTGACTATTGAGAAACGTTTGCTCTCTGGAGGCTTTGAATCTGTTCAAATTTTCAACAATTGAATCTGATTCTACCTGATTGCTAACGTTTGGCCGTGACGTGTGAAATGCACCATCTGCATCGTGAAGGAGGCGTGTTCTTTAAACAACCATTCCAAACTGCGAAGAGAGCAGTGTCGAGCTCAACGAAGTCTTTGCCAGCAGTAATATGTCCTAAACAGTCTTCTTGCTTTGACTGGTGTTGCTCGATATTTGGAAGTTTGGCTAACATGGACTGAATGACTTTGTTCACTTCCATTGAAGGTGACCCATTATGCCTCCTTGAACAGGTTGGGATCTGAATGGGCTACACAAAACATGTTCACATGAGATTTTAGTCTGCCCAGTTCAGAATGAGCTGTTTTAGGGCCTCTATCATTTTAAATTCAAATGAGCTGCTGTTGGCCACGCCCCCCCAACTCAATGTTTACACTTACATGTGAAAATGGCTGCAAACAGAAGCTCAATTATGTAATCATACATCTTTCAAAAGCAGAAGTAGAGCCATCTGCACAACCAACCGGAATGCAGCAAGTGGTTTGTGGATGGTAAGTCAACAACCAAACACTTTTCCAGCAGCCATTGTACACAGCATACAGCGATAAAACCACTGACCAAACATGCTGAAGCGCAACTTGGGTTACTAATGGTCTTAGCTTCTGTTTATGGTATTAGCTCTAGCAAACATATGACATTAGCTCTACCTAGTATAGTAAACAGTAAATCACAAGCCGATCACATTAGCTTGTTTTAATAAATATCTAAGAATTTTGAGGCAGTTCGTCTCAATCCAGACGTTTTGTGGGTATAATGTTAGCTTTCACCACGTCTGCTCTGTGTTTTATGTTTAGTCTCACGTCCTCCTGCCATGTCAAAGGCCCAGCATGCATTGCACAGGTGAAAAAAAATGGTGACTAGCCTAGGTGAAAATATAACCAATAGAAAATTTTGAAATAATTATTTTTTTTGCATCACAAGCAAGTTTTAGGTTAAGGCAGACATGTTTAAATAGTTGCAGTTCCCTTTAAAATGCTACTAGGAAGTTGCCATGCTTGTTAGAGGAACTTTACAGAGAAGTTGATCAAAACAAACGAACCTATGCATGGAGGGGGACTTAGGAACGTGACTCCAGTCATCCATACTCTTCATGCTACTCATCTGTTGCAGTTTGGAACTTAACTCGTTGATGATGCTGGCTTTCACACCGGAAAAAGGCGAGTGAAGCCTGCGACCCTCCAACACCATACCGCCATGCTGGACTCCTTCTTGTTTGTGTTCAGCGATGTCACCCCAGACCACTGACCGAGGCTCCATGGGCCTCTCCAGACAGGCCGCCAGCGCGGAGCTAAAGCCATCTTCCATTCTGGCCCGACTCTGCTTATGCTTTCTGTCATCAACAAGAGTTCTCTCCAAACCGGCATCTTCAGGGTGGCTTTGTCTCTGCAACTGCAAAGGAGCCGGGTTGGTGCTGTTCTGCCTGCGTAACGCTATAGGCGGGCCTCTCCCTTCCATTTCCTTGTAATGCGTCATCTTTGGAAAGACGGGGTTTGCCATTTTGGAGGTGTGCACATCAAACGGTTGCCCTCCCCGGTAGATTGTGCAGGGATCCTGATGTTCGTTGACTTTCTCTCCCTCCCCTCCTCGTCCATCACCTCCAAGTCCAATTTTTTCTCCTCTCAAGCCACCAAGTCCCAGCATTTCTAGATGATGGTCACTACTGCTATGACTGTCCAGCTCCTCAATGCCAGAATCTACCACTGTGTCCTGCCAGTCTCCACTCTTGGGAATCATAGTACTGGAATGAGTGGGATCGGTTCCTTTACTCCCTGTGCTAAGGCCTACTTTGGGCCCAGCCATGCTGTAGTCGGAGGAAGCAGGAGAGGCTGTTGTGGTTGTGGCAGCAGCAGTGGCTGTCATTGTTGTTGTTGCGTAGGTCATGGTGGTGGTAAGGGCAGCTGTGCCTCTGTCCTGGGCTGGCGTCTGAACCCCAACCAACGGGTCATTGGTGCTGCCATAATAAGGATGGGCATGTGACATGGGCTGGGGTCTGTGTAGTGATGCAGCAGCCACTGAGGTGGTGGTGGTGTTGGACGACGGTGCAAATATTTGCGGGGACGGATACGATGGAGAAAGTGCAGACTGCGTGAGGTTGGCCACTTCGCTGTCATAGGAGGTGAGGCTTGAGGCGGCAGAGTCGCCACCTTGTGAAGACTGTTGGGGAGCATTTGAGGGCTTAGGAGACGGAGGAGGGGGTGGTGGAGGTGGGGCAGCAGGAGCAGGGTGTTGACTCTGGCGTTGATGATGCTGAGAGAACTCCATTGCTCTCTCATTCTTTCCGTTAGCAAATTGTAGCGGAGGGGGCAAAGGATCTGCAAAAACAAACTCCTCATCTACGTCTACTGAGGGAGCAGGAGGAGGGAGAACCATCAGTCCCAGGCCGCCCGCCCCGGCTCTTGCTTCTCCCATTGCGTCGTTAGTCTGTGATGGAGCTGTGGGGACAGTGTACTGTGGAATATAGCTTGTGTTGGGAACGTTTTCCATCTGCAAGTAGGATGGTCTACGGGGGGCAGGTTGAGCTGGCGGGGGAGGAGGTTGAACAGCCTGAGCATGTTTGCTTTCGTACATCTCCTTCTCTCTCTCTCTGCTGCTCTGTGGGTAGTACTGGCCTGAAAACTGGCTGTTTCTGTCCTCAGAGAAACGAACTCTAAGACCCTCTTTAGGCCCTCCATCTCTTTCTCTCTCCATCCTCTCCCCACCTCCTCCTCCTCCACCTCCTAAACGTAAAATCCTTGGTGACTGCGGCCGGCTCAAAGACGCAGGGGAGGCGGTGGCGGATGGGGATCCGAGGTGAAGGGACACCGGAGAAGTATATGCCGATTGCGTCGGGGTTGCAAACAGCGAAGGTGTTGGGGTCTGAATTGGTGTAGGGAAGGATCCAACTGTGGACATCTGCCGGCCAAAGTGCCTGTCATCTCGACGCGTCCTGCGGTCGTCTTTCAGAGCTCGTTCTCTCGCAGCCAGTGCCAGGCCAAGTGGGGACGAGGGGTCAAGCACTTTCCCTGTTAGTGGATGGATAAAAGTTGTAGCAGGCTGGCTGCCATACACTGAGGGGGCTGACTTGGGCTGCCCATCCTGGCCAAGGACAGGTGAGGAGTACTCTGGAAGGCCAAAGGCTGGGGGCATGCTGCTGGAATAGTTCATGAAGTTGTCTCCAGAAAACATGCCTTCATCTATAGACTTGGAAGGCCGAAGTCGAGGGGTGGGTACCTCCATTTTTGAGCCTTGCAGAGGCTGAACTTGGGTCTCAAGTGTCCCTCCTCCTTCTCCACCACCTGCCTCTCCTTGGATGTCTTCCTCTGACGACTGGTAGAAGGAAGCGCTCTTTCTTCTCATGTCTCTTAATCGCTCCCTGTCCCTGCGTGTTCCTCCTCCACTAAATGCTGTGCCAAATGTTGAGGTATAGTCCAATTTTTCCAGGTTTTGCTGAGAAGAGATGGCGGGTGCGACACTCGAAGGCAAGGAGTTGGGTGTAGTCGGCTGAGGCGGTGTGGGGGTCAGTGGTGAAGGTAGGCTTGTGCTGGAGTTATCTGGAGCTGCGTTCCCAGAGGTTTGGTCCTCCACATCCTGAGACGGATCTGCTTCTATGCTGCTACCCTGGCTGCTTCGGCCACTACTGCTGGTGGACGGCGCTTTGACGATGATGGTAGGGATGGGGATAGAACTCTTCTCTTTGGTAGCACCTCCTTTGCCCCTATGTTGTCTCAGCCCGTCTTCCACCTTTGACTGCTTGATCAGAGCTCCACGACCTCCACGCCTCGCTACTCCCCTTCCGGCTCCTCCACCTTGCTCCCGGCTGGTGAGTTGCACAGGATGCTGCACCTGTTGAGGCTTTGGCTTTGCACTTGTTGGTGGTGTGGCACTGCTGTATCCTCTCCTCAGCCCTCCCATCTTGCCGCCACCTCTCCGAGGCGCCTCTGGCTCTCTTATGCAGAGTCCGTCGGACTGCCTGCGGAGGGTGGGAACCATGACCTGCTGGTTCATCCCACCAGGTCCTCCCCTCTCCCAGGCAGCCTGCGTAGGATGGGCTGGCTGTGAGTGGAACTGGTAGTGGGCTTGAGATACAGGGGGGATTGGCATAGCAGGCCCTCTACCAGTATAAGGACCTGCGGATAAAGGTGGCTCTGGAGCAGACGTGTTGGGGGGCGGTGGGATGTCTTCTGGTCCTGGCACTGAAAGACTGCGAGCTAGCTTCATAGCAGGTGGGTGGAGGTACTGCCTTTCTTCTTCCGTCACACCTAACGCCCCAAAACACAGAGTTACAGCCAGAAAAAGAAACCTACAGAAATCTGTTGATGACATGTGTGGTTACCGATGGATTTCTGGCGCATCATGACTGCATGCTGAGGTCCATGGCCAGGTTGAAAATGGGCCTGGTTGTAGCCAAATCCTTGCCCAGTCTGCATCAGACTCACGGATGACGGCTGCTCATACGGCTGCTTTGGTGCGTTTCAGCACATTTTAGAAAGAAAAGCAGACAGAAAACTGCATTAAAATGTGTTTGGGTGGTATGGAATATCACATTCTACCGTAACCGAGCTGCAACACCAAAACACACAAACACAAATGAAACAGAAATTATGTCCACCACATTTAATAGAGGAGGAACAAAACTTTAACTGACAAAAACTGTAAATATGAAACACTGCAAACAGAAGTCCTCCAGGCCTCTAGGGGGAGTCTGTAGTAGGTACTATTATCTATGTAAAAATACTGCAGTTCTATAATATTATAAAAAATTGTCTCTTTTATAAAGACATGGAAAATAACAAACTTGTTTTTCTTCCTCCAAGTTTTCATGTTAAAAGCTAAAATTTATTAACATAAAATCTCCCAACCTCTAAAAAACATATGTACTGGACTTAAAGGTACATTATT
This sequence comes from Xiphophorus couchianus, assembly GCF_001444195.1. Taxonomy (NCBI): domain Eukaryota; kingdom Metazoa; phylum Chordata; class Actinopteri; order Cyprinodontiformes; family Poeciliidae; genus Xiphophorus; species Xiphophorus couchianus. The sequence goes on from NC_040229.1 coordinate 2,829,059, forward strand.
TTTACTGGAAAATTGTACATTTGCCAGAAAAATAAATATTTTAATGCTTTTTTTTTTTTACATGTTTAAAGAGGTGCCAGTAGATTTGTCCTGGTCTGTACATGAAGAGACACCTCCTGACTCAAACTGTGTATTTTCATGTGGGTGGCCTGATGTCAGTCAGCCTTTCCAAAGAGCACTAAGGGCTTCACAGCAAGGCTTCCTTTTTATCAGCATTACTCACTTCCTGATATATGAGCTACATCTTGAACTAGCTGGGACAGAAGATTTGCAATTCAATTAAATCATTCAGAAATTCAGACACTGGCTGCGTTTCCATTGCAAATCTTTGTCTATTTTCTGCTAATGTAAAAAAAACACAATTTTGCAATAGCGTGCGATATTTCCATTAAATAGGAAATGCAATTAAAATCGTATGTTTGTTCACAAGAAAAGTCATTAAAAATCGAGCAGCACCATCATCCTCCTCCCACTTCCTGTTGTCCTCTTTGACGTTTCCACCAGTAGTAACATCCGGTTGTTGATCATGTGACTTGTGATGCGAAAAAAGTGTCTCCATTGCAGTTTTCCAAAATACATTAACTTGAATTAAGCCAAAAAACCACCTAATCTTAATGTATGTTTTTTCTTTAAATGGCCGTGTTTCCAATAAAGCAGCAATTTTTACGTTTGTTAAATCTGTAACAGTGTTGATATTTTACTATGGGACAGATAATCTGTGAAAAGATCGATATCCTCCACCTCTTCCCAGAGGAGAAATGCACCAAAAACAACCAATCAGAGTCAGGAGGCAGGGCTTAGCGCTGTCAATTAATCTCATGTATGCGCTGCTAAATATGTTATTTAGCAGCAAGCAGCAGTTTCAGAAAAACCATTCATTTGTCATCATTGGTGACTATGCTAACTAACTGTAAGCATTCACCACACGCTATGCTAGCTGCAGCGTAGCAGAGAGCAGTGGGGGAGAGACTGTGATTGGCAGCGCTAAGACCCGCCTCCTTCCTCTGATTGGTTGTTTCTGCTTAGCACTGGGAGAAGACAGACCTTCTGTCTCATACCATACACACCATGGTGACAATGTCAACATACTGCAGCTTTGAGATCATTTATTTTAATAAATCCAGTCTTATGGTTAGTGGAACCGCAGCGTCTGGGATTATTCCCTGCCTGTACCTCGTTGGGAACAGTGGGAACGTTGGGAACGATGCTCTTGCTCCGGTCCCTCTTGCCCCCGTGACCTCTCTGACCTTGGCTGTCGGATGTGATGGTGTGCTGAGCAGCAGCCAAGATTTCATCCAGCTTATCTGCAGCAGTACAGAGAGGATGAAGATGATGAAGGTGGAGGACACTCTTGACCCTCCAGCTCAGAAACTCCTGCTCTTACTTAGCGCCATCTGATAAACTGTCCTCTTCTTATCTGGACCCTGAGAGGGTTCATACTCTGCAAACGATGGAGCAAAAACAGCAGATCAATCAGAACCAGTTTTAATTAAACTCAGCCTGGCGATAAGATCTGATCTTCACCTGCTTTCTTCTTCCAGGGCGAGGCGGCGGCTGCAGAAGATAAAAACACAGATTAGATACGACTGGGAGGATCGCAGAATAATCAGATGAGGAGTGAAATTCATACTTAGACGTATGACATGGTGAATGCTGGTGTGATGATGGTGATGGAGACACACATGATCATAACCACACACTGATCCCACCTTTCTCCACTGCAGGCGGCACATTTGGGTAAAAAAAGAAATAAAAAAGGTTTTATTGTGACAGTAGGAATAAAACACGTCGTCACACAACATCTGACTGCTTTTCTATCCATTAACCTCACTGTTTAATTATCGCCTTTCTTCTTCACGGGTCGAATTCAAAGTGTAAATGAGTCAGCAGACTGTTAAAAACCTCAACCTGAACTTTGCTGGAAAGCTCTGCTGCTGCTCATATTTCTGCCTCTTAAAGGTAATTTACTTGGAAAGACATGCCTTTAATTCTTTATTTTTTACAAATAAAAAATAAGTGGTGTGTATTTTTATTCAAACATTCAAGTCAAAACCTTGTACAGTCTTCCTTCCTTACTGACTCGGCTTCTTTGCACATCAGTTTTAAGTCTCATGATTCTTAAAGGATAAAATTGACTTTTAAAAAAAAAATCTTTCCTTCGTGTTTTAATGTTTTTTCCTCATCAAAAACAAATCTGGAGCGTTGCTTTGATTCTTCCATGCATGTTTGAAAAATCCTTAAATCTCCATGGCAACCATTCAGCTGTTAAAACGCCTGGGTGGACGTAGCCCCGCCTCCGAGACGCAGCTGCATTTATTTTGTTTTTTGTAGAAAAGGGATGTTAATCATTTTAGACAAAATCTTAAAAATGAACATTTCCTGTAGAAAAGTCTAGTTTTCAAATTATTTTAGACTAAGTTGAAAAAATTAAGAATTAAATGAACAAATGAGACATTAATTGGTTTAATTAATAAAATAAATTAAAGCAGATTTTCAGTTAAAATCTCTGATAGATGTGATTCTACTTATTAGGAAAGTTTTGTTATTAAAAGACAAATATTTTGTACAAATATTTTTTCATATACAGAATTGCATCATTGTTGAGCTACAGCTGGAGGCGGGCCGGTTACAATAATCAATAAATCAATTAATAACATAATAAATTAAAATGAGATCAATCATTTCCATTTGAACGAAAACTGGATGATAAAAGTTTCAGTCTGGTGTTTTGGTCTCAACTGGACATTTTTTTGAAGGACATTTTGTTTATTTACTTTTGATATTTAAAATGTCTTCCAGTTCTGGTGTTAAATGTTAGAAATTAAAGTTTATTTATCTTTGAGAATCTGTTCTTCCATCCTTACCGTTATAATTATATAATTATAACTCTCAAAACAACAATGTTGTCGTTTATCGCATTAAATTTATCGCCACAATTGGCCCCTGCGCCACACCTTGGACACCCCTGGTCTGGATGTGTGTAGCTGAACTGAGAATCCGTCTCACCCATGTCTTCCAGCTCTGATGTCATCGACTTTGAGCGCAGGGCGATGGCAGGAGGGGTCAGTCGTTTCGACTGCTGCGGGGCTGCCGGAGGAAAGCGGCCAAATGCAAACATTAACGTTTAGGCCTCTTCCAAACAAACACCCGTCTCCAATGGCAACCACGTCTCAACAGGCGTAAACATGGAGTCACATTCATCGCCGTAAGTCAAACACAACACGGAAAGTTACATTTTCCAGGGGAAATCTGACCTACCTTTCTTCCGAGCCGTGTCCTCCAGCTCCGGGTTCCTAGCGACCATCACCACCTTCACCATGAGGCTGTTGCCGCCCTGCCGGATCATGTTGACCACCTGCCGGTGACCCACCTTCACCACATTCTGGCCGTTCACCTGAGAGGCCCAAAGAACCAGGTGGTCGCTTTTTTTAACTTTAGCATTAGCTTCCACTCAATACCACATTGGTGGAGTGCTTTAGCATTAGCTTCTGCTAAATACCACATTGGTGGAGTGCTTTAGCATTAGCTTCTGCTAAATACCACATTGGTGGAGTGCTTTAGCATTAGCTTCTGCTAAATACCATGTTGGTGGAGTGCTTTAGCATTAGCTTCTGCTAAATACCATGTTGGTGGAGTGCTTTAGCATTAGCTTCTGCTAAATACCATGTTGGTGGAGAGCTTTAGCATTAGCTTCTGCTAAATACCATGTTGGTGGAGTGCTTTAGCATTAGCTTCTGCTAAATACCATGTTGGTACAGCACTTTAACATTGGTGGAACTGTTGTTTATGATTACTTGTTTAGGAGCGCTTTAGCATTAGCTTCCACTAAACACCACATTTTGTAGCATATTAGCTTTGGGCCTAATTTGGTGCTTTCTTTTATCTAAAACAGGCTGAGCTAAAGGGCTTTTTAATCAAACATACAGGTTTTAAGGAGAATTACTGCCAGTTGAGTCAGAAACTGAAGTAAATGACTTATCTTAAAGCTTGAGCAGCTACATTAGTGACTCATAATCTCCTGCATATCAATTAGAAGTAAGTGTCAGATTTAATAGAGGTTTGAAAATTGGCATTTCAGAAGTGCCTTTTAAGTGTGGCGTACAGGAACTTTGAAAAGGTAAAAGAAAACCAGCAGAGACTTTCTGTTTGATCTGCTGAGGCCAAACTGATGAAGGACTTTGGCTACAGGTAGAAAACATGAACTAAGACACAGACTGAAAATAAACCTGAAGCAGGAAAACAAATTCATTCTTTGGAAATAATCATCCAGATATATTTTTAATAATACTTTTTAATCAGATCAGAGTCTCTGGGAGTTGTCACTTCCTGTTTCCTTTGACTACAAATAAAACCGGACCAATCATGTCTCATCTGACCAAATCGTGGTTCCAGTTTAAGTGTTCTTCTGGAAAACCTTCAGCATCAAAATGGCACCTGATGGTTGTCATGGAGACACGGTAAGGTCACAGTTCCTGTTGTTGTAAACCTTTTTACTAGCTCACTGTATTTTAAGAGGTTTTTCATGTTGGTGTAGCCTGTTAGCGTTAGCAGAACTCATGTTTATGATTAGCGGTTTAGGGTTAGCATAGTTAATGTTTTAGTCATTGGTGCCACGACTGATTTTGGTTATCAACATGGTTGATTTTACAATTAGCTTCTGCTAAATACCACATTGGTGTAGCGCTTTAGCATTAGCATGTGATAAATACCATGTTAGTGTAGCATGTAGCGTTAACAGAACAAATGCATATGATTAATGCTTTAAGATTAGCCCAGATAGCTTTCTAGTTAGCATTACCCATCACTGATGTGGGGTGTCATTGTGATTTCATTTAGTGCTTTAGCATTAGCTTCTGTATTGGTTTAGCGAAATAGCATTGGCAAAACTTAATGTTTAGGATTAGCTTTAAGGTTAGCATAGCTAGCCTTTTATTTAGCACTGCCATCCACAAATTGTGAGTGACAACATGGCTAAATGTAGTGCTTTACCATTAGCTACTGCTAAATACAATGTTCATGTAGTGTTGTAGCATTAGCACAACCAATGTTTATAGTTAGTGCTTTAAGGTTAGCGCAGGTAGCTTTATAGTTAGCATTACCAACCTCTGATGTTGGTTGAATTTAGTGCTTTAGCATTAGCTTCTGTTTAATACTGGATTAGCATTTTAGCATTGGCAGAACTAATATTTATGATTAGTGCTTTAGGATTAGCTACTTAGCTAGCGTTCCCAGCACTGAGTAGTGAGCAGCTCTACCTCGATGAGGAAGTCCCCCATCCTCAGGCCCGCTCTCCAGGCCACGCCCCCCTCATCAACAGACTCCAGGTACTGCAGCGCCGGGAAGGCTGGCGTTGGCGTGAACTCCTCTATGGGAGTCTGAGCTGGAGGGGAGAAGGACGGAGAAATATGGAGAGATCAGACCAAACGCTGTGTGACACGCGCTGCGTTTACAGAGCAGGTTTACCTTTGGCTCCTCTGAGCACAAAGCCGAAGCCTTCATTGTCTTTCTTCTGTAGGAGCACTGTCTTCTCCTTAATGATGTAGTCGCTGTGGAGAATCAAGAGCATTCAGAGGAAGAGAGCAAAATTAAAAAATGCTAATGAAAAACATACAAAATACAAAGATAACATGCAAACAGTGACTTTTTTCACTGCGTCGCATTATGATACCCCCCTGCAGCGACGGACAGATAGGTTTCGTTGAGCGGGCCATAAAAGAGGCATTAGTTTACAGAGCGATAGATGGCTGGGGTACAGTTAGCATCATAATGAGAGCAGTTTCCACACCACAGACTGATCACAGACTGATCCAGCTGCAGCTGACGAGCACTGAGCCAGAGGAAGAGCACATCAGGGAAATCTGCACTCACACTGATCACGGAAAACAACCAAATGCACCTAAATTGTTGCATCTGCTTTCACCGCCTCCGGCAGCTTCTACATGGATGCTGCTGCACCGACTGCTGGTCATACATGACACTTCAAATTATATAGGAGATGAAGTCAGACATGCCTGTAATCCCGGCCCCGCCTGCACAAACCAACCCGGGTTGGCAGGAGAGAAACAGGTGGTGAGGCTGGATTAGAGCTTCCTGCGTTAGTCCATCAGCATGTCTGGACTGGGAGGCGGCACCGGGCGAACGGACTCGACTCGGCCACACAAAGACTCGAATTATGACTCGCTGCTGGACTCTATGTCGGTCCAGTCCATCTCGGTTAGAGCGCTCCGGAGTTTCATCTGTGTTTCTCAGTCAAAATGGAACCAAATTAACGGAACCGGGATCCAGCAGAAACAATCACTGCAGTGGTTCAGATTGTTTCCAGTTCCTTTATCGCCAGCAGGAAGCAGGAAGCTGGATAAAGTTTGTAGAAATCATGAAAAGGCTCAGTGTGGAGGAAGGATGAAGGCCTGATCATCATGTGCGCCATTTTAGTTATTAGCCAAGTAGCTAGCATTCCTACCAGCCCTGGTTAGTCCGCTTGCCTAGAAAGTCGAACTCCGGTCCTTCAAACCTTGGTCTGGGTTCGGTTGAAATGAACTCTGGTTTGTTTGATATGTGAACGCCAAGTGGACTCTTAAAGCAGGAAGTGAACGACAGCACAGGGCATTCTGGGTAAATACAACCAAAGCTAACGTGTTAGCCTAGCGCTAGCAGCAGAAATGGCTCCTGGTCTTCAGCCACAGACTAAAGAGAAATCCTCCAACACTAAAATCTGACGCCTCCATCTTGTTTCCATCTGGTGAAGAAGGAAGTTGCTCTCAGTGTCTTCAGAGGTTTTTGTGTGGTTTCCTTCAGTGGTTCTTGGTGCAGCGCCCCCACAGGCCAGGAGGGGAACAGGTTGGTTTGGGTCAGAACCACAGCAGCTGGAGGTGGAGCAGATGGTGGAGTTCTGGTTCCAGTAGAACCGGGTCGACCGGACTTAATGGGGAAAAGAACCTACATTTGTATCCATATTAGATCAATTTGTTCACAGAGGCTAAAGCTAATGGCTAACATGAGAGAGGAACAACTCTCTGCTCTAAAAAAAGTCATTACGCTTTTTTAGGTGAATGATGTTTTTCAAACCTCCTATCAAAAAGTCTTAAAGGGGCAGTGTTATGTATTTTCCAGACACATTGTGACTTTTTATAGCATAATCAAGTAACTATGTTATGGTTGCCATAGAGACTAAAAGATTTCTCAAACATGCATGAAAGAATCAGAGCAACACTTCAGGTTAGTTTTAGATAAGGAAAAACATTAAAACACGATGGAAAAATATTAATAAAGTTATTTTTAAATAATACTCCCCTTTAAGCCTTTTTGAGTAATAAACTGAACTTGATGTATTGATTGGTAACTGATCAACTGGAGCGGAGGGAAATGATTTGGACTGTTTTTTGTGCCTGACCAGGAACCTTTTAGATGTTCAGTTTTTTATTCATGTTGCACACAGGAAGATCCCAGGTGGTGCACCGCCTCCAACCCGCCATTTGCAAAAATCCTCTGTCTTTCTGTAAATGAACACAGAAAGCCTCCATGATGACATTCACATAAACCTCTGATGTTTTTTGGTTTTGGAATTTAAGTCTGTTGGATTAGTTTAGTTCGGTTTAGTTTGGTTTGGTTTGGTTTGGTTCAGTTCGGTTTGGTTCAGTTCGGTTTAGTTCGGTTCGGTTAGTTTCGTTTCGGTTCCTTTCGGTTTAGTTCAGTTCAGTTCGGTTCGGTTTAGTTAGTTTCGTTTCGGTTCATTTCAGTTTAGTTCGGTTCATTTCGGTTTAGTTCGGTTCAGTTCGGTTCATTTCGGTTTAGTTCAGTTCGGTTTAGTTTGGACCAGCCGTCACCTTCAGCCTGCAGGTTGTTTAATCTGAAATCTGCTGCAGGTAACTGCTTCAAATCTAACAGACCTTCACATCAAAATGTCCCTTCAAAAGGCGGCTAATAAGGAATATTTTGTAGGTAAAACTTAAAATTGTGTCACAATATATTGTGATGCTTTTGTGATAATGATAAAATGGTGATTAAATCTATTACTGCTTTTTAGGAAACAAATGTTTGAATGTATGGAACAGCATTCATATCTTAAGAAACATTTCCATTTGAAAAAGTCTAATGTGATAAAAAAATTAATCACCACCTTCTTTCCAAAAGAGGTTTAGAACCAAACAAAATTTAAATATCGCTTTAGGCAAAAAAAAGACGTTATTTTAGGAAGGTGACAATACAGAAGTGGAACAAATTTGATTTTCTTCTGGTGAAAAGTTGGATTTGCGTCGCATTTTCCTGCCGTTTTAACGCAGCAGCATTTTAATGCCAGAGTTTCATTCATTTTTCCTGCATGTAGTATTTTTAAACCTCTGTTCGGTTCTCCGTCTGTCCTGCTGCATTGTGCCTCCGCGTCTGAAACGCCCACCAGAGCTATCAGAGCAACAACAACACAACCAAACTCTGCCGGCTGCCCGGCGCTCGGGCGGAGGAACGCAGAGAAAGTTTGGATCCCGAGTCCAGAAGATCCAGACACCAAGACGCGACTTTAACACTCAACAGCCCGGCTGCTTTCCCCCCAACCGAGGGCCGTTTCTGCTGCCGTCTCCGTCGAGGCTTTCGCCAACGCTCAGCCGCCTTCCAGCCATCTGCTCCTCACACCTCCGTCCCTTTCCTCTCACCCTGTCCTCCATCATGCCTCCCCGCTCCGACGATCAAAGGAACGCCGCACACGGAAAAAAAAGGATTTATGTTTTTTATTCTTTCAGCCGCTGAACTCGAGCGTCAGGAAAAAAGCGCAACTGAAGTTATTGCGTTCCCTCCTGAGTCATCCTCCCTCCAATTCACAATCAGAGAGGGGGAAAAGACGGCATTTTAACCATTCACCTGCTGAATGCACACACACACGCGCACACACACCCCCACACACACACGGTGCAGAAAGGGGGGCTCAATAAGTAAAGCAGCTGACAGATGTTAGAGACTCAGTGTGAGACACTCCCACAGAAAACACATCCTTCATTTAACAGACATAAATAGATGAAGATAAATATATATATATATAGATATATAGATGAATGGAAATGTGAAGAAAAATAATCAACTAATATTTCAAATTAATCCAAATTTTGATGTTTAAGCTGCAGATTTAGAGAGAAACAGGAATAAATGAGAATTTTAGGTGAATCAGAACAAAATCAGAGAGAATGAAATACACCCACACTGTCTGACTGAAATGCATCAATGTGAGCTGACACACACACACGCGCACACACACACACACGCCGCCAGGCTTCAGAAAACACACAGCAGGAAGAGACGGGAGCGAACATGCAGCAGCGACGGCGTCCACCAGCGCAGACATGCACATGCATGGGGGAGAGTCGGAAAACAAAGCGATTCTCACACACACACACACACACACACACACAGAGCGCGTTAGTCTGGCTTTGAAAAAGGCACGGCCTCTCAGTAGCAGCATCTACCTCTCCCCTCTCTCCATTGTCCTCTCCTCACATCCATAGCCAGCCAATGAATGGAGAAACAGCCGCTACCTGTAAATGAACCACACGCTCCTGTTTCTGGGGCCCAGTGATGGCCACGAAGAAGAGAGGGAGAGAGAGAAATCTCTCTCTCCGCATCCCCCCATCGCCATGTACCCCCCTCCTCTCTCTCTCTCCTTCTCTTCCTCCCTGTCTTCCAGTGAAAGCTCGCCCGGCAGAGAGAGAGAGAGAGAGAGAGAGAGAGTCTGCAAAGCTGCGTACTTCACAGGAGGAAGACGATGTGAGGGAAGATGAAGAGAGGAGGAGGGTTGTGTTGCTGAACTGCGACATCGGCTGATGGGGCGCTGAACCGGCGGGCCGGCGCAGCTGGTATCTGACCTCATCTACCTTCAATTCAACAACTTTGCTTCAAACAGAAACACTAGCTGCGTTTCCACTGAATAAAAAATTGCGTAAATTTGAATTATGAAAATAAATTTGTTTTGTCGAAACTGACTGATTTGAACAAACTCAGGTTTTCGATATAAAGTTTTTGGACCAGGATGAGGTTCGTGTATCTGGCAAAACTGAAACAGAAACACTTCTTTTGCATCACAGAAGTCACATGATCAACAACCAGATGCTACTACTGCTGGAAACATCAAAGAAGACAACAGGAAGTGGTAGGAGGCTGATGTTTTTAATGACTTATTGCCTGAGCAAACTTATTCAAACGCTGCAAATTGTGTTTTTTCAACATTAGCGGAATATCAACAAACTTTCACCATAAAACAGTGAAAATTGGAATTACAAAAATAAATTTGCTTAACAGAACCCGCTAATTTCAAAAAACCTTTTTTAAATACAAGTTCTTGCTGTAGGATGAGGCGGTTCTTCAGCCATTTTGAAATCCATCCATCACCGCAGTGGAAACAGTTTTTTCATATCACACGAGTCATGTGATCAACAACAGGATGTTTCTACTGGTGGAAACGATGAAGAAGACGACAGGAGGTGGTAAGAGTTTTAGAATGACTTATTGCGTGAGCATAAGCGTAATCATGTCTAATTTTAATTGCTTTTCTTTTTCAATACAAATACCACAATTGCAAAATTGTGTTTTTTTTGACGTTAGTGAAATATCGACAAAGTTTTGTAACGTGATGTTTCCTGTTTTATCCAGTTTTCACTTCACATCGTTTTGTTTATTTGCAGTTATGAGGCACGATGGCGAAACATGAAACTCCAGCAGGTTGTTGCTAGGTAACCAGATAGTGAGTGAGTTAGTTGATTCCACCCACCGAGCTTAGCTAGCTGTGAGAGGTTTAGCGGCTAAAGTCTTTTTTCTGCCCACATCTCCCAGAATGCTGCGTGGCTCTGGATCGGAGTGAAATTATTGAATATTGTATCAGATGTATTATCTATTGATATTGATCACAAAGTGATGTCAGTGTATATTTCTATCATGATATACATCATTGACTCGTTGTCCAGTCCTGAGTGAATGTTTGATCATTTGAAGCAAAAGATGATTCTGCAGGTTAAAAAAATCTTCCAACGTCGATAACTGGAAGACTGAAATTCTTCATAGCAGATTCTCTTTTGCAGAAACTGAAGCTAAAACTGCCACTTTCTGAGTTTTGGTTTTAAATGCAGAATGTGTATATTGTGGTATCGTTTACAGTCTTTGAGTGGGTTGTTCGTTCAGAAAATGTGTTTTTAGAGTCTGTTTACGCGGCAGCGCCACATGCAGCAGAGGCTTTGAACCAGAAGCCGCAGAGGAAGTGAAGTGAAAGTGGAAACTCCTCGGCTCAAGGACGGCATGTCGGAACAAAGGGAACCGCCGAGTCCTTCTCCGTGGCCCTGAGGAGCCGACGCTCCAGCCTCCTCATGACTCATCAGCAGCATCATCATCATGATGTATATCGCTGCCAGTTTCATGTTCGCGTTCGTCCTCCTCCTGAACGAGACGCAGAGCTTCATAACAAGCAGCAGCAACTGCAGGAAAATCCCTCTAACGAAGCGTTATCGGATTAGAAGATGAAGGTGGAAAGCAGGCAGGTTGAGACGGAGGAGAAGAAGAAGAAGAAGAAGAAAAGCGGTTCAGCGTCAGCATGAAGACGCTTTCAACCCAAAAACCAACAACATGGAGGATGTTTCCCCACACAGCCAGGACAAACTCTGAAATCTCGACAGTTAAAAGAAATAAAGAAACAGATTTCCTGACTTAATGCAACATGATTTACAGTGCTGAGACTTGATTAAAATTTTAACAGAATTAATAGCTGGATATGTAATCAATCACATTTTAAGCAAAAATATACAGTACAGACCAAAAGTTTGGACACACCTTTTAATTCAATGAGTTTCCTTTATTTTCATGACTATTGACATTGTAGATTCACACTGAAGGCATCAAAACTATGAATAACACATGTGGAAATATGCACTAAACAAAAAAGTGTAAAGCAACTGAAAATACCCCTTATATTCTGGTTTCTTCAAAGTAGCAACCTTTGGCTGTGATCACTGCTTTGCACACACTCTGCATTTTCTTGATGAGCTTCAACAGGTCGTCACCTGAAATGGTTTTCACTTCATAGGTCAACCTGCCCTGTCAGGTTAATAAGTGGGATTTCTTGCCTTATAAATAGCCATGAAAATAAAGAAAACCCATTGAATTAGAAGGTGTGTCCAAACTTTTGGTCTGTACTGTATATACCAGCAAAATAAGCAACATTCTCATTAAAAAATTTTTTTTACTGTTAAATTATTGAATAAACATAAAATATGAAATTAATACCAGAGATATTTATATCTTCTCATCTGTTTTTCAGCCATCAGGTTGGAAAAAGTTCATCTTTCCAGAGTTTCTTTAGAAATCTGAACGCTGACATTAGCTACATGCTTCATGTTTAGCATTCTGATGCTATTTTAGGCTAGCATAGCTTCACTGCTAGGCTAACTGCTTTTAGAACAACTTGAACACAACAATAGTTTTTTCCATCGTCCAATCAGATTGTTTAGAAGCAGAAATTAAGCCCTGGTGCGACCAGAGAAGCGGCTTTGTTGTGTTTTCGTTCTTCCCTGTTCATGTTCTGACTGGACTCCTACTGGACTCTCTGAGAATCACCCCAGTGCTCCCAGTTGTCTCACCTTGGCCCATCGGTACCGTCGTATGCTCCCACTGTGACGTTACGGAAAAGTTTCCTCTTGGCCTTCTCGCTCCGCGTCTCTGAAACATCCAGAAGAAACCAACGTCCAATTAAAGCCATCAGCTTCCATCACGTTTCTGTAACCCATCAAAAAACTAACAGACGTTTATTTACACCCTACTACTGTTCTCAGCGTGGGAAAACGTTTCCTTATCAGGGATAAAATATGCTTCTGTCCTGGAATAGACCAAGAGATGTTTTCTGGTTAATTTATATTTAATGTTGTGACTTCAGGTTCTGGTGGAAAATTGAGAATCATCTACAAGATAATCCAAAACTGTGATTTTCAAAGTGGGGGCCGTGGTCCCCTGGAGGTCGCCAGGGGGCGCTCTGGGGCCTCCGAGAGTTGGAGGGAATAAGAGAGGGGAAAAAAACAAACATTTTTGAATCTTAAATTTTTCATCATAATTTTTGTTTTCTGTCTTTTAATAAAGATTTATATAAACTGTACATTCAAATAATTGATTTAAATTATATTTTGATTGGATGCCAGTCAAATTCATCAAAGGAAAAAATTACATAGAACATATGAATAAAAAGTCCTTATAAGACTAAATTTAAGATCTGTGATTAACATATTTAAGGCCAACTTACAGTTTACAAAAGAATTTAAGACATTTTAAGACGTTAAGGATCCGCGGACTCCTTAATGAGCTCATTAAATGACACCATGAGTATCAGATATTTAACTCTTTTTTTTAACATTGAATATTATTGATTTGCAGGAAAAAATATTCTTAATTTTCTATCAGTGGGAAACTATTAAAAGATGCAAACAGTTTTTTATTGTTCGGCTTTAAGTGAATCAAACCCTTCCAGGTTATGTTTACAATAAGCTGAGCGATGGTTCAGACACATCCTGTGTGATTTTACCTTTCTCTCTGCTGGGCGGCGCCACTTCCTGCACGCAGTCGGAGGGAAACCAGCCGGTGCGTCCTCTCGCCGTTCCCTCCCAGTAGCCCCCCTCTCCCACACTCAGCACTGAGGAACAAACATGCTGATGTTTATACAAGCATGGACAAACATTTACAGCACATGTCCATGTAGGCAGAATGTAGTTTACGTTGATCAGACCCCAACCGTCCAATCTAAAGACAAATGATCTGTTTAGACGTTTCATAAAAAGCTCCAGAGAAATCTAACAGTTGGATGTTTATCTGAAAAATCAACACAGCATAAACATAAACAGCAGACTTTCCCTCTTTAACATCATGAGCAAATATATATTTTTAAGTGAAGCTCCTATTAAAAAGCTGTCTGATGGACCGCTCCTCGGCCCCCGGCTCTTTAAACGCCGCGGTTTCAGCAGCACGCAGTTTGAGGATTTAATTCATAATCTGGGAGGTCTAAGTTCTGCTTTAGCAGATTTTCCACATCAAAGTGTAACTAATCCTTCTGTGAAAGCAAAACCCCAGAGAAATTTAGAAAGCGTCCACTAAAGTGGGCGGAGTCCAGATACACAGAGGGCGTGGCCTAATGTGGGGATGGGCGGAGCACCAACTTAATGACTGTCGCTGTATTCAGCAACTTTAAAGGTCCTTCGTACCACTTTTATTTAGAAACACGACTTGCAACAAATTTAACTATTTCTTTTTCAAAACAGCAACTAATAAATCAAGTGAGTTTTCAAAAAGCAGCTAGAAACAATCTAGAGAATTATTTTTTGGTTTTTCTCTCTTTCTACCAAAAACTTCATAATAAAGTCTTCAGTCTGGTGGTTTGGTCTCAACTAGCACAGACTTCATAATTCATTTTGTTTGTTTGTATTGGATATTTAAAATTTCTCCCTGTTGTAATATTTATTAGAATTTAAAGTTTATTGATCTCTGAGAACGTGTTCTTCTATTATTATTATTATTATTATTATTATTATTATTAGCATTATATTTCTGGAAAATGGTCTCGAAACAACAACATTATTGTTTGTTGCGATAACTTCTGGGATGATTTATGGTCCAGTAACATTTGTTACTGTAACAGGCCTAATAATGCTTTACTGTCCTGCACAGAGACTCATTACTTCCCCTGTAAGCTTTTATAAATCCGTCTTTCTGCTCTTATTGTTTCTGTGATGATTTCTACTGTAAATCTGCTAATGACATGCAGCGACAAACAGTGAGATCATTATAAAGTCCCTGCGCTGATGATTCATCCTCCACCGGCTGAAGGATCCTCTCTCTATATCTTCTGTTTCCTCATGTGTGAATTTTTATTTCCTCACCTTTTACTTTGTCGCCTTTGTTAAGTGAGAGTTCTCTGTCTCCGCTGGCGGAGTGAGAGCGGACGGCGACGTAAACCCGGCCCGGCACCGCGCTGTACATCCGCTTCATCTGACCGCCGCCCGGTGCCGCCCTGTGGGTCAGACAAACGCTTACTGGACCGAACCAGAGCCCTGAAGGACACATCTCCACATACTCTATTCCAGGGATGCAACTATCGATTGTTTTAGTAATCAATTATTCTGCTGATTCATCGGATAAAAAAAATGGACAAATTCTCCAGATTTTTCATTTAACCATTTATATACAATAAAGAAATAAAGCTGTGAGTATATAATTAAATTCTTCCTTTGTAAGTCAGAAGATGAACATTGTATTTCCTAAAATGCAGAAACTGCATTCCTTCAGTGAATTTGTAGCAAAGGAAGAAAATACAGATAAAACATTTTAGACACTTAACTTCTTATTTTCTAGTTTTTCCTCTAGTTTCTAAGCTTTACCCCTGCCGGCCTCTGGGCTGCCGGTGCCGCTCCTCCGTATCGCTCTGGCCTCCTCTGCCTCTGGACGGGGACCGGGTTCGGTTCCGGGGGCTGCTGGAGCTCCTGACCCCGATGGAGGCCCGGCGCTGGCCCTGCACAGACGCTCCACATCAGTCGACACACAGACGGGCCGGGCGGACCAGCTGAACGGCGTCAGTACCTGCCCCGGGTTGGTGGCGGCCTTGGCGGGGAGGATCAGCGGGTCGGAACCGGTCACGGTGTTGTCGCTGTTGGCGCGCAGCAGCGGGTGGGAATGGAGCGAGGGGAGAGGCAGCGTGTGGACGCTCTCCTTTCGCCTGGGAACAAACTTTGGTGACTCTAAAAAGGGAACTGATGATGTGACACATGATGGGGAGGGTTTTATCGACGGACCAGGCGCCAGGTGAAGCAGGTCAGGAGGAAACATGAGTTAGAAATCAGGCAGACCCAGGAGAGCCGTGTAGCTAAACACATGTGAGAAAGTTTATTTGGTGCTTTTGTAAAGTCAAAATTAAAACCAATGATTTGGATTATTTAGCCTGTCAGAATAAGAGTTCATATTTTCACCATTCATTTGTAAATGTCACATTTTTCATTAGCAGCTAAATGATTAGCTATAAACTAAACATGTTGAAACTGTGACATTTATAAATGAATGAATAACATGGTGAAAATATGATTTTATAAATGAGCCTGCATCTTTTTTCTCTTATTTCCGGCTCAATAACCCAAATTATTGATTTTAATTTAACTTTACTGGAAACTGAACTAATAAAACGTACCAACATCCATGTCTTTATGGTTTTTAATAATCTCTCCAAGTTCAAAGTGACCTGACATCACAGCCACCTGCAAACAGAAATCAAACCAATCAAAAAACCTTTTCTGATTAAAGTCACACTCACTGGCCACTTTATTAGGTACACCTGCCGGTTGCTCATCAATTAGCTCAGTCTTGTAGCAACAACTAACGGCTTCAGAGATGCTGAAGATAAAACCTGGGAGCTTGTTGGATTAATGCCATGAAGAATTAAAGTCCGTCTGGAGGCTCAGTGTACCTAATAAAGTGTCAGCTCTCACTGGATGAAGTCGTTTACCTGAAAAGGAGTCTGGCCATGTTTGTTCTTCGCCTCCTTGTTGGCCCCCCGGTACAGCAGAACCCGGACGCAGCTTTCCTGTACCGGACAACAATCCACGCTGTAAAGCTCTTCGCTTTCACAACGTCTCCGCTCCAGTTTGTTTCAATCTCACCTTGTTGTAGAGCGCTGAAATGTGAAGTGCAGTGTTCCCTGAGGCGTTTTGAGAAGCCGTGTCCGCTCCATAAAACAGCAGATGCTCCAAGTGTTGAGCAAAGCCGTTCTGGCAAGCCTTTTAAAGTCAGAAATAGGAGCAAACTGTTAGTGTTACGAGTGCAAACAAAAACAGGTTGAACCCAAGAGATGCAGCCATAACCAGTAAATTACACATCTGACGTCTTCGTTTACATTTAAATTAGTTGGCAAAACAGGAAACAGAAAATCAGCAGCTGGACATGCAGGGCTGTCCAAACTTTTTGCCACTTGGGCCAAAATTGTTCAGTCAAAAGAAAAAATAACAGAAAAAGGAAATATGGCAAAATGCAGCCAAAATGAAATAAAAATAAAACACAGTGACAGTGGCTTCACACGGAGACAGAGCAGGAAATGCACCTTTAAATTCAGCAGAAGTTTTCACACCCCGCAACTTTTCACACCCCGCAACTTTACTTATGGTTTATGTGACAGAACAAAACAAAACACCGACTCAGACACTCACCGCAGTTCTCTAACGTTTTGGTCAGGAAATCATTTTCACGTTTATTCAGAAACAAAATGGGAACTGAATTTACGGCAATTTAATTATTGATTTTTTAAAGTCTGTTTTTGAGCAAAAGTTACTGTATGTAAAATAAAATCAAAACAAAATTGTTTTAGGTATAAATTAGTTATTACAAATTTCAAAGGGAAAAACACAAAGTCTCCATCTGCATCAGGTCAAACTGATTTATTTATTCCTCATAAAGGCAACAATGCTTATTAATAAACACATCATGTGAAGATGAAACAGCCAGAAAAGCTCATTTTAATCTGCAGCTGCCTAAAAACTTACAACTAACATCCAGAACAGCATGATTTATGAAGTACAGATAAAACTATAAAACTATCGTGATTTACAAAAAACATTTTTAATAACAAAAAAGGAAAAAGAAGAATGTAAAAAAATATTCAACTTGGAGGCCAAACAAAAACATGACGACTGACTGAAATGTTTTTTCTAATGGCTGCAGAACCATTTAACCCATTCCTAAGCTGTGTCCAGGGGCCACAAGAAACTACTCCAAGGGCCGCAAATGGCCCCCGGGCCACACTTTGGACATCCCTGGATTAGATCAAAGCAGATTCTTTAGGTTTGACGGCCTAGTCAAAGTCTAAACCCAATCCAACTAGCAGTTTGTGGAAAAGGCTTGAAAATGACTGTTCACTTGCTAAACTTGAGTTTCTGAGTCTGCAGACGAGCAAACCGAACCCGAGACGTTCCATAAATGCACGCCACATTTTCTAGAAAACATTTCCTCCTACTTCACAGATACTGAGTCCTTCCTTTGTGTTGGTCTGGCACCTAAAGTCTGTGGTTGTAACGAAACAAATGTGACAAAATTAAAGGTTTGTGGACAATTTAGCAGAAATATTTCCGTCAGCAGGAGCCGCACCGGGCTGAAGCAGGAGAACGGAAACGCTTCTGCTCATGTGGATGATCAGAACGTCAATGACTTTCTGACAGGGTGGACGGTGAGATGGAGGAATGAAAGGTACCTTATGGATTTCTTCCATTCCAAATTCCTCTTCATCCCTGTGCTATGGAGAGAGGAGGAAGAGGAGAGAATGAAAACGAGTGAGGATGTGGGAGACGCACAGATCAGATGGCGGTGCATCGCTTCACTTAATGGAAAATGTTTAAAAGAGACCTAATATTCTAAATTCACTTTTTGCATGTTTTAAACTCCCAGCCATTTTCTGGCAATAAGTTCATGTTTTCTGATGGAAAATGAGCCATTTCAAAAACCTTTTTAACATTGAGTCACATTCCACAGGAACTACGCCGATACCTAGCAACCCCAGCCAAGCCCAGCCTGTTACCTAGCAACCTGGAATTCCAGCACATTTGGCCAGCTGGTTTTACTTGTAAGTTAGTTTTGTCTTATTTCAAATGTTCTCTAGAAACTAGACCAAAAATACTTGGTAAGAGATTTTGATGTTTTTGCTGTGAAGATTTAAAATCCACTTCAGCTGGACTGCCTTGTTGCTGAAATGTGCAAATAAACCTGATTGAATATAAGAAAAAGACAAACCCTGAAAAGGAATCTATAGTGTAAAATTTACATTTTGCTCGTTTCTGTTCTTCCATTTGGGTTTTTGCTGCTTCTAAACAGAGCAAGCACCAAAAAAAACAAAAACAACATAGCTGTTTTTGGAAATAAGTTCATGTTTTTTGGTGTTTGGAAAATGAGCCATTTCAAAAACCTCCAGAATGCAACGTCACAAGTCAGCAGGCACTGCCTGTTACCTAGCAACCAGAGCCAAGCTTCAGCTGGACAATGGCTGCTGGAAAAGACAAGAGTTTTGTTGTTTACTTACCATCCAGAAACCACTTTCTGCATTCTTGTTTGTTGCGCAGGAGGCTACATTTCTGCTTTTCAAAGATATACGGTTGTACAACTGTGTATCTGTTTGCAGCCATTTTGACATGCGTGTGTAAACGTTGAGTTGGAGCGTGGCCAGCAGCAACTTATTGGCTTTAAAGTGACAGGAGGCCTTAAAACAACTAAAATCTTATTATCTAAGAATGATTTTGTGCAAAACATGCTTTGTGTAGGCCATAGATCTATCCTAAACTCTTAGATCTACCCTACAGCATAATAGGTAACTTTTGCGACAAACACATGAGACACAGAGGCAGGAAGCTGATTGGCTGGACGGAGCTACCTGATGGCTCTCATCCCAGCCGTTTTCGTCCCTGGTGCCCAGCTTCGCCCGGTAATACAGCAGCGTCTCGCAGCAGGACGTTTCGCCCCCTGTCAGCACAGTGTGGTACAGCGGGGTCAGGCCACAGCGGTCCTTGTAATCCGGAGACGCTCCAAGGGACAAAAGTGCCTGGTGAGGACAGGACAGAGGGACGAAGACGATGATGAGACGCTTCTCTAAAGAGAAAACTCTTTGTCACGTGAGCCAAATCTCTTGAGTCAAACGAACTCACGGGACAAGAAATAAAAAAAAAACAAGGCAAATAAAGTAGTTTGATTTTTTTCTTTGATTCTTTCATGTTTGAGAAATCCTGTAATCTCCATGGCAACCACTCATCTGTGCAAAACGCCTGGGAGGACCTAGCCCCGCCTTCGAGGCGCAGCTCCTCTTCTGCACCTAGCTCCTTCAGACTAGCCAGCAGCAATTAGCAAACAGCTGGTGGAACTGCTGCGCTCATAGGAGTTATGGTTGTTCTGAGTGCGTGGGTGTGTGTGTGTGTGTGTGTGTGTGTATCGATGTTCTCACCAGCAGTCCGGCGTGGTTGTGAGCTCTCACAGCTTTGTGCAGTGCCGTCATGCCGTCACGGCTCCTGAAATCCATGTGGGTCCCGCCCAGAACCAGCAGCCGGACGCCGTCCACCGGCAGGCCGGACTGCACCGCCACCGACAGCGGCGTCTCTGGAAGAAAAATCCAAAATATTTCACATTTCATAACAACTCTGAATACAGATCATGCTACACCTTTCAGATTTTATCAGTAAATCATCAGAATCTCACCTCCGCTGTCAGGGTCATGAAAATTTGGATCCAGACCTTTTTCCAGAACTTTTGCCATTTTTTCCATCGCTCCAGTTTGGACGTATTCCAGAAACTTCTTCTGGCTGGCCTGCATGCAGAGCCAGGTTACAGACCGCTGGGCAGCTGCTATCAGACATGATTAAGAACTGAGGAAGAAGAAATACCTTGGTGCTGAGCTTAGCCAGAGCCTTCTCATCCAGGTTGGTCTGTTTGTAAACTCTGGTTTTATACCGAAACTGAGGGGGGAAAAAAGCATCAGATATGTGTGAAAAACATGAGTCATGTCTAAAAAAAAAATCTACTTTTCAAACTGTGAGCCTGGTTCATGAAGACAAAATGGCCGCTGTTCCTGTGTGCTGCAGCGAATCTCTGCTTCCCACTCAAAGCTGCCAGAACAGGACTGTGATTCATTTCTTCACATTTAGATTCATTTTTGGGAAGAAAAATAACTTAATCACACGAGTTTCTAAGCCTGTCATGATAACAAATTTTACTGGACGATAATCTGTCTCAGAAATTATTACGATAAAAGATAATATTGTCATTTTGAGACCATTTTTAATACTATAAAATACTATGTGTACATGTTTTAGAAAATATACAGAAAAAATTCTGCTGCTTTGTTTTTGATGATGTTTATGTATAAAAAAGTGAAGATGTAATATACTTGTTTCTATCGTCACTTTGTTTCAGTCCACACTTTGTGTGCTTGTCATTGAAATAAATTCAATTTTTTTTATCTAACCTGTACTACTTAATTTTTTTCAGTGTTGTGTATTTTTTTCATTTCATATTGACTTTCAAAAGTTAAAAAAATGACTGAAAAAAAGAAAAAACGTGAACTTGAACTAATAATAACGGCATAATAATGCAAGTAAACTCATTTAAAGACCAAAGAACTTTAATGTCTAAATAATATTTAACACTGGAACCAGAAATACATTTTAAATGTCAAAAATAAACAGTTAAAATGAATTAGGAAGTATCTGTAATCGAAATTGCCTTCCAGCTTTGACAAGGAAAATTGGCAAAAGGGGCAGGAAGTGCAAGCTGTTTAGTTTGTGCTAGATGTCAAATGTTTGCAGCGTTTCTTAAAATGGCGAATCTTCAACAAAATTAAAAGGGAGCGTCTCTTTAACAAATGTCCAAATGAAAATGAATGTGCTCATTTTAATTTCATCATGTAGATAATTGATTTATTGGTGATTGTGGCAAGCTAAAGAGTTTGTACATAAATGTTTTAACATTTCTATTCAGTAAATTCCCATATTTGTATCTAATTGGAACTAGTATCTAGAACTTGCAGAGTATTTTTAAAGGGAACTGGTACTTGGAGATTATTTTTATTTAGGTAAATATCTCAGTAATAATAGGTGTAACCATCTGCACAGCAGGATCAGCCTCATTCATATTTATTTCTAAAATCATTTAAAATCTGAAGGAACAACTACGCATGCTGGATAAATAAGAAACCTCCAAACAAAACTTTATTTTTTATTTTTTACCCCTCCAGGGGGTCTTTTTGTGGCGCTAGTGTCCCTTATATGACAGTAGGCTGACAGGAAACAGGGAAGGAGAGGGGGAAGACATGCGGCAAATATCGTCAGGTCCAGGAGTCGAACCCGCGACGGCCGCGTCGAGGACTCAAGGCCTCCAAATGTGTGTCGTGCTAACCACTACGCCACCACGGCACGCCCCACAAAACTTTATTTTAATAATATCTAATGCCGAATGCATCACAAAAGCTCAAATTGTATGTAAAGGGTTTGTACCTAGATAAACTGCAGAATATTACTGAGTAACAAGGTGTCAATAACCAGTGTTGTATAGTAACGAAGTAAAAATACTTCACTACTTTACTTAAGTATATTTTGGAGTACTTCATACTTTCCTCAAGTATGAAAATTTTTGATGACTTTCACTTTTACTTCACTATATTTCCGAACTTAATTGCGTACTTTTACTCCGATACATTTTCAATGTGTGGTTTAGTTACTCGTTACAAAAAAGCGAGAGAGAGAAACAAAGTGTTTTGACCCCACCTACTGATTAGCAATTAGCAAGTAGGCTACCAAACAAAGTCCGTAGCCTGCTTGCCTGGGCTTGTTCATCACCTCCAATAGGATACACCTGTTTCGCTTCTCCCATTAAACACAAAGCAAGTCTCGCAATCAGCAGCAGCCACATGGAGGAGGAGACGGAGACCAACGACTGCAACTACGTCGGACACGGCTCCAGGGGAACCACCAGCTGGTGATGAGAGCCCATGGCCTTATTTAAACACAATATACTCTTTCGTGGGTGTTAAAGATTCGTCGTACCGCATGCAGTTTATGTTATTCCTGCCCGAAGATGTGGAAATTCTATCTTACAAAAACTCCCCGTCCAACGTGAAGAAACACATCGAGGTAACTTCTTATGAAATGGTTATAATCCTCCTGTTTCAGTAACTATAGCTTGGTCACTAGGCACTACTGTATTGTGAAACGTTGACCATAAATGAACTTTGTTTGGCATTGTTTCAGTTCCATACGTGGTGTATTTAGCTTAGGCTTAATGTTGACTGTAGCAGGCTACCTAGACTCCTCTGTTCAAGGGGGGACAGAAACCATAGCGATAGCAATTTAGACTAAATGTAACGAATATAGGAAAGGCATGCAAGTTCAAAACCAGGTTTACAGATGCCAATAAGCTGCATTTCCCTCCCAATTCTTTTTTTCTTTTGCATAATGACCAGTTGTGTGCACCACCTACTGACTGTAGCATTGACTGATTCACTGATTTGTGAAGTAGAGTAATCGTAACAGCTCTTTTTCTTCATGTTGGCCGCATTTTCTGTACTATTTATTTTTCTCATTTTCAGCACTGACCTTACTTGAAGGGAAAACTTAAGGCTTACAAAAACTTAGTATTTTCTGTCCTGGAGGGTTTACTAAGAAGCTGGTTCAGTTGTAAAGCAGGTTAAGTTAACCTTGTGCTATAGGTAAAGCACCTAATTTTCTTAACTAAATGATGCCTGCAGGTATATCTATTAGCAGGTTTCATTTTGCCTGCACTTGGTTGGGTACATTATTTTAAGTGTATTTGACAAGTTTACCAAAATATAAAAAATGTCATTCAAACTGCATTTGCTTTGTTTTACTTTTTACTTGTACTTTTCATTACATTACTTGAGTACATCCATTTTTACAGTAATTTCCATACTTAAGTACAAGAAGTTTCAGATACTTTAAGACTTTAACTCAAGTAACATTTCAGTCAGTGACTTGGACTTTTACCAAAGTCATATTTTGGAGAGGTACTTATACTTTTACTTGACTCTGAGATTTCAGTACTTTATACAACACTGACATTACCTGACTCTCTACTGTATGAGCTTATTTGGATCCTGGTCAGTGGATCTGGTTTGAACCACAACATCCACCAGATGGCGCTGTGGGATTTACAAATGCAACTTTATACTTCTCTGCTGACCAATCACTCAAAACTAATAAATGTACTTTGCATTTTAAATACGTAATTTGGATAATATGAGATAAAATATACAACTAAATAAAAATGAACAGATTTTTCTCTTGGTTTTTCTGAAATTCTGAGCCTAAAGGTAAACTTAGGCCTGTTTCCTGGTTCTTCAAAGATTATTTCTACATTTTATAGATCATTTTTCAGGCATAATAACTGCTGCTTATATTAAACAAATACACCAGAAATTATTTGTTTACATTTACAGAATACAACCAGGTCCAAATCTGTATCAAATAATTTATGGCTTATTATATTAAAGCGTGCTTTTTGTCAATTAAAAAAAATAATTTTCATTCATCTAAAGTTTCACTCACTACCTCAACTAAGGTCAGAGGTCAAGATTTAACAATAAGAAAAGGAAACTAATGCAACATTTGAGAAAAGGAAACTAATGCAAAAACCTGGACAACCTTCCATAACTAACTACGCTGAACTTTTTACTTGTACTTGAGTTACCTTATTATGAAGCATTGCTATTCTTACTTGAGTAAATATCTGGATCATGTACCCAATGTAACTAAAAATTCGCCAGACACATACCTGCAGTTTTCCCTAAATTTCATGTTGAAAGAAATATAAAACCTTTAAAGAAATATTTAAATAATTGTTTTTTAAAACCCTGATTTTATTTTGTATTTATGTCATTATTCATATAAGCCAATTTTATTTTGGTCCTTAAAATATCACAATTTCCAAAGAAATATGTTTTGGTCCATCTGCTGATGTAATTTTTCAATACTAAATGATTGATAATTTGTTCAGTTACTCAGTACTTGCATAGACTTTTTACCAAATACTTTTTTTGGTCGTCTACAATTTTTGGTTATGAGTAACCTAAGTCCTTACCTCGAGGTAGGGAACCCCTTTCTCAAAGGTGCGTGCATAGTCCCGTAGGGGGCGCTCCTCCTCCAGGAATTTGGCATCTCGTCCTTCTCCAGCCGGCTGGAAGAGTCCGTAGTTGTAGACATCCCACAGGGACTCGCCAAGCGAACAGACGATCTGCTGCTTGGCGCTCCACACGGTGCAGTCCTGGTCAAACTGGAGGCACCGCTGACACACACACACACACACACACACACACACACACACACACACACACACACAGTGGAGGGGTTCAGTTTTATAGACATGGTGCAAT
This sequence comes from Xiphophorus couchianus, assembly GCF_001444195.1. Lineage (NCBI taxonomy): Eukaryota > Metazoa > Chordata > Actinopteri > Cyprinodontiformes > Poeciliidae > Xiphophorus > Xiphophorus couchianus. The sequence goes on from NC_040229.1 coordinate 2,853,957, forward strand.
GTGACGTCATGTGTGTAAAAAGCTGGTTGCTGATGATGACTTGTGTTGGTTTTAACTGTTAAGTTGTCAACACAAGGTGCTAAAAATGTACCCGATATAAAAAAGAAAATGGGACGCAGTGCTTTGCTATTGTCATCACTATGACAACCAGATCAGGTCAGGAAAAAGTTTTAAAAAGTTTTAATTTTAAACAATCAGAGAGGGAAGTAGGTCAGTAATGCTAGCTTGACTCTGACAACCTTAACATGTAGATGTGCTGCAGAATTCAGTGTTTTGGTTCAGTTTGAAACAAAACTGACCCACAAACCAACTCTGCCAGATCATCAGTAGAGCAGGTGTTTAAATCAGCTAATCTACTGCTGCTGTGGTCAGATGAATCCAGCCTGGAAACGTGTTACTGTAACAGACTGACCTACATTTAGTGGTGTTTATCCACCTTTTATTCATTAAATGGAACTTAATCAAATTTTATTATCTTTACTTTATTCTGGTATGTTATTTATCTTAATACATCTTATCTCAATATATCTTGTTTTCTTTAATTTAATTTCACTTTACTTTATTTAGCATTTTATCTTATTATATTTCAGTCAGTTTCTTCCACACTAAATATTGTTAAACATAATATAATTAATATAAATAATATAATTTATTTAAACATAAATGTGTCCATAGTTGTTATCCTGTTAACTACTGATGTGTAAATGTGTGAATCATCATGACGGCTTGTGATGAATGAAAGAGAATATTATCTCTGCAGAATTTAATGTGATTTAAATAATTAACAACCATACAATATTTCTATAAAATAACTGCTGTCATCCTTTTGTTTGGTGCAGTGAAGTTTTTTATTTTCACACTACACTTATTACAGTGTTAGAATAAAGAGGAGCAGATATGAATGTTTATCGTTTGTTCTGTATAGAAAGTGTCAAATTAACACCAACTCCTACAGGAAAACAACAAACTGCTGTAGAAAATATCTCATTGTTTTTTCTGGCCTCGGATGTTTCCTGTGTTCTACCTGAACTCATTAAGTTCCAAGTTTCTTTTCTTGAAAAAATGTCAGTTTTTTTCTAGTAAATGTTTGACTTTTCAAACTCAGAAAGTTCCAAGATTTCTGTAAATAAAATTCTCAGAATCTCAAAATTTTAGGTTTTTTCTTTTTTTGCAAATTTTTGATTTTTCAAACTCAAATTTTCTCGTGTATCCTAGAAATATTAATCTCAACATTTCTTAGATATTTCTAGCAAATCTGAAACTTTCCAAAGTGGGTCATTTCCAAGATTTTCAGAAAATTTCTCAGAACAATCCCTTTCTGTTAAATCTAAGTTGATCCTAACTTGCCGTCTGGTGGGCAGACCCTCGCAGCTGTTCTGCTTCATCAGTTCTGTAGGTAAAACTGCACAGCTCAGCATTGCTCTCATAGTATGGCCAAATCTATTGGCATGGCAACAGTTTCATTAGTGGAGGCAGGCAGCCGTTGCCGTAGCAATGCCTCCCAAGTCCCTTGGAGGTATGCGGTGACGTACCTGAGCCTGTGTGTTTGTGTATGAAAGAGGTAAAGTGTGTTTGTGGGGACGGTGTGTGTATGAATGAGGTAAAGTGTGTTTACGGGGACGGTGTGTGTATGAATTGTTTTAAATATTTCAGAAATTTAAAACAAAAGAGCTGATCAATAATTATCAATATTGACTTATATTAAACACATCGTGATAAGTTTTCCAGCCATCATGTTGTTCATCTAACAGACATAAAAGTACGGGGTGTTTACGGGGACGGTGTGTGTATGAATGAGGTAAAGTGTGTTTGTGGGGACTGTGTGTGTTTACTTCTGATGGCCCGTAGTTATGGCGCAGCCTGGATGTCACAGTGACACCTTCTGCAGCACTGTAATCTAATTGGAGTGCAGCTTTTCCTTCCTGCCTTTTCTTCAGGCATATATGTAGACTGAAGAACAACAGAAACCCTCTGCATGTTTCTCACTCCTTGGCTCTTCCCAAACTCATTAAAACCCTATTAGATAATTAGCAATTACTGTTATATTGAGGGCAGATTAGCTGACATAAAGAACGTTGGGCATGTTGAGGGAGTTGGAAGCAGAGTGGGTGGGGTTTCATCACCTTGCTGCTGCTTGTGTGTGGGTTTGCCAGTTCTCACCTGCTACCAGCTGCAGGAAGTGTGAAGTGATGCTAACTCCAGATGTGGGAGCTAATTGGCTGTGAGTGACCCACGCAGGTTCCAACATTGCCATGTTGACTGATGGAGTCACTTCTTCTCTGCTGCTGAGGTTTGCTCTGCTTTCCATTTGCTTTTTTATGTTTACACACCTGGTGTAAGGAATTACTTTCTTTTCTTTAACAAAGAGATAAAAATTATCAGAATATTTCTCTGTCTTTGTTTTCTGGAAATTATTAGAATTATTTGGGTAATCCTAACCAACCGATGGACGGATGGATGTATCCCATCAAATGATGACTGTTTGGTCATGGATTACCAATTTTTTAAAATCCTTTAAAAATCTGATGAACATAAAGAACAAATACTTGCTAGTGCCAATATTTACGCAACTCTGCTAAATGTGGGATTTTTGTCAAACTAAACATTAACAAGTTTTTGTCCTCCTGTACTAAATGATCTGAATTTTCACAGGTTTGTTTTTGTCTTTTAAATGATGGGATGGTAATGTGTCTGATGAATATTACTGTGCAGCAGCTATATTAATATTTGTTATAGTGTCAAATTAAACTGAATCTTTCTCTGAGGCAGTAATACCAGAGAGACTCGGCTTGAACTACTTCCTCTTTTGGAAAGACCTCCAGTCAGCGGCCTGCTTGTGACAAGACCAAACTTTTAACACGTCTTTATTGAACTCAGTTTTTTGTTTTAAAGATACACCGATCCAATATTAATATTTGTATCAGTCCCAATATAAAAAAAAATTCTAGATATCAATAACAATATGCCTGATCCATGAGGGCAGATCTATTCATTCTATTTCTATGGTTTATGCTCTGAGTGACATCATGCTTTATTATTTATTTTATTAGATTAGAATGACTAATTGTTGCAGTTTGTTTACATGTTTGACCAAGGTACTCAACCTGTTGTTCTTGTAAGTTTATTTCTTATTTATTTTACATTTGCTGTTATATTCCTAATTACACTGAATGAAAAAAATAAAGCTGTCTTGTTTTCATGTTTGACCAAGCCTGAGAAGCTTGTGAAGCTATTCATGTATTTAAGTGCTGTACTGGTGAAGTTATGAAATAAATTTGTAGTTCAGTACTTTTATGTCTGTTAGATGAACAACATGATGGCTGAAAAACTTATCACGATGTGTTTAATATAAGTCAATATTGATAATTATTGATCAGCTCTTTTGTTTTAAATTTCTGAAATATTAAAAATTGGTGGTGTGACCTTTCCTGTTTTATCAACAATTTTCACTCCACAATAATGAGGCACAGTGGTGAAACCTTAAACTGCTGCTGCGCAAGTTACTCAACAGATTGTTGCTAGGTAACCAAAGTCAGGGGGAAATTGACCCAGCAGGTTGTTGCTAGGTAACCAAAGAATGAATGAGTTAGTTGATTCCACCAAACTTGATTATTATATATATATTGAATATTCTATCAGCTGTATTATCTATTGATATTATGTGTTTATTGCAGTAGATGTTATTGATGTATTGTTCACATTCTATGTTTAAAAAAAGAATCGTCTTATGTCAGTTCAGCTGTTTCTTGGTATCGGATCGGTATATCAGTATCAGAAGTGAAAAAGTGGATTGGTGGATCCCTCGTTGTTTTGGACCCGTTTTGGTTCAGATGCACTTACTGTCTGTTTGATGTCAGGGATCCCGATGCGGAACACCATCATAGTCAGGAAGGCATCCTCATGAGGCGCCATGGCGGTCATGCTGCGCTCCATCAGCGCTCGCCGTTTTGCCGCTATGAGGTGTTGCTGCTGCAGCTTGTTAGCAGCGTGGTGATGCGTTTGTGCCTGATTGGACATGTGGGCAATGCCCCGGTTGTCCAGGTTACCGGGTCTCAGCGGTCGGTCCATTCTCTGTCTGCCAACCACAATGGCCGCCGGTTTCACCGCCTCACCGCCCTTCCCTTCCCAGGCCTGGCGTCCGCCGATCATTTCCTTCCCCCCCAGTCCTTCTAGTCCTCCGTTCTCCCTGCTCCACAGGCCTTCGTCACTTCCTCGCCTTTGCTCTTCTTCTTCTTCCTCATCCTCCCCATCTTTGTCGTCCTGACTGGAATAAAAATGCTCATTATTTCCCAGCATCCTTTGCTGTGCAGGTGGTCACTGCAGAGAGGGCTGAGTGATCTAGCTGTCATGGGGACAAAACATGGCTGTCCCATGAGAGCGGCTCCGTCCGTGGGAACATGCTGTGGAAAACAGGCAGAAAACTGAGTCAACTTCGGCTCCTCATTCACAAACAACATAAAGTCAACAAAATTAGCAACGGTGTAAATCAAACATGGAAAAGACAAGAGCAATAGTAGCAAAACTAGCCAGTGGCAATGTTAATAAGTCCACATGTGAAGTAGCACAGAGCTGGTCCACATTTCACATTTAGCCAGTAGGAATGCACTGGGGAGCAGCAGGCTGATGGAAGACAGGCTAAATATAAACTCTGAATTTGCATCACAGGTTCTTTGCAGAAGAGAGTGAGGTGGATGTGCAATCTGGCATCACACGAGGTCAAGATCATTCCTGCTTGGTGGTAATGGAGAAGCCAAATGGAAAATAAACATCTGATGATATTCATTATATTCTATGGAACGGTTTCAGCCAAGGTCATTCTGTCCCTGGAAGGAAACAAAATCCTGACTTCCACTTTTCCTTCGGCCAAAACTCTAATGACCCCCTACCGGCAACCTGGCAACCCCCTAAAAATATACATAATTATTTCCCTCCATTCATTTAAAGGGGAAGTATTATGTGTTTTCCAGGGACATACTGTAGTTCCACTTTATAGCAAAGTCGAGTAACTATGGTACCTCTGTCTCTTTAAAAGTTCCTGGTCTTTCTGAAGCTCCGCATCCAGGAAGTCATCTCAACATGGAAAATCTATCAACCCTTTAGCAATGTTTTTACAAGTGTTGCTATGAGTCACTATGAATCTGAAAATAATTTCGAGACCCTGCACTTAGTCTCTCGCGACCCCTGCAGGGGCTCAAACCCCCACTTTGGGAACCTTTGGTCTAAGTGAAGGTTTCTTCGCTCTCCTTCCTGCTTATTTCAAACCACATGAGAAAATCTACATAAAAGTTTCTAAAGGAAAGAAAAATGAGTCAAAGTCTGGGCAGCTTCACAATAACGATCAGGACGTCTGTAACGGAAGTAAAAACATTATGTAAAGTAAAATAAAGTGTTTTTGCTGCCACTCAGTATAAATAACGCCGTTTACACAGCCTTGCAAAACTTGAGCATTTGTCACATTACAACTTCAAACCTCAGTGTATTTCATAATGATTTAATGTGCTGGACAAAGTATAGTTGAGTGAACGGGAAGTTTTCAATATTCGTTAGTAATAAAATTTTTAAAAATGTGTAATAAACTGGATTAAGCCACCTTTACTCTGATACCCCTAAATGCAATTCACTGAAGTCACTTTGAACACATCTAACATCCTAATTGTGGAACAATTGTGACAGCAGCATACTATGGGAATGCCTTTCTTCCCATTGCGCCCCCTGCTGTTGAACTAAATTCCCTGCAGTCAAAATGACTGCTAATTCAGACCAAGATGGGTAGAAATTGTTGCATTTTATCTGCCCTTTGCACACCAACTATGAATTCTGTTTTTATGAAAGTTTACAGTTTTCAACACAAACTGTAAACAGAAGGTATGGATCCGTTTGTTTTATTTACTCAACTCAACTTGAGAACTGATGATCTTGTGAACAAAATGGCTTCAGTATTCCAAGTAAAGTCCAGCCACTGCGGTTTCGGCCATGTTTTCTAATCATTTGTCCATGTAAGACTTATCCTGCCTGAAGTGAGAAACTGCTGTGTGTTTTGGTTTTTGGCCGTTCCCATAGCAACCTGAATACAGCTGGCTGTGCTAGCAGTGCTGGCAGCTAGCATTCCTCAGTTTAGACGAGAGGTCGAACCCTACAGTCTGATAGTCTGTGGTGAATATCTCAGGACGTAATGGAGGTTTCTGCTGTCTGGATGTTACACTCTTAGCATGTCAGGACAGTCATCAGATTCTCATACAGCAACAGTCTTCAGTCAGAGGCTTATTCAAAGTCATTGCCAGACTGACTGCTACTGGAGATCTTTCCAGTATACAGATTCACTGTCCACAAGACTCCGAATATACTTGGATTATATAAATGATGACATTTTAACTATGTTTGAATTAAAGCATGCAGCTCCTATGCACCACAAATCTAGAACAAACCAGAAAACCGCAAAACAGCCGAAACACTGAGTTCCTTTAAATCGAGATTAAAACCAGCTGGTTAAAGCTGCAGATCACTGGAAGACTGACCGACATATTGATGGATATTAATGATTTTGTTGGTGGGACTGGAGAAAATGTGATGTTTGTTGTTGGTTTCTCAGTTGGTGACTGGTTGATGTTTTTCTGACTTGTGTTTATATGATGCAAAAACCTTTGAGCATATTTGTTGCTGAAATATGCTCTACAAATAAACGTGATGGATGGATCAGAAGACATGCTGCACTCATTATTTTTCTGTTTATTCAGTGTAAACCTGTTTTTGCTAAATTGCAGCTTTTGGAAATATTTTATTCCATTTCAGCTGATGAAGTCCTGCATGTGACCTGAACTCTCCATAATCAGGAGACGATATTCTGTCCTCAGGACATGACGGGGAAATATCCGTGCTGACATACCAGGCGGTTGTGGATCAAGGACTCGGATGTCTTCCTGTTAACTCAACCCAGATAGAAAATGTTGGGGAGAAATTGATTACAAGCTGCAACAGGCAGGATGTGAAGCAGCTTTTGGCTCACTGCACATCCCATTTCACATCCTGGTGCCTGCTCGTGTCGTGTCCTGGTTTCTCTTTGGTCCGGGTGCAGTATTTTCGTTGTCGGCGCCGGTCCAGACGGCGCCAACGGCCGGCTGGCTGGTGAAGAGAAACGCCGGGGATCTCCCAGTATGTGACTGGCAGGCCGACGCTCTGAATCCAGCCGTATCAGAAAGCACAGATGGACGGATGGATCCCGCAGAGACACAACTGGAATCAGGACAGCGATCTAAGTCATTCAGACGCTGATCGCTGCCACTGGCGATGAGCGGCGGCGGAGGAAGTCCTGCTGAAGATGACGATGATTCTGTGACTTTGCTTCGTTAACCTTCATTAGGTTTTTGGCTCGTCCAACAACGCTGAGCTGAGAGGAAATGACAGCCAGCGGCTCAATGGTGTAAACCCCAGACTGAAATATTAAAAAGTTAAACCTTGATGAATTATTTAAAAACTTTTCCCACCTTTAATTTGATAATTGTCCTGTTAAATTCAACAGAAACAAAAAATCTGATGGGAGATGAAATGGAAAAAAATAAACCTGGTGGCAAACGTAAGCACATACTTAAAATAAAAAATTTATGAGACATTTTGATTTTCATTTTCAAAAAAGTTTTGTTAAAAGAGATAGCATTAATAATTTGAGAGGAACAGAGATTTTAAAAAAAAACAAAGTCAGAATAAACAAACAAAATGATGCATTTCCATCTGAGGAATTATCTCCTAAAGGAAACCAAAGAGAGAAGACCAATTTTTACTTTTAAAAATATAATATAATATTCTACTAAGGTATAATGAAGTATACTGATTTAGTACAGTGCTGTATTCATATTCATTAAACACAACATTGATGCATCTATGGATGGTTGATTGATGCTCAGCTGCTCATTGTAAAATAAACTTTTATGTCAACATGTTCATTTTAAACTGTAAGTTAATAAAATAAAACTAATTTAGTATCAGCTAGGGCTGAAATAATTAATCATAATGAATCAATTATTGAAATAATTAACTAATTTAGTAATTGGTGTAAGATTTTGCTCTTACACCTTTGGGATCCACTGTATGCTAGATAGGTGATTGGGTCTAATAAAACTCCTCAAACGGGGATTTAAAAAAATATTTTACCGTTGCTCTTCATCAGTGGCCACAGTTGTAGTTAATCCTCTCAGCACTTAGCAACTTCACCGAAAGTTAACACTGTCCAACAATCATGTTGGTACAGCTACACATCACAGGTTATATGGTTCCTCTTCCTGGCTCTGCATGGCTACTGGTTGTTACATTATCATTGTAAGAAGCTGGCCAAAATTGTGCAAAAAAAACAAAACATTTCACATTTAAGATTAAAAAAAAATCTTTGTCTGTAAATCTGTAATCTGTAAATCCCCTAGGTAAACATTTTACAGATAAATTACAGATAGCTTGTTTTGTAAACTTTCAGGTGAATGAAGTGTTTCAGGTGTTGAAGTTTTGATTATTGAATGTTACAAATTCTTCAAGTCGTTAAGATGTTTACATTCATGCTCTTATTTTGAAGGGGGTGAAGACAGCAGTTCTGTTTCCTCTTACAGTTTCTCTAGTTTGAAATAATTATTTAAAACAATAAAAACACGAACAAAATGAAACAAGACAAACAATGTAAATAATATAAAATATAATGTTGAAATTGGGTTGTGGTCTTAATGGCTCTGACAGAAATTACGGCCATGCTAAGATTTTATTTTTTATTACGAGAATAAAGTCATAATATTAGAATAATATAGATGCGATATTACCACCAAAAATGTCTTGATGAGATATATACAGCAAAAAAGGAACTTTTTCGTTGAAAATCCCTTTTGGATTTCTGTGATTATGATTTGGATTTTTAAAAGGCATCAAATTTCTGGCAAAAGCTTCATGAAAAGCTGACTAAGAATGGCTTGTTAACACTCTGGTTTTTAATGCCATCATTCACGCTGCCCAGGAGGGAATAGAGGCGGCTGATTTATGAACAAAGACTCATTAAATATTGAACAGAGTCGAGCATTCGCAAGTCAGGCCAGGGAGCGGCAGAGAGCAGCCAGAAGAAACTAATTGGGATGTAAAAGTGATGGGAGGAATCACAGGAGAGAAACATGAGTTTAGTTTGCATAAAGCAAAGTAGTCAGATTCAAGCAGAAAGAGGATTACAGCAGCAGAAAGGAAGGTGAGAGTGAAGGCCAAATGAAACTATAACATCAGAAAAGGAAGGAATAAGTTATGTGGAAACTATAATAACTGGGGTAATTAACCTCCTGAAATACTTCCCTCAGAAATCATAGAAGCAGGACTTCATTTGTCCTAATTTAGCTGCTTTTCTCTGCAGCGACAGCATCTCCATCCCAGCTGTTGGTCCCTGAACATCATCATCAGCTTCTCAGCCAAAACTAAACTTCTTCTATGTGCCTGAATTATCACCACTGCTGCTCCTTATGGCGCCATTGTGTTTAATTTGATAAGCTACTGCTGTCATAAACCCTGAACAGGCCCACATGTAGCAGGTATTCAGCCTCTGGCTGAGGCTCAGATTCAGTCCCATCCAACCAAAACACACAGTGGTAGTTAAAGTCCTGCAAACTTAAAATGTTTGCAGGACCGAATCACCGAAATTCAGACGTCAGACGGGAAACGAGAGTAAACAAACATGGCCGCCTGGAAGAAGGAATGGAGGTAGTTTGTGAATAATATTTATCAGAGGAAAATAACCTGATCTAATTCAGCCATTATTGGTTGAATTACATCAATAACGATTGATCTAATTCAGTTACTGTTGGCTGAATTAGATCAACAACTTGTAGAAATTTCAAAAGTTTGTAGGAATTTCTACCATTTTGTAGAAATTCCTCTTCTACAAAAATGAAACTTCTATGCTTTATGAAAATATTGTCTAATTAGTATATTATTGAATAGATTTTTAAAAATGTCTAAAGACAGTTCAGTTTTAATAAAGAACAAAATGTGGCCCTTAAGTAATTTTATCTTGACATTTTTGGCTCTAATGGCAAAAACTTTGGACATCATTGGTTCATAAAAAGATCAACAATGACTCGACTTCCTGTTTCTGCATGTCGCAGTTCTTTATCTTCCCCACATAGAGGTCAAACTGAGGTAAAGTAATTTAATGTAAAGTAATATCTGCTTTCCTTTCATTGAATGATCTGTGAAACATTACGCTGCCTGTCTGCGCCTTCAGCCCAGCACAATGCGCCATGAAGACCTTTAACTCGTCACTTCTCTCCGTCAGTCTCTCCCTCACTCTCCTCTAATGTAGGACAGAGCTTGTGTATAGATATATTTTCAGTGTATCGGTCCCCGGAAAGTAGAATTGGAGATCATCCAAGGAACAGATTGTCCCACTTTTACATCCTGCAAAAGTGGAGCGGCCAAGATCTGTCCTCCATCTTCGCTGCGTTTGACTGGGTCTGCAGCCGTCCGCCGCGTTTGGAGCGCCTGCAGCGCGAAAACATTCCGACCCGGGGCGGACCGAGGCACCGCCATATGAACGATGCTACGCTAACCATCGGCCTGGGGGGGGCGCTCTGACGCAGTATTACACGCAATCAGCCTTTCGCTTCAGTCCGAGGTTGTAATGTGACAAAATGTGACTTTAAAATTTAAAGGTTATGAATAATTTTGTAACATAGCAACTAAAACCTGAAAGTTTTCACCGTTCAAAATTCTGTTTGTGAATTTTCTCATGTTTCATCACTGAACTTTCAATGATTCGCATTCCTACGATTCAGTATTACGGCTAGGCTACAACTTTTATTTAAATTACAAGAATAAAGTCAAATTTAACAAACACAAAAGTCAGACGATAATAAATTTGCAATAGTATGAGAATAAAGTCGGAAAATACCAGAATAAAGTTGTACAGTAAAGTTATGTCACCAAAATAAAATATTATGAAAATAGTCACAATATTGAGAAAAAAACATTAAAGTCAAAATGATATGAAAGTGGTAATATTACCAGAATAAAGTTATCATAAGAATAAACTCGTACGACAATAAAGTTGAAACAACACAAGAATAAAGTCCTAATATTCCCAGAATAAAAGTATTAACAGAAGGCTTATAACAATAAAATTAGATTACAAAAATAGTCACATTACAAGAATTAAGTCGTAATATAACAAAAGTATAGAATGAGAATAAAGTCAAACAGAAACTAAGTCCTACTATCAGAATAAATTTGTAATATGAGAATAAAATAACATGACAAAGTTAAAATATTACCAGAATAAAGTCGTATGACTATGCTTTTTTTTTTTTACAAAAATAAAGTCCTAATATCCCAAAAATATATTATGGAACTATAAAGTTAATAAAGTCAAATTTAACCAGAAAAAGGTTGTAAGACAATAAAGTTGTAATAACATGAAAATAAAGTTATAAAATAGCAGAATAAAGTTGTGATGTGGAAATAAAGTTATATCACAAAAATAAAGTTGTAAAAACACAAAAAAACCTCAGAGAATAAAGTCAAAATAACAAGAATAAAGTGGTACGATTACTTTTATTTATATCACGAAAATAAAATCATATTATGAGAATTAAGTCGTATCTCATGATAATCTGAGAATGAAGTTGTAATTTTACCAGAATAAAGTCATGTGACAATAAAAATTACAGAAATAAAGTCAAACTGTAATAATAAACTTTTTTCTTAGCCTGTCAATCTGCTGCATGTTTCTGATCTGTAACCAAACCAATATTTGGCCAAATCAGGAGAAATATTTGAGTTTTATTCAGTTTATTGGTGAATTCACAAAGGAACCAGTGGATTTATCTGTCCAAACAGTTTCAGTTTCCTCTGAACGTCTCATCAAACACAGACCAACCACAGCTAACCATGCTAATCACCAGCTAAGTGGGTAAATAAAATCATTTTCACCCATTAATATCCGTTGCTTTCATCTCAGTTCCCGTTGATTCATCTACGAAGCTTCACGCCACAGAGAAGCCACTTCCCTCACCAAGGGTTCAACAAAGTTGAATGTTTTCCACTTCCCTCACCAAGGGAAGTGGAAAACATTCAACTTTCACTTTAAAACGGTCCAACAATCATGCTGCCACCTCCGGAAACTGACTGCTAATGCAGCTTTCAGGCTTTTTCATGTTTGTCAGAAGCGTTGAGATGAAATCATCGTGAAGCTGCATCAGAGTTTCCCTGAGTTTGGTTTGCATCTGATCAAAGTGGGCTATGGTTCCTCTTTACTCTGGATTTAATTGGGTCAGGTTGGATGTGCACTGAGGGCCTCGCTTAGGCTAAACTGGGCTGGAAGGGCCCAGAGACCTGAGAGCAACGCAGATTTATGATCCAACGTCCCTCGCTCCATTTTAACGCAGCGCTGCATGTAAACATGGATCCTGCAGCTCCGGAGCAGAAACACCCAATCAGCGCTCATCACACTCGCTTTTATCGTTTACTTTGGATCTATAGAAGGGAAATGAAGCCGCTTTGCATCATGTTTACAATTTTCCTATGAATGTGTCCCAAATACAGATTCAGAGGAAGAAAACGCATCAATGAACTGCAAAACACTAAATCTGGCCAGTATTTACTGTCTAGTTCAGTTGCACTAACAGGTAACTTCAGCAGAAAACAGGAGCTTGTTTCTAGTCAATAATATTAAATAGTTCTAGTTCCACTGGCAGATTATTTCACTTATAAAATATTTTACCTGGTTATAAGTGATAAGTAATTTATAAGTAATTTTTTCAGCAATTATGTAATTGCTGAAAAAATTATTCTACAAGTTGACGAACTGCAAGACGCACTTTATAGATTTAGTTTTTCAAAGAAAATGTGAAAATCATGTATTTATGTTCTTTTGCTTCATAATGATGTTAAATCACATTAAGTCCCACTAAAACATTATTATGTGGTTGTAATGTGACAAATATTACAAAGTTCAAAAGACAATATGGCAGGAAAACCTTTCACAATAAAAGTTTTGTATTAGTCGATATAGATAATCATTGATTAGTTTTTTTGTTTTAAATATCTGAAATATTGCCAAACTGGTGACATCATGTTTCCTGTTTTATCCCGTTTTCATTTCACGCTGTTGTTTTTTTATTTTTTAGCAGTTTTGGGACAAAGTGGGGAAACTTGAAACTGCTGCTGCCCAAGCTACTCAACAGGCTGTTGCTAGGCAACCGAAGTTGGAGGGCAATGTAAAACTCCCTGTTACCCAGCAGGCTGTTGCTAGGCAACCAAGGAAAGAGTGAGTTAGTTGATTCCACCAACCTTAGCTAGCCATGAGAGGTTTAGAGCTAAACCTCTGTCTTTCCTCTGTTTAAATCTCCCAGAATGCCGTGCAGTTCTGGATCAGAGTTCAGTGAATATTCTATAAAATGTATTATCTATTAATATTGATCACAGGTCAATTGTGAGATATACTGCTATGATTTATTGTCTAGGCCTATTCAAAGGCTATGAATATTAAATTCTATTTTTCCAAGTTTTTATGAGTTAGCAAATATTTTAATTTTACTGAACACAAAATTATGTGACAGGAAGTGCGTTAAAGTCTCCTTTAAACAGAGTTCAAAGGTCAGCATCATCTTTATAACAACAAATGAAGAACATGGAGGTTCAGATCCTGATTTTATCCCACAAAACGTCAAACCGAATGTACGAACAAAGCAGCCGACAGACCAGCCAGACACACACACACACACACACACACACAGACACACACCTACAGCGTGTCCACCAGTGACAGCTTCACTTACCTTCCCTGTCCGGAGACTTAACGGTAACGCGGAGGGACAGACGCCAACAAGTGGCTAATGGAAGCTGTTAGACACGGCAGCAGCGTGTCAGTAGGACTCGTTACAGATCATCCACCTTCCATGTCAACGAGTTTCATCCGAAAACATTCAACTTTCACTTTAAAACGGTCCAACAGAAAAAGGCTTCACACTTTTCCATATGTTATAATATAAAGCATGCAGCTCCAAGATCATAACAAAACCGCTACAATAAAAAAATATTTACTCTGCAGATTGTTTAATCAGGTGAAGTAATACTTTTTCCTTTCTGCACATTTTCTGCAGTGTTTTCCATAAATTACAGCCTGATATATGATATATTTTGTGCGTGACAATCAGTATTGTGGCTGCACTCTGCCTCCGGCTTACTGCTCCTGTGGGTCTGATATAGGAACATTTCTGTGGTTCTTGCATGTTTTCTAGCTGCAGCGATCGGACCGGAGCCGGAACCCTGCAGCACAGAGCCGTCAGGGAAACGTCTCCTCAGCTGGACGCCATGATGTCTTCAAACCCGGGAGAATTGGTGGAGGACACGGCATCTGGTTATCAACTGCTGGTCTCTGCTGCGATGCAGAAACAGGCCGAGGCAGCCAGACGACAGACTGCAGGGGAAACACCAAGGCTGCTGTGGTGGAAATCACAAACCACAGATTCCTCTGGGGCGATGTGCTCTTCTACGTCTGATCAGGAAGATTTCACACCAGATAGTGCGGTAGATTTGGGTTCAAAACTTCATCATCTGCTCCACCTCCTGCTGCTGTGGTTCTAACCCAAACCAACCTGTTCCCCTCCTGGCCTGTGGGGGCGCTGCACCAAGAACCACTGAAGGAAACAACACAAAAACCTCTGAAGGCACTGAGAGCAACTTCCTTCTTCACCAGATGGAAACAAGATGGAGGCGTCAGATTTTTCTCTTTAGTCTTTGGCTGAAGACCAGGAGCCATTTCTGCTGCTAGTGCTAGGCTAACATGTTAGCTTTGGTTGTACTTACCCAGAATGCCCTGCGCTGTAGTCCATTTCCTGCTGTTGGAGAGGCCTTCAGTATTAAATATTGAAGCTTGCTGGCTAGTATATGAATAGGGTAAGGAAGTACCCAGTTCTTCTTTTGGTAAATTATTAGTTTGTAAAATGGTCTTTTAATTTGTTTTCTTTTTTGTAATGTTGTAAATTTACCAAAATAAAGTTGATATATGTAGGCAGACTAGAGTTCAGATTAGAGTTCAATTAGCATTCACACCTCCCCAAACAAACTGGAATTTCAAGGCAAGCAGACTGGAGTCAGGTTAAAGCGGACTGGAGTCGGGTTAAAGCGGACTGGAGTCGGGTTAAAGCGGACTGGAGTCGGGTTAAAGCAGACTGGAGTTGGGTTAAAGTGGACTGGAGTCGGTTAAAGTGGACTGGAGTCGGGTTAAAGTGGACTGGAGTCGGGTTAAAGCGGACTGGAGTCGGTTAAAGCGGACTGGAGTCGGGTTAAAGCAGACTGGAGTTGGGTTAAAGTGGACTGGAGTCGGTTAAAGTGGACTGGAGTCGGGTTAAAGCGGACTGGAGTCGGGTTAAAGCGGACTGGAGTCGGGTTAAAGCGGACTGGAGTCGGTTAAAGCGGACTGGAGTCGGGTTAAAGTGGACTGGAGTCGGGTTAAAGCGGACTGGAGTCGGGTTAAAGCGGACTGGAGTCGGTTAAAGTGGACTGGAGTCGGGTTAAAGCGGACTGGAGTCGGGTTAAAGTGGACTGGAGTCGGGTTAAAGCAGACTGGAGTTGGGTTAAAGTGGACTGGAGTCGGTTAAAGTGGACTGGAGTCGGGTTAAAGCGGACTGGAGTCGGGTTAAAGTGGACTGGAGTCGGGTTAAAGCGGACTGGAGTCGGTTAAAGCGGACTGGAGTCGGGTTAAAGTGGACTGGAGTCGGGTTAAAGTGGACTGGAGTCGGGTTAAAGCGGACTGGAGTCGGGTTAAAGCGGACTGGAGTCGGGTTAAAGCGGACTGGAGTCGGGTTAAAGCGGACTGGAGTCGGTTAAAGCGGACTGGAGTCGGGTTAAAGTGGACTGGAGTCGGGTTAAAGTGGACTGGAGTCGGGTTAAAGCGGACTGGAGTCGGTTAAAGCGGACTGGAGTCGGTTAAAGTGGACTGGAGTTGGGTTAAAGCGGACTGGAGTTGGGTTAAAGCGGATTGGAGTCGGTTAAAGTGGACTGGAGTCGGTTAAAGTGGACTGGAGTCGGTTAAAGTGGACTGGAGTCGGTTAAAGTGGACTGAACTTAACGTTGCCAAACGTCTCATTGAACCTCCCGTCTTCTCCTGGTTCTGTTTGCTCCGTTCTGATCAATTGTTCTGTGTTGTGAGGAAGCCATTAATCTTTCTCTGCTCACTCGGCTCCAAATTGCCCACTTTGTTTGCTGCGTTTCCCAAATTAATTCCCTGCGGTCCAATTGTCCAGCAGAGGCTGTGCTGTTAAAGTATTGCTCATTTTGCTTTGGCTCCTGAGAAGTTCAGTCAATTATGCGTCACAGGATGAAACGCTGCAGAGCGGCGGAGTAACCGGGTCGGTTCTGCCGGGCCTGGGACCGGTCGGGTCGGTGTGAACGCGCGGTTCGTCTCTGCAGACGTGTGAGAGGTTTCCACCTTTTCCAGCAGCTGACGTGCTGCAAGCTGCAAGCAGGCAGGAGGTGTTGATGAGTTCCCGTTTGGTTCGTCTCACCTCCCAGTTCCAACACTTTTTCCTCTCAACTGTACTTTTTTTTACCAGAATAAAATTCTGTTTAGATTGAAAACCTCTTTTTGATTTTGCCACCTCTATGAACATTTTCTGGGGACCAGAACAGGAATCACCACAGCTTCAGCTAATGTTCTTCCTATTACAAATTTTATGTAAAATAATAGAAACTTTTGTGTTTTTTTCGCTGAAAACAAGCGTCAGAGCAGAACCTTAGTGAGCGTATAATGTGCTTCCACATTCCTTTCCTTTTTCTGCTGTCGGGTCAGAACCTAATTTGTGTTGAATGAAAACTCAGTTATGATTCATAACGAACATGATGCAAACTCCTGACTCGTCACCAGGGATTTAATTACGGCTGTAAAGTCAAATCCAGAAGAATAAAGTCTCATTTCTGTGGGATTGATCCACCGACATCGCCCAGTGGGTCCAGTAGAACCGACTGGTGTTTAGTGGGGAGGTTCTGGAGTGAAACCCAGTAATAATGCAGAGTTTTCTGTGTGATCACCCCCAGCGTGTCCCACTTTGCTCTTCCTCCTCACCTCCATTAAACATGTGAAACATGTGACCCCGTGGGACGACATGAGCAGCTCCTGTACTCTCCGTTTCCAGAATAACTTTCTCCTGTTTTCATCCTGAATCTTTTGCATTCGCTGTGAACTCCAGCTGATTAAAGGCGTAAATGAGCAGAAATAAAGTAAATACCTTTTGGTCGGGTCGCAGCGCTCCTTTCTGGTCCTCAACCTTCGTCTTGATGAAACACAGAAAGAGGGAAAAACCGGAGCAGGATCTGAGAGACGAGGAGGAAAAAGTGCTTTAGATCACATTTTCTCATCTTCTAGGGAGCATCCTGAGCTGTGCAGCGTTTCCTTCACACACACTCTTTCAACTCCTCTCTGCTCCACCAAAGCTGCTCTCTCTCTCTCTCTCTCTCTGTTGCACACATCCTCTCTCTCTCTCTCTCCAGCAGGATTCATCCTCTCCTCTCCTCTATTTCAACATCCCTCCCTCATTATTTGAGTTCCTCCATCAATCAGTTAAATTCATCCTGTCAAATGTTTCCTGCTCATTTATTCACTTCCTGTTCAGATTCGATGACTTTGTGGTCTTTAAGAAGCTTTCAGGTATTTGTAAAATAAAAATACGTTTGTTTTTATTGTTGCATTTTGTAGATACAGGTTTACTTTGCCAACCAGAGTCAGACAGTGCTGGTTAACGGGTCAGCATAAAACCAGGTTATTAACCCAAATACTGGGTAAGAATTAGTCATTTCTAACCAACAGTGAGTTGGAAAGAATAACCTGTGACCTGGTTTACAAAATGAGAAATATTTAGGTCAACCTGAATGATCCATGCATTTATTTTCTACTTCTGCCTCCAGAGTTTTGCTAATGGAGCGATTCTGAGACCTTATTCACAGGTTCATCTAAAAACCTGAATATTGCAAAAAATCTCGCCAGAAGATGGTGGCACTACTTATGCATATTTATAGCATCTTTTTACTCAAGTAAAAGTATTTGGTAAAAAGGCGATTCAAGTACTAATTAATGGATCAAAACATTAAATATTTAGTATTTTAAAATTCAGACAAAGTATAAAGTTATGTGGAAATGTTGATATTTCAAAGATCAAAATAAAAATAATTTATGTAAATAATGAAAAAATAAAACACTGCAAAAGAAAAAAAACTTGCAAATCAATTATTTTCAAAATAAAACTTATTAAACTTGAACAAAAACTGCAGGTGTGTCTCTGGTGAGTTTTTGGTTAAAGTTTCTCACAATGGATCCAGAAATTTTACTCAAGAGTAAAGATACTTCATAAAAAAATTAATAAACCGCACACATAATTTATCATATTACTTTAAATACCGCTTCTCTATTTTGACTTCCGGTCAGTTCTTAGGTCAAAGTGTGAATGCTAAACGTAGCTAGCACTAGCTGGTGCTAATAACCGTCAAAGGCTAACGGTGGTTTAACCGGTGAACAAACCGGGCCTCTGCTGTGAACTGAAGTCACTAACATCACCATGAAGCATCAGTTTCACTTCTTACCGTCTTTATTTTTTAATCCAATCCGGTTAAAAAACTTATTTCCCAACAGCAGAAACTCAGAACTGCGATTAAAGACAAAATGAACAACTGCTGCGATCTCCTGTAGAGCTGAATACGTTATGAAAAAGATCCAAACATCTTACAAGAAAGGTTTACTGCTGAACCAAGTTCTCTAAAATCGGAAATGATGAATATTTTGGTACAACTGATGGAGAAGACAGGCGTCCTTACCGTTGGAGGCGGTGACGCAGGCTGGAGGCGAATGGCCGCCCGTTTTCCGTTTCCTTTGTTTCTTTCTGGTGTTTCAGATCCTGAACTTGAAAATTCCGACTTTCCAGTCAGATAAATCCACAGGAAAACCATCTGAAGTCGAACTTTCCACTGGGAAACTGGAAACAACTCCACCAATAACTACCACCAGTTATTGGAAGGCTGACTTCCTGTTTCAAAATGGCCGCCCCTCCCATCCCAGCAGCAGTGCGATGTGGAAACATGTTTATTTCATAAAACACATGCAGGAGTCAGACTAAAATCATTCGGTTAACGGGGATCTTCTTCTTCTTCTTGGCAAATCAACTTAAAGTGAATTTACTGTCCAAATTAATTGATACGCACCAGTGATGGGAATTTTGGCTCTTTTCAAAAAGTTTTTCTGACATTTTCTCTGCTATAAATTTATTTAGAATCTATTAAAAGGAAGAAAACAGAAAACTTTTATTTTTTTAACTTTTCAACAAAGAAAACACACTTTGACAGTAAACAGTATTTTATTTTTACATATAATAATTTTAAAGATTATAAACGAGTTTTTGTTAGTTTATTTCTAATTACTAATCAACATGTTGTGTTTTAAATACGTCTGAAGGTTGTTACAGTATTAAAGTGGTTTAGTTTGGTTAGATTTGGTCAGCCTGACCACCTGGATGTTTTTTATGATACTTTGTACCTTAAACTTTTCAGCTTATGCTATAATTATGTTTAATTTTCAGATTTCTTGTGTTGAAGGATGTAGATCTGTCAGCAGCAGAGTGGCTGCAGTGAGTCTGCAGGACTCTAGAAATAAACTAAAGTTTTTTACTGCAAAATGTAAATAGGAGGCCTATTGTTCTATGTCATGGGAATATAGTTCAATACTATGAAATAATTAATTCCATTAAAAGGTCCATAAATAAGACAAGTTCATAGATCAAGAGAAATGAGACTGTCGGTGTGAGTATTGGGGCCCACAGTTTAGAAATAAAGTGTTGTGTTTAAACCTGCTGCAGTAGCGCAGCCTTTCCTTCCCTCTGAGGCTGAACTGAACATTATCTGATTATTTAACTCGTTTGGTTAAATATTAGAAAGCTTGGCGCCTCATAAACCAACACAAAAACATACAGAATTTTAAAATAGATGAAAAACAACACATATGTTTCAGAACTTATTAGAAATAAAATCTAAAAGTGGTTAAAAATTCAAATGTATTCAAAATGTTAAAATGTGCTGCAAGTCTCACTGAAACAATTATTCTAAACAGATTTCTGATGCTTTGACAAGAGAACTGGGCGAGCTGCTCGTCCCAGAATTAAAACCCAATTGGTTTTTGGACTGAAATGAGAAACTCATTTTTATTCTGACACACATCATGTCCAACAGCATATTAGGGCCATAAGTAGAAAGAACATCTCTGAAAAAAACTCCAATTTTAACATTACTGTCAGGAAATTTTGAAAAGTCCAGAAAGGTTTCAGAAAATAAATTAAATATTTCCGAGTTTGAAAATTCCCAAAGTTTTGACTTTTGGAAATGTCCTGATTTTGAAAAGTCAAAAAATGTACAATTTTAAAACTCTGAAATGTCCAAGTTTTTTCTAGAAAACGTTTGAGATGAATACAGAATCCATCTCAGAAATTTACAGATTTTCAACCTTTGGATTTCAGACATTTCTTTGTTTTTTTCTACAAAATTCCTGAGATCTTTTTTTTTGGCAAAAATGTACTTTTTTTTTTCTGCCTCTACAATGGCCCTAATACGCCGCAGTATAAATAAAGGGTCAGTTATGGCAGAATGTATTAAAATAGAATTATAGCTTTCTCAGCATTCGATGAGTATTTCACATAATGAAATATCTAACATATTTTCATGCTGATATTATATATAATTTGGCTCTATACAAATGAAAACGGATTTGATGAGACTGATAAAATATTGATAACTTGAAGTTTTCTTTATGTACATAAATCGCTACAATGGGCCATATTTGGCCCAGGAACCTTATATTTGACACATGAGGTGACAAATCAGTGAAAGAAAAATCAGTGAACATGCCGGCTCCTCCTACTGCTGAATTTCTATTTGTTTCTTCTTTATGAAAAAAAAGCTGTGAATTTTTAAATCGATTAAAATATTAATTTTTATCTTCCCATCATGTTTTCATGTTTTTCCCTTATCAAAAATAAACCTGCAGTGTTGCTTTGATTCTTTCATGCAGGTTTGAGAAATCCTATGATCTCCATGGCAACAATTCATCTGTTAAAACATCTGGATGGACCTAGCCCCGCCCCTGAGGTGCAGCTCCTCCCCCACTCAGCTCCTTCAAACTAGCCAGCAGCAATTAGCCACCAGCTCATTATAGGAGCTGCTGCTCAGAGAATCTCTGGTAGAAACCTTAAAGGGTTAATAGAGGAGCCATGTTGGGACGACTTTCTGGAGGCGGAGCTTCAGAAACAGCAGGAGTTCTTAAAGAAACAGAGGCGCTAAAGGCGTTAAATCAGGAAGTTAAATTTCTTTTAAGTCACATCTGATATATGTAGCATTTTTATAAGAACTGAAAGTAGCATATTACTTGATTGTGCTAACTGCCTGGAAATCACATTAAACTGCCCCTTAAAAATAATCAGAAATGAAGAATTGAGAAGAGATTTCTGGGCTGGCAGAGTTTGTTCTGCGGCTGAAATCCTTGGCAGTCGCCGTGAATCCCGGT